>NC_072786.1:12006618-12686317 GCF_022539595.1 Amphiprion ocellaris
ACACCCTTTATCTGATTAGTTTTAATCACAAATGAACAGAAAGCCACAGCAATGCACGTTTAATTGCCCGTGTTCCTTTAACAAGTTAAGATAACCTACATTTTCCCCCATGATCACTATGTCTTACACCCTCCCTGCCATCCTCATCAATTCAAGGAAGCTCCTGTGTTATATTATCACTTTGGCAGGTCCTACCAAATGCAGAGGAGCAGGTTCGCAGTCAAACAGAAACTCCCACTGTGTGTTATCTTGGGCCGAGCTGACGCATATTCAATTTGCAAAGGCAAAACATTAACCCTAAGGAGTCTGACAATGTTACACAGCAATTTTATAACGACATTAACGCGTTGTTTTCAGCTGCTTGCGGTTAAATCAGCTAGCTAGTTTCATATAACTACGTAAGAAACATTAGCTAGCAGGAGCTTTGCACCTTGCTAGCTAAAATCGCGATTTGAAACGTCTTTCGCGCTAACGAAATGGCTATTAAAGATACAAAAACGAGAACTGAAACGGTTAAATGTTCCAAAAAAATGTTAATTTGACCGTACCTTCATTTTGACCTCGGACGGCTTCCAGCTCGGTCTCAGCTCCTTGATGAGCTTCAATGCACCGGGTCGGTAGTCGCTCTCGTCAACTGTCACGTCTATTTTGGGCACAGCGGGAGCCTCGTCGGGGACGTGGATGTAGTTAGCCATGGCGTCCTTATTATTATTTTTTTTATTTCTTCGGATATCTTAAAACTTCTGGGAGCTGCTGTGGTCGGCGGCAAAAATGCGCAATGTATGAAAACGGGCGAGGAAACTGCGGGTATATATTGCTGGTGCGATCCGTGTGCTGCGGCAACGCCTCTCAAAAAATCCCACCCACCTCCAAAAAAAATGTCACCCCGGTGCATGCTGGTAGCCGGGTGACTCACTGGAAGCGCTTGATCATAAAACGGCGTACACCAATAGAGCGGTGCTTGTCATTTAAACCATCTTCTTATACTTAAAAACGTTCAGAAACAGTCAGAATAAAATCCTTGACTCTCAAGACAAACAAACAAACAAAATAACACAATACAAAATTACTAAAAACCACACATCAATAAATCAAATCGGTGGTCATAGCAGTTATGCACAAACGCACCTCGCCGCTCACTCCCCCGCCGATGTCACATGCGTAATCTACTTGAATGAATTACGTGTTGCGTCACGTCTGAGCGGTTTAAATGGCAGCGCTGTGAAGGGCCAGATAGTGCGACATGGAGAGGCTAAATCCACTGTAACTTAGGTTAATCCGCCCTTTTAATCATAAAGAAACGCAACTAGAAAGCTAGATTTAAAGGCAACCTAAAGGTTTTCTGCTGATTAAATCGATTTCTGTTTTATATCTGCGGTTGTTGCTTCATTCTTAATATTTAAATGGTAGAAATGTATTGGAAAAGCATGCACTCACCTTAAAATACCCCTAAACCGCACCTACAATGTGTATGTCAGAGAATATCCTGCAGGAAGCAACGAAGGGTGCATTTTCAGAACTCCAGTTGTAGGATCCCATTTAAAGGACCCTTGTTTGAAATCACCTGTTTTTGGGAGAGATAACATGACATCCAGTTGTTTACACCAAAAGTGAGAACATTTTTATAACCCACAGACACTGGCACAAAAAAAGGAGAAGAAAAAAAGAAACTATGTACCCTTTTCGGTGGGAAAATTGTAAGCATAAATAAACCATTTAACACTACAAATGTGTGGACAGACTAATATTTTTGGTGAAACAAACATTTGAAACTAAAATCTGAGTGGAGCAGACCTTTAAAACTATACCTCTATACTTGGACAAAAAGTATTATTTGGATAGAAAAAAAAATAATTAAAAATTGCAAGCACTTTGACAAAATGAATAGACCTTTAAAACTCCAAATTCACAGACAGAAAATACTAACTGGATGGAATAAACCTCTAAAATTATAAATTGTCAAACAGAAAGTATTATTCTGGGATGTATAAATCTTTAAACTTAAAATACTTTGATGCAAAGTAGTATTTTAGGTGGAACAAACCTTTAAAATTATAAGTACTCGAACAGAGATTATTGTTTTGGGATGAACAGACCTTTAAAACTACAAATGCTTGGACAGAAAGTACTAATTGGATTGAATGAACCTTCCAAATCATAAGTACTTGAACAGAAACTAGTATTTTGCGAGGAATAAACCTTTAAAACTGTAAATGTTTGTACAGAAAATACTAAATGGGTAAAAGAAAACTTTGTAACTGTACTGTAAGTACGTGGACAGTGCTAATTTGGTGGAATAAATCTGTAAAATCATAAGTATATGGACAAAGTAATATTCTGGGATGAACAACCCTTTAAAACTAGAAGTGCTAAACCTTTAAAACCATAAATACTTTGGCGGGAGGTAGTATTTTGGGAAGAAAAAACCTTTTAAACTCTAAGTTCTTGAACAAAAAGTAGTATTTTGGGTGGAACAAACCTTTAAAATTGTAAGTACGTTGACTGAGAGTATTATTTTGTGATGAATAAACCTTTAAAATTATAAATGCTTGAACATTAGTCCTAATTGGGTGAAATAAACCTTTAAAACTACAATTACCTGTACAGAAAATAATATTTTGGGTGGAATTTTTTTTTAAAAATGTAAGTATATGGATTTAAAGTACTATTTTGGGATGAATAAACCTTTAAAACTATAAATGCTTATTTCGGGTGGTATAAAACTGGAAGTATTTTGACAGAAAGTACCAGTTGGGCGACATAAACCTTTGAAACTACCTGTACAGAAAATAGTATTTTGGGTGGAACAAACCTTTTGGAACCATAAGTAGTATTTTAGGCATCCTCCAAAAGGAAAATCACCTGCATCAAAATATCCAAACTAAAAAAACCATGAAAGAATGTAACCAGTTTTGTCATTGGCTTTGCATTTACTCACACATAACACACACTTATTGTTTTTCAGATGGTCACAAATATCAGCAAAATGCATAGATTTTTGCAACACAGACTCACTGCTTTCACGTCATATTGTCATATGCCAGTTTGTCCATTCAGAGCCAGAAAAACACCCTGGATGTGGACTAACTGACTATATAATTCTGACTAACATGCAGGAGGGAAATTGAGTTATTTTGCCAAGTCACTATCATGACAACTTGAACATGTAAATGCACCGTCTGTCCAAAATCTATGTGCAATGAGCCATTTAATGACTGCTTTTAAAACAAGCACTCCCATACAGTAAACCAAAATGCTTTTCCCTTTTAAATGTAGAAATGTTGTATATCGAGGGTGACACCGCTGATGTATTTGATCGTGTCTGTTTTACACCGAGTCACAGCAGATCCGGCTTGCTTGGTTGCTTGGTAACATACGGATCTCAGTGCCCCAATTGTTCTGCCCTCCGCTCCAGCAGCCGTCTCTGTATAAACAGGGATTTAAATTTTATCTTGATGCATGTGACACTGTGGGTAGTGTCGACTCACCCCGTGAACTAGTGGTTCTCAAACTGGGGTGCCGGCTCCTCTGGGAGGACTTGGAGTGACTGCAGAGGGCATTGGGTGAAAAATGGAGCAAAAATAATCAAATTAATGGGATTTGTGTAGGGAAAATAAGCAAAACTTGGCTGATGTTGACCTTTATTTCACTAAAATTGAACTTGAATCCTATTTTATTAGTCGATTCCACGATCACTGCTAATGACTGGGAAAAATGGGTGTTGTGGGAGATATGTGCAAGCATTTTATGGCTTCTGAAGAGGCAAAAAATGTGAGAACCAGTGCTGTAAATGATGCCCTGTTCCCCACCCACACAAGTACACCTAGTAAGGCTAAATGGAGGGTGTTGTCCTGACCAGGGAAACCTCATCAGCAGTGATTTTTAAGAGAAGCAGAGCATGATATCTGTGTTTCTTTGGCTGTGTGATGACTTGCTTCCACAGATGTACACTAAGGACCCAGAGGCATATTCCACAGTTGTTGTTTCCTCATATGTATGTTTTTAGTCACGCTCCATAATTTCTAGTGAGTAAAAACCAAAGTTGCAGCTTTTATTAACCAACATGGGCACCAAAAACACACAAGCCCGGAGGCAAACCAGCAAGTAAGGAAATGGATGATTGTCATCTTTAGTCTTCTAAATCCAGCCTATTGAGGTAGCTCCTTTCACTACACTTCTAACGTGTTTTGTCCTTTCAAAAGAAGCACTTTCAGGGTATTTTCAAATAGCAACATCCCCAAAAGCAACATATCCCAGGGACAATAGATAACATTGTGTGAGGCTGATAATGCCAATTGTTGCTGAGGCACAGAAGGAGATATAGTTACCATTCAGGTTGAAATCTGATCAAGAGTTTCTATAACAACATAGCAACAGAAGGATTTTCCTTCATATCATGTAAGTATTACTGAACATATTCAGTTCCTGTGAGTACAAAAAAAATGTGTTTAGCTGTTTAAACAGCAAGTGGGCGTTGGTGCATTTTATATATTATCCACAGTATGTCGTGTGCGTTTCTCATTTCTCACCAAAACATAAAGTCTTTCTCCTCTATGGAAACGGCAGAACCATGACTGGAAGTAGAGAGAACTCAGAGATCTCTTTTGTGTAATATGACACAGTTAGAACACTGCATATCACTAATAAAGTTGGATTTCTTGGATGATTTATTTTACAAAATTTATTTTATTTTATTTATTTGTAAAAACTGTAATCAGCATTGCACAACATTTTTCAAACTCCCACAGGTGTTACTAATACTGGGAGGAAATGGCGGCTTCACATATAGATATTTTATGTATGTACAACTTCAATTTGTTTCCATTTGTGTCTTGTACTTGCCTTGTGCTGCAAACACTGGCAGCAGTTCAACCGAAAAGTTGTTGAATTTTTGTCACATGACTGTTGGTCGCAGTGGAGTCACTAACAGATTTATATTTCTGCCGAAGAGCACAGGATTTTTTGTTTTTTGTAGATTCTGCTTAAAGCAAACAGTATATTTTTGGTGCTTTGTTAAAACAAGACACGCAGAATAAAGTGGTTTGGATGAAATATCACGATTTTAAGGTTAGAGTGAGAGAGTGAGAGAGTAAAAAAAACATTAATCCTTTATATTTTTCCAGGTTCTGGCTCTGATCAATGGTGTAATTTTGGCGATTCTTTAAAAATATAACAAGTTTGTCAAACCTGCTAAAATGTAGATAGATTAAAATTACAACTAAGTGAAAAAGAATTTTTAAAACATATGATTCAAACAGCAATTTACTACATGTGGTTCTGCAAATAATTTAATAGCAAAAAAATAAAATGTTTGATTTCTAAATGCCAAAATAATCTCTATTTCTCACGTTGCACAGACGTGACAGAATGCACGATTTGTTTCTTTGGACATTCTTCAGGTCTGACTTCCTCGTCACTGTCCTCTACCTTGCATAATTCTTCAGCCTGCAGTGATATTCCAAAGTCTAAGCTCAGTCGAAGTAGTCTTCTATGTCGATGTTGGGGTTGAGCAGCTCCTCTCCGTACGGCGTCAGATCCATCTGGTTCAGGATCAGGTTTTCAAAAGTCTCTTCCAGATCTGTTTCCCCAATCAGCACCGCTCCCACCATCCTGCCTCCGCTGACGACCACCTGGAACAAAAAATCAGGACTAATTCCTCTATTTTTTCACAGACATCTGCAAATGACTCTTCTTTTTTATGTCTATTTTATGTCATTGATTTCAGCTCAGACTAGCCATGTTGGTCATTATAGCAAATGTTTTTTTTCAGATGTCACAGACACCACAAACAGCATCTAAAGAATGTGATCTTTAAATATTGCTCAGTTGAGATGCGTAGAAAGCAACAAATTCTTGCTTTTGTTGTCAGTAAATAAGCCAGAAATAGAAATAGGGTAATTCCATCTCAAATCATCAGAGTTTTGCAACTATTCCTGTTCAATTTGCCTGAAATTCTTATAGCATAAAATATGGATATTTATAAAGATATCTGTATAATTTGAGCTTGATATTTCCCAAGCTTTTCAAAATATATCTATTTTTAAATTGGTGTGGACCCACTTTCAGCACGTTTAATCTCCCATATTGGACAAGTACATCAAATAATCTCTGCTTATTGGAGGGTTGAAATCTGAAAAAAAACATTTTTAATCATCATGAAAAGTCCCATCTTTGAGTTCACTAAACAAAAAAAAATAAAAATGCAGGAGTCAACGACTGATAACATTTTGCAAAATATGTAGCCGCATGTCACAAGAATACAAAACAAAATATACAGAACGCGTTTTAAATATGAAATACTTTCTTTGAAAGCAAATGAAAAAAAGCTATTTTTGTTGAACTTTCATAACTGACTATTTATGACAAGTTGGGCGACAAGAACGAAAGCACTGACAGACAGCCAAGTAGAGCAGAGTTCAGTAGTTTGTCCCCTCATGGTGTGAGATGGAATGACCCAATAGACGGCCAAAATAAAAACAGCAGACACACCAACACCAACGCAATAAAATGTTATCACAACATGATTCCCTTCCACGTCATCACCTTGACATACTCCTGGCCCTTGGTGCAGCGTACCAGCAGCTCCTGGTCCGGCCCCAGCCCCTGCCCGTTAAACTTTCCCAGCAAGACCACCTGAGGACAGATCATAAGACAGGAAGTTGTTCAAGCATGCTGGGAATGAGCCGACTGGCAGAGAAAGAGGGGACTCTGGCGCTGGGGAAATGACCTTCATGGGTCTTGAAGGTAATAAAAAAACAGTTACAGAAAAGTAGCAGATGATTAACAAACTGGTTATTAGTTGAATAACTTTAATGTCCTGCAGTAAAACGGCGCTGACCTTGTAGTTGAAGAATTTGGTGATATGGGAGAAGAGTTCAAAGCAGAAGTCCAGCTCTATGGGTTCTGATAGAACCTCTGCTGCCATACAGCGGCCAGCGTACCAGCCCATCTGACGGGCCTGAGTCCACAGACGCATCTGCAAACAACACACAGTATGACATTTTAATATACATCATAGAGGAAATGTAATGCATAACATTATGTTTTTAGCTTCTCATCTTCTATATAGACTCTAACTGCCTGAATAAAGTGTCGCCAGAGGAGGAAATTATCTGCAATCTATTATTAGGTTTATTCTTTTTCTTTTAGTTAAAGGTTGCAAGTACTTGTGTTTAAATCCAAGCAGTTTCTGGGCAGTTTTTGCTTGTTTGGGCTCATTTTTACTGCATTATAAAGTCCTGCACTTCGATGGAAACAGCACAACTGCTGCTAGAAGAAGAGAGAAGTCACCTTCATGGTGGCTCAGCATACTACAGATATTTTATGAGGTACATTTTAATTGGTTTCCATACTCCACACAGCCTGCAGTTCAGCCCAGTTCCACTGAAAAGTCCCTGAATTCGTGGGACATGACTGTTGGTCTCAGGTCAGTACCTAACGAGCTTTTTTTGCTGTACCAATAAGTGCAGAATTTTGCATTTTCTTACAGAAATTGGTCATTCAAACTGTTTATTTTTGATATATTTTTTAAATAAGACATGTAGAATAAAGTGATTACAATCTTATACTATATTTTCTATTATAATTGGTTAATTTTCCTTAAAAACTATATGTACCACATGATCAGTTCAAGGATCAGTGGAAAATTTTAAGATATTTCCTGTTTTTACTGTTTCTGGTTTGGAAAAATGACGTCATTTCTGTGCTTTTTTTAAAGACATTTTTCACACACACTTGTGGGTTTTGGAGTTGGGATGGTTGGGTATTGATGACAGAATCAGATGAGTTAAGTGTTCTGGAATAACTGGACAACAACTGGATTTACTCTGATTTAAAAAGCAGAATGTGAATGATGGTACATCCAACTTTGCTAAAATCAAATCAAATTGCTCAACCTTCTATTTAGGTCTCAAGTCAAACCATTTGTTGTTCAGGCACAAAGGACAACGTTAATAACCTTACAAAGAAGCAAGGTGTAAAGTAACTAATGCTTTTCTACACAGATTAATAGAATATTAGTTAGTTTACCTGCTGCCATAGCGGACTATGCTTCCAGCATGCAGTGCAAACGTCTCCTGCTGCGTACACATCTGGCTCTGACGTCATCATATGATCGTCTACTTGCAGGCCGCCGTCATTTGCCACTGAAAACTAAACACATACAGCAGAAAGTAAAGCTTTCATATAAAAGTAACATGGAATTAGGGAGGGAGATAACGAACAACAGACAAAAGAAGTCAAACACCAACTGTTTACAGTAGAATTTACACTAATTTCGAACCCATCCAATTCATGTACAATAGTTTATGTGTAATTCTTTAATACTCGTGCAATATTATAATTTATTCATAATATAATTTGTTTTGTAAGTATAATGCCACCTATCTTCAGAGTGTAAATTCCACTTTTATTAATTCACCTGTAATGTTTCCTTCTGTTCATAGAACGCCTGTAATATGTGCAACATGGCTGAAGCTATTTTTATGCCTTTATATAGTACTTCTTCCTTAGCGCACCTAAATTTTTTAGATTGTTACATTTATAAGTTTCAGTTACCAAGACAAATTCCTTGTGTGTGGGAGTTCACTTGGCAATAAAACTTTTTTTGGGAAGCCCTGATAGCTCAACTGGTTGAGCGAGTGACCCATGAACGCATCAGCCTGGGTTCTATTCTAGCTCACGGCCCTTTACTGCATGTCTTCCCCTCATTCTTCTCCATGCTTTCCTGTCTGCCTCTCAACTGTTCCTGTCAAATAAAGTCTAAAAAATAAATAAAACTTTGTCTAATTTTGATGCAGTGGTTTCCTCCAGAGGCTAAAAACCAGACCAATGAAAGGTCATCTGTCCTGTGCTGACATCTAGGAGCATTAAATCCACTTTACCAATTACGAAGACAAATAAGATTGTAGGTAAAAGCAGATCTCACAAAAAAGGCTCTGTGTTGTTATCCCGGCTAAAACAATTAGGAGCACAAGAGCTCATTTGTTCTTTATTTATATCGGCAAAAGCCTTTCATGTGCTTCAAAAATTGGAGCAGGAAAATATTGTCCCATATTAGGAGCTGTCATGGAATTGTGTGTGCAATCTGCAGACATGAAATCAACAATAGCACTGTGACATCTTAATGATATCGGGTCAGACATGTGGCAATACAATGACTGACAAACAGTGGGATTGGGTTTAATACTAATACAAAGCAAGTGTCCCCAAAGCCTGAAGATCCCCACAGCACTGGCACACTTACTAATAAATTCTAGTTTGCATATGGATGAGTTTTCTTACGTTGTTGCCATGGAGAAACGGCTCGGTGTTTGGCACGACACCGGTGGCACTGACAACGAAATCGCAGCCAAATGTTTTGCCATTGGTCAGCTGGATGTAAACTGGCCAGGATCCTACTGAGACAGAAGAAAAGCCAGACGGATTAAAAAGTGGAGGAGGAGAAAGAAAGGAAAAATAAAGGGGGGGTGGGAGCATTTAGAGGACAAGCCCGAGGAGCAAATCTAGTTCTCACCGCTCTCTGGTCTTAGTGTTTGCTGTGGGGAATTGAGGAGCTCCTCAGAGGTGAGGATCTTTTCCACTTCGCACTGGTATTCCACTGAAACTCTGCGGGAAACCTGAGCACACACCAGCCAAGTGAAGAGACTTTTTGGAACAGGAAGATAATATACACAGTACAGAAGGTCAAAAGTGATTGTTTTACATTACATTAGCTGCTTCCCACAGAAACACACCGACCTTCATGCATAAAGGTAGCAAACGTGCACAAACTGTCTCACCTGCTGGGCTCCTCGAAGAGCTATTCCTTCATGCCAGTCTGGACCCAGAGCACTACCAGGCTCTGTAGGACCAGAACCATGTCCTCGTGAACTTCTATCTGAGAATAAACAAACACAAAAGTACATCTGAGTGCTATCTGTCCTCCTCTGACAGTTTTCTCCTCCATTCTGTCACATTGTCTCTCGCTGTGGGCTCATTTTTCACTGCAATATAAAATCCTGCACCTGTATGGAAACACAACAATCAGTATGACACAGTCATAAAGACATAAATTTTATTGTTATTTATATATATATATATATATATATATATATATATATATATATAAAAAATATATATATATATAAAAAAGAAAAAGCGGAAGTTTAACTTCCTTGATCGCTCATCTTGCTAAAATGTTTTTTAAAACCTGGAATCAACACGTACAATATTTTTCCAAGTGCCCACAGCTGTTACCAAAACTATAAAAAGGACTCTACATGCTGTAGATTTTGGCCTATTTACATGTTAAGTTTCTTTCCATATTTGTCTCTTTACACTGTGTAAACACAGCCTGCAGTTTAGACGAGTTTTTGCCAAAAAGGAAAAAAGAACAAAAGCTAAATATCTGTGATTACTTATTTTTACAATAACTAAAAATGCTGGAATTATGTCCAACATTTTTCCAAGTTCCAGCGTAACATGGCAAACATCCCACTTGAGGATCTATAACTACACAAGCCATCAAATCCAAAAAAAAGGCCAGAGAATAAATCAGCTCAAGTAAAATGAATGTTAAAATCATTCATTTTTGAAGGAAAAACACATGTAACTGTCCAAATGCCCTTTTAAAACTACTTTGACTGATCAAAAATATTACAAAACATACACAAAAAATACAATACTGGGCTGAGCTGAATGAGACATCATCAATAACGACTGTGCTTACTATACATATTTTACTACTGTATGTTACAAGTATAATATTATAGTATGCTACAATCGTACACTATTACGCTTATTTTTTCATTAGAATTGCACATATGTTCAGCAGTGTGCAACAAGCCATCTTTACAACAATAATCTATACGACTGTTTTCAGAGGCTACACTTCTACATACTATTTTTCTACTAGATTTTTATATTTGCACATTTCTTAGTATGCTTTTTCTATTTAAATTCCTGGTTTTGTAAGTGAACCAACAGCATGCTGCTTAGTTTTGTTGCATATTACACAATGACAATACAAGAATTACATTCTCTTTTCTAATATTATGATACTTGTTGCATTTTAAATAAAAGACTTATATTCTAGATTTTCTTAGTATTATAATACTTATTATATTGTTAATTTGTTTTCATACTCGTTTCCTATCTGCTCCCTTTAAGCACAGCCTGCAGTTCAGGAAAAAAAGTCCCTGAATTTTTGTCACAAGACTGTTTATCGTAGCCAAGTCTGTCATGGCTTCTCAGTTGCACTAAGGGGAAGCAGAACCTTTACATTTTTGCAGAACCTACTTCAAAAACATCCATCATGTCTGTCTTATTAATGCAGTAGTTTTGAGTTCTTTTGCTCAGACATAAGGTGAAACCATAGATGTTGATTTTTACCTTGACAGTTTCGGCATCATTTTCAACATCACAGAATCTAGTTATTGCGAATGCTTTATTTTTCGCAAACGTTTCAATGAAACGTGTATAATAAAGGGATTTTAACAAAATATCGAGATTTTAAGCTTAGATTTGGTTACATTTCCTAAGAAAGAAAGGTCACAGACAGCTTAAATTCCAACGCTGCTCTCTGTTTTATATTTTTCTGACTATGATAAGTAGTGTAGTTCTGGCAATTCTGGAAAGACAACATGCCTTTCAAACCTGCCACAGGTTTTGGAGCTCAGAGGGTTAAAAAAAGAAGAAGAGCATGATGGTGCAGTAAGATGTCGCCCTGAAACACAGGAACTGGAAGTGAAAATTCCTGTCAGACCTGCTGTGAAGGTCTGTGAGGCTCCAGGCGCTGGCTCTTCTGTAGTGTAGCGAGTCCTCTTGCAGGGAGCAGCTACCTCTGGTTTGTCAGCCTCGAGGGATGGGATGAGGAACTGTGCAGCTCCGGCATCAAAGAAGGTGTTTCCTATGGCTTTGTCCTTCACAGCCCAGATTACTTCACAGCCCTCCACCTCATACCTAATCGATACATGTTCATTAACATCGAATGGATGAATGGACAGTGTGAAAAACTAATCAATATGTGATGGTTGCAGGGTCAAGTGCTCAATTACAGTCAGAAAACATATAAACATTTTCTTTTCAGTGCTATTTCAGCATTTTGGTTGGGGTGGACTTACACTAATTCCAAAGCAATCCCTCCATTTCCAACAACAACAATTCTCTTTGCTTTACATAAACGCTTCTGAAACTCCTGAAACACAAATAGAGAAAAAACTGATCAGCATGTTTTGTAATCTTCAACCAAAAGGTCACCGTTTCGACTATGATAATTAACAGGCAATTTCAATCATTTGCACACATACATCTCATGTTTCCCTGTGTGTAAATAATCCAAATGTGCATCACATTTCAAACCATTAATAAATAAATATAAATAAAAAGATGTGCCTTTATTTTAAAAAAAAAAAATCTGAGATACTACAGTAGTTGCAGTAGATAAGATTTGGATGTAGTATTGTACACAAGGCTAGCGTCTAGTAGTATCTAGCAGCAAATATTTCTTTAGTAGATTCAAAGAAAAAGAGAGGAATAAATGGAGAACAATACATAACAATAGAGACAAGTTTTTTTTTTGTCTGGACAAACTTTTGAAGTCTTATTAGTTCAGTGTCCTCATGAATCTAAAATTTGCACATCAATAACCACAGAAACATCCAGAAACACTGGCTTGTACCTGGGCACTGTCTGTGTCTCGAATCCCCAGCACATAAGGGTTTTCCTTCATCAGGAGGTTGGGTCGGCCACCACTGCAGATACACAACTTCTCATAACCAAAAACCCGACCATCTGCGGTTTCCACAGACTGAGGAAGAGAGCAAAAAGTTTCAATAGATTTTCGTTTAGGTAAGTGGTGTTTCTTTAGAAATTTTAGACATCAGAAATTGTAGGTGTTATTTTAGACATTAAACTGATTCATCTTCTGCCAAATTTGTAGTCTTAATGTCAGCCCTGTTAAACTGAACTTGGACTGCACATTGTAACAACACGTCCACAAGGTGGCGACAGTAGACAAATAATAATCACAACGTTTTTATGGAGCTGTGTTGCAGTAAATCACTGTCTGCATCATGTTACACTGCATTATGGTGTTATATTTGTTGCATATATAATTGATCTGCAGTCACAAATATTTAATGCAATTAGATTATCTGGGCAGAATTTTGTTCATCTGTCAAAAAAGTTCTTTACATGTGTTTCTGTGTGAAGTGATTTGACAGCAGAATGGATGACAGTCAGGTTGGGAAATTTTTCCTCCAGAACACTGGATGGTTTCTCCTCCACATCAAACTCTTCCAGGGTTTTGGACACCTTTCAAAGGAGAACAATGGAAAAGTACACAATTCTCATCGCTCAGTAAGTCAGAAATTAGGTTTTAAACTTTTTCTGAGTCAGAAAACAAGACCATCTGCATGCTGGGTTGATATTTCTGTCCAGTTGTACATTAATATAATGTAGCTTTAAAAACAAAACAAGTTCTCAAATCTGTGAGGTATTTTATTGTTAGTTACATGTATGTATAATGCTTTGGACAGCAGAAAACACATCTTTAACCCTCCTCCTCATTATCATCCCCCATCTAACCTGCTTATAGTTGGTCACTGCCTTGATGTGAGGACCTGCTGTGATCAGAGCCACATCACCTGAAGGAATCTGGGATGTTAACTGTCAATGAAGAGTACGTTTCAAGTTACATGACATGTATTACACCAGTAAAAGCCTTTATATCTAGGTTACAGATCCACAGAGTTAACGTATTATTTATCAGCAACTCATTTTCACCTGCTCAACACATGTCACACCCGCGATGCCTCCTCCTACGATCACAAATTTAAATGTTTTCTCCTGTCTCTCTGCCATTCCTCTCAAATGCTAACTAGCTAACACGAGTTAGCCGAGCATTTTCAGACGCCGAAAAGTGGACAAATTGTCCCTCAGACTCTTCATTTTGCTGCAACACGACGTCTATACATATTTAAGCCTCAACTGGTTTGTGATTGGAGTGCCAAAATATGTTTCAGTCACAAGTGTTTCTTGTGGTAGCCAGCCGGTTTTAGCACACATGAAAATGACGTAGCGCTACTTCCGTGTTTACAATTAGCTACGGCAAGCAGCAGGGGAATTTTACCGCGCTTGAAAAACAGTTGCAATACAGATACATTTGTGACACCTGCTGTCTATGGAGGCAGGAATATCTGTCAATAACCTTTATATATTTTACATAGCCTTGTTCATTTACATCCACTGCTGCTTTGTTTTACCTGTCTATTTCGCTATTATACTTGTGTGCTGTATTACTTTACCTCCTCTGCCACCTACATTATAACCAGTGCAGTTCTACTTACTCATAATTATGAAGAACATACAAAAAAATTCAGGTTTCTACTTTCCAAAAAGTGTTTCCAGCCCTTACATTGTGACTGAAATATTATTATGGCATTAAAAACACTATGATGATTGCAAATGAGATAGTTTCTTTACCTACAGTGTGTTATCAAATAGAAATGCAGACTTTAGACATACCAAACCCACACAGCCTTAACATTGGCAATAATACTATAGTATATCCTGTATTTTGAAATATCATTAGTGATTAAACTGCAAACCCTAAAGTTAAACAAAGACACACCTTTTGTTTTACCTCAACACAAACAAAGTTCTGTGTATTTGCACATTATAACTGTTTGACCCAGATAAAAGCAGCTTTATGAGTTTTCAGTTCATGATAACTGTTTTGACACAGCATTTTCTCTTTTGTAATTTTAGAATCGTCTTTTAGTAATGTAAAAATAAATAAATACAACAACAACCCTGCAGGGATTGGATTAAATTATGAATTTCTTATTTTTACTCAACAAAATCTTAAAATGTAGCACATAAATCACATATTTTTCTGACTCTGAGAAAAAGTTTGAAAATGTAATCCCAGGACCTTCAGTAGAAATCAACTGGACTTCCCGTTTAGGTTCTTGAAGATGCTTAAAATGTAATTTCTTCAGTCTGTCACTTCAAAATAAGACGTTCTTCTTAATGTCTGACCTGATAAAATATAGATTAAGTACAAAACACTTTTAAAAAAAATCAATCTTTAAAAATCTGATCTTTTTTTTTACTGTAAATGTTACAATAGGGAAATGACCAAAACTATGCATAACTGCTGAATTAAGATTTAGTAGATTTGGTTTGAGGATCCTGCCATTGTGCAGACAGACACACTATCACATATTACAGGGAGCCTTTGGTGAAAGTAGTAATACTTAAGTTTGTCAAGCTATGACAAGTAAAAAACAACATTCCCTGTGGAAAAAAGGATGTGTTAATAAGTCAATCTTCATAAAATGTTATGATGCATAATATTGTATTTTTAAAAATCAGTTGGCAAGGTTCTATATGTTGTTTAAATTCTTCACCACCTCTTAAAACAAACCAAACTCACCTTCTATCCATGTATCTATCCATTTTAATTCTAGCTGGACAATTTTTCCACCTATCTGCACTGCTAGTTAGATTACAATCAGTGACATTACTAATTTAGACCTATTTTTGTGAGCTAAATTTGATCTAAATTCATCATATCAGAACTGTTTTAACAATAAAGTTAGCATTTCGTGTGTTTGAAGGAATTCCGTGATCATTTTCAGTAATTCTTCCTCTGGTTGTGCCATCCATGTAGGGAAACAGTGTGCTTGATAATATACTATGCAATTTCTATACATTTGTTGTTTATATCCATGAAACATGAGTCATATTAGACAGAAAATGCAATTTCCAGCTTCAGAAAACATTAATTTTAGTTGATTTGGTCGCCTGCATTAGTGTGTATTACTGCAAAAGATATAAGTCAGTTCCAGTGGAGGTTGAAGTCATTTATTGTGGTGTCAGTGTGACCTTCTAGTTTATATTTGGATCCTAACTGTACCTTTAATGTCAGAGATTAATGTGGTCATGAATCAGATCTAAAATTCCATCAAAACATTCATTACTGGTGTGATAAACAACTCAGCGGCACACAGCAGCTGAAGCCATTTGTGGTATTACATGAAGTAATCGGCAGATCTTGACACGATCCCCGTTCTGTCAGATAATGGCTGCATTATTTTTTTGGATTCATCAGCAAAAAGCCGGCACTTGTTCTATTTTTGAAAACCCTTTTATGCAGGTGTTAACCATGCATGGGAGTATTGATGTCAGCGTCTGAGATGATCGGGTCGCCGGTAATCAAATGCAGGTTAATGCTGTGCGTCATACTTCCCCTCTTGATTTTTCATTACATTACCCTGAAAAACCTCCCTGCAGGAGCACAATGCATGCGATCACACTTCTGCCATCACAAGGAAGCTCAATAACCACTAGATGCTTTGAATGCACACAATATTGCTCTTTATGATGCAGAGAGGAAAAGTGAATCTGCATGTTTCGATGGGTGCATTTCAGTCATCTGTGGAGCTCTTCATGTAATTGAAAGCCTGCTGCTTCTAAAATGATGACTTTTGTTCCCTTTTACCTTTACTTCACTTTATTTTATGTGTGTGTCAAACACAGTCTGTCCACTTTATTAGGTACACCTTGCAAGTAAAAGCTTGGACCCGATTTTGCCTTCAGAACTGCCTTAACTCTTCATGATATACTTTCAACAAAGTGTTTGAAACATTCCTCAGAGATGTTGGTCCATATTGACATGATAGCATCACGCTGTTGCTGCAGATTTGTCAGCTGTACATCCAAGATTCCCACATCCCATTTCACCACATCCCAAAGGTGTTCTATTGGATTGAGATCCGTTGACTGTGGAGGCCACTGGAGTACAGTGAACTCATTGTTATGTTCAAGAAACCACTTTGAGATGATTTGAGCTTTGCGACATGAATCATTATCCTGCTGGAAGTAGCCATCAGAAGATGGGAACACTGATCATAAACGGATGGACATGGTTAGCAACAATATTCAGGTAGGGTGTGGCATTTAAACTGTGCTCAACTGGTACTAAGGGGTCCAAAGTGTGCCAAGAAAATATCCACCACACCATTACACCACCAGCAGCCCAAACCGTGAGTTTTTGGCTGCACATCCCTGATGTTCATCTCCCATTCCACCATGTCCCAAAGGTTCTATTTGATTGAGATCTTGTGACTCATTGGCATGTTCAAGAAACCAGTTTGAGACGATTTGAGCTTTGCGACATGGTGCATTATGGTTGCACTGTGGTCAAAAAGGGATGGACATGGTTAGCAACAATACTCAGCCGACTTTATACTAATAAAGTCGGCTGTGGTGTTTAAACCATGCTCAACTGGTAACTAAGGGGTCCAAACTGTGCCAAGAAAATATCCCCCACACCACTACACCACAACCACCAGCCTGAACCGTTGATACAAGGTAGGATGGATCCATGCTTTTATGTTGTTTACAACAAATTCTGACCCTACCATCTGAAATGGAGACTCATCAGACCAGGCAGCGCTTTTCCAGTCTTCTATTGTCCAATTTTGTTGAATCTGTGTGAATTGCAGCCTCAGTTTCCTATTCTTAACTGACAGGATTGGCACCCGGTGTGGTCTTCTGCTACTGTAGCCCGTCTTCCTCAAGGTTCTTGTGCATTCAGAGATGGCATTCTGCATTTCTTGGTTTTAACGAGTGGTTATTTGAGTTACTGTTGCCTTTCTATCATCTCCCACCAGTCTGCCCGTTCTCCTCTGTCCTCTCACATCAACAAGGCATTTTCGTCCACACAGTTGCTGCTTGCTCACTGGATGTTTTCTCTTTTTCAGACCATTCTCTGTAAACCCTAGAGATGGTTGTGTGTGAAAGTCCCAGTAGATCAGCAGTTTCTGTAACACACAGACCAGCACATCTGGCACCAACAACCATGCTACGCTCCAAGTCACTTAAATCCTCTTTCTTCCACATTGTGATGATGGGTTTGAACTTCAACAAGTTGTCTTGATCACGTCTACATGCCTAAATGCACCGAGTTGCAGCTACGTGACTGGCTGACTAGCTATTTGTGCTAACAAGCAATTGAACAGGTGTACCCAATAAAGTGGCCGGTGAGTGTGTATAAAGGCAGTATTTATTTCTGTAATTCCCTAAATGATCATTGCTGTGTATTTTATAATGATTTTACATTCTGTAAAGTTGGCCTTCTCCAAGATTTTCAGTGTTGTACCAAATTTTAATCTGTACTTGGTTGAATTGTATTTGTAATGTAACAGTCACAAACAAGTCTGGACATGACTCTTAATCAGAGCACATAATAGACATGACCGTGAATGTGTTTTCTACTATTTTGTTGTGGTATGTCTTTCTGTTACGACCAGCGTCAAGCACCAAGGTCTAATAACACCAAGACCGTGTGTTGTCTTCATGACAAAGACAAAGCTGTGCTGTGTGAAGGACAGATGCTATTATAAGTTTGCATTTGTGGTTTGAATCTTGGTCAGACCTCTGAACACAAGCCTGGTGTCAGAGCCCTGCCCTTCAGCTGGAATATTCACTCTGCATTTCTCTTCTTTATTATTAATTGCTACTCCTTTTATTCTTTAATAAATTACAAAGACGAATGCTGTTGTGTCTTGACTGTTTTTGCTACAGCTCATGCAGATTTCCACAAGATTCAGAAAGATCTGAGGGCCAAAATCCTAATAAAAATGCATATAGAGCCAACATTTTACACTTTTTTCCTACTCTTAAGTTTACTTTCAGTGATCAGCAACAGCTTTTATATCAGCTTTACATTCTTTAAGGTCATACACTGCAATAGTTATCCAAGTAAGCCAGTTAAAGGTAATTTTATAAGGATAAGTAATTGAGAGTACAATTGTGACTATTATATATATATATATATATATATATATATATATATATATATATATATATATATATATATATATATATATATATATATATATATATATATATATATATATACACAGTAAAATGGTGAAATAGACAAAGTCATGACAAAGTAAGTGAGATGTAGAGTGAAAAATTAACAAAAATGAACAGATTTAATTTAAAGACAAACATCAAATCAACACAAAACTAGTGAATAATACCAGGAAAAGTAGTAGGAGTATGTTAAACTACACAAATCAAATAAAAATGCACTGCGGACTGAAGAAGGACAGGGAGTTCTAGAAGGTAAACACTGGGCTGGGAGATCTCTCATTGTTCTAATGATCTGCTTCTGCCCCCTACTGCTTGATCAAAATGTAACACATGGACAGCAAGACGGGAATATGAAAAATAGAAATAAAAATCTGTATATTCTAATTCTCAGATCGCATTTTCATATTTTTTAAAAAGACATAAAATTACAAAATTGAGATTCTAATTGTGGTGATTTTGTTTCTTTCCGTAGCAATTTCAAGCTGTGTGGTAATTTTGACTCTTTCTGTGCTGCTTTTGCATCTTTTTGTAGTAATTCTGTGTCTATTTGTGCTGATTTGCATCTTTTCAAGATGGTTTTGTGTCTTTTGATTTTGATTTTCAGCCTTTTATTGCTGAATTTTAGTCTTAATGGTAATTTTGAATCTTTTTATGATGATTTTGTATCTTCTTGTAGTAATTCTGTGTCTATTTGCAGAGACAGATTTCCATCTTTTCAAGATAATTTTGTGTTGTCTTTTAATGTTGAATTTGAGTCTTTTCTTATTTGCAATTTTGTGGTGATTTGGAATCCTTTTATGGTGATTTTGCATCTTTTTGTAGTAATTCTGTGTCTATTTGTGGCGAGTTGCATCTTTTCAATATGATTTTGTGTCTTTTCATGTCAGTTTTGTGTCTTGTTGGTGAATTTGAGTCTTCACTTTGATTTTGCATCTTTTTGAATCTTTTTATGGCGATTTTGCATCTTCTTGCAGTAATTCTGTGTCTATTTGTGGTGAATTGCATCTTTTCAAGATAATTTTGTGTCTTTTAATGTTGATTTTGAGTCTTTTCTTATAAGCAATTTTGAGTCTTACTGGTGATTTTGCCTCTTTTTGTGGTGATTTTCAATCCTTTTATGGTGACTTAGCATCTTTTTGTAGTAATTTTGCATCTTTTCATAGTAATTCTGTGTTTTGGTGAATTTGAGTCTTAACTGTAATTTTGCATGTTTTTGTGGTCATTTTGAATCTTTTTGTGGTCATTTTGCATCTTTCTGTAGTAATTCTGTGTCTATTTGTGGTGATTTGCATCTTTAAAAGATGATTTTGTGTCCTTTCATGTCGATATTGACTCGTTTATTGGCTATTTTGAGTCTTTATGGTAATTTTGTTTGTTTTTAGGTGATTCTGCATCTTTTTGTAGTGCTTTTGCAGCTTTTTTGTAGGAATTCTGTGTCTATTTGTGCTGATTTGAATCTTTTCAAGATGATTTTTGTGTAATTTGATGTTGATTTTGAGTCTGTTTTATTGGTAATTGTAAGTCTTCATGGTAATTTAGCATCTTCTTGTGGCAATTTTGTGTCATTTTGTTGTGATTTTGCACCTTTTTGTTGTAGTTTTATATGTATGTACACACCAAATGTCTTAAAATGTCTTTATGTTCCCAGGCACAGATTCAGGCTTGCAGTGGTGTGTAGGTCAGCACTAAATACGTGTGATTTGTGGCAGGCAATTAGGGATTCCTCTGTGGTTACCTGTGGCAACTGTGAGAACGTGACAATATGACATTCATACGTTGTTTGCTGTCTGATCTAAATGCACATAATGAATGTTTTCTAATATAAGTACAAATCTGGAGCAGATTTTAATGGACACGTCTGATGTAACATGCAGCTGTAATTGTATGCAATAATGTGGCTTAAAACGCATGAAGATTTTTAAAAAATATATTTTTTACAATTTTATTATCAAAACAACAGATAACATGTATTTCATACCGCTATAAATGTGTTGTCTTTTATTTGTCGTTTATTAATTACTTTGATGTTTTTCATTGTTTTTCTTTTTACATTCACATCATGTGGAACAGCATTAACAGAGCCACAACAGACACAAAGCCAGAAGGAAACGCACACATATTGACTTTGATTTCAAATTAAAGGCACTGTTTCCTTAAAACTAACCAAGAAAACTGTGATCGTAGTGATCATTGCCATCGGTGTCAGCGTTTATAACGTCATTCTCACGATCATTGTTACATAAGATGATGGTTTTACCATCGCAGCACTGGGAGGGCTGGTCGGTACTAGAGAGGCAGGTAGCTGGGAGGCTGCAGTAGCTCCCGCTTGCCGTAGGTGGCCGATCCCACGTTGGTCGGTACGTAAACGGTACCGATGGTGTTACTGGACCGCACCAGGAAGTCAGCTAGCCTTTGGGTGACGCAGGTGGCTGTGTTGCACTTCCTCTTCTCTATGTGGTGACTGGAGGGGTGAAAGTGAAGCAGAGGCACTGGGGCACATCACAAAAAGCAGGAAGGTTATCTACATATTGAAGGGGAGGTTTACCTGTTCATGGATGTGAGCCCCCTTCGTGGCCGTGAACCCATGAGTCCGAGGAACGGGTTGGAGATGAGTCCAGGCAGCAGCCAGCCCTCGCTGTCTGGCAGGACGCTCTCCTGCTCGCTGGATGAGCTGGGACTGAAGTACCTGAATCACAGAGGGAGAAGAAGAGTCAAAGCGATTCACCGTGACAGCCACTGATGGCCTCTTCAAAGCGTCCGCGAACCCCCGAGAGCAAGCAGGAGAAAGTGGCCACTTAGCCCAGCCTCCCCCGAGCCGCACGATGAAACACTTTCCCACAGCAGATGAGCACAATCCACCTCCAGATTTAAACATCTGCCTCCTGCTGCCACTTGCACAGAACATTACAGGCTTCATTCACCTACTTCACGGCTGACCTCGAGTTAAACTCCCAGATTGGTTTCTGCGGATTAAGAGTCATTTAAACTGGGAAGTGAGCAAAGTGAAAAAGGAAAAATAGGTTGTTTGGTGCGATTTAAATTCTGCACTGTTTGCTTACCTGTAACTTGGAGCAGCCGTGACGCAGCGCAGCAGCACAAGCAGCATTAGGAGAAGCACAGGTACCCTCAGGTGATACATAGTGTAGAGAAGTTCCCTACATAAACACAACGGATGCACCACAGTTTCAGTTATTCTTATGTAAGGCAAGCAGCATCACAGAAATTCAATAATCTTAGTACATCATCAGTGCATAATGTTAGATATGTTAGATTTTAATGCAGCAAATTAATACAATATTGAAAATTCTGAGTATGCAGAGGCACAATTATGAGAGAAAATTGTGAGAAATAACTCACCTCTGATTTTCTGCTCAATATTTCAATTCAATTAACCCACAAATGCCTTCCAAGTTATAACCAGTTGAACTTAAATGCTCTTAATATTCTCCTAAATCTCCTCTTAACTAAATATTATGCACAACTGGGGCCGCAATTAACTCTAATTTTCATTATCAGTTAATCAGCTGCATAATTTTGAGAATTATCATTGAATCAAATAGTTTTTAATGAGTAGTGCTACAAAAACCAAAGCTATTTAATGAAATTGCCACGTAAGACAAACAAAAGCAGGTGAGGGAGCAGGAAAGCAGATGAAAAATCACATAAATCATTGACTGATTTAGAAAATGTGGATAAGCAGATTTTATTCAGTTGGTATCACAACTGTAGTTATATTTGTTCTATTCCAAAACCAATGCAGCTAATCATGCTCATTTATTATATTATATTATATATTATATTATATTATATTATATTATATTATATTATATTATATTATATTATATTATATTATATTATATTATATTATATTATATTATAATATATTATATTATATTATATTATATTATATTTTAAATTATATTATATTATATTATATTACATTTTATTATATTTAAGACAATCAAATTCTAGAAAATCCTAAACTTCTGCATCCATGTGTGCATATTTTCCTGTGATCCAGTCATAGTTCCTCTGCAAACCTTAAAATTTACAGTAATTCTATTTATTTGCACAGCACACGTGTGTTTAAAAGACTAAAAACTAAATGCTGAAAGGGTTGAGCATTGGCAAAATATTCCACGCAAGAAAACTATACTTGTACAAACTAAAAACACTTGCAATGTCTTCTAGTGCTCCTTTAACATGCGTCTAAAACTCAAGTCCTGTTAAGAAAACAGAGACACTGAAGCCTCAAAAGGAACAGCGTTACTCACTTTCTGCTGTGTTGGTCTGTCACTGGAGCAGTCCAAGGTTTGTCAGACTGTCACACAAGCCGGCTGCAACAGTTATAGGCTCTCTGCTCAAACCACTTGTGACATCAGCTCCCTCCAAATATAGCCTTTTTCATTCACACAGGGGGTGGGGAGATAAAGTGGGTCTTATACATGTCCTATCGCACTCAGTTCCACCTTAGCCCTCCAACATATGCAGAATTATTATTTCTTTATTTCACTGTAAACGCACAAGCACATCTCCGTACGTCACCGTCCTCATCATCACCTCCGTCAGCATTGTCATCAGCCGCCGTGATGGGACTGACCCGCCACAAACCCACACCAGGGAGAAGAACGCTGTCAAAGTGGGCAGCTGTCCTCTGATTTACCTTAATGAAGTTTTAGGTCACCAAACTCTGGCCCCGGCGCCTCCCCTCTGGGCTCCAGCCACGATGAATAATAAATGTGAGGCCGAATTGTCCTTAATAATGCATGGTGTCTCATTATTTTGATGGGACATGTCACAAACATTAGGCGTTAATTAATGAAGCGATGGTAAAATGTGAGAGGAACACTTTACGAGCACGTGACCTGGAAATCTGACGAGTTGGGAAGTGGAGTAATGAGTACATTAATTTGCTTAGTTTCCTGAAAATCTGGTACCAAATATTATATTTGCACTAATCACCACTTGGTAGTTGCATTGTATTGCTTTTGGCTAATTGTTGTGCAGTGTCTCTTAAAAATGATGTTCCAATACAACTTAACTGCATCATCGGTAAAATTTCAAGCGGAGGCCATTATATCCCAGAATGTGTTTTAGTTGATTCTCAAATCCATTTCTAATCAGCATATCTTTGCCATTTATTGCATTTCTTTCCAATTTTCACTCCTATTTAATCAACTAATCATATATTTGATGGTACAGTACACGTTTCCCTGGTAACCTCGGAAATATAGAAGATCCTAACCATTCTAACATGTTACAAAAGGGTGTATTTTCACCCAAACTATGAGCTTCCGAAACTTATATAAGTAGTTTTGGTGGCTAAACTTAACCAAATACAAACTCAAGTAGACAGTGAGTTTAAATTAAACTGGAACTGCAGCTCCTCAAATGGCCACTTGAGGCTGACTCCAAAAGTGAGTCAATCCCCATAGACTCCCATGTTAAGATGTAGAACTTTACAGCAGAAATAAACATGTTTATAACCTAGTAAATAAAACAGTTTTGGTTTCTATAGTTAATTTCCTTATTCGTGACAACTGTACAGGGCATTTTTTTTATTTATTTTTTTAACAAAACTCACCTGTTTGAATTATATTAAGGTTTAAAGTTACGCACAGCGTTGCACTGTTTGTTGCATAGTGGCCAAAAAATGTAATTATTGCAGAATTAAGTATTAATAACTGTAGAAAGCATCCCCATACACTTGTATCTGATCTGTGCATGGAAAGACATACTCTTTTTCAAACTCCACCTCACCCAAACAGACTGGTGGGTTTGACTCCGGATCTTTCTTGCTGAATGATCGTACAATTTATCGCAATTGAAACTAAATCCATTCAAAATCCTGTTTGTGTATCAGAGAATTCTTCCTTCAGTCTGCTTCTTACATCGATGAGGTCCTGTGTAGGATCAACAAGGAATGCAAACTCGTAAAAAGGCTATTATCGCAAAATGCAAGAAAAAAAGCTTCCACCACACTCATTTCATATTGATTACTCCGGCCACCGCTTTCACAACAGCACAGTGCAGGACTCTATTGTTTCTGATGGTCGGTGTCTGTCGGGATCATCCCACGGTCTCTCTGGGGAGATGCCAATACAGGCTGCAGGCTGCTGGTAAGTGCTGCAGGTTTTCACCGCAGATTGGAGCGAACAGAGATCTAGTGCAGCCCTAATGGATGTGTAACACCCCCAAACCCACTGCGGTCCAATGAACACCACACCGAATTTCCTGTAAGCTTTACAAGGAAACAGTAACTGCAGACGAGAGGGTGACATGACGATTTTTCAGACTCCTCCAGACTCCAATGCAGGCTATTTCTGGAGTTGAAATTAGGACTTGATTCACTCCACTTTTCCCTGATGCTGATATTTGTCATTTTCAGGCTGATCTTTCTGCTTAATTTGACTATATATGCCAGATTTTGTGAAGCTGACAGAGAGGTGACTATGCATCTTGAAAGAAAGGATGGTGAAAGACAGAAAAACAAGAGTATGCCAGAGGAAAAGCAACAAGAAAGTGGGTGGCATGTGGAGGATTTTAAGTTTATTTTTATAGGTAGTCGAGAGAAAGACATCATCTTGTCCCTTGGATAACTTTGGTAATCATAAGGAGCCATATTCTACAGGGGATGGTAACGTCACTGAAAGGCTGAAAACTGAGTGAATTTTGAAGCATTTGTGCAGAGATTTAGCCTCATAAGCTCCAGCATGCATCTCCTATATTTATTATTCCTGTAGTTTTGGACAAAAGTGGGAGGAAAAAGTCACCAGGGAGCGATTACTACATAAGTAGTGGGTGTGAGCAGAGGTAACGACGCTGTGACCTCTGATAATGACTGTCCACGTTGAGAGCATCCACATATCCAGCATTTTGCAGTGTTTGAAGCAAACTTCAGGGACGTGTCCACTTTTGTATAATGTAACACCTGCACTTAATCCGGAAGAGGGAAATTCCATAGTCACACGGTTAAATAAGTCTGTTTTTTTTGGCTGGTGATGCATCCACGGACACAAATAAACAATCCACGTCACCGAAACCTCCACTGGGAAAACAAATAACCATTATTTTTTAAATTAATTGCATGGAAATTAATGACTGCTTGCTCAGGAATGTGGATGGTGCATCAATGTAGACAAAAAAACCCCAAAAACAAACAGCCTTATACAATAAAAGGTGAGTATAGGTGCATGTCTATGATTTCATTAGTGTCTCTGTGACTGTATTGGTTGAAGGAAAGCATTTAAATGAACATAAGGTTCAGCTTTATCTGCAAATAATCTGAAACATGAAATGTGCCAGTTTCCAGACAAGCAAATGCTTACTTTTACCTAAACTTAAGAAGTTTCTGTATCAACAAGGGGTCAAATGACTATGTGAAAGGCTAAATTTAAGAGACAAACCCACGGAGAGTTGTTGTCTAATCCTACAGTTTCTCTGCTGCATGAAGCTTAAGAGCAAATGCTGGTTTTGACTCACTCTCACAGCTCTCATGAGCATTGTTTTCCAGGTACAGCACATTTAGCAGCGGAAGAACCAGATCTTTTTCTCATGTCTTCTGGAGCAAACCAAACCTTAAGAATGCAGCATACTTAAAAATGTGTTTCGGTCCTCTTTGCTTTTCTCCGATGTATAATCTGCTGTGTACAGTGTGATGTACAGTATCTGTAGAGTCTGAGTTTCTATGTGCTCACCTTAAATCTGACCTCGAGGTGACATCGCACCTCACGTTACAGCAACTGGACACAGATGAGTCATGGAAGAAACACATATTCTGATTTGCTAACACTCAGCTTCGCACTTTTCAGTTTTGTCTGTGCAGACTTCTGCTTTTGTAGAACCACCAGCCTTCTAACTAAAGCCCCTTTGGTTTCCTTTGAGTTGATCTAACAGCAACTAAACATGTCAGTCTCTTGTCTGAATGAGAAACCAAGATAACTCTTCTGTAAAACTTGTGATGGCCATCGTTTTAGGTCGGACCTTGTAACATTTCACATCTATTACAAACGGATATGTCCTTAAAAGTAAAACTTTACTACAATTAAGACAGGGTCTGTAACAACTCAGAACAATGAGACTTGCCATGAAAATGTAATCCGGTTTTTGACCAAACTTAAGTTTAGTTTGTTGCCAGCTGTTTGTTGGCGTTTTTCCACTGAGTTTCTTACATACCTGCAGCATCAGACAGCAGCAGGATCCATAACTGTCTTCAAAATAAAACAGGTGGCCACATTTATGTACATGGAATAACAGCAGTAACTTCATTAATTACTTCAAACCGTAACTTATCCCCGATATGGAGACAGGATCACACACAATCAGACTGCACTTTTTTTCACTTTAGACATGTCAGTTGTCCATACATAGAGTCAGTTTATCAGCTGTAGCTAAATAACCTTTGCAGACACATAACACATGAATTGGCCCATAAGATGATAATGCATTTGTTACTGTATTTACAGTATGCTGTTTACCCCCCAAAAGATGGCCAAAAACAATGATTCTCCTGGTATAATTAACAATGACATTCATTTTAAAGTTGTTTACCGAAGCTGTGTATATATCAGCTCTGCAAAAGAAATTCGACAGTAATATCACTCATTTAATCATTAATTTATTGACACAGTATTTGAATTTTATTCTATAATCAGCCTGGCAGAGCTGCTGCATAATCACATTTGTCAGTGTGCCTGTCCAGCATGATCCTAATTTTATACTGAATTAAATTTCTACATCAGTGGACACAGATGGATCCACTGAAAGTATTTTGATCTTTAGCAGTAAATGTAAAACAACAGCTCTACCCTGTAATAACAGAGGGGGAAACAGTGTTAGCATAGACTGTGCTACAGTTCAGATGAAAAAGCTGCGGACTTCTCTTACAATTTGGTAACTTTTGGCCCAGTTCTCAGTTTTTTTGCTGACTTTCTTTCTCGAAATTGTTCTTGTCATCTATGTGATGGTCCAGCTTCTCCTTCTCCACCTGTGCATTTGTTTCCCTGCAGACAAGCTCAATGTTTGTTCCATCGGAAGAAAGAGTAGCATTTTCTGCCAGGGGTTTAGGGTCCTGTGTGTTATTTATAGAAAGATGTCCATCATCTTGGGAAAGCTGCTCTGTTTCGTGAACCTCCTTTCCTTCCTCCAAGTCTGCCGCGATCATCACCGAAACCTTTGGGGCAGGAGGCGGTTTGGGATTTTTAGGACTAGCACTAGTCTTCTCAGTGGGGGCCGACGGCTTCCCAAGTTCAATTGCTTTAGGAGGTCTTGGTTGCTGTGCGTCATTTACCTGCTCTGGCTTCCGAAACTGTCGCCTGAGGAGGATGATGACAGCAATGATGAAGAAATAGGAGGAACCACTGAGGCAAGTGATCAGACCCAGGAAGATGATCCTGCACAAAAAGAATATAGATGGACAAAGATTAGAGCGAAAATCTACGCAGGCCTTTACAATAATAATTATACATTTCTATTGGAGAATGTTTGCATTTATTTCCACTGTGGGCTACCTGTACATATTGGAGTTGTAAATTCGACATGCCCCCCTGCCTCCACACTTCTTGATTGACCACTTAAGGCAAGTTGAATCAATCAGGGCTCCAAAATACACTGGTGCAGGAATTCCACCTACAAAGTATGAAATGTTTCAACACTGTCACAGAAAGAAAGCGTGTCCTTAAATTTTAGTGCATATTATCTATTATTCAGAATGACACATATCAAACTAATGCAAAGTTTTCACTTAAACTAGACAAAAAGTGACATTTCTCCCTGTGAACAAAGCTTTAAAATTTTTGCGATCTACCAACAACCAAAAGCAAAACGAGTTCAAATCAAACAGATTCCAAAACAAGCTGTGTGCATTCCATGAAACTCAAAGTAAAGAAGCTTACCAAGAGTCCTGGTTGCCAAGGTCTGAATACCCAGTGCCAGGGATTTGAGCTCTGGTGAGATGCATCTGTAATAACAAAGCAAGAAGAGAATATATCTTCATTTTCTGTTTCTTGCTGGATAGCAGGTAGACAGGCAATGTTTACAGTTTCTATTAGGTCTATTAGGTCAGTAGGTTAGGACACTAGTCAGAAATGTCAAGGTCTTGGGTATGATCTGTCTTTGCATCAGTAGTTGTGTTTTTGTTTCCCCTTTCAAGATTTTTGGATTCTTTGTTGTTTTTTTGTTTTTTCATTTGCAAGAAGATAATATACAAAGCTTCTGGTAAACAAGCCCTCTTTTGCCAGAATGTACAGTCCTGATGTGAGCACAAACTATTTTTCAATGACAGCTGAACATCTTCACTGGACGTTGAGTCATTCAGCAGGAAAACATTTGCTACTCTTCCAAGAAAGTTTATTTAAAAGGTACCTCTCTTGAGTCATCATCACAGTAGCCAGCTAATGTCTCTAAAATTAATTGGACGGACTGGTGAGATTTGGTGTTCGCTAAGTTTTGTTAATGTCTGTGTAGATTCTCAGTCAGCTAGGCTGTTGTAATCCTAATAGATTCAGTAAAAGGCAACTCTACATCTATTTTCGTTTCTTGAAGATATTTAATTTCCTAGAGAGTTTTACAGATCCTCAAATCCCATGGGTAACGACCCATTAATGACCCGAGACTCACTCAAAGTCTGAATGGTTCTGAAACTGCCAGGTCATTAATGGCGGAGGGTGTTAATGATGGTAAAAATGATTTGGGAAGAGATCTCAAGACTGCATTGTAGGTACCTGATAACTGGTTTTGTAGGTCTTCCCCTCTGTTTAGAGATTACTGTTGCAGTGGGGGTGTCCAAAACCTATTAATGGATACTTATAATGCAGTCTTCCCAGAACATTTCACCATCATCAACACCTTGAGTCATCCCTGACTTCTCCACAGAAAGTCCTGTAGCCATGGGATTTGGAGTTGACAGTATTTAACTGGGCCTCTCCATCAATCAGAACTGAAGAAACCTCTTGGATGAGACCAAAAGAGAAGTCCATCCGCCTTTTATTAAAGCTTTTTAGGAGTTTCATTAATACCATCAAAACAGTAGCATTTGGCCGGTCCAACCTATTGCAATGGTATCCAGCCAACATTATTATTCCCAGTCATTGTTAATTGTTTGCCAAGTCTGGTTGCACTAACCGTATGATGACCATGTAGCCAGGTGTGGCTCCCAGAGAGTTGATGAAGGAGCTGAGAACTGATATGGCCATGTAAGAGGTGAAGCTTCGACTGCAGTCTTTGGCATGAGGACACTGACCCAACTTTACTGATGTCGTGCTTCCTGCTGGATAGGAGGCGGACACACAGCTACAGTTGTGAAACACCTTGAAAAGAGAGAGTACACTTACATCTTTACTTGGAATCAGCTAGAAGTGAGTTGCTTTAACTATTTCCTATAGTCAGCAGAGATATAAACAGCGGACATACAATCAATATTTATTATTTTTCATAAAGGAAGACATTATACATTCAAAATGCAACAAAAAAATCTGACTATTAGAGTGATATATGTGTCTGTACAGACTAAGTTGTCAAGGTCATTGTAGTCCCAGGACCTTCATTCAAAAAGCAAAGGTTCTTAAAGACATTTAATTTAATTCAGTTCAATTCAATTTTATTTATATGCACAGATTCACAATATGTGTCATGTCACATCGCATAGTAAGGTACAGACCTTACAACTTATAAACAGAGAACAGAAAACCCAACAATCCAAACATGCCTTTGGATTCCCTGTGAGCGATGATGAGAAGGAACAAAAAAACCCTGGAATAGGGAGGGGGAAAAAAAACCTCAGTCAGAACCAGGCTCAGGGAAGGCAGCCATCTGCATCGACTGGTTGGGCGAGAGTGGGGATGAGGGGGGTGGGGATCTGGCTTGTTAATCTGTCATCCAAGAGGCTTCTTCATTTCAGATCTGTGAGACATCACAGCAGTTCTGAACTGAATTAAGCTCTTGGATAAGAAGTAAAACATTTTCAACAACCTAAAAGAGAGGACCAGTTGCTTTCATACTGAATTTCCTAGTATAGCTATGCTGGACTGCATTGTTTTTACGGATAAACTCATCTAAACAGTGTATGGCAATGCTACTTAGATACTTATAGGTGTGATAACTATTAATTATAAAGAGGTTACAAGGCCAGTGCTTGAACTGTTTAACCTCAACACCAGATAGTCAAGACAATCTGGATAACAAATATTTTCCACCCAACAAGGTTTACCATAAACAGCCCATAAATGTTTGTGCTGTCTTGTGTGAGGTCCTACTGTGTTCTTGCCGTATCCACTGGATCCGAGGCATCCGGCCATACAAGGGGAGATATAAGTGATGCCGCTGTCTGCACAGACGGGATCCCACTCTTCTGCCGAACATGCGCAGTCTCTGTTACACTCAGAGAAGAGCATTTCTCCATTGTATGACATACCCTGTGTCCTGCAGGCAATAGATTGATATTTTTAATTGATACCCAACACTAAGTTTTAAACAATAAAAACAGAGGAAGCAGTGCACTAATTCGGTTTGTTAAAGATCCCATATCACATGTCCCCAGAATGTGTAATTTATTTTTTCAGCTCAAAATGCTGCAAAGATAATTTAGTTTACTATGAATGTGTAACTCTTGGTTATAGTCCTCATCTTATTTTGCTGTTTCAGTGTCTGTAGCTTTAAAAGCAGCTGAGGTACTGCTTTCCAGCTGAGCTACTGCTAGATGACTATTGGTTTATTAGCTAGGTTGTTAATTTGATACCTAGGAGACTATCTAGTTGCGAGGGACTTGAGTAACGGCAGAAGTAAACATTTTCATCTTTTGCAGCTTTCACTTACACCTCCAAGTCGATGACTAAACACAATGAAAATCGATTTGCCCCACATGGAACCTGAAAAGTCATCTTCTCTATCACAGCACTGACCCGTTGTAGGAGATGGTGAGCCCAGCCACTGGTATGTTATCACACTTGGTACCAAACTGCAGCAGTAGAAGTAGGTATGCCATGAAAGACGTGGCAAAGGACAGCTGGGCTCCTGACACTACACTCAGCTTATACCTCTTCATCAGCAGCCCTCCTAGAAAGATCCCTACTGCAACTGCTGGCAGGTTTAACACACCTAGATGAAAAAGACAACAGGGTCTGGACACTGGGAGACTTTTCATACATGAATGTATGATAAAAATTTCAAGTCAAAGTGAAACTCCTACCAGTATGTGATAAACAACTATATCTCAAACAGTGAGAAGAGCAACAACAGGTGGTGTAGTTTCTACACAACAGCACCAAATTAAAGCACTTTAATTTTTACCGATGAGGAAGTTGGCTCTGGATGCAGACTGTCCAAACTGTTGCTCCATATATTTGGCTTTGAAGGTTAACAAGCCAATGAAGGAATTGAACTTCAGGATGCTGCCACAAAGCAACAGAAAGTAGGCAGGAGTTCCCAACAGGCGCTTCAGCGATGGAAGGAACCCTGTGGATGTAAAAATACAAGCAAAGAATATACACTCACTGAATACTTTATTGGGTTCACCTTGCTAGTAAATGGTTGGACACCCTTTTGCCTTCACAACTGCTGCAATTCTTCATAGCATACTTTCAATAAGGTGTTGGTAACATTCCTTAGAGATTTTGGTCTATATTGACACGATAGCATCATGCAGAGTTTTTGGCTGCACATCCCTGATGTCCATCTCCCATTCCACCATGTCCCAAAGGTTCTATTTGATTGAGATCTTGTGACTCATTGTCATGTTCAAGAAACCAGTCTGAGATGATTTGAGCTTTGTGACATAGTGCATTATGGTTACACTGTGGTCAAAAAGGGATGGACATGGTTAGCAACAGTATTCAGTCGACTTTAGACTAATAAAGTCGGCTGTGGTGTTTAAACCATGCTCAACTGGTAAATAAGGGGCCCAAACTGTGCCAAGAAAATATCCCCCACACCACTACACCACAACCACCAGCCTGAACCGTTGATACAAGGCAGGATGGATCCATGCTTTTATGTTGTTTACAACAAATTCTGACCCTACCATGTGAAATGGAGACTCATCAGACCAGGCAATGTTTTTCCAGTCTTCTGTTGTCCAATTTTGGTGAGCCTGTGTGAATTGTAGCCTCAGTTTCCTGTTCTTTGCTGACAGGAGGGGCACCCAGTGTGGTCTTCTGCTGCTGTAGTCCGTCTTCTTCAAGATTCTTGTGCATTCAGAGATGGTGTTTGGCATTCCTTGGTTTTAACAATCAAATCATTTAAATCCCCTTTCTTCCTCATTCTGATGCTCGGTTTGAACTTGTGCAAGTTGTCTTGACCACGTCTACATGTCTACATGCACTGAGTTGCAGCCATGTGATCGGCTCATTAGCTGTTTGTGTTAACAAGCAATTGAACAGGTGTACCTAATAAAGTGGCCGGTGAGTGTACACCTGCATGCATACACATAGAAGAAGACTGCGTCTGTTGTACCTTTTGCGATTTTAGTCAGGTTGAGGTTGTGGTTGCTGTTGAGTGGGTCCTCCGTCCCGTCCACAGTCTCACGGGTTGGAGCTGCTTTGACCTCTTCACCCTCCTGCTTGGGCAGCGAGCGAGGCAAGAACCAGAAGGGAATACTGGAGATGAGCAGGAGGCCGGAGGACACCAGGAAACCCATCCACCAGGCACCCACCCAGCGGGCATCTTTAGGAGTGATGGTCACGCTGTCTACATGAGTACATAGCAGCAGAAGAAACCTTGTAATTTGTTTTTTCAGTCTTTCTTTGTGTAAAGTGACCATACTGGAGAGCAGATTTTAATTGGGCAAAACAGATTTTGTCTTAATTATCAGGAATGGGACAAAATAGCGGATTTGCACACTTTTAGTGAACTCATTTCATTCCGTTTGGCAGCTGAATTATTGATTTGAAACGTGAGTGAGAGTCCAGACATTTCCTCAGAGGGACACTCATAAAAGTCCTCGCTAACTTGTTCTGACAAGTGTGCTGCCTGTTTTTCTAGGAGCATGTCAGACCTTTGCACCACGAGCAGCAGGCTCAGTTTAAATGAGGCTCCAGCCAGGATCCCCCATGTCTTTCCAGTGAAAAATATGAGATTCTAGCCAAAATGAACTCTTTTTTTAGTCAAAAACCAATTAGTGCTTTAACCTTCTGAGATAAAGAAATGTTATTTAGAAAAAAAATGAAGTCACACGATTTATCAGAGCCAGAAGCTGCGACAAATAGAACAAATCTTCAAATTTTCAAATCATATCTACTATTTACCATTCTGTCTGGAAAGTAATGCAAATCTGACAGTAAAATCACTTCATTTTACATGCCTCACTTAAAATGTTTGCCAAAAATATACTATTTGCTGTAATAAGACAAAAAATTCTGAGGTTAGTGGTGCAACTGTAAAGCCAGGAATGACTTATCTGTGACCAACAGTCACATGACAAAAATGTAGGAACTTTTTGGGTGAACTGGGATTAACTGCAGGATGTGTTTACAGAGAGTGCATCAAAGACAAGTGAAGAAACAAATCGAAACTAATAAAATACTATAGTATGTAGAGTCACCATTAGTTTTTCCAGTGTTGGTCACATCTATGGGCACTTGGACAAAATATTGTATATGGTGATTCCAGGTTTTTTCCAATTTCTATTAAATAAATAAAGAAATTCAGTCTCCGTTTTTAAAAATGATTTTTGGCATTACAGGTTTGTTATGCTGCACAAAAGACACTTGTGAATTCTCTCTGCTTCTAGTCATGGCTGAGCTGTTTCTATAGATGTGCAGGACTTTATAACGCAGTAAAAAAATGAGTCCACAGTGAGTAAATATGTGGCAGGATAAAAAAAAAAACCCACACAGAAACAGCTAGAAGTTCAGAAGGTTAACTGTTAATGCACATGTTCACCTTTTCGACTCTCCACAGAACCTGCACGGTTTAAATCAATAACAGTGGCTGAGTTACTGCTCTAAATTCACAGCAATTTTTGCAAACAATGGATGCTTTAATTTAGATTCAAGTAGATAAGAGCTGGCGTCTCATCTCCAGCCAACCACTGTCAATTTAGTCTGAAATTTTACCTGGCCAGCTAATGCATTTAGGTTGAAGACTAATAGTGGCAGATGACACATTCCTCACAAAACAAATGCGCAGCACTCACCCATATCAACGTATCCAATGTCAACATATAGTTTGGCACAATAGGAGCCCAGGAGGAATCCAAACATGGGGCCCAGGAGAGTGATGGTCTGGAGACAAGCTGCCAATCATGAAATAGAAGCCATTACATTAATTTAGCCATTACTGTTGAGAGAACCCAGCCAAATTAGCATGCACACGTGTACAATCAAACTGCAGTAGCATGCATTATCACATCTATATCTATAAACATAACAACAGACACACAATGAATATTACAAGATGTTTAACTTCCTCGAAAAAAAGAAATATGAAATTAATTGATCCATAGTCGGCCAATATTTGGTCAATAAGACTTAGAAAATATCCGTTGAAGGATACAGAAACATTGAAATGCGAAATAAATATCAAGGAAAACCGATGAAAATACACCATTTATGTGACATTTTAGGAAAATTAGTTTATTGAGTAATACAATTTATGAGCCAGCGGAAATCCCAAAGTGAGCATCTTACCTATATAGAAAGGTGAGTTTTCAGCTTTAGCAAAGTCGTCGATGTAGGAGATGCCCAGAGGTGTGACGGGAGTTTCTCCAATCCCCCGCAAAGCGTTTCCCAAGAACACATAGATCCACATGTTGGAACCAGACTCTCTCACACATGCTGCAAAGTGACACACAACATACATGACACTGATTTTGTAACATAGATCTGATAAATAATGTTTATCAAGAGCTTTCATTAAAAGCCAATATTTATAATTTGATAGCAGTTTCACCATTTTGTATAAAGACTGCATTATTCCAAGATTGTTAGGAACATTTTGTGTTTTAAAAACTCTGTGCTTGTTCATTTAAATTGAATAAGTACATCAAATATGGTGGAGCCACTTTATTCTATTCACATTTCACTATGCCTCAAACCAGATGTATGAATAAACTGTGATGTTTCTTCGATATTATATTATAAGGACGTGACCCTAAGCCTGCATAACACCACATTGTGTGAAACTTCCATATTGCATTACTTTCTAAATACATCTCATCACAATAGCTGGATCCTGACAACAATACACACACATACTGGATCAATATGTTGCATTTTGAGGGTAAATGATGTATTTTTGTGAGACGGAGAATTAATTATGGCTCAACAATAGACTGACTGAAGGAACAGCATCTCAGCTGAAGTCCGTCTCAGGGAGGCAGAATTGGCTGGAATAAGAGAGATATGCATCCAAGCTGAATGTATTACAATAAATATTACTTTCTTAGCGAAAAGCAAGAAAGACCTCATCATTCTGCCTCTTCCCTCTTTACTTTTTCTTGGTAGCTATGTAGTCTGTTATTGTTGGTTCTGTTGACGCTGTTGTGTCTGTGTAGTTTTCTTCACAGAGATGAAGGGATTTTTCCTGTAAGCAGGACTGTGAGGTCAGAATCAGGGAGGTGTTGATATGGCTGTACAGTTGTTGGGAGGTATGTACGCTGTGTGGAAGGTTAGTGGCTTTAAAGGTCAGGCAGGATCAGTGCATTCCAGGGAGAGCTTAAAGAAGTCAGTGAGTTGCTATGAGTTTTAACCAGGTTTCTTGTTAAGGCAGTGTCTTTGTACAAGCTACTGTTGTAACTCAGTGTTTGAAGACCGTAGCAAAAGCTTCTGGCATAGTCTGTCATTGATTTCAATTGGATTGGTAGAGGTTTGGTAAAAGTGGCTGCCCATTGGATGTGGTTGACTAGTCACCTTACATTCACAAGCAATTTGAGTATTTGGTACTTAAAGAAGGAGCAATTTTGTACTTGGTGAAAGCCATTGTTTTTGTCATCACACCCAAATTTCACTGCTGCATTGGGAATTTACATGTGGTGGCAGATGGTGCAGCATATAACCTGATGTGCATGCAGGAACTCACCCCGTCTTTCATGTAGATGGTAATTTCAAGATAGCAAATTCACTCACAAAGCACAAAGAGGGATATGTCATCACCTTGTAATGCTTACAGTCCATATCATTGAAATTGGGATTGGTAATATGAATATTTTTTTGCTGCTAACGCTAGCCCACACATACAAAATAAAAAATAAATAGGTTAGATATCTAAGTTTAGCTCTGATTAAAATCTTGTCTTCACATTACTAATACTGCAGTAATCATTTTACAGATAACCTTAGTATTCCAAGACTGCATTAAAACCTAGTATTTGGCTAGACCATGCAAGGGAGTGCTAAATTGTGATTAGTTGTGGTTTGTGATAGGAAGATTTGTCTTCACCACCCAGTGCTGTGGTCAGTCCAAAGAGATAAGAAAAGAACATTGGATCTCGCTCCTTTCAAAGAGTCCTAACTCTCTTTGCTATTGGCTGTGGTGTCTAGTTGAGCCCGACTAGGCTGTTTCAGAGTGACAATGAGTATGACAAGCTGGCTTGATTTCACATGGCCACTGCTGGACAGTTAGAAGCATTATTGCTTTGTGATTGTGGTGCTTCATGTTTTCTTCAGTTCAAAATCCAAGCTTGGATAAGTGACTTGACTGAGATATTTGTAATGCTAAGAATGAATGCCATGGAAGTCTGGAGAAAAATCTCCTCTGTTGACATATTTCAAAATGAGGTATTTGACCAGAACTCAGCATGGACATGGTTCTCTGCCAAAAACTGGTGGATTGGGTTTGGGGTGAGTTGCTACCTCAAGCAATGGAGTAAATGCATCTGAGAATCTTGTTCACAAGTGACAGGAAAATGGAGCATGATATAAAAAGACAGACTGGGGTGGTGTCATGAGCAATGTAGCCATTGTACTGGACTGTCTTGGTGAAGAGCAAAGGCAAAGCTCTCGATTTACATGCCTGTCTTTGTTCCAACTCTCACTCTGGTCATGAGCCCTGGGTAAAAAGCAAATAAGAACAAAACAATAAGATTGCGGATACAAGCTGCCAAAATGGGTGGCTGGGCTCAACCATCCATCCATGATGGCAAGGAGATCAGACATCCGGAGGGAGTTCAGAGGAGAGTTGCTGCGCCTTTGCATCAAAAAGAATCAGCTGAGGTGGCATGGGTGTTTGATTAGGATACTTCCTGGACACCTTCTTTTTGAGGTTCTCTGAACATGTCCACCTGTGAGAAGACCTTGGAGTAAACTCAGAACTCACTGGAGAGATTACATAGCTCATCCTTCTTGGGAACACCTTGGGATCCCCCAGGATGAGCTGGAAAATGTTGCTGGGAAGAGGGAAATCTGGAATGACGTGCTTAGCCTGGTACCAAAGCAACCTGACTCCAGCTAAGTGGAAGAAAATGAATGGATGGATGGATTTTTGATAATTGCCAAAAGAAAGGTTGGGGATCACCAAAGTTAGTGGGATTCATCCTTTATTAGTCTCTACACATAATATAATATAAATCCATCCAGCTACTGTTGAGGTATTTCAGTTTAGACTAAAATTGTGGCCACAGACATTGACATCCATAGAGACCCGCTGCTGGGCTGTGTGGTTGATAAAGAAAAAAACGGTTCACTTGTACCTAAAGGTGACAATATACCGATTGTTAGCTGTACCACAAGGTGAATATGTACTTTGACTGTACAGAAAATGTTTTTTAAAGTGTAAACTGCACACTGTTGATCCAGGATTTAGCTGATATTCTTACCTTTGTTGTCTTCCCCAGAAGGCTCTATCTGAATCTCTGGTACCTCCAGTGTTGTCAGAGGATCCACACAGGCCGCAATGTTCATGCTATCATTGTGGTAAACCTGAATGACTGTGTCATACTTATAGCTGTAAAAGCAAGAGACATTATACCAGATCATTTTGAGGGCCTACGTTCATGTTTTTTGTTTTTAAATCTGCATTTGGACATATTTACCGGCCCATGAAGAAGTGTGTCAGGCCAGTGAGAAAGGCCCCTACAGCCATGAGGAAACAGCCCACGGCGATGAGTCTGGGCCGATGCAGCTTAGCCCCAAAATGGCTGACCACGGCTAGGAACAACAAGTTGCCTACCTCCAAGAAACAACAACCCAGCAGAGTTGGAGGAAAGAATAGAGAGATAAATTCAGAAAAGTGAGTTGTTCGGTTGTAGAAACGTTTGCTGAAACTAAAAAAATAGACAGTACCCATCTCAAAACTGCCATCTATGAGTCCAATATGTGTGCTGGAGAGGTCAAAACGTCTCTCGATCTGAGTGATGGAGCTCTTCATGTAGGTCCCAGTCAGGGCTTTGGAGAAATAGGCGAAGGAAAGTGCCATGATAAACAACTAGAAAACACAAAGCAAAGAGAAATATAAAAGTTGTGTTTTCCAGCCAATACTCAACACTGCAAATTCTCTCAGATAAAAATGAATAACAGTAAGAAAATCCTCATTGCAATGTACGGTTCTTATTTTAAACTCTGATTGTGTGCATAACCTAAAGTTTTTGTTACTACTGTCCTACTTTGACTTATGGAGTGTCTCATGGATTAATACTTGGACCTATTTCATTTTCCTTATATATGAACCCCTTGGGGCATATTATTTGAAAACTTAGTTGTGTTTTATCATCAGTATGCTGATGATACACAGCTTTACTTTTCAATTGCATTCCAAGAACACCAAATTCCAACTACTCTGTGCTATTGTCTGGCCAAGATTAGTAACTGGATGTCTCATGATTTATTTCAACCAAATCACAATAAAACCAAATTTCCAGTTTTTGGTCCATGTCTATACTAACAACTTGCAAATCCTCAGCTCATTATCTACAAATAGAACATATTTACACCAAAAAACTTTGCTGTCATTTTTGACTGTCAGTTGAAATTTGATGAACATGTCAAGCCATTTATTCAGTTCTTCTCTTTTCACTGGAGAAATATTATAAAAATATGACCAGTGGTTATCCATGCTTTTGTGTCCTCCGTTTAGACTACCGCAATGCTCTATTCCTGCAAAAGCCGATATGGCGTTACCTGGTTACAGTTGGTCCAAAGCACTGCAACAAGATTACTTTCTAAGACCTCATTTCTCCAGGATTTGATATCACTAGAATGACTTCCAATTAAATTAAAGTTCAATTTAAGATCGTCTTCCATGTCTATAAGGCTTTGAACAATCTTGCAAACTACAACTCCTTACATCTCCGCTAAACCCTTCAGGTCCTCTTAACTTTTAATCTACACCTAGTCTCACTTCGGCAGCCCATTCTGTGGAACATAATGGTCTAGCTGTACTTCACTATACTGCTATAAGGGTAAGAAATGCTATGGTTTGTTTGTATTTAAACCAATGACAGTCATCAAGGGTGGCGCTAGTCGAAGAATACAACTTGTTCTCTCAAAATAGTGACATGAGGAATTGTTTTGGTGGAACCTTTGCATCCAGGGAGACTGTAATTAAAATGGATAATCCACTGCAAAAAACAGTAGCACAGCTGCTTTTTTACACTATCCAAATCCTCTGCAAAACTTAAATGTTTCCTAGTGGTGCATTGCTGTTTTCTATAGTAAAGATAACAGTAACATACATCTAGTGGAAGATTAGCATCCGATGGCAGGCATTGTACATTTGACGAGTCAGACCATTCTACAGCTCGTAAAACAGCTGAAATCATCAGGGATGTGGCTGCGTTACAGCATGGGGAGGCTAACATGACCTTAGCTAGCTAAAGTTATCTTGTTAATTCTTATTCAGTGAACTTGTGATGGTTACAACTACCTTTATCTCAAAAAGCAGCTTGAAAAAACTGAAAAATCCAGACATATCTTATTATCAGCAATGAAATCAAGCTAACTCAGTTATTCAGATGCAAAGAACAGGGCCCTAATGTATGCGTATATGAGCCAAATAAACACAACATGTGCTGAATACAAAATGGATAAATATTTAAAATAGATATACACTACCGTTCAACAGTTGGGGGTCACCCAGACAACTTCATGTTTTCCATGAACTTTCATTCATGTGCTAACATAATTGCACAAGGGTTTTCTAATCATCAACTACCCTTTCAACACCATTAGCTAACACAATGTAGCATTAGGACACAGGAGTGATGGTTGCTAGAAAGGTTCTTCTGTACTCTTATGTAGATATTCCATTAAAAATCAGTTGTTTCCAGCTAGAATAGTCATTTACCAGATTAACAAGGTCTAGACTGTATTTCTGATAAATTTAATGTTATCTTCATCGAAAAAATGGCTTTCTTTCAAAACATAAAGACATTTCTAAATGACCCCAAACTTTTGAACGGTAGTGCATATCTATGTGGCGGCTCCTCAGGAGAAATAAGGTGCTACAAACAGTACATTATGTGCAAATAGAATCTGAATGGTTCTGAAAGTCACAATTGACTCTTGACTGCACTGATATGCGATTGATCGTTTCTAGTCAGTGCGTTGTCCTGTCAGTGTGTGTTATGTCATTTCATTTTAAAAATGAAGGTTTTATAGTTATTTTTTCCATTTGGAAAACACTTGGTAATGATAAATATTCATCTAAACTGGAGAACCGATCTGCCTCCTCCTCTGAAGCCTCAACTTGCTTTTCTTGATGTGTGGGCATCCTGGAGGTTTTTATTACTTAATATTATTCCCATCAGGAATCATCACATCTCCCCTGCATGCTTTGCTACATAGCAGTTTTCATGTATCTAACGTAATGCTACAGAGGTTTTGATCCTCAACTTAAACTGGAATGTCTGATGAAAATTTAGGTCTAATGAGGAGTTTTATGGATGTTTTAATGCACACGACTCATTTTCGGATTATATTTGAGATATGGTTCAATTGTGAGAATATGAAGCAGAAAACTGCTAACACAGAGTGCCAAGTTAAAATTTTTTAAAGGTTTGTGTGCGGAGGAGTCTCAGAATGTACTTCACAACTAAATATGTATAGATTGAGGCAAGATACATGTGAAAGAACAAAATCTGGCATGAAGCTGAACATAAATGTGCTTTGTAAGAAATGTTCCATTAACTTGCAGATGACGGCTGTATTGTGCCGCTGCAATCAGGCGAAGCTGGGCTCATGACTGATACACAAGTGCCTCAGAAAAGCCTCACAAGCTCATCTAGAGCAGAAATGTTGCCTGCTAAGACCGTATAAAGCAGCACATGATCAGCTCTTGGCTTGATTTGACCTACTTTAGGGGAAAGCATATCTCTGAAAACACAGTTCAATTGACTGAAAACAGATGTGAGTCTCACATTTTGCAGCATTTATCCATCCATCATCAGCACAAGCACAGTTTATATCAGCGCTGTTTAGTCTGTGCAGGGTCAAAGAGAAGGCTGTTCCAGCTCAGACTGGTGAGAAATGGGCACAAATATGTATCCCAACCAGTCTAAAACACCCATAAGGCAGCTGTGCTATTTGAGTAAAAGTTTTAGCCTTCCTGCTGTGAGGAAACAGTGCTAACAATTGCACCACTATGCTGCTTTTAGGCTTTTATCTGGTGTTTTCTTTTCTTTTTTTCCTCATACAATTTACACTTAGTGCATCAGCAGAATTAAGTGCACCAACAGAATTACAAGTAGCCAGCAGAAAAGCGTTGATTACAGGTAGTTTTAGTACTTTGAGAGTGGAGATGCGTTTTCTGGTCTTCTCATCACTGGATTCACACAGAGCCTGCTGGCTGGTCATCTTGCCTATGTCTAGTGTTGCTTGTTGTTCCATCCTCCTCTCAGTGTCTGTCTTCCTTTGGGACACTGCAATGCACGAGAAGAAGGAATTTCAGATGAGGAAAATGTATTTTGATTGAATAAACTCCAGTCAACATTTTGGGAAATGTTGACCTTTTCCTTTTTCAAATGTAGGTCTCAGATCTATGCAATTGTGAAACCATTAAGCGTGTAAGGGTTCTGATCAATAATTTTCAACACCATTAAGCTGACTTTCTGAGGAACTCTCCCATAGTTCAGTGTATAATTAATGATGTATAAACGTGGTTGTCCTGCTCTCCTTAAAATAAACACAAACCAGATGCTCAGAGCTGTCCTGTCCTGGACACTGTAATGTCACAAACCTGAGCAGCTGACTGAACTGTGAATAAGTCCAAATTCACTTGCTTTTTTTAGCGGTGATGTGTCGTGTCCATCAGCTGCTTTTTATCCAGTTTCGAGCACTCAGAAAGTGACTCTAAAGCACTACAACTGTGACCTCTGTCAGGATTTAGTGCTCCTTTGAGTGGAGTTTAGGATTAGGCCTTTAACCCAGTCACAGTGTGAGCCTCCTTCTTCAAGCATCTGCAAACGTCAAGCAAGCAGGTAGTTTAAGGAACATTTTGATCTGTTCATCATATTTTACGTATTGTACATGTATTGTGTTTACAAACTGTGTTCAAACATGAGATGTTACATCACTTATACATGTAAAAACTACTGAAGATTTTTTATTAATTTTTGTATTCTATTTATTTTTAACTTTTGTTTCAAAAGAATGTGTGGCAAAATCTGAATGCCACTAAAATGGAAACAGAAAAATACATGGACTAATTGTAAAAATATTGTTTGTACAGTATTTTTGATGCATCACTTTATGATGAATCATATTGATTCTGAACACTGTTTTTAAATGACTTTCTCTTTATTGATTGATATCAGTTATTTAATGTAGAATAAATAAGCTTGTGTTTTTTGTTTACTTAAGACAACTTATTGTCATTATAATATAAGGTGCATTGTTTTCTAAAAATTTTAATTTAAATAAAAAAAACAGAAAAAAATATTCCAGCAGTTGGGGTGCTCAATAAATACTGTAAAATAACAGAAAATAGCCAGACCATATAATAAAGTAATGTGTATGTGTTTACTGGAGATCAGGTATGGTTTTTTTGTTTTTTGTTTTGCTTAATGGATGTTTACATCTGTTAAAACAATGAAATTACACACACAAACACAGTATCTATTATAGCGTAATATTTGTGTGATCATGCTAAACTGGCAAATGTATTTTAACAGTCTTTTAATGTCATAAAAACACATTTGCTTAAAGAAATTGAAATTTTATGGTTATTCAAAGTTGCAGGGTTTTTTTTAATCATTATTTCTAGGGTCTGTTTTGGTAATGTCATTGATTTTTCTGTGTATCTCAAAAAATCTGTTAAAGAAAAAATTCTCTATAATTGATTTTAATAATTTTTTTTACAGTGTGATTTCTCACTTTAGGATTTTTCACCCACTGGAATGGACAAAAACAATTTAGCCAAAATTTTATTTTTATTTTTAATGATTCATGAGTGCATTTAGAGTAGAAATCCACCATTACAAAAAATGTGTGAGTGTTTGGAACATAATGGATCCTGAACAGGTTAATCATTTTCATTAGTCAGCGATCCACTGCATAATTATGTATCAAACCTGGCAGCATTGGACAATTTCAGATTGTCACTAAACCAGGGAACAACATGAAAAAACTTCAGTTTTAAGTAAAATGGGACCAACACTGTCATCTTTACCAATTAGACAGACTTTTGCACTTATTATGCGCCTAAGGATATTGAAATAGTTCATTAAATCCTTCTACAAAGCGAGTAATTTCAATTTAGATATGTTTATCTGTCAAATAAAGCAAAACTCAAGATATAAAACCAGAAGATGGTACCTGTGTGAACTCCACAAGCTTCCTCTCCTCTGGTCAGTAAAGTTCAGGTGCTGCCGGCTCGGTCCATATCGGAGAGAAAACTGGTTTCCATTGACAACTCTGACTTCACTTGTCGGCTAGAAACAGTAAGTTAGTATGTTTTTCACCTCCAATAATCCTCTTTAGTTACACTTGTTAGACTTGTCTATGCTTCCACGCAAAGGAAACTTGGCTTAAACTTCTTCCTGACCAGAAAGCCTATACTTCCTAGGAGGGAATTTCTGGAAATGTATTATATTTAGTCACAATTTGAGGATTAGATAGCAAAGTCAGGGAGTTTGACAAAATACCTAATGCATCTCTGGAGTCAAAGGGACCGGAGCCTCCCCTCTCCGCCTCTTCTTCTTCTTCTTCTGCTTCTCTTTAAGCAGCCATGTGTGTCTTCTTCTGCTCTCCCTGACCTCCTATCCTCCCGTCCGAGGGCAGAACTGTTGCTTGGAACCAGCCGGACAAAAGGCCTCACACATTTTTATTCCACACACATGCCATCCGGCCCAGGAGGGGGACAGCAACAAGAGAACAGGGGGGAGGCCGGAGGGTTGGTTTTTAGTGGAGGGGGGTGCAGATTAGTAACTTCAAACCAATCCCTTTTTTTCCCACAAGGTAAAAATATCAGGTGCTTCGAGCTGGATGGATTAAAACCAAGTTTTTTATGTGCATTTGCTTAAGAATGTACATAAGTGTGTCCAAATGTGTATTTTACGCTTCATGTGATAATGAATCGGGCAACTTTGATGACGTTCTGAAAGGTGGACTAATGGGTTCTCTGTATGGACATGATGTATCATATTAGTCCAGTGACTGCAGGGGAGGAGAGTTCAGGCCACCAAACAGTGGGTCACACAATCAGCTTTGTCCCTTCGCAAATTCCAAGGATTATGATTAAGAGCCTTCACATTCCTGCACAGCAACAGCGAAGAAACTGTTTGTTGCTTCACTTTACTCGGCTCCAGAACTGTGTGCTTGGACAGAACGTTTTGCATGTCTTTTCTTACTGTATCTAGTTTCAGGTGCATCCAGACGGGAATGTAGGCTGCTGCTGCTGCACCAGTTCACCTCAGACCAGCGATTTCACCTGCTGCAAATAGATGCTAACACACATCTTTACGTGATTCCACAAAGCACATTTTATTCTTTCTGTTTAGCTTCGGCTTGTGGAAACAGAAGTAGAGAAATACCTTCAGTTGCATGGCTTTGCAGTGGATATTTTGTTGTGTAGAGCACAGCCTGCTGGTGAACCAAGATACGAGAGGAAAATAAAAGTGTGCAACTAAACCTTAAAGCTTTAAATGAGATTATATGATGTCAGGTTTTAGCATGATGTTACAGATAGATGGCTAGTGCTTGATTTTATCTGAATAATATACAAAAATAAGAGGGATTAACACCATCTTTGCTTCGTGTTCAAACATCACTTCTGGTCCAATTACAGAACATTATTTGTCAAGCTCAAAGTAAATACAGAGGAGTCAACCTCCAAGTGAATCACATGATTACGTTATGTCAGAGCAACCTTCAACTTTAACGATACTGATGCACATGTGCAAAGAGGACAATGCAATATGACTGTAGTTTGCAGATTTACTCAGAAAAACTGAGAAATAGTGATGATTGTTCGGAATTGTCAATAGTTATCCATCGGCATGCTTGCAAAATCAGAAAATTAATCACAAGTGGCTCCAAAAAGGGCAAAATAAATGAAATAAAGCACTTAGTAAGGTTATGAAGGAACGTAACATGACTGGAACACATGGCTGCCCATGTGCTCTTCTCATGATGTCATTTGCTTTTTAAGAGATCAGTGTCAAAGGTTCAGTCACAAAGACCTTTATTTATATTCCAGGAGAACAATTTTATGAGTATCTGCTCTGTGTATCAAGTCAGAGATGGAACCAATCAAAAATAAATAAATAAAATAAATAAAATAAAATACAGCGCCACCTTAACCTCAATGGTTTGTCTATACTGCAATATTTTCCTCTTTTTGTTCTTTAGTAAATGACATGGATTTTTTTTATTTTTTCTCATTTCTCCTGCTAACCGTGCAGTGTCCAAGCTCAGCCAGTGCACCACTTTGTTTCAGACAGAAATATCTGAAAATCTACTGGATTTATTGTCATGAAACATCCACCATAAATCCCAGAACTGTAACGCTGTGACTTTTGTAAGGGATTTGTTTATATGGAACAAATCTCAAACAGGAAAGATACACTCACTGCTTCGTTCTTTGACTGTCTCATCCAGTGTGTTACTTGAAAACGGCTTCCCTCATTGGGTATTCCCACAAACTAGAGTTTGGGCAGCTGACTACCTTGGTCTCCACGTATATGCCCCTAAAGAATGAGCATCTGACTGAGAATTGAAACAATAAAGAAAAAATATATTTACTATGATGATAAACGATCGATACCTGTGTCAGTGGTGGCCTTTACACTGCTCATGCCCCAAGTGTTGTCTATATTGCAATGTTTTCTCCCTTTCTTTTTCAGTAAATTACCCGGATTCTCTATTTATTTCCATTTATCTTTAGCTTTCCAGCTAACAGCACAGTGTCAAAGGGCGGTCGGTCCACCATTTTGTTCCAGACAGAAATATCTCAACAACTACTGCATGGATTGTCATGAAACAATCATGAATCCCAGCAACTTTGGTAATCCCTTAAACTCTTGCTCACGGGGAAAGAGTTCATAACAGGAGCTTTACAATAAGATTCACTTCCCTGCTTCATTCTTTGACTGTTTTCTTTCCTGATGATTCCCACAGACTACAGTTTGAGCAGCTGATTACCTTGGTCTCTACGTAAATGCCCCTGAAGAACCAACATCTGACCCAGAGTGATTAAACCAATTATGTCATGATTAGGATTAATGATTGATCCCTGTATCAGTGGTGGCTTTTGCACTACATGCCCTAAGGGTTGTCCTCAGGGCAATATTTCCTCCTTTTGCTTGTCAGTAAATGACACTGCTCCTGTATTTTGAATGATTTATTTTTAATTGGTCCACCACTTTGTTGAAAATATCTAAACAACTACTGGATTGATTGTCATAAAACACTCTTGAATCCCAGCAACTTTGGCGATCCCCTAAACTCTGATAAGAGTTTCCTGCTATGTTCTTTGACTTATCTTGTCAGACATGACTTCAGCTGCTGCCCTCATCAACTATTGCCACAATCTACAGTTTGGGTTAGCTGTTTAGGTTGGACTCCATTCATACAACCCTAGGAATGAACATCTAACGCAAGAGCATGACTAGGAGTTGAGAGAAGCTGTGTCAAAACCCTTTACCTTGAAGAGGTTAAAGTTAGAGACCAAATCTGGTGAACAGGACAGACGAGGAGAGATGATTGCGTGTTGTGGCCATCAAATTGCAAGTTTTTAATCAGCATGTATTCCAAGATATTTACAAAGTTCTATAGTTCCTCTGGTGACTGGCTGAGATTGTTACTGGGATGACTTCTTTGTAAAACTCAATGACGATATTCTTGGTGTTTCGTGTCGTTTAACTGGAGGAAGGCTTCATCTACCATGATGTGGCACAGCAAAGGTTTGCATTAACTGGGGCTTCTTCTGGGTCCTCGCACAGTCCAAAGACATGCATGGTGGGTTCACTGGTGGTTCTAAATTTGCTGTAGGCGTCTGTGTGAGCATGGTGCATGGTTATTCTTTGTGTTGTGTGTTGTGTTGGCCTGGTGACCATCTAGGTGAGGGTGTACAGCATCCCATGGCGATCCAGGATGAATTGGTTTTGAGAAACTAAATGGCTGGATAACTTATCAGTAACATTTACTGCTCAACACCAATATGCAGAAAAGGGGACCTTGTGTTCTAAATAAAGTTCTTTTTGACCCAGCTCCACATTTTAGTGTAGAGTTACATTTTTCCAAGAATTGTCAAGTGAACTGCATCTTTGGGTTTCAGTAATCCTCAGTCTCCTCAAGAGAAATATTTGGCTTTTTAAACATACCACTACAATAAACCGCTACCTTTGTTGGCACAGATTTGACTGAAAACAGTAGTTGAACTTAGTATAGCTATTTTAAGAGCATCATAAAAGACTCAGCAGGACAGGGAGTGTATGGAAAAAAATTAAATTTTATCATATGTAACTTGAGGGGAATAAATAAACTTGTAAAAATTATATTTTAAAAATAAATCCCACTTTGAAAACACATTGAGAAAATTTGCCTTTAATGCCTACAGATATGCATGTACAATCAACAAAATTGTAAAAAAAAGCTCAGAAGTGATAAAAATATGGACAAAATAGAAATACATTGAGCACAACATAACAAATTATCTGTGTTTTTTGATGATACATTTAGTCACTGTAAGAGTCAATCACAAATAAAGTCTAATGACATTTCACTCACTATTAGTCCACAAACAAACCAGTGAACTTTTCCAGACAAACACTGGTGGGTTCAGAGAATGCCAACACTCATGACCTGTGGAGTTTGTCTAATGTGATGTAACAAGCATGTGCAATGCCAGACAGGACAAGACATCCAGATGTGTCAAATGTTGCTGAACACATGACTACAGTCGGAATAAGTCACCAGTCTGTTAAATGCAACTCACAGAAACTGAGGAAAACAAAAGAATCACCTGTAAAACATGGTTTCTGAAAGGCAAGTAAATCTTCTCAGTTTGAGATACAAATAAAATCAGATTTTAAAAAAAAGGATATAAAATACTTCCACCAGGTTATTCACCCAATTGATTCACATTTTAAAACATACTGAGATCACCTTCACCATTTGAGAACATGAAAAGGTCAGTCAGGTCACAACAACAGTAACGTTATACAATAAGGTTTAGACTTCTATTTGGTGGAAGGTACTGGCAGTCACTAGTCACCTGACTGAGAACAAGGGGGACCCGAATCTAAAATCTCTACCGCACAGTGAATCATGTCATTTCAGATTTTTTTTCTTGCCCCAGAATAAGCCTTTGGGGATGACTAAGCACAGGCACAATCAGTCTACGTACAGCAAAGGAAATATTTGTTACTTTATTTGACAAATCTATTCAGCCGTTTTTGATTTCTGATCATTTGATAACCAGAAATTTCAACGTCTATTCCTGCACCTTGCACACATTGCTCGTTTTCAGGCAACCGATAGTATAAATACGGCAGATGACCACCAGTAGCAGGTAATTTCTGCAATTTGGATTTGTTTCCACTGAAAAAAACAATTTGGTTTTTGCTATCTTAGCTTGTTTTCCAAAATCAGTTCAACTAATTTTCTTCATTAGTTATAGTGCCTGGTTTTGCCACCAGGTGGCACCACCTACTGTTTTATCAAGATGGAAAACTGCAGTTTGTTCGGGGTGTTTAACACTGCAGTGACAAGGACAAGATCACTCGGATTTTGGACAATCCGGTTGCAAACAGCCATTACAATATTAATCTTAACCCGTTGATGCGCAGCGTGGGTCAGGAGATCAAGATGTTCCATTGGATTTGGGTCACTTTCGACCCATGTTGTGCATCAAAAGGTTATAGTCCAAATTGAGAAGTGTGGAGTTATGATTGCTATTTTAGATGTGTTGTATTTAGCAATCACTTGTAAGTGATGTTGCAAATTGCACAGATACATTCTTCTTCTTGGATGAACTTAACCGTCTAAAGTAAGAAACTATTCCTGAAATGGAGATTTGGCAGCCACATAAACATAAGTGAATTCAATAAGATGGGTTAACTATTACTATGTTTGTACAACTAAACAAAATAATGAATTGGGTTTAGTTTAAGTTAGAATTTAGGTTTATTTAACTTAAATGGCTTGTTGCTGTGACTAAATAGACAATGATTAAACTTACAGTATAAAGTTAATGGGACTATTTGGTTAGCTTAATTTTTTCTAAGTTTAAGAAACTCGTATGTGCAAATGACTGATCTTTCTAAGCTTGCCTAGCCCAAGATTTTAAGATGGCCAGGGTACGGATGTTTAAATTTGAACAAGCTTTTGCATTTACAATGTGACGTTTGGTAGAATTGTTACCTTTGGATACAGCCAAGCTACCCATTTTCCCTGGCTTCTTACATTCCCCAAAATGACAGTCCTTTTAAGTTACTCCTATTTGGCACCGGGTTAATACAAGCAGGTTTAACAGATCCACCAAAAAAAATAATTTCTGAAACTCATTACCAGCCACCAGAACAATACTTCACATTACTAACTGATGCTACCACATGTAAGGCAACAAACACTGTGGTCGTCTTGTATTAGTAGTTAAAACACTGTTACTGTGCTTAAAAAAAAAAAAAAATCACTTTCAATAAAAAGCTGTAGGTGAGACATTATCTGGACTAGTGCTGGTCAAGAATGAATGGTGAAAACAAGCCAAATGTTCTTCAGATATCACATTTCTTTGACTTGTTCTCAGATTCATAATAGCACAGCATCATAATTCAACTACAAGCTTCTGCTCAAATGTCGTGCTGACACTGGCACATATTGAAGAGGCATTATGTTTGGTTTTTTTGACCTTAGTGAACTAGTTGCTGGATATGACAGCATTATAAAAAAATTCTGCTCAATGACCAAAGGGTGCCGACACTGTACCATTACCACATTTGGTCCAGTATAAAAGCAGCACAGTATGCAGGCGTCCTTTGCATTACACAACGACGTGGCCCTACTAAAACATCTCAAATAGTACTCTCCTTATCCATGTCTTCTTTATTTTTGGTGATGTTGATTTTGGCATGTCCATTGCTCACGCCGTTACCCTCCAGTCCATTTTCTTTGGCCTGCTTCCTCAGTGCCAACTTCTTCTGTCTCTTAACAATTCTGAGGTAGAGTCCTCCCCACATCATGTTGGCTATGCAGTATAGTCCAGTAATGAGCCCCAGGAACGTCATTCTGGAAGGAAAGTACAACGGAACAGGTCAAATGTAATATTTTTGTTTCACTTCATCAATGAACATCATGTATTGAAGGAGACTTGAAACCAGTGATGGAGACCATAAACTCATTAGGAAAATGTTTACCGAGGTAACAAATCAAGTGAGAAGTAGGGTGACTTCTTCAGATTTCTGTGGCTCTTTTTGTGTTTTGAACAGTCAGTAGAGTCACCACCTACTGGCTGTTCGAAATAATGCTCTTTCAGCCAGTGTTGGCTTCACTTTTCACACCTGCTGGCTAAATCTATGGCTACATTATGACAAATTCCATTGATATGCTAATGCTTTTGTCTTTTAAAACACAAAACAAATTAACCTTGTGAAGTTTAAGCAGTTGCTGGATGGTTTTTGCTCCTGCCACATTTTCACTCACTGTGGGCTCATTTTTCACTGCAATATAACATCTTGCACCTCTATGAAAACAGCACAATGATGACTACAAGTAGACTCAGATTTGTCTTGTGTAGTATAACACTATAATGCCCTTTTTATTGTATTAAAAAAATATTGGTATTACCAGTGCTGGCTCAACATACTGTTGGTACATTACCATTTACATCTTTTACCCTACTTGCACCTCAACTTTAAAAACACGTTTCACCATGCTGAATGCATCTTCCAACATCTTAGTGACTACTTGCTCCTTTGTATACCATTTTCTTGCCATGCTGCATTTTTTAAAAAATTTACTAATGAAACAGCCAAAGAGTTTCTGAATTTTTGCCATGTGACTGTTGGTCACAAGCAGGTGGGGATCTGCAAAGAGTCCATTTTTGAATGAGACTTGTAGAACAAAGCCATTTTGATAAAAGATCCTGATTTTCAGCTTAGATCTTCTTCAAAACTTTACCTCACATCTTTAGATCAGATGTCATTGACAGTTTAAAGTCCAGCGATTCTCTCCGTTTTAATAGTTTCCATGATTAATGGTCAACTTCGGCAATTTTTAAGTAAACATGACTTTGAAACTTGCCGGTGAGTTTTGGGGTTCAGACGTTTGTGGCACTCAGCTTCTTAAGACCTCTGAAATCAATCTGGCTGCTTGGAGTGAGGCTCTTTGAATCTAAATATCCTTCTTAAATGCTGAAATGGACATGCTTCTGATATACTGCAAGCCAAGGTGAAGTTTTTCTGTACCTAAATGCGTTGGCGTCATAGAGCCGACACGCTCCACGGCCTCCACACTGCTTAGTACCCCACTTCAAACAGGTCCGGTCGATCAGCGCTCCAAAGTATATGGGAGGAGGGATCCCACCTGAAAACACAACGTCACATGAGTTTACAGACTTGTAAAAAACAGGCAAGTTGTGTTGTATTTGCTGTGTTAGCTTCAGGCTGTGAGCTGTGGTGGTGCTCTCTCTCAGTAACCCTGTTCTCTGTGTTTAGAAGTTGACTCCTGCCTGCTGTTGCTGCCTGGATTTCCTGGGTTTCCGTTGCCTGCTGATTCTCCGTTTCTCCAAGGATTCTGCTACCCACCTTTCACCAGCTTCGCTTTGGGAAACATCAGCCCTCCACTTGGGGCGAGCAACACCACCAAGGACGTCAGCCCTCCACCTCACTCCACAGACGGGAGCATGGAAGATGGATGGAGCCTGGTCCCAAGTCTGACGTTTCCCCCCAGTTAGAGTCAGCCAAGTTCTAGAGCCCTAGTCACACCCAGACTATTAGTTAATGCAGTAGTTTAACATGTTGAATTTTCTAAGTCATGTTCCGTGTTTAGACTTCAGTTAAATGTATTTTATGCGTAGCGTAAAATAGCCTTTGGTCTTGGGGTTTTGTATCAGGGGATTCTGTAGTCTAGGTTTTTTGTTTTAGTTTCTTTATCATTATTGGTTTTCCTGCCTTAGTTATACCAAACGTAGGTTAACCGTAGTTTAAGTTTTCTTCTGGTTGTAGTTTGTCCTCCGTCCCTTTGGTTCAGTAGCACTTCCTCTTCTGAGTTATTTGTCCGGTTGTCTTTTGTAGCTCTATTTTGTGTTGTAAATAAAAAGAATTGTTAAACCATATTCCTCAGTCTGCATCTTCTTTTCCTGCTTCTGAGCCTTTTGCACTTGCTGTAACAGTTATGGGAGTCGATACGAACTGCTTCAGTACTCACCCAGAGTTCTTACAATCAGCGTCTGCATACCCAAAGCCAGCGACTTCAGATCTGGCTGTATGGACCTGAAATATCGAACAACAATTGAATATATTAGGTGTTGATATGAGCAACTTCGCTTAAAAGAATTTAACAATTAGTGTTTCATTTCTGACCTGAGCAGTACGATGTAGCCTGGCGTTCCCCCGCAGGCTGAAATGAAGGACCCCAGCACAGACAAAGCCATGTAGATTTTAAATTTGTTGTCACAATCGCTCTTCCTGGGGCACTGACCCAACACTGCAGACATGTTCGAGACTGGGGCAGTCATCTCGCTAATGCAGGTGCAGTTATGAAACACCTAAAGATGAAAAAAGGCACAAATGTGAACAATCTGTTTTAATTTGGGGCTGTAGGATAGTTTGTGCTCATTTTTACATTTGAGAAATCCAAGCTTAGGTTGTAAAATTCAGAGTTTTACTGAATAGAAGTCATCTGTCATGTTTGGGTTCCAAAATTTAACATTTTACATCAATATATTAAATTTAGAGATGTCCGATATTGGCTTTTTTGCTGAAAACCGATATTGTCCAACTCTCAAGTTCCGATTCCAATATCAACCGATAGATAGCAATATATGTGGACTTGGAAATAATTCTAAACTACAGACATATTGTTAGTCAGGCACAACAAGCTTGTTACAGTAGAAAGACTTGCAGGGCTTAAAGTGAAAAATAATCCAAAATCAGAACTTTTTTTTGCTTTTGGGTGGGGGTCGGGGTACAATCTAGCTAACTAAGTAAGCTAATTAAGGTTTATTAGTTCGCAGACTGTCCTTTAAGTTGAGTAGAGATTGTGCCCAAATCTGCTACTAATAAACATTAGGCTTCTATGCATATACTGAATGCAAAGATAAGTAGCCGCCATAAAGGATTTCCAAATGCAACATTGTAATCTGCTGTTTTCAAGCCACTATTTTGAAGAAAAATAGTGTTTGTGCATCGTTTCTGGTCTCATGTTCCAACATCGTCACAGTGCAAAAATCATCCATGTGGAGCCATTTCTTAAATCTAACAGGAAATGATGCATAAGAACTTCTTTAGGTAGCCATTCATCGTACAGATCGGAGAACAGTGTTTGATTGCTAGTCCCACATTTAGGCACACCTTTTTTTTTTTTTTTTTTTTTTTTAAAAAAGAACTGTACAACACTTTGGTTCAACTCCTGTTACTTTTAAATGTGCTTTAGAAATAAATGTGACTTCAACTCAATCTGGAGGATCTTGAAGTCGCTTCCTCACCATTTCCTTGCCGGTGCCGGTAGAGGTCTGGCAGCCAGCCAGGCAGGGCGAGGCGTACGTCATGCCATTGTAGGCGCACACCGGGTCCCAGTGCTTAATGGAGCAGGAGCAGCCCATGTTGCACTGCGACAACAAAGTCTGGGGGTTGTAGGAGACATGAGAAGCCCTGGCGACACAAGAACACAGGAAACACTTGTAAAGAGATTTAGAGTTATTTCCGTTGCGATTGGGCTTCACCAACAGGCCTGTAGTCGTGCATCTGTGTATTGCGCTCACCCTTGATACGACACAGTGAGACCAGCCACCTCTGCATTATCACACTGGATGAAAACCTGAATGGCAAGCATACAAAAGGAGCCGATAGAAGCAGTGATGGACACTCTGGCTGCTCCGATGACACCCAGCTTGAACCGCTTCAGCACAAAACCCCCAGTGATGATTCCCAGAGCTACAGCTGGCAGGTTGAGAATACCTGGATGGATAAATAGATACAACCCATAAGGAATATTGTAACAAATGTTCTTCTGCACTGTAAAAACAAATTATGAAAGTAAAAAAATAAAATCTGGCAGAAAGGGTGCCAGACAAACCATTGTAACGTTCAAAATGGTAAAAGCACTGAAAATGTTGAATACAGAACTAATTTCATCACATAGTGAAAGAACTATTTACCATTTGCAAAAAAAAAAAAAAGTTTTGTCCCGTTGTACCGTTAACATGTAAATTAATATCTCTCATTACTTGTAAATTAAAACAAGGAAAGAAAATATGACAGAAAAAAAACACATCAGTCCTAACTATACATAATTTTCCTTCAAACAGCAAATCTCTTCAAAACTGCAGTTGCTCATTTAAATGCAGTAAATGTGTGTAATTTTATTGTGAAGAACAATTTACCATTTGTAAAAATACACACTTGTCAAGCACTACAGTTCTGGCTGTTTCTTCTACAGTCATGTGCAAATTACCCATTTGTAATGTATGTAACAGGGGTAAATAAAAGTTTTAAAAAAAGTTTTGTAATGTAACTACACAGTTTTCAAATAACATCAAATTTCTTTTAAATATATATTTTAATGCAGTTTAAAAAACACTGAAGAAGCAGTTTACTTTTCTTTTAATATGTGCTACAGTTTGACAATTTTTCCCCCTATAATCAGTAAATTATTTTTCTGTAATTTAACAAAACAGAGTAAATTTAAGTTAAAAATTTACAATTTCTCCTATCCTAACTATATATAAATTTCCCTTCAAATGACAGCAAATCTCTTCAAAAATTGCATTTCTTCCGATTTAAATGCAAAAGTGGAGAAGTGTGTAATTTTGTGACAGAACAATTTACTCTGAATAACTTATTATCTGTAATTAATCAAGCAAAGTAAAGTTTACAGTTTTTAAATCCTAACTATACTATAGTTAGGATAGTACCCAACTTCAGTAGTTTCTTTAACTGGAAATATGTTCAAAATAATTAGATTTTTATGTAATTGCAATGCATAAAAAGTATTGATTTTACTGTGAAAGAACAATTTACCATTTGTTTAAAAAAAAAAAAAAGAAAGAAATAAAATCAAATCAAAAAGTACCAATTAGAGTACTATTAAAGTACTGGATCAGTAAGCAGTACTGCTGCCGTATCCCTGATGGGATAAAAAAAAAAAAAAAAAAAAAAAAAAAAAAAAAAACTTTATGTACTCTCAGCTGTAAAAACCACCTCGTGTTGCATTGAAGTGCTGCTCAGAAAACTCCTGCCGTCAAACGCACATCAAACGGTATCTGCATTAAAGCCGTTCTGTTCAGCTGCCAGCCGTTTTTTCTGCAATGTTTGGCGGTTGAACAATCCATATTATCACGGTAACATTGTTAGCTGGTAAACAGTCGTTAAAGGCTAATTATAGCTCAGAGGGAGAAGCTCTCAGAGGGCTACTTACATGTTAACTCTGCTTTATCACACACAATCACACTTCCCTTCAACAACATTATTGTCTGAGCTGCTGCAGGGTGAACGGGGGTCATACCTATCAGAAAAATGGCTTTGGAGGCCGACTGGCCAAAGGTTTGCTCCATGAACTTTGGCTTGAAGGTGATCATGCCGATGAAGCCATTGACAACCACCAGGTAGGTGAGGACCATCAGGGAGAAGATGCTGTTCTTGAAGAGCCTCCTCAGAGACGGAATGAAATCTGGAGAAGAGAAATCAGAGCAAACTAGTTTATGAAGAGACACATTGTTGCTGTTTGAGTGTTGGAGGATACTGGTACTGATGGCTTTTTTTTTGTTTTTTATATGATGGTAATGTCATGGTACTAATAGCAACAACATACAGTACAGTTATAGCTTCAGGTTCCCTCTTCAAGTCCATATCCTTGTTTTGTCTGAAATTTATCAGCCAAAAATGAGACCAAACAAAACTTCTTGACATTTTCTACAGATACAGCAATAGTATTGTGGAGTCTTTTGATCACAATAGTCTAATGAAAATCTGATATCATGCTGCTGAATACCCAAAATCACAGTCTGCATGTTGTGCAATGTTGCAACACAAACTAAAGTATTGTTTCCATTTTTTAAATATAGATACAACTTATTACACAATCGTATTCTGAAAATCTGATAATGTGACAGTGGGACATTAAAAAGAATTTCTATTCCATATAATTTCCACATGTCTGTACATATAAACACAAACATTTATAGAAATTTATGTAGCAAAACATTTTATTTTTTATTATCTGAGCTAACAGCTTTGTTTTTAATCCTTAAAATTCTCTTTATATAATAAACAGTCCTAAAATTATATAATGTCCCAGTCTTTGGATCTTTAACTTTGATAGTCCTTGAATGAATCTGCAGCATCGACCAAATCTGATCTTAAAATTGTGATGTTTCCCCGCTGAGAAATTTTTCGAGTAAATTTGTTACAACCAAATTCTATAAAATCCAAAAAATTCTGCTTTCCTTCCTGCAACTAAAAAGCCATTAATGACTGCTGTGAACAACAGCGATCTGGAAAACAAAACAAAACTGTGCCTTCAGTTGAACTGTAGGTCATTTACAGAAAAGAGTCTAGAAACAAATTAAAAATATAAAGAGTGAAATACTGAGCCTCCATTTGTTTTTCCCAGTAGTGACAACATATGCAGTTAGTTGGAAAACATTTGTTTTTGTAAAATAAAGAAGTTTATCTTTCTACTTGTTTAATGAGTTTCTTTTATTTATGGCAACATAATGGATATCATGTTGCCATAAATATTTTTTGAAAAACTCATTAAACAAGTTTTAGTGTTAAGGTGTTTAATTATCAACCATATAGTATTATATATTTCCATATATATGGTTGATAATTAATCGCTTAAACCCTAAAAACACTAAACAGTGACATAATTTGTGCCATTTCACCTTTTTTAATGTTTATGACTTGAGTTCCTGTAGATAAGCCAGTTTCAGACTCTTTGACCTTTATGGGAGGCTAAAGTTGACCCAATGCGTTACCTTTAGCCAGTTCCTTGAATGTGACCGGCTTCTCCTCAGCCTCTTGGTTTTCCTCTGGCAGAAAGTTTTCCTGTTCTGCCACCGTGGACAGTTCTGTGCTTCTACTCGGACTCTCCTCTTTGCCCTGTTTGGGCAGGGACTTGGGCAGGAACCAGAAGGGGATGCTGGACATCAGAATCACGGTGCCGGTGACGATGAAGCCCAACCACCAGGCTCCCACCCAGCGGGAGTCCTTATGGGTGATGGTGATGGTGTCTGGGGCAAGGAGAAGGTCATTAAAGGGTTTGTAGCTGAGTCATTGCCCAGAGGACGACCAGGGCACAGAGTTCTCCTGTTCAACAACTCTAGTAACCCGTGAACGTGACCTGCTGTGTCAACAAGAGGAAAATGTTGGGAAATCCTCCCATTCCTGCTCTTTCAGTACAACATTGCCATGTAGGTACAAAGGCAGGACTACTTCTGCTAGAATTGTCCTTTAGGGGGCGTTGGACCTCTTCTAGGAATATTTTACCCTTATTCTTATGACTGACATATTTGCAAAAAATACATTTGACAAAAAAAAAGGGACTGAACTTCATATTCTATAACAATATTATTCTGATAACATGAGCATTACTGACGTAAGATATTCCAGAGTTACCCAAATGACAGTCTGTTGTGTTGCAACACTGTACATTTGTGTTTTTCACATCATACCCAAGTCCACAGATCCAACGTCTACGTAGATCTTAGCGAGGAAAGACCCGAGCATGAAGCCAAACATGGGTCCTAAGATTCCCACCGTGTGGATGCAGGCTGGAAAACGAGAGAAACAGAAAAAGTGTAGATTCATCGTTACATTCATTTTACATGTTTCCAATTCTGCTTTCTTAAATTACATACAAATAAAGTATAATAACAAACCATTATTAAAATATGCTAATTATTTAAAGGTTTATGGCCCTACTTTGCAGTTGCTGTTGCAATTACAAAGAAAAACAGCGTAAACAGCGTAGTATACATATTTCTGTATACTTTGACATTAAACCTCCAGTTCTGGAAACATGTTCGGCAAACTTAAATATTTGTATTGAGTTATATTCGGTACATTTTTAGGGGGACGGGGGTATTTTGTTAAATGTCACAACACAGAACACCCTTTTCAAAATGTCTCTTTGGGAGCTCTGCAGAATTATTTGCGTCTAGTTGGTTAATCTTGTAATTAATAAAATTCTTTCATTAATCTTGAGCAAGTGTTAACACTTCAAGGTGTTTCTAACAATGGAGGCCAAATCTATCTTTTTGTTTACTGAAGGTGTTAGAACGCAATAATAATTTAGACAAGAACCTAAATCTGTAAAATACGAATGAAAATTTACTGTCATTGCACTTTATTTGAATTTAGTTATGTAATTTTAATTGTGTGCAGGTGTTGCTGTTTTTGCAGTGCATTTTGACATCATCTGGAAGGACAGTGAACATCTGAATGGTAGAAGAGAGGCAGGTGATAAAAACAGCTCCAACACTGGGACACTGATTAGGACTGCTTCATTATTACATAAGAAAAGGGACGATAAAATCTTAAGTAGCTGACTGACACAGAAAAAGGGACGAAAAAGGTGGAAACTGTGTCAGACAACATACAAAACTAGCAATAATGTGTAAAAAGTAACTGACCCAGATAGAAAGGTGTGTTCTCTTCTCTGGAGAAGTCGTCCAGGTAGGAAACTCCAAGGGGCATGATGGGAGTTTCTCCGATTCCTCGAAGCATATTTCCCAAGAAAACGTAGATCCACATGGACGAACCGGCTGCTTTCTCACAAGCTGAGGGGGGGAAACAGTGGAGTTACAACTGAGCTAATCTGGTGTTTAAAGTGAACGGAGTTTTAACTGAATGCAGTAAATGTGCTGAATACCCTTTATGGCTGAAACATCAGGTGTGTCGTCTGTATCAGTGACGCTGTGGTTGGACAAACAGGGCAGGATGCTTTCAGTGCTGTTGACATTTGTACTGTGGGACACGCTGGTCTCATATTTATACCTGAAATATAGAATTATTATCATTACAAGACTTTCTGCAAATTATACATTAGAATTTAACATTTTCTTGAGGCAGGGCGGTAAAAACATGCATGTAGAACAGGTCAACAAATCAAAGTTAATAAAAGAAAAACTTATTTTTTCATAATTCCACTTCATTGTGAATATCGAACTGTATTAAAATGCCCTTATGACAAATATTAAAAGTGATTATTAAGAATGTGTGTACTAACGGTCCCTGGAAGAAGTGAGGCAGCGCTGTAAGGTAACATCCAGCAGCCATGATCACACAGCCGATACCGATCAGCCGGGGGCGATGCAGCTTCGCACCAAAGTAGCTCACAAAGGCGATGACCAAGAGGTTGCCTGGGAAGAAAGATTTTAAAATAAAGTACTTAGTGCATGAAGGGTTCACAATATGCTTCAGGGGTTTTCCCCCCATATGTTTGTGTTATAGCTGCTTTTTTGTGGGTGTCAAGGTGCAAGTTGAAGCTAAAAGAAGTTATTCTGACCCATAAACATACTTTTCTGCAATAATGCGTTTTCTTCCATTATTTATGCAAGTCACCATGTAAACATTTGCATTACACCTTCCTGATGGCCATTTTTTGCATTTTAAACCACTGCTTTGATATATGAACCCTGTGAACCCCCAAACACATTATTTTTAAAATTTTGCCATTTTTACACCATTTATCAGAGAGAGAAAAAAATCCAAAAATCATTTTTTAAACTTTCCAAGAGGCATTCATTGATTCATCTATAACTTCCACTTAGTTAAACGTAACCAAATTTAAGTTTAAAATCGTGATCGGTCATTTTAAAAAAAAACAAACCAAAAAAACCCACTATATTCTACATATGTCATTTAAAAGTTACCAGAAATTGATAATCTGTGGAAATCAGTCTGTTAAAAAAACTAAACATTCTATGTATCTTGGCATCACTGATGAGCAAGTAGTGACTCAACTATTACCAACAGTGACACAGCAAAAATTCTGGGACTTTTAACTGCAGGCAGCGTACAAATGGAGCACACTAAAAATGCAAATAGTAAAATATGTAAAGCATATAGAGCCCGCATTTTTTCCTGTTGGCACTGATTGTAGGTTCTCAGTTCTTGTGAAATATATTTTCAAAGAAATTCATTTTTTTGTTTTTCTTTTTTTAAAAAGCCATTCACACTGTCTCTCGCCTTCTAGCCATGGTTGTTCCATTTCCATAGAAGTGCAGGACTTTATAATGTGGTAAAGAATATGTCAGGAGTAAACGGAAAAATCTCCCAGAGTCTGCCTGGGGTTCACAGGGTTTATCCTTTATTCACCATTTTCCATTTCACCCTGTATGCAGTAGAAGTTTCACATACCCATTTCGAAGCTGCCATCTATAAACCCAATCAAGGAACTGGGAATATCAAAGCGTCTTTCGATCTGGGTGATGGAGCTCTTCATGTAGGCTCCACCAAAGGCTTTGGAAAAATACACAAAGGCCATTGAGGCCAGGAAGAGCTGGAAAACATAAAAACAACAAGACTGAGTTATTCTAGCTGAGGAGTATTGATTAGATCAGTGATTCTTTAAATGATTACTGCAGATTAAGATGATTAATTTGGCACTTGGCTCTGGAGAGTAAAAGGATAAGGTGATTGTTGCAGACAAAGTGTCTGAATGAGGCTTTTTAACATGATGAAAGGATGTAATCATATTTTGTACTAATATTTAACAGCTGACTGATAGTGTTGCCAGGCAGGGACCTAGTGTAATTAGACATTTAAAGACCTACAGCTCTTCACACGTGCTTTCAACAATGATTTAATTTATATTTGATGGGATTACAGTCCTTCTAAAGACATTCTGGGGAGATTAAACAAGAGAGCTGTTTACAATAAACAGAAAGCATCAATGCTGTGGCTCTACTGGACAGTTTCGGCCATCAGTTAGTATTAGGGCTGCAATTAACATTTATTTCATTGTTGATGCAGATCATTTCTTAAGGAAAATGAGAAAAGATGTCAATAAATGTTTCCCCAAAGATGACAAATGCCTTGTTGTGGGCACAACACAAAGCTATTCAGTTAGAAGCCAAGACATTTAGTCATAGTAGGAAAGAAACTTATGAAGCCAATTTTTTCCTTGAAAAATTATTCAAACAAATTTATCAGTTAGTGATTCATTTAAATTGTCAATAGCTGACTACCAGTTGATTAATTATTCCACCTCTAGTGTTTTTTGAAATAGTTTGTTATATTTTTAACCAGCAACTTGTCAACACTTAAAGACTTAATGTTAGTTAAGGCTGGACCAGATTCCCTTGTTTGTTTGTCAGCAGCTTTAGGTCCATTTGTTTGTGATTGATTTTCAGCGATTACCTTCATTTTTAGTGCAGACTTCTTCCGTTTTAAAACAACAAAAGTCACCTTTTTTCTAACCCTTTGCATTATGTTTGCACAGTTGACATTGTGGTATGTAAACATAATTCCATAAAAACAGATCGATTGTGCAAACACAAGTGTAACAAGAAAAAGTTGTCTACATGTTTTAGACTTTTATTTTTAAACTTAGCAGAGTTGAGCCGAGTAAACTTGGAAAAAAAAAAAATATTAGGTTGAAGCAAAGAGTCCCATACACAGTTTTTTTTTTTTTTTTAACATTTATGTTTAAAAAGCTTATTTTCTTTATTTACCCCTCAGACCACAGCAGAGTCCGACAATCCGATACAAAAGTCAACAGTTGCAGGGACAGAATCAGTATTAACCTTTGCCATAGTTACAGTTGGTTTGATTATTATGAAAAGAAAGCATAACTTAATTTAACAAAGACACAAAGCAAGTTTGCACCATGTTTGTTGTCTCAATCTACAACAAAAAGATCTCTGGGGGGCTTTAACTCTGCAACAATGCATTCTGGGAAGTCTGCTGGTATCCTAGTTTTGCTTGTTATAAACTTACAGCTTTTCATTCAAACCATTTCAAGTTATGAGTTATTCTTTTGAAGTTTAAAGACATAGGAGATAAACTCTTAAAAAAAAGGAGCAAAACACATTGAAATCAATTGAATTAGGGGAAAAAAAAGAGTTGATTTCACTTTATTTTGTTATTATTGTGTAAAATGCATTAAAAAAAAAGACACCCAAAAAAAGATAAAATTCTGAAAATATATTTACCGTACTTGCAAATGTCCATCTCTAGCCTTACAGTTTAGCTAATTCTAACCTCTGTTACAGTAAAATGCATTTTCTACAGACTTTGTGAACTATTGAATACGCCAACTTTACTTTCCTCTAACGTGCAGATTTAGCCTCAATCAGTTGCATAATATCATTTTGAGATCGCATTTAAAAACATTTTATATTCATCCCTTTTTGAAAAGACAATTTATAGTGTTTTAAGCAAACCGATTAAGAAGAATTAAAGACTGCAATAGAGGGGAAGCCTGCAAGAACATTGTTTTGGACTACATATGAAATAACATTTCTTGAAATCGCTTCTATATATATTTTTTTTTTTGCCTAATACAAATCCTACCAGCCGTATTATTGACAAACATAGTTAATGATTAGAGAAGATTCTCTCTGGGCTGCAGGTCACAGATTTTTCATTGAATTCTCAGAAAACTACAGCTATTTGCAGTTAAGTCAGCAAGCAAACATTTCCTCCAACATGTTTTTATGTAATCTCCTCCAGAGAGGATGCAGTCACATTTCTTTTATATGGCCAGTCTGCTTGGCAAGCTTGTAATAATCTATGACGCCTTATAATAGAGGCAATAAACAGCAGCTTATAATACTGATATCACTTTTTTCCTTCACCCATGACAACTTGACTGACTAGCAACCTCATGTCTATGCATTTATCTGATATTTAAAGTGCATTTTAACCTTTAACACTCTTTTTTTTTTTTAACCACACAAAAAAGTCAGGTACAGAATTTGTAAGGCAGAGATGATTACACATAATGCAGGCAAAAAAATAAAATAAAGCCATTTAATAGTAAGAATTTACAGCTATCACAGCTGTGACTTTTCACCATGCAAGAACAGTTTAATCAATATTCCCTTGTGTAACACTGAAATATAGGCAGAAGGTAAAATTTTACTGACCTTGAGCTTGGAGCAGCAAGCTTCACGTGTTTTCTTGGACTCACTCATGATGCTCGAACAGATGCAGAAAAATGTAAAAAAAAATCTAAAAACCTGCAAGAAAAGCAAAAGAAAAGACTGAGCATGAGAAATTAAGTTGTGAAACTCTGGAAGTTGATTTACTTGGGGAAAAAAAAGTATAAATTAAACAAACTACTTGCTTTTTGAGTTCTATTCTGCTTAATAGTGTAGCTTTGTATTTGTTGAATTTAATAAATATCGTCTTTGTAGCCTAGATTTGGGATTTAATTGCAGTTTAAAACATTTTTCTTGCTCATTTTATCTAATTACACCACAAACAGCGATGGCACAGACAGAGCAGAAGAATCTGATCACCTAAAAACCAAAGCATTTACCCGACAGGCAGCAGTGGTCCTGTGATGGATGACAGCAGAAGCCTTGTTGCGTCTGGCAGGACTTTGTGCTTAAAGCAAGAGTCTTATCACCAAACAATTATAAAATCACCTGTAATCAGTAACTCAGGTGCACTTGTTGATCACGTCAATAACAAACCATCTGGCCTCCTCCTCCTCCTCCTCGTCCAGCCCCCCTTTCACACAGAACACCCACTCACACCAACACAAACGTGACCAGCGTGGCTGATCCAGCTCCGTCTGAACCAGCACCCAGAGGTTCAGAGGTTCAGCGAATACAAACACACGTAAGGACACATCCTCCCTCTGTGAACATCACAGGCCTCCCGAGTGTCCATCCTTTTTGAACGCACAACAAACGGCGGCAGCAGCGTGAAGCTCGGCCAAAGCTTATTGTGGTTGCGAGGCCCGCTGCGTCTGTTAGTTTGCGAGTTTCAAAGAGCAAAATGCTTTCCTCTCCTGGAGAAACGCAGCTTTTGTAAGGCCGGGTGTTTTCCAGGCTCCGATCAAAGTCTTCCTGTCCCATTGATAGCAGCTAACAATGGATTTCACTCTGCACTGATGGCTACTGCACATCACCTTATGTCACTGGGTAAACTGCATGTATTCAGTATAAGCACTCTTGATTACTCGAATATTTAAAGCATTTTGAAATGCTTTAAAAATCGCACTACTGGAAACAAACCACAAAGCTGTAATTGATTCAGCTGAGAACAGTCATGTGACGAAAAAAAAAATTCAGAGACTTCAGCTGAACTGGAGGCTGTGTTTACACAAGGGAGATAAGAAAGTATGGAAACAGTGTTCTATAGAAGGTAGAAATATTATTTTTGGACCAAGTTCACTTTGCAACAGAATATTGCACAGGTTGATTCCAGACTTTCCAGTTTTTAAGAATTAAAATAAATCCTTTTGTTTTGATATAATGTTCTTATACTGTGCAGAAGACATTTGAGTTCTCTGTACTTCCAGCTACGGTTGTTCCATTTCCATAGAGATGCAGGACTTTATATTGCAGTGAAAAACTGACTTTTCTCTATACCTTTCTTCACTTGCAGGAACTTGTACTCCTGTTTGGATGTGGGGTCAAAGCAGTGCAGGATCAGAGCTCCTCTCTGCTCTACTGCTCCATCTGCAGGTGAAACACCAACCTGGATGGAGGTACAGCTGGGAGGAGAGAAGAGAGGTTTGGGTGGAGGGATAGAAGGAGAAGGGGAACAAGCATGGCATCTTTGAAATATCCTAAACTAGACCCTAAAACAAGGAAAATATCTGCAGTTCACACTGATGGAATCAAACACAGAACTGTGATTGGTTGTAAACGCAAAGAACAGGCATTAGAATGTCTGGGTCACAACTTTTGCTTTTGTTGTCTGTGGGGATACTGGAAGTTTTAGAAGCACAGTTTTGGCCTCCTGGAGTTGGAGGAGACATTTGCTCCACATAATACATTACCGCTAAGGGTCTTGAGAAGTACCCTGATATGAATTATTTTCAGTAAAAACCTTAAATTAAAAAACCCAAACTTTAGTTTCTCAAAAGCATCCGTTATGGAAAAACAATGCAAACCCTCCTATAATTTCAAATTAAACCCAGTTCACAATTCTACCTTCAATCAATTTCATCTTCAAGCGTTTCATAACTGCACCGGCAAGATAATAATCCCAACCATGAACGGTGTTGGGTCAGTGCCCCAGGAAGAACGACTGTGCAAGCAAATTCAAACTCTAATGTCAGGATCCATCCCACTGCTCAGAGTTAATCTCTCAGGTCACATCTTTAAAGGCTAAGTTTAATGAGGCCTTGCAGGTATTGATATTTGGCATTTAGCATGCACCATGCTTGCACTCGCACTGAAAAATCACCAATTAACCCAACATGCATGTTTTCAGACTGCAGGAGAAAGACTTGGAGAAAAATAGACACAACCTGCAAACTGAATACTGAAAAGCTGATTAGATTCAAATCTTCTTGCTGTGAGGCAGCGCTGCTAACGTTTTACAACCAACTGGTAGAGGAGTTTAACAACTGGTGTGATGAATTCTACCCCTAGTTAAACATCACAAAGACCAGGAATAGCTCTGATTATTTGAAATGTTAGCCTGAACATTAGTGGCGAAAACCACCTGAGCTATATTCTAAAGATAGTCTTGCCTAGCTAGGCTAAAATCTTGTCAAAACACCCACCAATATAGCCACTGCCAGCAAGACAATCATGTGTATGACTGAGCTAATGCTGACCAAAACCAAGCAGGCAATAAGAGCTACAGGGAATACACTAAAAAGCAAAAGAATGGGGGAAGGGGAAAAAAAATTGATTTCTTGTCCAGAGATAACTGAAGAAACAAGTCAAGCGAAGACTGGAGGGTGACCAGATGTTAGGGAAAAAGGTTGGTGATCTGGTACTGAGTGGTTGTCTGAACCAGAGTTTTATAGTAAGAGGTGTTTAACTGGAGGCCAGTCAGTCACATACCTGCAGGTGTCTTCATTTGCTGCTGATTAGCCAGCAGCTCAGTCAATAATACACTGAAGGACTGAGGGAAAAGATATACTTGAAGCAACTCAGGGGTGAAGGCAGGGATCCTGACAATCTTCGGCTTAATCTTAGATTTCATTGTACTTCTCCACTTCTGATCACTGCACTGAAATGTTTAGCTGTGAATCATTGACCTAAATTAGCAGGATGTTACCACTGCAGAAACCTTGAGGTAGATAATTAATGCCCAAAATGACAATGCGAACAGCCCAACGGGTGGAGATAAGTTTTAAAATGTAAAATTATTGCAGTGAGAGCTTTTTAATAACATCTGTCATAGATTTAAAAAACATTATATAGATAACAAACACAAATAAGGCCATTAAAATATAATGTAGTCATACTGTGGTCGTCTAAGTGTTAAAATGGCTAACTTACTTGGAAAAAAAATAGCAGGATTGCCTTGTTGCAAAAATTTCTGAAATAACACTTAAAAAATAGACCAAGAGTAGCAAGAAGTACTACTGCAGAAGTCTTGATGTAGATACTGAATGCCCAAAGTGGCGATGAAAACAGCTCAACTGACCGAGACGAGTTTTTAAAACTAGAATTATTTACATTAGAAACTTTTTGAATATCTGTCATAGATTAAAGAAGCAGTATATGTACGACAAACACAAATAGAGCCATTTAAATACAGTATAATGGAGCCATACCTTGGTTGCCTAAGGGTTAAAATGACTAATTTGCAGCAAAATCCGAAATTTTCAGTGTGGCAGGTGTTACTAGATCTGAGGTTGTTCTAGTATCCCGTAGGACTTTTGTATGCATTCATACTTAAATAGCGAATGATGAGGAGAAAGCTATGTAAAATAAGCCTTCAGTGCAGGCTTATACCCATAATCTACATTCAGTAAATCGACCTATAGCAGCAGATGCACCACAGGCCTTCTTGACAGCTGTTTTTCACCAACAGATCTAATCGAAGGCTTAATTCAGATACAACAGAACAAGAGCAGATCTTTGTCTCCCTCCTGTAGCTCTGAACTTTTTAACATCCTTACAGCCACAGATTTGAGCAGGAGCACCAGGGCACCGTAAAGCAAGACACCTTCCAGATCTGGCAGGATTTTGTGAGGATTATATTATGAGGAAGAGGCCCTGAAAAAGCAGACGTTCAGCAGATTCCAGCACACACACCTCCATACATTCAGGATGAACACTGGGCCTAGTTTAGCTAAAAGACTGGTTTAAACCCCTGGTCATTATCAGGCCTGCAAGCGACCAAACGGCTGCCAGAACCTGACCGACTGCTGACCCTGCAAAAGAATTTCACCCCTACTGACAACAAGGCACTGCTAGGACAAAGGACTACATGGCCCCAATAAACTCTCTCACTGATTCCTGACCATGCAGAAGTAGAGCTCAGAACTTCAAATCAACTCTGAACTCACATTAGAACAAGGAAAGACAAATATTCCACCATTCTGAACTTAACCCTTCTTTATGAACATTCATTTTACAGAACAGATGAACTTTTCAATAACCTCATGATCAATTTATACCGTGCCTTTTAAAAAAATCTTTTATTTTACTTGTTTTCTTATTGGGACTTATCCGTCGGAAATCATACAACAACTGAGCAACCTTGGTGAAGCACTGCGCTGTCTGAGTGCTTTTCCTGTTTTGTGTTGTTGTCTTGCGCTGTGTGTGTTATTGTTGTGTTATTAGTTAATAGACGTTGTTAATCATAGTTAGACGTCGTTGTTGCGTTGTTGGTAATGAACATTGTAAATTTAATAAATGTACAGTAATTAAGTTCAATTGCCTCAATTTTTTGTTGTTCACATTTTGGTCCCTCATTTGTCTTGATTCCAGCTACCGAAATTTTATACGTGACCTGTTAAATAATTCCCCTCTAATTCTCGAAGCTCTTCTTGACAGTGCAACAGGAGGTGCTTCATATGCTGCATTATTATATTAATCTGATGTAAATATTTCACTGGTCGACTATCATTTAAATTATGTAATAAGCAGTGAAATCAAATTTGAGTAAACATTTATCCTACATTTTATAATTTGATGGAGAAATATTAACAATCCGTCCTACAAAAGTTAGCCACTTTGTGCAGTTTTATGCAATGGCAATTTCAGTTTATGTAGACTAAACCTTCTAAGATGTTCAAGTCCTCAGTCTAAGGATGCCAGTGTAGATTTTTCAGTTCTTCAGAGCAGATTTCTCTGGGACGGACACTAGTTTCAGTTTGAATGTCCTCTTCGCTGCAGCTGAATGACATGCAGGAATGGGCAGCATCTTTCCATCTGTCTCCCACCTACACCCACAAAGACAGAAATCATGACCAGATACCGTTTATTCATTAGCTTCAATCCAAATTGATCTCTAAGGGAGAAGAAACACTGTTGTTTGCAAAAAAGATGCATTTGCAGAATATAACTGCATATAACCAAGCCGTTCTAACCAACCAGAAGATGTTCCCCTGTTTGGAGCAATTAAAGTATTGACACTGAGACAGTATAAAAATGCATTTAATCAGTTGCATGGTTTAGATTCAGCTGTGGATTTAGGTGAAGCTCTTGTACTGACTGTTAAAGGCTGTAGAGATGAAATCTACTTTGAGGAAACAAGAGCTGAAGAATACTAGACTGATTCAGAACCTGCAGCCCAAAGAAAAAAACAAGACGTTAGATAGTTCTGCTGGGTCTGTTTCCAGCAGAAGAACATTTTTTGACATAAATGCTGTCTTATGTGTTCTTATCATAAGTAATTTCAATTATCTTATGAGCAACTGCAACAACTGTTCCACTTTCAGTCAACTGATGGCTACATAAAAAGCTTATCAAAGTGTATATGACCTCTTTACATGGCAGCGTTGCCTGCATGAGACAATGATAACAGTAAATGACCAAACAAATGTTGGTTAAATGAAATCTTGGTGACAATGAATAACACATTTTAGACAATTTCGTGTGTCAGACAGATCAACAGACTCACTGATGAATGTTGCCACCTTGAGGTTAGCAGGAGCCAGAAGGTTAATTTCTCTATAACGAACATTACACGTTTTCACCATGAAACCATGTATGTCTATAAGACCCTTGTCCCATTACTGCCTTTCTTCTCTAATGGGCTCAATCACAGCCCATTATCAGAGTATTCTCATTCTCCATTCTGTGTGACACCACTGTCCACATATTGATTCTCCACACATGGATGCATTTACAGCCATGCATCTGTTCACACAGATTACTTTCTCTGTGTTTCAGGCTTGTATAAGAATACTGGATACGGTGACATGTACAAGTTAATTCTATACATGAAGGTGTATTTTTTTAATGAAAAATGCAAAAACATTGAGGACTGTTGTTTTTTAAACTGTCCAAACTGTTAAATGTGTGTTTCAAATGTGTTTCAGAAAGGTAACTACTACTGTCTGTATTATTTCTATTTATTCTAAACAAACCTGTAATATTAACGCCAGTCCTGTAGGGGGAAGCTGTTCCCCAGTTTTGCCAGAAGCAGCCTGTTGTACCGTGACAGGTGACACTTGGTGAAATGAACCCTATAAATGAAATGTTGTCACTGTTTTCATAAAGCGTCTGCATCGTTATCGAATGGCAGCCATGCACATCCTATCTGATCTGCGTTTCAGTATTAGTTTCTATGTTTTTTAATGAGCTTATTAATTTGCCGTATTTCCATTTCAGGCTCTCTGCTTGATATGAGCACACAGGAGACTCTGTGTCAACAAAGTTCATTAGAGAGTCTGTCTGATTGGCAGAACCTTCCAGTCTTCCTACCCACAGACTTTGCACATTTCCTAATTACTCAAATTTAATAAAAATGCAGTGATCTTATATACATAACATAGATAGTGCTTAAAGGTTTTACAATAAAAATGTTGAATGATTGTGTTCTATTCCATTTTTAACATCTATAAGAAATGGTAATCCTTGAAATTACAGTTGTGTGCCTATTTATATGTCCAAAACACATTAATTCAACATTTATGAATTACTGAAAGATATTTACTAGTGCTGTCAAACGATTACATTTTAAAATCAGATTAATCACAGGGTTGCTGTGGATTAATTCCGATTAATCATGATTACATATAAATTTTTTATCTATATTAATCGCGTTTCATTTTGCATGAGCAAACAGATTCAACAAAGAAGGGAATATATATGCACCTAAAATGCTTATTAATCACGTGCTTCGGTGAAATTAATTTCGTTAATTTTGACAGCCCTAATATTTACACATGTAAAAACAACGAAATAATGTATAAAATATAATAACAATTTATATAACAGCAACATAATTGCTATAATAACTAATTGTTATATTGGTAATAATAACAACAACAATAAAACAAAAATAATAACGAATTATTGTCATTATTATTAGGGTCCGAGCACCGAATGGTGCGAAGACCCTATTGGAATGCAAGGAATTATTTATTAGGGTCCGAGCACCGATGGTGCGAAGACCCTATTGTAATGCAAGGAATTATTATTAGGGTCCGAGCACCAACGGTGCGAAGACCCTATTGTAATGCAAGGAATTATTATTATTATTATTATTATTATTATTATTATTATTATTATTATTATTATTATTATTATTATTATTATTATTATTATTATTATTATTATTCTTTGTGCAACGGGAAATCGCCATTTTTGGTGGCCTTATCATACCCCAAAACGTGTGAAACTTGGCATGCTCATCAGGACTGGCGAAAAATTTGATATTTTATGGGAGTTGCGCATGTGTGTGGCAAAATGGCTCCATAGCGCCCCCTGGAAAATTGAAAATTTGGTCATTAGGCCAACTTGCACGATGTTTCATGTACAGCTACAAAATTTTGTATGCATATTCAGCACATCAGGAAACCCAAAAAAGTCAATCATGACCACGCCCTAACACCAACAGGAAGTCGGCCATCTTGAATTAGCTGTAAATTTTTCAAAATTAATAACTCATCAGGGATAAGTCCGACAGACGTCAAATTTGGCCAATATATGCAAACACGCGACCTGATGAAAAATTATCAAAATGTTCATTTCATTTCAAAGGGCGTGGCCATGGCGACTCCCAAAAAAATGGATCCTTCGCCATGAAACAGGAAGTGGTGTCTAACTCAGCTGTACATGGTCCAATCTGCCTGAAATTTGACATGTGTGATCAATGTCCAGCCCTGACAATATCCATGTGGTTATATACATTCACAGTCATAGCGCCACCTTGTGGTAGCAGGAAATTGACATTTTTCACACTTTGATGTACTATTCTTAGCACGTTGATCAGATTCACCTCAAATGTGGTGACATAAGCCTGAACACATTGATGATGATTCCCAAAGATTCCCAAATGGTGACTCGTCGTCAAGGGGCGTGGCTGTGGCATTGCGGCGAATTTCGATTTCTCGCCATAAAAATTGAATTATTAATATCTCAGCTGGAAATGATCCAATCCGGACCAAACTTGATGTGATGGACACCAGTCCGGTTCTGAACACATCCACATTCATAAATTTAGAAATACTCATAGCGCCACCTATTGGCAACAGGAAGAAATTGTCATTACATTTGCACGTGCCATTGCCTGATACTTTGTCATATGATTCTGAAAATTGGTCAGGTGAGTGACCACACATTGACGATGGCACAGTGTGAAGATTTTGACGATTCATAAAACGCTGTTGCCGTGGCAACGTATCGTTGCCGGAATAAACAAAGTACTTTTTGACAGGTTAAAAATGCTCAAATGCTCGCCAAAATTACCACACATATCTGGACCGGCAACCCATTTCAGATTTTAGGGAAACTGCACATGTGTTTGGCAAAATGGCTCCATAGCGCCACCTGGAAAATTTCAAACATTTACTACGGCCAGTACGTGTCACCTAGAATTATGAAACTTGGTAGGCATATGTAACTCGTCAAGACACACCAAAATGTAATTGACAGCCATGCCCAAAACCCAACAGGAAGTCGGCCATTTTGAATTATATGTCATACGTTTTGACGATTTTGGGTCATTTTTGTACATTTTCAAAAGCTATAAACTCACATAGGGTAACACCGAGAGAGCTGAAATTCGGCCAGGATGTAGTCCAGGCATGGGTGATCAAAAGTTATCAAAATGCTCACCTTAAGTCTGAGGGCGTGGCCATGGCGGCCTCGTGAATTTTGATGCTTCGCCATGAAACATCAACTGCTGTGTAACTGCCCTAAACATGCTCCAATCTGCCTCAAACTTTACAGGTGTGATCAGAGTCCAGTCCTGATCACATCCATAGGCCGACATAAACTCTCGGTCGCAGCGCCACCTGGTGGTTGGAAGGAAATGCTCTATAACTAGCCTGGACATGGTCCGATCTGCCTGAAATTTTACATGTGTGATCAGAGTCTGACCCTGATCACATCCATAGGCCAATATACACTCTCGGTCACAGCGCCACCTGGTGGATGGACAGGAAAAGCTCTAGAAGTAGCCTGAACATGCTCCAATCTGCCTGAAATTTTACAGGTGTGATCACAGTCCAACACTCATCACATTCAGAGGCCGACATGCACTCTCGGTCGCAGGGCCACCTGTCGGATGTGCGTGGATTCGCCGACCAGCAAGGATGCGAGGACCCGTCCAACGCTGCTTGCAGCTTTAGTTTACTTTTTGATCGCAACAACTTGTCAAGATATGGAAATGATTTTAATTTGATATTCATTTCCACGTGTAGTAATCCTGACACCACAGCATACAAACTAAACAGGAACTATTAAGGAAGAAGTTTCGGTTATCTCCCTGCCTTGTAAATGGAGAAAATTTATTTTTAAAAAATGCATAAAAGTTTTCTTGGTGCATGAACTGAGGCTGCTGACTGACCTTATATTGCACAATGTTCAATGTCTTTAAATATTTTCACAGTAAGGATTCATCTGTCGATCTATCTATACCTGAAACCTGATCCTCTGTATATAGTCTTCTACATTTTTGTTGTTTTTTTTTTTAAGAATAAAGTAATCTGTATATAATGATATGGACAATTTTTGCACGGTTTTTTTCTTATTTATTCTTGCACTGCCTTTATACTCTTATACTTTCTCCTTTCCTAAGGAAGAAGTTTCGGTTATTTCCCCAGTTATGTTTGAAATGTAACATTACTTCTTCAGCTCAGTGCATCAGTGATCATATTGGTTTAGTGGTTGGAAGTCAATAAAACATTAGCGTCAGTCAAATTGAATGCATCAGTGGATGGAAGTGGTGGTTGCCTTGTGCTGCTCTTCACTTGACTGCAGCTCCATGGCTCCATCTGCTGGACGGACAGAAGTGCAGCAGCTGATGGCAGCTTCTTTGACCTCACGCTGCTGTCAGACCCACAGATTAGGGTTTATTTCAGATATATATAATAGAAAATAGTAATTAAAAAATAAGCTGATGTTGTATTTTTGCAGCAGTGAGTTTTACAGGGTTAAGAGCAACCAGTCAAAGGTTATTACTGAGGATTTTAAACAAAAACATTCAGGCAAACAGTTAACATCATAGGGTGCCTGACATGTTTGTTTTTTTTCCGGGTCGATACAGATTTTTTTTGTAATCAAGGAGATCAATAACCAAGATTTGGAATCACTACACATTTGCAGAAAAAATAAAGTTTTTGAACAGCACATAAAGTTAAGTTAAAATTAAAATAATCACGAGTTGCAGCCTTTGCTTATTTATGTTTTACATGCTGAAGTTGTCCTTCAGTGTTTCACTGATCAGATTGTGCTGTGGGCAGGACAAAGATCAGAGGGAGGCAGCTGCAGCAGACCCAAAGTAGTTTCACATTCATTTATCTGATCAGATTTCAGGGGGCTTTTTTTTTTTTTTTTTTTTTTTAAAGAAATGGGACCAATAATTGAAAACATGCTAAATATCAGATGGGATCATTGGTGTCACAGGACATCTGCAGACACAGGTCAAAGATTACAAGGAGTTTATTTAACGAATGAAACTAAAACCAACACAGAAAGGATAACTAAACCAAGGTGAAAACAAAAAGGGGAAACCAGACTAATTGTAGGAGAAAGGTTCTGGTTTCAAAGTCTGTGGTCTGGCAGAGAGCGGAAGAATGAAGAACCGGGCCTTCGTGGATTAAGGTGATTGAGAACAGGTGAATCAACCCCCACACCTGTGAGAGAGATGGATGGATGGATGGATGGATGGATGGATGGATGGATGGATGGATGGATAGATGGATGGATGGATAGATGGATGGATGGATAGATAGGTAGGGAGGTAGATGGACCATAGATAGATGGATGGATAGGTAGATCCTGCAGTGGGGAAATTTTCAGTGTGGCAGTAGCAGATAGGAAAAAAAGTAAAAAAAAAAAAAAAAAAAAAGCAGCACTCAGTGCACAGATATAAATAGATGCTTTCTCCTTAGAGAAGAAATAGAAATGCTTGTAAAAAAAAAAAACCCTGTGAAATTGCACATATTGACTTATTTACATTTTATTGCAGTTACTTCATGGGTGATCTGAACTACTGGGAGCAGGCTTGATTGAACACAGTCTGACTGCTGCAGGAAGGAAGGACCTCCTTCAAACATCGTGGGTGAAGCAGTCTGTCCCTGAAGGAGCTGCCGGTGATGGTCCTGTTTCCTGCAGGGGGTGGGAGATGTCCTCCATGATAGACAACAGCTTTGTCATCATCCTCCTGTCTACCACCAGCCCAGGACAGAGCTTGCTTTCTTAACCAGTTTCTTTAGTCTCTTCCTGTCTGCAGCTGTGATGCTGCTGCTCCAGCAGACCAGTCCATACAGGATGGCTGATACCACCACACAACCATAAAAGGTCCTCAGAATTGCTCCCTGCACCCCGAAGGACCTCAGTTTCCTGAGCAGGTGAAGTCTGTTCTGACCTTTCTTACACCGTGCGTTGGTGTTCTATCTCTAGACATGTTTGAATGTCTTTATCAATAAATGCTCAAACATATGTTGAGTGTCAGCTCAGCTCTTTGTTCCATACATGTAAATGTTCCTATGTGATTGGTGTCTTGCAGTCAGAGTGTAAAGAATTGAAGCTGTCAGAGGCTTTCTGTGGTGAAGAGGCTGCAGGACATCAGCTGCTCCAACAGGTGAAGCCTTTGTTCTTTGGCTCCAACCAGAAGCAGCAATAAATCAGCATGAGCTGCAGCTTATCCACCTCATAGAGTGTATAATAAAGAAACCAAGAGGTTTTAGTTGATAGCTGTCGCTAGCAGTGTGTTGTTCAGGTTGTGAGGAGAAGTAAAAAGCTTACAGCACGTGGTATTCCCAGGTAGTCTCCCATCCAAATACTAACCAGGCCCAACCCTGCTTAGCTTTGCAGATCAGATGAGATCAGGTGTATTCAGTCTCAGAAACAAACCTCACATGATTCAGATCTCCACTCACACCTTTTATTTGTCGTTTGGTTGCGCCAGTACTAATTGATAGCATCATTTAAGCAAAGTTAGAGCAACATCTTGTAGGACAGGTGGTGTAGAGGTAAGTTTTTTGCCTCCCCGGTACCTTAGTACCTTTATTATCTTCACTTCCTTAATACTTTTGTGTACCATCATTTACGAAAACTAACAGTTACACCCAGTAGGAAGGATAGTGCAGTGGTAAGTTATCTGCCTCTCATCCAGGAGGTCCTTGGTTGGAATCCAGCTCAAGGCTCTTTTTACACTTTGGCTGCATGACAACCTCTTGCAACCATCATTACAACAAACTCCACCAGGGACCTTGTGTGACAGATAGCTCACACAGAGGGTGTATGTCTGTCATGTGGATGGTCACGGTTCGAATCCCCGCTGGGAACCTTGTTGAGGATGATAGTGGAGTGGAGTGGAGTGTCACTGGACTGGACTGGAGCCTGGAAAAAGGGAAAACAAGGAGATTTACCTATAAGCAAGGCACGAAGGCACGAAGGCACGAAGGCACGAAGGCACGAAGGCACGAAGGCACGAAGGCACGAAGGCACGAAGGCACGAAGGCACGAAGGCACGAAGGCACGAAGGCACGAAGGCACGAAGGCACGAAGGCACGAAGGCACGAAGGCACGAAGGCACGAAGGCACGAAGGCACGAAGGCACGAAGGCACGAAGGCACGAAGGCACGAAGGCACGAAGGCACGAAGGCACGAAGGCACGAAGGCACGAAGGCACGAAGGCACGAAGGCACGAAGGCACGAAGGCACGAAGGCACGAAGGCACGAAGGCACCTTTCCTCCACCTGTCTTTCAAGAAGATTTTTGGCAAATTTTGGCCAAATGTAAAAAAAAAAGCTTGAGCAGGGTGGGGGATCGAACCTGCACTCTCCAGGTTCCAAACCACCACCACTACCTCTGGACTACCAGTCCTACATACCCAAATACAGGCTTTTCTTCTATTCGTCAAGGCGGTGACATCAACACTGAAAGAAAAAAAAACAATCTACAAAATCAAAAAAAGAAGATAATCTACCTACAACTTTTAAAGAACACGCTAAAAAACACAATACTAAAAAGTCACACTCTTCTCATCACTCATTTTTACATTTTAACACAATTTCAAAGCCACACAAATCACATTCTTCATGTCAAATCACTTCTCTTCACTACAAATGGGAGAGAACAGCAAACAAATAAAATACAACTTATGGCTTAAATATCTTCAAAATCTCTTTGCTATTCCTCTACATTCAAATTCCTCAACACCACTCAACAATCACCTGCAGGATCTCTTACTTCTTTCTTAGCTCTGACAAAACATCTTCAAGACTCTGAGAAGACAACTCATTTTCAACACATTTGCTGCTTCGTCTAAGTGTCCACACACATCTCCAGTCATCCACAGGCCTCACCACTGATCAGCTGCACAAACTTACATGTTAAACTTCTCCAAAGATAAAATACAGGCCCTTCTGTCTGATCACAACTTTTACTGGTGGCTCATATTTCAAGTTCATTTCCTTGCAAAGTCTTTATTTTGGATTAAAGTGGGATCTGTGACCAGGCAGATCACTTGTTTATTCTTAGCATTTGGATTTCACTGACATTCCTGTCATGTAGAAAAATAGAAATATCTTTGCATTGATTCAGCTAAACTAACTGCAGACACTGAGAGGCGTAAAGTTCAACAAATGCTGTTTTTATTTACTTCACTGGTGACATCAGTAGATGCTTGCAGTGAAACCACCACTGCAAATATTTATGCATTTAAGTATTACAACTGAAAACTCCCTACAAACGTCCACTTCTAACACCACAAACATTGTCCAGAGGAAATGATATTAGCTGAACATAAAAACATGTAAAACAGCTCTGATGCTTTCATCCTGAGCTCCACTCAAACATTTCACTGTGCAGCAGCTCAGCAGTTTGTTTAAGAAAAGCATTTAGGTTCAATCTGTGAAGCCCAAAACCCACCAGCTTTGAAAAATGACACCATTTACCAGAGTCACAAACTGTAAAAACAGAAGGAATTGTTGGATTTTCTATGTGAATGTGTCGCCTCTCTAGTTAACTCACCCGGTTACGTCTCCATCCTGACGCTGCTCTGCTGGACCGGAGCTTCTGGACCAGCCGGGTGGACCTTCCTTCACAGATCTTCCCGGTGGGAGTGATTCTGAGTCGGCCTTGGTTGACTGCAAACTCCTTAAAATGGACACATGAGAGGAAATCGTGGACAAATCGATACAACAGCTTGTTCGGTTTGTCCTGTTCTTAAATGGGTAGAAAACTGCTGAGAGCTCTCAGTTCAATTCAATTTTCAATTCAATTTTATTTATATAGCGCCAATTACAGTCAAATTGTCTCGAGACGCTTTACAGAACCCATATGCCTGACCCCCAGAGCAAGCCAAAAGGCGACAGTGGCAAGGAAAACACCCTTTTAACAGGGAAAAAAACCTCGAGCAGAACCCGGCTCTAATGTGGGGGGAACCATCTGCCTGCTGGCCGGGCGGGTTGAGAGGGACAGAAGAGGTAGAAAGGTAGAGATAGAGGGGTAGAGGTAGAGATAGAGGGGTAGAGATAGAGAGGTGGGGGGGTGGGACACAAGGACCATAAAACACAGCCACACATCTGAAGCATCCAGCATCCAGCTCTGGGACCAGGGACACTCGGAGAAAGGACACAGAAAGAAACAGAGTGAATGTAATGCAATAATGGTATATGTAGTAAATACATAGGTAGTTAGAGAAGGGCTCAGTGCATCAAGAGAGGTTCCCCAGCAGTCTAGGCCTATAGCAGCATAACTAGGGGCAGAACTAAGGGACGTCAAGAGGGGAAGTCAGTTGTGCAAATGAAAACACAAGCATACCCCGTCAGGGTCCCCCAGTCAGCCCTAACTATAAGCTTTGTCGAAAAGGAAGGTTTTAAGCCTGGTCTTAAAAATAGAGAGGGTGTCCGCCTCCCGAACCCAAACTGGGAGCTGGTTCCACAGGAGAGGCGCCTGATAACTGAAGGCTCTGCCTCCCATTCTACTTTTAGAGATTCTAGGAACAACAAGTAAGCCTGCAGTCTGAGAGCGAAGAGTTCTGCTAGGATAATATGGTACTATCAGGTCTTTAAGATATGATGGAGATTGGTTGTTAAGAGCTTTATATGTCAGAAGAAGGATTTTGAATTCTATTCTAGATTTAACAGGAAGCCAATGAAGAGAATCCAATATAGGAGAAATATGATCTCTCTTGCTAACTCCCGTCAGTACTCTGGCTGCAGCATTTTGGATCAGCTGTAGATGTTTCAGAGAGCTATTGGGACAACCTGATAATAAGGAATTACAGTAGTCAAGCCTAGAAGTAACAAATGCATGGACTAGTTTTTCTGCATCACTCTGAGACAGGATGTTCCTGATTTTCACAATATTTCTCAGGTGGAAAAAGGAAGTCCTACAGATTTGTTTTATGTGCGAGTTAAAGGACATGTCCTGGTCAAAGATAACACCGAGGTTCCTCACAGTAGTACTGGAGGCCAATGTAATGCCATCCAGAGTAGCTATATGCTTTGAAAGCAATTCTCTAAGATGTTTGGGGCCAAATACAATGACTTCAGTCTTGTCTGAATTTAGTAGTAAGAAATTATAGGTCATCCAGGTCTTTATGTCCTTAAGACAATCTTGCAGTCTAGCTAGCTGATTAGTTTCATTTGGCTTCATAGATAAATACAATTGAGTGTCGTCAGCATAACAATGGAAATTAATACAGTGCTTCCTAATAATGTTGCCTAAGGGAAGCATGTATAATGTGAACAGTATTGGTCCTAAGACAGAACCCTGAGGAACTCCATGATTAACCCTAGTATGCTCAGAAGAGTCATTGTTGACATGCACAAACTGGAACCTGTCTGATAAGTAGGATTTAAACCAGTCCAGTGCTGTCCCTTTAATGCCAATAGAATGTTCTAGTCGCTGTAATAAAAGTTTGTGGTCGATTGTATCGAATGCTGCACTAAGGTCCAATAAAATAAGTATAGAGACCAGTCCATTATCTGACGCTATGAGAAGGTCATTAGTAACTTTCACCAGAGCTGTTTCTGTGCTATGATGCACTCTGAAGCCTGACTGAAACTCTTCAAACAAGCTATTCCTTTGTAAATGTTCACATAATTGATTTGCAACTGTTCTTTCCAGAATTTTGGAGAGAAATGGGAGGTTGGAAACTGGTCTATAGTTGGCTAAAACATCTGGATCTAGAGTGGGCTTTTTAAGTAAAGGTTTGATTACAGCAACCTTAAAAGCCTGTGGTACATAACCTGTTACTAGAGAGAGATTAATCAGATCTAACATTGAGGAATCAGCTCTGACAGAGTGTTGCTCTGACTCCATGTGTGACTGAGGCTGGAGTGAACAGAGCTGCTGCTGCTCAGATGCAGCTTCTTATTAGCACAACAACAGACGCTGCGTTCACTACGTCTGTGGGTGTGGAGCTGATAAAGAGGATCTTCACCACTGACCTGAGCTGCTGCCACACGGTGAGACGTCCAACAGAGTCACTGAGCAGCTGATGATGAAGAAGATGAAGGCTTCAGGAGGAGGTGGAGGAGGAGAAGCTGCAGGGCCACATGAGACACTGAAGAGACAAACCAGAAATGATTCACACACTAGACATGAAGAAAAGAAAACATCAGAGAGTGTAAAATACAAGAATGAGTCCTGAACATCACAGGCGTAACCCGTAGAGCTACATGAGCACACATGTTCTGGTCTTGAAAACGTGTATTAATCCAATAGAAAGTCTAGGGGTAGGGTTAGGGTTGGAGAGGAAGGTCCTTACAGTTGTAATGAAAAAAATAGGGTAATTAATATTACACATAAATATTTTTAATGTTAATACTAAGCAGCCGAATATTCTGAGAAATTAATCCGTGGTTTTTCCTTCAGCCGTTGTAGATCTAGATAACCTAAAGGTACAGTGCAACCACAACGGCTGAAGGAAAAACCCCAACTTTATTCTAAGAATTTTTTGGCTAGTGTGACTTAATATTAAATTATGAAAAAATGTGTAATTTTATATCCATGTTTTTGGTACATTGCTACTGTCAGGACCTTCCTCTCCAACCCTAACCCTACCCCTAGACTTTCTATTGGATTGATACACCTTTGCTGACAGCCAACATGTGTGATCATATAGCTCTGCGGGTTAAGCCACTGACGCATGTAGTTGGTCCTCAATGCTGAGGCCCTGGTTTGATTCCTGCTCGCAACCCTGTGCTATATTAGTTGTTCTCATTCTTATTTCTACCCCATTGTCTGGCTGTCTCTCACTACGCCTATCCATCAATTAACTGCAAAAGACTACAACACTTATTTACAAATTTCCTGTTTATTTATTAAATACAATTCTTTAATTTCTTACATCTTTTTTCCCCCCATACTTTATAAAAGTTTAATTGTCTTAACTTTTTCCCATTTATTTAATTGCTTCTTTTTTATGTATTTTCTTTCTTTAATCTTCTTCTTCTTTCTAGAATTTAACACCAACCTTCAATTTTGGGTCATTTTTAGACATTTTGAAAAGCTATCAACTCAAACAGGGTAACACCGACAGATATGAAATTCAGCCAGGATGTACTCCAGGCATGGGTGATCAAAAGTTATCAAAATGCTCACCTTAAGTCTGAGGGCGTGGCCATGGCAGGCTCCCAAACTTTGATGCTTTGACATGACACATCAACTGCTGTGTAACTGCCCTAAACATACTCTAATCTGCCTCAACTTTACATGTATGATCAGAGTCCCGCCCTGATGACATTCACATGCTGAAATACAGCCACAGTCATAACGCCACCTGGTGGATAGAAGGAAAAGCTCTATAACTAGCCTGGACATGGTCCGATCTGCCTGAAATGTTATATGTGTCATCAGAGTGCGGACGTGATCACATCCATAGGCCAATATACACTCTCGGTCGCAGCGCCACCTGGTGGACGTGCGTGGATTCGACGACGAGCATGGATGCGAGGACCCGTCCAACGCTGCTTGCAGCTTTAATTATTATTATTATTATTATTATTATTATAACAAATGTTATTATTACAACAATCACATTATTGGTGCATACATTTTGTTGATTACTATTTCATTTTATACATAATTTCAGAGTTTTAACATACGAAAATATAGATTACTATTATAATATCTATAATACTATTTTTACTATTTGAACAACAACAACAACAACAACAACAACAACAATAATAATAATATGGCATATATCCTTCATTAAATATTAAAAAGCCCACAGTACACATGATGTGATCTAAAATTAAGACTAGAAAATGTATTTTAGTTACGGAAACTGGTTACTTTTCCTTATTTTATGGTATTGTTTTGATGTACAGCCTGCCAAAATCTAACCATTGTTTTACAGATGTTTTTTGTTGTGGTTGTTGTTTTACAGTGTATTTCAGGTTATTGGTAAAATTCAGTAAAACCTGCAAGATTTAGAATTTCCATCACATCATCACCTCAGGACACTTAAGTATAGAAAAATGTTGCAGCTGAAGACACAGTGGGGTTTTTTTTAGCTGAAAATTTGACAAAGTTTGAAATGCGCATAGTCTGAAATCAATGTTTTTATACATTTTACAATAAAAATAAGAAAATAATAGGTCATGAGATTATATTGTTCTTCCAAATAACCACACTGGATAATGAGGATTAGAAATGTGGCAGCTACAAGTTCATTTACACAAAAAGCTCCGATTGCAAATATGAGGATCAAACTACCCACTGGGTCATTTCAGCTGCTACATTCTGAGTTTCTGTTTCATTTTAAGAATCTGAATGTTTCCCCATACAGCTATCTTCATTAACCAAGCATGCATGAGTCAGACCCCGATAGATAATGAAGCACATCCTGGCACCACAATTAGCTGCTGGAGACGCTAATAAGGCAACATTTTTCATTGCATGAAATTATTCCTGCTCCAAGCCTGTCACTGTTTCTCCGGAAAGCCAACTGCTTAGCATTTTTGGATTGAACTCATTAATAAGGTCATTGGGGCTGTTTGTCAAACCGGGAAAGGTTGGCCTCCCCATCTCATTTTCTACATAAAAGCCTCTGTTATGTCTGCTCCTGGTTATTGTTGTTGAGCTGACCTTTGCCTCAGCACAAGGACTGTTGTGCGATACGAGCTATTGCTAGTTGGAGCCGACAGACGGTATTGAACCAGACCGTCAGGGCTGACAAGAATTTATTGGCAATTTGGACAAAATTAAGAGGTTTTAAGGATATTTGTAGGAAGAAGTTGCGGTCTTAAAGACAACTCTCTGTCTTAGCTACCCCAGCTGTGCTTTCTAGGAAATATTTTGCAAAAAGAATAGTAGTTCCTTTCCAGCAAAGTCTCCTCATCAACTTTAGTTAATGTAAATTATTCTGAAGAATTTTGACAAAAATAAACACCAATACAAGGAAAAGTCATGACAAGTGCAACAGTCTTAACAGTTAACCAAGGTAGCACAAGTCATTCTTTTGTCCCATTTATTGTTGTCCTTGCATATTGGTATTACAAATTACATCGAGCATGGTTGCTACGATATATAACTTTCAGTTGGAAATGATTGTCGAAAATTGTCTTTGCTGTGTTTAAACGGCAAGTTGCTCCCTCTTTTTAAGGGACAGTTGAGGAGACAAGCTAAAAGGATTGCCAAAAAAGTTTAAACTGACAACTTGTCATTTGTATGAAAAAGATGGAGGGAACCACAAAACCACTGGTTTGTAATCTTAAATGTGGCTGTTACCATGTTGTGTTGTTTTATGGAGCCAAAGGTGACAACCAAATGGTGAATCTGACTGAGATTATTCAATTAATTCCCTTAAAGTGGATAGTTTTAACCAGTAGCTTTCTTCTGGTTGGAAATTACATAAACAAAACAAACTCTGTACACCAAAGTACAATGATGATTTAGTTTTTTAGCCAAACCTTTCAATAACCCTTTAACATTTGCCCACTTTGATTAAAGAAAACCCACTCAAGTTCTTCAGAGGCCTTTATCTGGATCTCACTGGTCCCTCAGGAGTCTCCGCCTAAAGCAAACAGTTCCTAACGCAGTCTGAGTGTAATAAGAATTAGATTTAAGGGGTTAAATTACAGCCATAATATATTTTCTTCAAATAAATCTGCTCTGATGCCTGCAGCCTTGTGAGTCATCACCTCGCATAGACACAAACATAAGCAGAAGCCGTAATGTCTTTATCTGTGGGAGTTTTCTGTCTTCCTCACTTCTTATTTTCAAGGATCCTTCATTAGCCCCAAATAAGTTTCCTCCATCACAACCAGCTCGTGAGTACAAGAAAATTTGTTTTTTGTCTCTGTTCCAATGATGGAGGATACAGTAAAGTTTCTTCCTTGTTCTCTAGTGAAGCAAAAAAGGAAATTCAACAGAATATTTTAGAATGAAAGTGTGTAATCTCGCTGGTTTGGAGCAGAGCCATAGCCTTGGTCGTAGCGCCATAATGCTGTGGCATGTTTTGTAAATGCAAAATTATTTTATTCCATCTTTTCCACAGAATTTTACATATTAAAAAAATAAACTATTTAAATACATACATATCTAAAGACTGAGTCTGCATCCTAATGGCTCAACCATTAGCAGGAAGGTGGAGATCCTCTTGTTTGACGACTGTCAACATCTTTAATCCTTGTAATGAATGGCGAACTTGTCCAGCTCTGTCAACACAGTGAAATGTTGGGAAATCCTCTTGGTTCTAATCAGTCACTCAGTGATAGGTGGGTTTTCTCTTTGTCAAATACATTTGAGAGCAAAAAAGGTTTTTGTTGTTGCTGAAGAGCTCTTAGATACAGAAAGAAAAGTATGTGTTGTTCACTACAACCTGACGTCTTCTCTGTTAAAATAAGCAATAAGAATTGCTCAAATTTGCCCCAAAACTTCACATTAAGTTTTCTAGTAATTAGCTTCTAGTTTTCTAGTAGGAATCTTACAGTTGCTATTTTTTGCAGATGATGTGATTCTGTTGGATTCATCAGGCAGCAGCCTTTGAACCAGCACTAGCCAGTCTAATCTGAAATCATGTTTTCTATAAAATATCTACAGTTCAAAACTAGGATTTGTCATAAAATTTACTTTGTCAGTTTTCCAGATTTTTGTACTGGTAATTTGCACATAAAAACACAAAAAGTAAAATTTTGTTGCATTGTATACTGAAAAAGAATCAGAATTAATGGAGAGCATGAAAAAGTATTTACCTGAATGGTCCTCTATCCTTGTAAGTCTTCCCATCAATCTGCACTCAATGACTCATAACGATAAATTACAACAAGTTTTTAGAATTATTTCAAAAATGTGTTACTTTCTTTCTTTCTTTCTTGTTTAACAGTTTTATATGTTACAGTGTAGTTTCCAATTGGTGGCTGAAAAGGAAAGTTGAACAACAGTTACAGAAAAGAAGAAGAAAACTGCACGCTCTTCTGATTAGTAAATGATTCCCTTTATTGGAAGAAAATAAATGGAGCACCTGTTAAAATAAAACCGCTGAATTTGAAAACCTTACATGTAGATTTTAAAGTCTAATGGACACAAACGGATGATTGTCGGCTTTAGTTTGTACGTTTCAGCGCCATATGATGGGAGCTCTGCACTCACAGCCGGTGATGTGTCTGTAGGTGTGTTGTCTGGTGGTTTGGTCGGAGCAGTGCAGCGTCACTGATCGTCTCTCTGAACTGTTCTCCTGACAGCATCTGTCCTCCTGCTGCACCTGCAGGTCGCCGTGTAACACCAGCCTGATGTAGTAAAGAAGGAGGAGGGAAAAAAAGGATAGACGAACTGAAACAGGCAGTTTTTGAGTCCCTATTGTGGACAATAGACCTCAGAACGTGTTAATCTGTAATAACTAGAATTTCTTCTCACCTCGACTTAGACTCACACTGGCCCCGACACACAGGAATCTGTACCACGGCGGTGCAGTTTTCTATGGTGACGCTGAAGTTGGACACTTTGGGGGAACAGCTCTGGTTACCTGGAGTTGGAAGAAATTATAGGACAAGGTGTGACGAGGAATTCATTTATCCAAAGCAAACAAAAATGATTTCTGTTCTTTGTTTAAAAACCAAAAACTGAAGGAGAAACAAAAACACCATAGGTGTCAGAATCAAAAACAGCACAGCCCATCAACCAATCATTTTTGTTTTTTGACCATTTGTTTTTTTTGTTTGGAAGCCAAAAAGTGAAGTCACGTGGCATTTTGAAAAAAAATCTTCATTTAATTTTAAAATAAAAATGGTATCAGGTGGTCTGTCTTTTTGCCCGAATATAATGAAAAGAACTAATGTAATCTATTCTATTCTCTTCTATTCTATTCTGTGTGGGAATGTGCAAAGGGAAGTAATTAGACAGAATAAAATATAACTTTTAAAGATAAAAGCCTGAAGTATCCTTCTAAGCAGGCAGTTTTTTAAATCTTCGAAAGAATAGAATGTAAAATTTCTCAAAAACCTTTAAAAAAAAGAAAAAAATCTTCATTTCATGTTATAGAAATTAATTAAACCAGGCAGATTGGATGTGGAGAAATTGTTCTAAACAATGTGGTAATTTGAGATGGAATTACGCCGAGCTTCAAGATTCAAGACCTTTATTGTCATTGCAGAGCTGCAGAGAACAATACAACAGAATTATGGTGTTACTACCTGAGTTAAAATAGGATAAAAGATAGGCTATAATAGAATGAAATAAATAGTAAAATACACACTACAAGAAAATGCATAAATAGCTTGTCTGGTTTCCCGTTTTCCCCCCCAAGACAAATAAACCAATAGGCCCTGCAATTTCTGCTTCAGTTTTTCAAACAAAAAATAAATGTGCAATTTTTTTTGTTTGTTTTTATTCTGATACTTGACATGTTTTTACCATTTTAGTACTGAAAAAAAGCACAGAATATTTCTTTCTCTTTTTTCCCCAATTATCCAATTATACTCAGGCCAAAAGTCACAGAATTTTACATTAAAAAAAACATGTCTTTAAAATTGAGCAACAATCGGAATGTGCATCTTTTGAGTCTAATAAATCCGCTTATGTGCCAAATAATTGTGTAATTTTGGTTTAATGATTAACAAGCAATGTAGATTTAAAAGGCACACGATAAAACAAAACTCAAGACAACATGAAACAGCTGATTGATTTACCACAATTCTTAATCCAAAGACTGAAATGTGAGTTGCAGGTTTTGAGGTTTACGTCAGTGTGACTCACTCTGCAGTTATAAATAACTTGTTCTGACTGGACTTACATGTAAAGCAGCAGCGCTGGTTGTCCCAGATCCTGTCCTCCTGCAGAATAAACCCACAAAAGCTCATTCTTATTCTTTAAACGCTGTCTACAAGCTTGAATCCAGAGCATCGGCTTTTATACGTATAATAAAAATAACATCCTCTCCTTGATAAGATTTTTTTTCTTTTCATGCTGCTGGAATAAAATGCCTTACTTTCATACCCAATAAAAGGAAAAGAGAAATCTTTCACTGTTGCAATTTTTGATTTACATAAAAACCTGTATGAAAAGCCACTTCAATCTTGTACTTAATACGTTTTCATTTCAAGACAGCTTCCGCTGCACTTAAATGCAGTAAAATATGAGTGTATTATTGCAGAACAAGGCTTCGAAGATGTGACAGGCTTTAGTTGAAGGGTTTTTAGTACCTCAGAGCAGTTTTCTCTGGGACACACTTTAGTCTCCATCTCAACTCCTTCTTTGCTGCAGCTGAATGACATGCAGGGATGAGCAGCATCTTTCCATCTGTCTCCCACCTACATAAACCAAGATTCATTTATTCATCCAGATTACAAATTCAACCAGACAGCAGGAGAAGCAGAATAGAGTCAGTGCTCCTCTTTGCTCCTGTCGCATTTTTACAAGAACCAGCGTAGAACCTTGTGGCAGTTATGCAATGTGAAACTAGACAATGCAGGTACTGTTTTCCATCCAAAATGACACAACACCAGACAATATTCCTTCATCACTGACAAAAATTAACACAAGATAAACACAGCATACCTTGTAAGTCTTCCCAGAATACTTGCAGATCGTCTCAACTGAAAAATATCAGCAGCAAGTGTCCAGTTAGAGTGAGATGAACTGATAAAAACAACAGTCTTAGGACAGTATGTGCTAATGAATACACTACAATCACTGAGACACATTTGCCTCACTCAGATAATCTTCATTTCACAAATTGTGTGACTTCTAGCATCAGGTGGCTACAACTGTATTGAATAAGGTGAGTCACTTTGAAGAAAGTTAATACTTATTCAATCACTATTTAAAATTTTCAAATTTTTGGCATTGCTTTGTATAAATCTGTTTCCATTTTGGCATGAAAGGGTCTTTTTTGGGTAAGTTCTTATCAAAAAAAGCCAAATTAAATTGACCATGAGCCAGTGCAGCAATAAAAGGGGAAAATTTTAACAAGGCAGAATATTTTTTATAGCCACTGTCAAGTGAAAAATATACATTACAGAAATTGAATAAAATGAAACTGAAATCCAAAGAAAAATCATGTAATAAACTGCAAAGTATAAAAAGTCATTACTTCGACATTACTTGTAGAAATCTGTTTTCACTTTGACATGAAAGAGTATTTGTAGGGGTAGATTCTTGTCAGAACAGTCAAATTAAATTGACCATGATTCAGTGCAGCAATAAAAGGGGACAACTTTAAAGAGGCTGAATATTTTTTATAGCCATTGTAAGGTGGTTTATACTGTGAAAAAAACTGAAATGTAATTAAATGAAATTAAAATCCAGAGAAAAATCCTGTAATAAAGGGCAGAATATGAAGTGTTGATCCTTACCACATTAGTTTGACATTACGTTTTAGAAATCTGTTTTTACTTTGACATCTTTTTTGGGTAAATTCTTGTCAAAAAAGGCCCACTTAAATTGACGGTAATTCAATGCAGAAGAGCAACCAAAAGGGAAAAACTTTAAAGGGAGGTGAATACTTTCAATGTCAATTATTCCGCAAAATAAATAAATACAAATATTGCAGAACTTTAAATAAATTAAACTACAAACCAGAGAAAAAATCTTGAATATAAATGTCAGAATATGAAGTGCCAGTTCTTACCACACATCTGGTCGCCACAGCAGCTGGTGTTTATCAAAACATCACTGGGGCCACAGCGAAGTTTAGGAGGTTTGAAATAACACTCCTCCCTCCGAGTCCGGTTGTTGCATGTACACAGGTTGCAACCAGACTGCCATACATCTCCAGGCTGGAAGGCAGGTATAGAATTATTCTTAATCCTAGCCAGTGATAATGCTAATTATGTTTTAAAGAAAGAAAACAGACATGCAACAAAGGCCCACAGCTAGAATCATTCCTCTTCCAGGAAACTCTGGATATCACATATCTTTGCATCGATGAGGAAAATATATTTACCCACTTGGGCTCTCCAACTGGTCCTTTGCAACCTGTGGAGAGAAAAAAAAGAATTTAACTTACTTGCTCCATTTCTTGCATAAAATTTTGACCAAAACAATTTCAACCATGTAGACCAGGACACTCACAGGGACACTCAGAAACACACATGTTCGAGTGATTTCCAGGCCTGAGCAGACCTCTGGGACAGAAACAACCTGAGCTCTTCTCTTCAAGGGAAGCCCCTTTATAAGGCACTCTGTGTGGAAAAACCAGAGCAGAAACAGAAATGAAGAAAATCTTCATCTTTTGGCTTCCACTGGGTGTGAAAGAAATGTGTAAGGATGTTATTAGATAAATCTCCAAACCCTCCGTGGCAGAAGTCATCCAACTTGTCGCTACATTCTCTGTAAACCAATCCCTCTCTGCACTTCACATCTGAAAAATCACCAAGGGCGCTGAATTTAAGTGACAATTTGATCAAGAATTTATAAAACAGTGAAGTCCATGAATCACAGAAGACTGTACAAAATCTTTAGGATGATAATCAGTCTCTAGTTTTACTGGGTGAGAAAATAAAAGGCGCCTACCACAGCTTCCATTAGTCAGCCTTCTCCAGTTAATACAGAAACCAGCCTTTTTACATTCCTCAGCCGCTTGTTCCAAAGAGGAGCAGGAGGAATCTGAACCACTGCATGAATCAAACTCACAGTTCTTCTTTTTAACGTTCAGATCCACATACTTGCTGCAATTTTCAAAGACTCTGAGGAAGCAGAAGTTTTAGTGAGTTTTAGTCAAACAAAAGAATGTAGAAATCTAGATTTTAAGAAAAGGGAAGGTATTGTAACAGGGCTGTATGTTAGCGTGTGAAGCGTACGGGTGGTGTAGCAGTTCACATAGTGGGTTCGGAGGGCAAAAAGTTGGAGGCGGTGTGGGTGTTGGCCCATGATGGCAGGGTACATCCCTTGGTGCAGAAAAACAGGCCGGCTTCTTAGGGTCAGGGTACACCCAGTCATAGGCCGTCTTATCACAGCAGCTGTCATCCTCAATCTTTCCTCCTTTACGGATACACGATGGACCGCCACATACCCCTGGAGGGAGGATTAAGAGGTGAGCTCAGAAAAGAATATAATACATATGCATATTTTATGAATTCAATCACATTTTAATGGAGATAAACACCAGCTCCTAGCAATGCATTAAACAGTCAGGATAGAAGCTTCGTAACAGCAATTATATAGCAAAAATACTATTCTGGCATCTTTATATGACAAAATTAATCATTAAATTTAAAAACAACAAGCTGGTCTTCTTTAATTCTCAAGTACTCTCTAATCTCAGTGGAGACATTTTAACTAAATCTGCATTAAGTTTTAGATATTAACATTGGTTCAAAGGAATCAAAACTATGAAAACCCAAGAATGTTATGTTTTTGTTTCTGTAGCCCGATATTACTACCTTCACACTATATCCAGTTTGAAGGTACGTCTAATAACTAAGTTCTAATAAAGAAAAGTGTGCACACCACATCTTGCTGCCCTGCATTAGTCAGAAATGGTTAAGTGCAGCGTTAAGGGTGAAAAATATTAGATTTTGAACATTAAAATAGCAGCAAATGATTGTCTGCAATGTAAGGACATACATGAATAATGGTGCTGTTGCAATCCAAGCTAATCTGTTTAATTATTTGGCAGCTGTGTGCATGTGAGTGCATGTCAGTGCATGTGAATTCCTCCCTTTGAAACTGTCAGCCTTCACTAGACTTAAGAACAGACCAAAAGTGACCACAAACACTGCACTGTAAAAGAAAAAGGGGAATCTGGAGCATTCACTGGTGCCCTAAAAAAACAAAGAATTTTAAAACAAAGTATTTCATGTATGTGTTATCTACGTTATTGATATCATTTACAAGCACTTGTTTCATTTCAGCTCAGTGTGACAGTCTCTAATACTACGATGACTGTTTGGCTTTGTTAGTGACATCACTAGCGTGCAAGCTAATGTAGCAAATCAGCAGACATGCTACTGTGCCACAACAGGAAATGGTGGACAAAAAACACAAGCTACTAAAATAACAGAATTTGGTCAGATCTACATTTACCTACACACTACATACTGCTAAAATTGATACACAGTACGCATTCAGACATACTTGTGCACCAGCACCCCCTGTTCATCCATTACCTACCACATTGTCCTTGGGTGTTGTTAAGGAAGTGCTCCATGGCCAGATTGATCACCAGCGTATACGATGGACTGAGGGAGATGAAGGAGCGAAGCTCTGGGAGATTAACTGACATTATATACCCTGTAGTCTCAAACTTCAACCCATGCTCCTCATAGGGCGGCTGTATGGTCACATTGTTCAGAGTGGCCTAAAGCAGATTAGGTCAGTGTCAAAACCAAGAGTCTCAGTTTGTCAAAAGAACATGGCAGCTTTAAATACTTTGAAAAACTTTGAGTTATCACAAGAAATGGATTCATGGTGGCAGCACTTGAAGAGGATTATTTTGGATCATACCTGCACTGTAAACAAATGTGGGATGATACGGAGTGTAGCTATATTGTTGTTATATGTCAGGGTGATGCCTTTAGCACAGGAGCCCTGGAGACCCGGCACACAGTAGAAGTTGTCCACAACAATGGTTAGATGGTGACGTGGTGACTGCTCTTCCACCAGGGTGTAGGTGCATTCATCCAAGAAATCATAGTTTAATCCTTGAAAAGTGATATAGTGGGGGTCTCCGTACACTTCACAGCGGCCTGGGAATGAAACAGTAAGAATGAGTAGCAAGTTGATTAACAAAGAGTACCATGCTGAAGCAGAGACCACATTTCTGGCCAAGATGGACAACAATTACAGCTTAAGTGCTAAAAATAAATTAAGTTTGATTTGCTTGACACTCAAAAGAGTTCTGATGTCTTCAGCTGAAGTGATCAGTAGCTTGTCCTGACTGTGAGTAACTATTATAGTCTTCAGGCACCATAATGAATCTATAACACCATGAATTCTTTATCAGAAAGTACTATTTGAGTAGAACAGACCTTTAAAACCATAGCTAGTTTGTTAGAAAGTACTTTTTGGGTGGATTGCACTTTTACATCTGTAAGCGCTTGGACAGGAAGACATATTTCAGATGGAATAAACCTTTAGAGTTGGTTAGAAAATACTATTTGGGTGAAATAAACCTTTCAAACTATAGATACTTGGACACAAGGTTGTATTGTAAGTGGAATAAATCTTTAGAACCCAAACTCTTTAGTTACAAAGCATTATTTTGGATTAAATAAACCTTTAAACCTGTAACTAATTAGCCAAGAAGGTATTATTGGGATGAAATAAACCTTTAAAACCATAAGCACTTGGATAGAAATTCTTATTTTCAGTTGAATAAATCTTTAAAATCACAATTCGTTAATCAGAAAAGAATAATTGGTGAAATTGTACAGAAAAATGTATTTTCAGTGGCATAAAACCCTTTCATAACATAACTTATTAGCTAGAAAGTACTATTTGGAGAAGTAAACCTTGAAAATTATAGGTACTTGGACACAAACTAGAATTTGGAATGGAATAAACCCTTAAAACTTCAAATATTTAGACAAAAACTAGCCTCATTAAAGCTATAAGCCACACATTTTAGTGATCATCCAATTCAGTGGTTGTATGCTATCCTATGGAGACAAAAAATATATACTGCTTAACTATATAAAACATAGTTATTTATTAAAATGTAGAAGAAAATGTTACTCTATGAAACAAGAGTAGTGGCAAACACAGACAGCTATACACTTACAGTCACACTTCCATGTTTCACAGCATCCATCTGACACCTTCGTGGCCCGACCTCTAGGACAGGTGGGAGTTGTAGTTTCAGGACAAACCACAGGGGTCATCTCTAGCTTCCCATTTGTACAGATCTTATGGAAGCAGTCCTCTGTCCACGAGTCACCAGAAGCCCAGCTTTGTTTCCTTTTCAGATCTGTACAGTTACACTCTGGTGGTGTGGTAGGTGAGGTAGATATGTAAGTAGAAGCTTCTGTGGTGGGAACTTCAGTTAGACCTGATGTTACAACAGGTGTAGTACTGGTTGCAAAGGGGGTTGTTGACTGAAGCGTTGTTGCTGTTGGCTCTATCTGTTTTTTAGTGGTGAAGGTTTCTGTAATAAGTGTGTAAGTGCTAGGGGCTTCACTTGTAGGCGCTGTGGTTGTCTGCTCTGTGGTGTATTCAGTGCCATCTGTTATTGTTGTAAGTTGTGTTGAGACAACAGTTGTTTTTGAAGGAGTAGTGCTCGGCCCAGTTGTGGTTGATGTAGTGGGTAATTTGGTAGAGGCAGTTGTTGTGCTAGCTTCAGTAGGGGCTACTGGGGTTACAGTTGAGGTAGTTATTGGTGTAGTGGTGATGGTGGAAAGCTCAGTTGGCAAATTTTCAGTGGTAGAGATGTCCATAATTGTTGTCAATAGAGTAGAGGTGGAGGTTGGCATTGTTGACGATGTTTCAGGGGTGGTTGAAGTAGTTGTAGTCTTTGGTGTAGAAGTGGAGGTTACTATTGTTGACCATATTTCGGTGGTAGTTGAAGTAGATGTAGTTGTTGGTGTAGAGGTGGGCATTGCTGACGATGTTTCAATGGTAGTTGCACTAGTTCTTGGTGTAGAGACGGTGGTGGACATTGTTGCCGATGTTTCAGGGGTGGTTGAAGTAGTCGCAGTAGTTGGTGTAGAGGTGGTGGTGGCCATTGTTGATGGTGTTTCAGTGGTAGTTGAGGAAACTGTTGTTTTTGTTGTAGAGGTGGTGGGAGGCGATGTTTCAGAGGTAGTTGTAATAGTTGTAGTTGCTGGTGTTGAGGTGGTGGTTGATACTGTTGATGTAGTTGTCGTTGGTGCAGTGGCGGTGGTAGTTGAACTAGGTGTAGAGGTGGTGGAAGGCGATGTTTCAATGGTAGTTGCTGGTGTTGAGGTGGTGGTTGACACTGTTGATGTAGTTGTTGGTGCAGTGGTGGTGGTAGTTGAAGTAGTTGTAGTTGTTGGTGTAGAGGTGGTGGAAGGCGATGTTTCAGTGGTAGTTGCTGGTGTTGAGGTGGTGGTTGATACCGTTGATGTAGTTGTTGTCGGTGCAGTGGTGGTGGTAGCCGAAGTAGTTGGAGTTGTTGGTGGAGAGGTGGTGGTGGCCATTGTTGAAGCAGTTGTTGGTGCGATGGTGGTAGTAGTTGGCCAGTTTTTAGTTGTAGTTGAGACACTGGTGGTGGTAGTTAATGGTGTAGTGGTAGTGGAAAGCTGAGTGGTTTCACTGGTAGTCGTTTTCACAGTGCTTGTTGTAAGGATGGTGGTTGGTATAGTTGTCGGTGGAGGTGCTGTTGGAACAGATGTGATGATAAATGTTGTTTTGAAAAATGGCTCAGTAAAGTTACATATAATCTAAAACATACTTTTTTGCAAGATTGCATCACATGCATTTATATTTACTATAAAGACATAATCTATCCAGTAGTCTTACGTAGTGGTAAATATAGCAGTGAATGAATTTAATTTATACTTACGGCAGGTAATTGTTCCATTTTCACAGGGGCTGGATAATATAAGAGAGTAAAAATGATCCAGCTGTTACATGCTAATTTAATTTCTCACATTATGGTTACACTGAAAATGTATATATCATATGCTGTATACTATAAACAGGTCAGCTTACCACTCCATAGAGTTTATTATCACCACTGTTCCAGACTGAACTGCAGTGTCATTGAAATTACAAGTGCAGTTCCTCAATGTGGTGCATTCAGCAGTATTTTCATCGTAGTACGGCGCCTCCTTTGGACATCTGGGGTAGCAGCCTTTATAAAGTATAAATATTGTGTTATAATGTTATATTTAGTGAACTTCAACAATTTTTGTAAGACTGAGACAACAAAAACATACACTGGATATCTAAATTGTAAGGATTTTATTTGAATATAGGTTTGCTTATAATAAACCCCCCAAAATTAGATGTCATTTTTGTTTTTCAGGAGTCAACTGATGATTAGGAATTTTGCAAATATACAAGGGAAAATTTGGCTACCTTCCAGTTTGTGAGTGAAGTAGTTGACTTTTCCACAGGTCAGCATCTTACCACAGGCTTCATAGTGCCAGCTGCACTGGTGCTGCTCATTGTAGTAGTCACAGTAGACAGCTAAGGTGTAAATTAATACAGCTTATGGTTAATTTTGCAAATTGAATGTGTTTTACAATGTCAGTTGTCCACATAATGACATAGAACATGTCAATACTGATAAAATGGAACTGAACATAATATCAATGGTGTAAAATGTCTATGTAACTTTGATATGTTTTTCATGGCCCAATGAAAAAGTGAATTTTGTTAATATCCTGACCTCTTGACATGACAACACAATTTCATTTAAAAATGGTGTGCAGAACCAAGCATGCACATTGGATCAAAATAGATTGCTCCCTCTCTGCTAAAACTTTTAATTATGACAGCTTTAAGAATTAAGTAAAACTAGATAACTGCGTGAAAAAGATCTTAACGTACGACACAAATCAGGCGTCCTCCAGTTTATACAGACTTCCTGGTTGCTGCAGGCCTCTGCATAAGCTGCCACGGCTGTGCAGAAACCCAGGAACTTCCCTTCAAACTCACAGGAGCAGGACTCCTGCACACATGCATGGTAGTAGGGATCTGGATCCACCTGAGGATGGAAAAACATCCCGCATGACATGTCACTGTAACCTCTGCACCAGTCCAGTTATATTAACAGTTATTACATGGGTCATTCCACCTCAGTTCACCAAATGCCCCACGTCTAACCATTTTAATTTGACAAATTTTTTATTAAAGTGGTGAATATTGATTGAGTTGATCATGTGTAAACCTGGGGTCATAGGTAACATTTGTTTTTGATTTAAAAATTCCTAGACAAGGGTGGGGTCATGGCAATTTTTATGCCGTTTTCTTTATGCCAATCCATGGATCAACATTTGAAGTGCTATAATTTGAGAAAAAAATGTAGCTAGAGTCCTGTAATTTGGCAGCCCATTAGTATGTACATATGGTCTTCAGTGGTACAACCCTTCTTTGATAGAATAACACAAACCAGTTATATGATGGTAGATATTTGGTAACAAAATGTCACACAACTAGTTTGTATTGTTCTATCTGAGCAGTTTTGTACCATTGAAAACTATACGTACATATCAATAGGCCTGTCAAATTTTAGGACTTTAACTATATTATTTCTCAAGTTCTAATATTTCAAACATTGATCCACAGGCTGGCATGAAGAAAACAACGCAAAAATTGCCATGACCCCACCTTCTTTAAGAATTTTTAACTAAAAAATTAATGTTACCTACTGTATGACCGCAGATTTACTTACTAACATATGTATACACAGAAAAAAAATCAGCCTCTTAGGGTGAAAATTAAAGGTTTTATAGTTGGTGGAATATAAGAACAGAAAAAAAAACATGGACATTTTTTCATCAAATTTGCACCACCATATAATTGGTTTGTTTTATTCTATCAGAACATTGTTGTACCATCGAAGACTATATATACATATCAATGGGCCTGCCAAATTTCAAGACTCTAGCTACATTATTTCTTAAGTTATGGCACTTCAAACATTGCTGCACAGATTAGCACGAAGAAAATAATGCAAAATCCACGTCCCCACCTATCTTTAAGAATTTTTAACTCAAAAACTAATGTTACCTACAGTATGACCCCAGATTCTGCATGTTTTTCTGAATAACATCCGCAGAACAGAAATCTGACTAATATGATACCCATATTGCATTATACTGCAACAAATAAATTACAATCTTTGATGTTGCTCTAATGAATGATTGTCTCAATAGATAGATAGATAGCTTCAACCTTTATTGATCCCACAGCGGGGAAATTTTCGGTACAGCAGCAAATACAAAAAACAATGCAAGAAAAGAAAAAGAGCAGCACACACTGCACACAGTGCACAGATATAAACAGTCATTTTCTCCTTCCAAAAGAAATATCATTGTTTACAGAAAATAATGATAATCTCAATTCCTGTACATTTGCTTTCTGTTCCAACCTTCTTCCTAAATTCATAGGAGGCCCAGAACCTAATGTTAGTGGTGTGTTTAATATGTAAAATACCAACCTTTAAGTGACAGTCTTTGAAGGTGTTTCCTGTAAGGATCATGCAGCGCCGCTGGGCCCAGGCTGAGCAGTAGGAGTTTCGTTCACACGGAAATATCTCAGTGGTCACATCGGAACAAGGTGGTGTGGCGGATTTCCAGCTGTTACCAAAAGCCAGAGGACTGGACCCGACTGAAAGCAGAGATTTAGTTTCATTTCAGACACCGTGACTAAAGTGAAACTGCAACATTAAAGAAAGAGAAACCGGATTCACCTGCTGAGCCACTTATCTGCAGGTCATTCATCTCACTGGAGTCAAAATTCCCGCAGAGGCCACACACTTTGTTCTACAGGACAAAGGTTTTTTAAAAAGTCAACATCCATGGAATGCTAAAAGGAATGACTCATTTTCACAATCCTACTCAGCCTCCTCATCACTCACCCTCCAGTCTGCATGAAGCTCTACGGTGATCCGAGTGTGTTTGTCCCATATGAGAGTTAAACCTCTGCTTGGCACTGAGATTATGATATAGAGTCCCACAGTGTGTGTGGTGTAAAGTGGATCCTCCTGCAGAGTCCAGGCTTTTTTGAGGCGCTTGGTCACCATCATGTCGCTCAGTGTCAGGGTGACTTCCCCCTTCATCGGACACATTTTCAGAAATCAGTTAATCTGCTGCATTACTGGTACATGATCACCTGCCCATTAAATCTGAAGTATGTCACTTTAAATCTGGAATTAACTGAGTGGAAAATCTATTTACTGAAAGATGAAAGATGTAGCTGATGACATGGATGAACGGATCAGTAAGAGAATTAATAAAAGGATAATTTAACTTGGTGAATCATCCACCTGGAGATCCAGGATGATGGAGCGAGAGCAGGTCAATGCCTCATCACAGCATGGGACGCTCTCCACCCTGAGAGAAAAGCTGCCATTTCCATCTGCACAGTAATCCTGAAGTAAAGAAAAGCAGAGTTAAAGACTAGTAAGACAAGTTTACTGACGATGATATACAAGAGACACAAAGATAAACTTAATCATTTAAGATTTAGGCCAGTTGAGCCCACTTTAGTGAAAGAAATTTCCATTCGCAGGAGTAATATTTGAAATATAACTCTGTTTTAAGATATCCCCACCCTTCAGCATACATGGAAAGCAGCAAAACACCCACAGACCAGAGCAGCCATCAGTGACTTTGATTAAGTCAGATGCAGCACAAACACGAGAAGGTGAAAGTGGGTTTTAAAGTGGCTTGCAGAGGAAACAACAAAGGGAGGCAGGCTAGAACAGCATAAACATGGCACCCTGTATGATATTTTCCAATGGGATGCAAGGATAGGAAGCAGCTGAGACATTTCTGATGTGGGCTGCCATGGAGATCAGCTGCTGAGCCTACAATTCCAGAAAAATCTTGGCATTATAGGTAGAGCTAGACGTTGTGGCCTGCTTAACCCTCCGAACCCCAGAAGCCACCAGCAGGTTTGAACTGAATGTCATTTTATTAGTATTATTGTTATAAATTGCCAAAAGGACACCATCTATCAAAACCAGACTCTTAAGAGACAGAAAAAACCATTGGATTTTCAGCTTTCTGTAGGTTCTTGAACTACTCAAAGAGTAAAATTAACCAAATCTAACGTTAAAATGTTGATATTTCATCAGTATCCTATATCTCTTATTCTATATGTCTCCTTGACAAATTCACCAAAAATATACCATTCACACACGACATATTGTGTCAAAAACAGAAACTTCTGCATTCCTGGCTGCAGCTATTAAGCCATGAATGAGTCATTTGTGGCCAACAGGGACATGACAAAAATTCAGGGACTTTTCAGCTGAACTGCAGGCAGTGTACACAGAGCAAACAGGGGACAAGTATGGAAACAAATTAAAAATGTAAGTAATTATAGCATAACGTAACTATAGCATGTGGAGCCAGATTTTTTTCTTCAGTGTTGGTAACACCTGTGAACATTTGGAAAAATGTTTTACTTGTTGATTCGGTTTTTCTTTTTTGTAAAACAAATAAACAAATAACCTTCTTTTTTTTTTAAATGATTGATTGCATTGCTACTGTTTCATACTGCACAGAAGCCATTACTTCTCCTTCTAATCATGCTTATTCTGTTTCCACAGGGGTGCACGATTTTATATTGCACTGAAAAATGAATCCACAGTCAGTAAAAATGTGGCGGGAACAAAAAATGCCTAGAAACTGCTTGAGATTCAGAGGGTTACATTAGATTACATACATTACTGTGATGTTTTGCAATAAAAGTAGATCATCTAATGTGAGTCAGTTGTTTGTTTCCTCCATAATAAAAGCACAAAACAAAACATAGAATTCTAAATGAAATCCAACAAACACTAAAAACATGTTACTGAGCAGAACTGATACCATACATGTGAATACATGAATATTTTCTGCATTCTGTTGTTTCTTATTGCATCTCACCTCTACAAGCGTGTACTGACAGTGTCCATCAAAGCGATACCATTTAGAGTCAAAGGTCTGGTAATGTCCGTTTCCGTAAACCTGACATGTCCCGGGACACGGTTCGTCCTTACAGTGCCACTGACCAGAACCACAGAAGCTGGAAAACAGAACCGGGTCACTATAGTTGCTTCTGCATGAGTCAGACCTCCTGAACGAAGCAGCAGCTCTGAGTGTTTTACCATGTTTTACAGTTGGTTTTCACGTGCTGTCCTGCGCTGAACACTTGGCCACTGTACACACAGGTGCAGTTGTCCCTGGAAACGCAGTTTCCATGGTGATCCTCGTACTGGTCATGTGGGCAGTAACAGCCGCTCTCACAGGTCGTATTGGTACCCTGAGAATCACACCAACAAATAAAAGAGTCTTTTAGCTCAAGAAAATGGTTGACTAAACAAAATTTAAAGATCAAGTGTTGAGGCTGCAATTCAGGAGCATGAAATTGAAACAAAGGAGTTTTAAGTTGCAGCAGCTTTCTAGGAAATCATCATCACATCACCACAAACACGTGCTCTTAATGCTAAAATTGTAAATAATAAAATAAATAGCCAATATATTTCAACTAGCTCAGCTTAAACAGAACTAAGTTTAAACTGTTACTGTTTGTTTTCAAACTAGTCTGTCTGTCTGTCTGTATATATAGGTCATCATCAAAATTTCCCCCTCATTCTGACCTTGATTTTTCAGTTCCTGCATCCCAGCTCTAGAACAGTTCTTTTCTACATGAAATCCTAACATTGGCAATTTTAAATCAAAATAATTAAAGCCTTGTCTTTTCCCCTTTGGTTAAACTTCATCCTGAGGCAGCACCTAGTTTAGTGTCTTTAGTAAAGTCTCCAAAAGTTGCAAAAGTAAAACCTGGTTGGAATAGAACTTTCTCATTCTTAATAAAAATAAGACTCAGATCGATATGTTTATTCACCTGGACCTTTCAGATGACCCAAACATCACTCTCGATTCTTCCGCTTCATGCAGTAGATATTTTGTGAGAAACTTTCGAGTGATCTGTGACAGCTCCTTTATATTTGACACAGATCTGCTCAAAGGTCAAAACTAGCTTTTTTTCATGTCAGACTTGCTTTTATATCTGTGTGACTAAATTATTTTCTGGCCTCATCAGAATGTATGCTGCTTCTCTTGTTTGTTGTACATCTGTTTGCCTCTCCTATGGTTTCCTGTCTCCCTTTTACTCTCACCCAAACCAGTCGAGGCAGACAGCTGCCCTAACTTTGCCTGGTTCTGCTAAAAGTCTCTTTCTGTTAAAAGGGGAGTTCTTCATCTCCACTGTCACCTAGTACACCCCGTAAGGAAATGTTTGGATTTGTCTTGTGTAAATAACAATGACTTGACTAGTTAGTCACCTACAGATTTCTAAAGAAAGAATGAATAACAAAACATAATCAATGGCAAACTTGTGTATTTGAACATATCATACCTACCAGTGGTTTGCTGAGGCTGTCGCAGGTTTTCTGAGCAGTGTTAACCAGATACTCTGAGCAGTGAACGCAAACCTTCCCATTTCTGCAACCTGACACAAAACATGAGCATGTTAGAGTTCGCAATTTGATATGTTCTGTGATAGAAAACATCTTTTTATGTCAGTTTTGTAAGTTTGCATGGCATAATATTGTTTAAAAAAAACACCAAAACGACAGAATTCAGTCACTGGATTTTCTACACACCTGTGATTGGTCGTTCCATCAGAGACCAAAACCGAACCGTACAAATATGCTATTTTATCCAAATCCCATTTTTCTACACGTATGACTTAAGAACTGACCAAAAATACACAGTTTTCTCTGACCACATTCTATTAAAAACCAAAAAATTGGCATTGCTTAACGCAATTGTGAAGCCATAAGTGAATCGGCTGCGACCAACAGCTGATGCAACAAAGAGTTTCAGCACTTTTCATCGTTTTCACAGAGAAAAGAGAGTTATGCAAACCAATCAAAAATATAACTAGTAGAATATGTATAACATGTGGCACCACCAGTTATTCTTCAGGATTGCTAACACCTTTAGGCATTTAGAAAAACAGTCATGTTAATTCCAATTGTTTGTAGTTTTGTGACTCGAATAATCAAAGAAACTCATATTTGTTGTGTGATTTCTGGCATTATAACTGTGTCAGACATTTTGAGTTTACACTACCATGGTTGTGCTGTTTCCATAGAGGTGCAGAACTTTTTGTTGCAGCGACAATGAGGCCACAATAAGAAATAGTTTGGGGCTTAGAAGGTTAAGACACTAGCTGATAACCAAGTGAAATTCAGACAATATTGCTACGGTTTTTGCAAATAATGGTACCATTACCTTGCATTGCAAAACTAAACTGATTAGTTGAAGCCATTCTGCAACTGTCTAATTTATTCACACAGTAAATACATAATTAAATATGATTCTAAAGTATATGAAAAATAACAGAACAGTAACAGTTATTTACCACAGTCCTTGGAACAGTGCAGTTGTCCGTCCTCACAGAGGCTTTAGAAGACATAAAACATTCACTGTGATCACCATTCACCACAGATGCAGTCAGCTACAGAGCACAATGGCCCAATAAATGGAATTTGACCTTTTAAAATGCCCAATAAACACCTCAGTGATCAACTCACCACTGTCGTCCGTCCATGACAACAGGCCCCGGTGGCGTTGTACCACCGTGGTGGTGACAGGAACATTCCGACTTCGGGGTGCAGGTTCCTTGGTTCAGGTGGGTTCCTTCAGGGCAGCCACATCCCTCTACAGGAGCATCTTCAAGCCCACAGCGGGGATCCCGGCCAGACAGGGAGCGGCATGTACGGTTACAGGCCCGGATGTCATAGAAGAACTCTTGGTTTTTTTGGCATTTCAGAGCTGGGGCACAACATTAGCATTATTGCAGTTTCCTTATGCTCTTTTATGTTTACTTTATAGTGTCTAAAAGCTGCTAAACACAATAAAAACATGCCACTAAAATGACCTTTTGTGTATGATAAGTCCAGCCATTTGATGCATACGGAATGAAGACAAATCTCACTTTAGGTTGAAGTATTTAGTGCCATACTAAAGCTAAACTCACTGCAGTTGGTAGATTTCCTCCAGTCACCAAGTTCAACCCCGAGGCTCCTGCAGGCTTTGGCATAACTTCCCAAAGAAACACACAAACACTGCTGCAGGTTGCCGCCACAGTTGCAGGTTCTTTGGACACAAGCCTGGAAACAATAGTCAGTTTAATCTCAACAACAACTTTAGTTAACCCCTAAAAACTTATGAAGAACGTTCTTACTGTGTGGTATTGTTCAGGAGGGATGTGACCGTGACACTTAGCAAAAATCCCAGCTGGGTTGTTCAACACTGAGCACTTGTCATCAGCAAAGATTTCTGCAAAAATAAAAGAGTTAAAGATTTCCATATATATTTGCAAAAGCATTTGGAGTAAAGATTACATAGAAGTAACCTGCTAAGCAAAACTAGGTGTTTTATTATCAAACTTTCATAGATATTACATTATATTGTATATTATAGTAACTACTTAAGACTTTACCGTCAAGTATCTCTTTAAAATAAATACATGAATTCAACAGTTCACTATTTCTACAGCCTACAAAGGGTGGTCTGAATGTAAATATCATACCCCTTCTATTAAAAATGTCTTACTTATATGTGGAGAACCAGTTTGAAACTCCAGATATCCTTTAGTTTTCTGGTACAACTTGTTATATCTGCTCAATCCGTTATAGAAAGACAACAAAAATAACCTTTTCCCCTCATTTTATGTCTTTAGTTTTTGTTATTGTTACACGCTGCTACATATTATTCAGAAAATATCACTTGTTGACTTCTGCATGATAATGTTTTTTTGCTAATATGAGCTCAAAAATGCGACTTTTTGGGATGAAAAGTTTTTTTTGTCCATATTTTAACTCACCCATAATCAGAGACTATTAGATCTACTTGTGCAGTATTGCTGACTCTGAATCAATGACACGGTGAGAAATAATAGTTAAAAGTCTTGAGCTTTTGTCTTTAATAGTTAGTGGGATGTGGTTCAAACATAGCCTCAAATTACAGTGTGCAAAAAAATGCAGTGAAAGGGCAATTTTTGGAAAGTATTTCATATATCAAACAGATGGACACAGATGATTTCAGATGGAAAAACATATTTGAATGGTGATAGTGTCTGGCTGAACTGGATTTAAGTGACAAAATTCAGATTCTGGTGCAGCCTTGTTTCATTTGAAGCCAACTTCAACCCTCAGTGTAACAACAGAGCGACATGTTGGATGTCGGAGTCATGACGACAAAAAACAATGACAATTCTGGGCTCCTACTTTTATTATTTCCTAAGATATTATCAATAAAACATAGCCTTATAGGCTGTTTTTAAAAAGAAATGCTATCCGGGATAGTACTTAATATATTAATCTAAAATTCACAGATTTTAATTTTCATAGTTTATAACGAAAAAAAATTCAAGCAAATCAGAGATGGAGGCCCTAAAAGATTTAAGGTGGAATAACCCATATACATATATGAATAAGCTCTAATCGCTGATGTACAACAATCAAGCAGCAGCCTTTTCACAGGTATATTTTTTATGATGGTACCATTGTCGGTGTTGATGCAGCTGTTGGGGATGTTCACTGCACAGCTGCCCAGACTCCAGGACAGAGCGAAAGGCTGAGCCGAGTTCTCGATGATCCCGCTGCTGGTGGTGAAGTCGTCTGTGGTGTCATTGTTGCTGTTGCCACAAAGACCTGGAAGACACAAACACAAATCGTTTCATTTTGACCTTCAGAGCTCATTTTCAAAAAGCTTGTGTGTATTTGTAGACTCACCAGACATTATACCGGTGTGGTTTTTTGGTGATGTAATGTAAATCTGGATTTCAGGAGACACCTGGACTTGGATCTTCAGACCAAAGGATGTGTAGATTTGAACGTACATGGAGGATTGCCAGAAAACCAGGACATGATCTGACAGAGATTAGTGAGTAAACAAACCATTCTGGATATATTATAAAGCCAGCAGGCTGATTTCTTCTGCTTCTTACCAGACTGATGGAGCTCAGTAATCTCCTCGTCTCCAGTTTTAACCATGTTGTGTTCAAATGTAAACGTTTCCTGCAATTTCCAAAGGACATTAAATTTTGGTCCTTTTGTTCAATTTGTTTGATAGATTATGTATATTAGTGTTTGTCAGGCTGCCTGTACCTGATAGAGCTGCAGAGTAACTGCCTTCAGAGATGCTTCCTTTTCAGAAAATTCGATTTTTATTGTCCAGTCGAGATCCTGCGTGTTAGTATAAAAATAAATGCTCTTAGTATCAAATGAAGTAACATCGTTACATAGCACACTGAAAAAACATACAATTTTTAACAATTTTTAATAGTATTTTTTTAACAATTTACTGTAATTTTACAGATTTCCCCAGTTTTGTGAAGTTAAAGGTAATAGCTAATAAAACCACAGTAAAAGGCGTTAATTTACATGGTAACTAGGAATAAAAGGCCAAAACTATACAGTCCACATCAAAAAAATCTGTATTTTTATAAATGATAATTTGTTGTTTTACAACACTTGACCAGAAAATTGTACAATTTTAAAAAACTGTATTTAAATAAGCAATAAATGATCATGTTTTACAGATATTTGCTGTTATTTGGAAGAAAATACAGCATTAAAAAACATTTGAAAATATTTTAAACTGCTATTTTACAGATTTGCTTTGGCGAATTACTGCAAATAGTAGAATCACATGAAAAAAAACTTACATGTTGACCATTTAAAAAGAAAAAAAAAATCCAAAACTGTGTATGATTACCAAATCAAAAGTCTGTTTTTTTTTTTTTTTTTTTTTTTTACAAATACTAATTTGTTCTTTTACAATGTGTGACTGTAAAATAACACTGTTTAACTGTATTTAAATCAGGAAAATATCATTATTTTACAAGTTTTTGAACATTACAGCATTCCATCATTTTTAAACATATATTTTCTGGACTCTTGCTGCAGAATTTTATGGTTTTGTTTTGTACAGTGTTGTTTTGTGGGAAAAGTTCACCTGTAAGGCCACGTACGCACATTTACCAGGAACTGCATATTGTTTGCCATCAAACGTCGTCACAAACTGTCCTTCAATGAGACATCTGGGTGGACAGAAGTTTTCAGAGCAAAGCCACCTTCCACCATCACACACACTGAGGACAGAAATGGATGTGAAATATGAATTTAAAACTTCCAAAAGGCTTATTTTATCTTCATCTCTTTATTTATTTTTTTGCTTACTTACCATGACTGACACTTGGTGCTACGTATATCTCCGGTTAAGTAGCTCCTGCCAGCGAACACACAGGGACAGCTGGATTCAACCACACACTGGAAACCATCCAAGTGATCATTAAGCACCTCACCTACAATATAGTGGAGTAAAAGCTTTATGGTTAGGTCATGTAGGCTAAAAAAGATAAACTACACAATTAGATTGTTTTTACCCTTTGGGCAAACACAGGAGCTGGTCATGTCCTGGTTGGAGAATCTGGGGTTTGGGTTGGAGCAGCTGGGAATGAAGGCAGCACCTTGTTCCACGTAAACCAGATCTCCAGGACAAGTTGGTTCAGCTACAATCAAAACCAAGACGGAAAACCAAGTGATGGCAACCAAAGGAAAACCCAGCAATCTGAGAGTATACTGATAAAAGATCACCTACCACATCTGGTGACGTATCTCCAAATGTTCCAGGCGTAGCTGTTGTTTCCACACTGCAGGACAATTTCTTTGAAGAAAGCGCAGACGATGTGTTCGTTCAGTTCATAGCCATAGATGTTCTCCTCACAGAGCTGCATGTAGAAAGGCGTTCTGGCTTGTAGACAATCCAACGTGTAGGAGAAAAACTCTCTGCATTCCTGTAAATATCATCAGAGGAACCATCAGAGGATGTGACTGAGGCCTGTTTACTTCCATTTAAAGTTTGAAATGTAATTGCTCCACTGCCAAAACTGAGAAAACGGTGAAATATGGTGTCTATGGATTATTAATTTGGAATGTACACAGAGAAATATAGAATAGGCTGACCAAAAGGTTAAGGAATGTGGTAGGCAGGTAGACTCCGCAGATTTTTTGTGTACAAAACAGGTATTTCAACATTTTAACATTTTATTTTTTCAGAGCTTTTCCATTCATGTAATTCAAAAAATATTTCACAAGGAAAAATAATTCCAAAATTAACCCATAGCTACTCAAAAAAATGTCAAATTTTAGCAGCACAACCTCAAATCTCTCTGAGGAAATAAACATCTCTGTCCCTTATATATGGCACTCAGTTGACGGCTTCATTTATTCAGACCTACCATAAACCAACAAGGAGACATTTTCTATAACCTTAATGTAAACAAAACTGCAAACAACATCACTGTACACACTAAAACACATTGGCATTTCTAAATGTCTCCCTCAGAGCTAAATATGTGAAGTCACAACCAAATGATGCCTTTTAATGCAGAAGAAGCATTTGTCAAAAAAAGAAAAAAACCCTCCACTTGGTATGGCCCAGCGATGTCACTCTGACAGCACCAATAACATAAATTCAGGAAGTCCTGAGCGACCAAAGACAAAGGAGCACAGAAAGGTAAGTATGAACAGAGGAACAAACAATTAAACCACATTTAACCTGTAATTAAATACAAGATAACTGAAGCCAATTTATAGCTGTGTGTTTTGCTTTAAAACCTCCGTATGATGGATGTAAACTAATATTAATGCCTACAAGCTCCTACTAGTATGTGTTAAACTAGCATGCTTAAATTAAAGCAAAATGCACATAAAGAAAACAGTATTGCGTCACGTGAGTTCTCACCTACTTTGTCACAAGAAATTGCATTATTGTTACTTTTTTGTGTGTTTTTAGCTCATTACAAAGTCGACTTACTTGATTAACAGTGAAGATGGGATCTCGGATCTGGCATGTGTCCTCACTGAGCACGCTCTCTGAGATCAGCTGCTGCTTGTTGCCTAAATTCATAAAAAATGTGCAATTTTAGAGGCAAATGTATATAAATAAATATTGCACAAAAACAAAAATTGTGCATTCACAAAAAATCTGACTCATAAACTGTGACATTGGATTAAGTTTTGCACATTTGCTGTTGGAAAGTTTCCTTTATTTAAATCTAGCACCACATAAAATTGATATAAGCTTACAAATGACATATTTCAGAATCAGAAATACTTTGTCGATCCACAACAGGAAATTACTTACGTTACAGCTGCTCGCATTTAAAGTCAGAAATATAAACAGTACAAAATATATTGACGAGCATAAGTAGAAAAATCCGACACAAAATGTAGACATAAGTTTAAAAATAAGATGAAAAATATAAACATAAGTATAAAAATGTGATATAAAAATGTACAAACATAAATAGAAATATACTACCTAAAAATATAAACATAAGTAGAAAAACATGATGTAAAAATAGAAACATAAGTATAAAAATATGACCCAAAATATAGATATAAGTTCAAACATAAGCCCAAAAATATAAACGTACGTATAAAAATATGATGTAAAAATATATAAACATAAGCAGAAAAATATACCTAAAAATATAATCATAAATAGAAAAATATCACTTAAAGTTATAAACATAAGTATAAAAATATGACCCAAAATATAGACATAAGTTTAAAAATAAGACAAAAATTATAAACGAGTATAAAAATATGATGTAAAAATAAAAACATAAGCAGAAAAATATAATCTAAAAATATAAACGTATATAGAAAAACATAGAAAAATATGACCCAAAATGGAGACGTTTAAAAATAAGATGAAAAATATAAACTTAAATGTCAAAATATGATGTAACAAACAAAAACATAAGTAGAAAAGATATCACCTCAAAATATAAACATAGGCAGAAAAATGTTAACTAAAAATATAAGCATAAATAGCAAAATATACCCTCAAAATATAAACCTACGTAGAAACAGTATGTGCATAAATGTAGAATGTGCTTTTCCTATAATGTGCAATTGGTGCTCAGTTACGACCTATAAATATCACTATTTGAACAACTTTTGCAATAATCAACACTATTACTATTATGGTAGTGATAAAAGTATTAATAATAATAGTAATGATAATAATAATAATAGCTTTATTTCTATAGCACTTTTCATACAAGAAAATGTAGCACAAAGTGCTTTACACTCAAAGATATTATCATTACTTCCCATGCATCTACTTGTTAAATACCTGAGGCGCCATGTTTTCCACACAGTCCCATCATGTCGGTGTTCAGCTCCTGCTCCAGATCAACCTTAACACCAGATCAGACAGTAGCTTTAGGAAGTTGTGAATTACTATATAGGCATTAGTGTGTTTGCAGCTTGAGGTTCCTCTCACCCTCAGAGAGTCTATCCCTCCAGGTACATCATGCCAGGTGACAGACAGAGGAAGCAGCGAGCTCCTCAGCCGAGTATAGAGGCCATAGTGGAAAATGTGCTGGTAGGTGTGGTCGTATGGGAGGGAAACGCTGTGAGTGAACAAACATGCAGGGAAATCATTACAGCGGCTGATCGGAAGACTCCTTGCTTCCTCAGTTTTTATTAAAAAAAAAGAAAAAGAAATGATAATGCTGGTAAAATATTACACTGCAATGACAGGCAGTAAGTCACCTTGCAGAGTGGAACAACCCCCAGCAGTGGCATGTTTTCATTCAAAGCTAATAATCAACTAACACGGATGACATAAAAGTTACAAAAACAGAAAATGCAGACACACAAGTTAGAGAATCTGTGATGGCTGAAACAAGGTTGGGTACACCTGTAATTATAAATCAGCTTTTGCATGAGCATAGTTATAAGATGAGCTGTGAACATCAGAACTTCTTTAGTTTTCAGCATATGTGCTGCGACTGCATGTCTTCATCATGGCTCTTTCAAGGGAAAGAACTGCCGGTGGAATTTTAAAATATCTGCTCAAAAGGATGGGAAAAGGTCTTAAAAATTATAATTGGAAAATCTTTCAAAAGTTGCAGCACTAATCAGGACGTATAGAATGAACCGTAGTACCACTAAGCGGAGATGCAGCTGCATGATGCCACAAATAATGCGCTACTTTCACAATACAGTTCTAAAAAAGCGGATGGTTAGCTGCTTCAGACTTCGCACCAGGGTTGGAAATCAGAATTTCTGCCACAGTTCAGATAGTGCATAACCTCAACCTCTACAGATGGAATCCAAGAACGAAACCCCTGGCTTGCTGTTTGGCTTTTAACTGCAACATTTTAACGTTGCTAAAATGCATTCAAAGAAGCTGGATGAATATTAGGCGCATGTTCTCCAAAGATAATTGTTTATCCCAGATGAGGTCCTGCATGAACCTGACCAGGACTACCACAGTGAGGCTTAGTCCTGACACTGAAGAATGGAGGTGGGAGGATAATGATATGTGGCTGTATGAGTGCAGAAGGTGCTGGAAAAAAGTGAAAAATATGACCTGAACAAGTATGCCACGTGACTTGAATCCAATAGAACATCTTTGAAATATTTTCAAGAGAAAGCCAGAGCAGCAAGAACTCTCCATAGTTGTCTCTAAAGAATGACAGAACACCTGTCCAGAAACACTCCATGCTGAGGAGGACTGAGTCTGTTATGAAAAATAAGTGTGGGGAGAATGAAGTATCAAAAAATGAAATATTTGAATCTCAGTAATGAAAAATTCACCGGCTTTTACTGCGCTGGGTTACTACGGTGGTGCCTGTATTTTCAATATGGTAAATCTCAACTGCTAGTTTTGAATTTTACACAAGAGTAAATCCCTACTGTGCAGTGGAAAAGTAATGTAATTGCTGAGAGGTGATGCAGCGTTGATTCATTTGACATTTAAGTGATATCACACTGGGCCTTAGTGTTGTCTACTGTACATAAACGCGTGGGCGGCTGAGTTTGAATGTCATCCGAGTGAATTTTGGCATAACGCTCTGCAGCTTCCCCACACTCTTATTGTAGCTCATTTGGCTAGATGGAATGATTTATTTAAGATTATATTTTATGATCCACAACAAATAAATCCCCAGAGGATGTGCGATTCGGGCAGGAATGAAGTGGATTTAGTGGCAAACCTTTTCTTCTCCACCAGGATGCTTCCATTCTGCAGAACAGTCCTGACTTTGTTGATGATTATCTCGACTTGGACCAGCAGCCCGTTGTCTCCTCGCCGTACGGTGACGTCACATTTAACCCGGTTGTGGGTGAAGCGGGTGAAGATGAACGGGCAGTTTGAGTGCACATAGAAAGCTGAACCATTGAAAGGCTGGACGACGCCGCTGCCAAATGTTGTGCAAGTATCTGATCACACAAAGGTCAGTTTAATGATTGAGTAATAGAGGTCATGGGTGAATACATTCACATGATCAACTTCTACAATCGAACAGTGATTGGCTTATACTCACATGTCTGAGTTTCAGCCGTTGTCACAGATTCACCAGTCCCAAAAACTAGAAATTCACGTGTCACAAGAAGTAAATATTAGTACATTAATAACTTTAAAGCAGCAGTGGAAATGTAAAAAGGGATCTAAAACAATAATTCTAATCATAATAATGAACATTATTTCTAGAGCAACTTTCAAAAGTGGAGTTACACAATGCTTTACAAAACCTTTAAAATACACAAAACATTGGATAAAACAGCAAAAAAGTACTCCATTACATGTAAAAGCCCTGCATCAAAATACAGTGCATCATATTTTATAATCTCACTGGAGGTTTTGTGTGTAAAATCTAGATTTTTGCATGTTTTTTCTAGATGGTAGTGTAGTTGAAATATAAAGGAAATACCAAGTAAATGATAAGGAGCTTTATCAAAGCTTATCTTGCTAAAATGGATAAATAAAAACACTGAGCTTATAACTAGTGGGAACAACCCCAATACACATCAGATTGTCTTTATAGAATATGTATTTTTTGATAAATATGCTGCTAAATCCACAAAAATAATCCAAACTTAACCTAATTGCATCATAGAATGGTTCCATCTTTTTCAGAGCACCAAAACCATATTGCTTCCCACCATATCTTTTCTTTTCAATACACCACTTTTTCTTTGTAGCTTTTCTTCTAATTTTCTTCTTTTTTCTGGCACATTAAAAATATTACTGTTTCAAGTATCGTCTTCAAGAGTAAAAACTATTTATATACCCCTTTTTACCAGGCAAAGTAGTATTTTATGTGATTTTGCAGAGTTTTAAACCGTAATATGTAAATTATCTTGGTAAAATTAAATCACAAATAACACTATAGGGTCTGAATTCCAATATTTAAACTTGTTATGTTCATTCAGAACACCAATCGTAATCTTTTCTGTTACTCGAAAGCACTTTGGAACAACAGCGGTTGTTTTAAATGTGTTGCCTGAATAACTTGACCTGACTTTAATTTTGCAGCATTTTGATTCTGCAACAATTTTCTAACTTTCTCTGCTTTTAAAATAATGAATTTGTATTTTTTAAAAAAAGATGTTACCTGAGGCCAGTGAAAAGCAGACAACCAGCATCCATCGCTGTGGGTTCATGCTGCCGCCTGATGCTCCGGATGCAACCATGTGGAGGTTCAACAGCCCATCACAAGGCTTATATATATGTCCAAAAACATGAGCCACCACCCCATCTACACACACACACACACACACACACACACAGAAACTTCTTTCAATACCAGGAAACGAAAAGTGGGAAAGGAAATCAGATTAAACATTCATCTAATACAAGTAATTAAGATGCAAAAGCAGGAAAACCAGTTTGCTTTGAGACAAACCCTGCTTATTATGTTGCATTTACACTTAAAGAAGTCTATTCAACAACAGCCCTTCTGACATATAGTCCCGTGGGAAGCTGTCAAAACAAGATCTTGATTGGAAAACTCGACACAGCCTGAAAGAGGACTGCTCAAGGAGTAACTTGATCCTTTAAACCTCCTGTTTCCTTGTACACAAGTTACCAGAAAAGGAAAACACATGGAAGCATTCTTCTGATCATTCTTAAAATACTGAGCAACATGAAGGTAAACAGCAAAAGAAAAGGCAATATGTCACTGTCACCAACCTCCTCCCTAATGGGTAAAATATTAAGTCCTGTATTATGTGCAAAGAAGGATGATGACTTTTGGCAAACACCACTGATGTCTTGAAGATTAACAGAAGACCAACAGAAAAAAAATTAAAAATGAATGCTTTGGTGCATGAACCAGGATGCAGTTAATTATTTTTTTTAGCGTCGGAGCCGAGGGAAAGCACCTGAGATGCATTCTGCATCTTCACAATTGAAAAACTTACTAATGTTGTTGAATCAGTGCAGCACGTACATTTAACCTGAAGTCTTTCACTCCGAACCACCACCTGTGATTTGAGATAAGTTCTAATTAAAGTCTTTGTAATAAGGAGTGCGTTCACTGCATGCAGCCACACTGTGTTTGAAGGAGCTGAATGTGGCTGCAAATCACTACAAAACGCTGCACTGACAGCAGGGAAATAATAAGTCATTCTGCTCAGCTGGCATTTCAGTGTTGCGGCATGAGGTGTAACTACTTGTACTCACCGCGTCTGCCAAAAAAGAGCTCTGCGAGTGTAGCATGGACCAAAAAATCCTTGTTAATGTTTGTCATCCTGCCTGTTTATTCATTTTTACTGATTCGGTCTTCCTGAAAAGCAACGCAAAAACTCATTATTACACATTTCAGGGCTGCTGAAGGCCATACGACCCCCTAAATATTTAGAATACATGCATTTTCCCCCAATAAATATAGAATTTATTTAGCTATTTTTTATCAAACATTTGCATTTGCAAGGCTTTTACAAAGTTACATAAATAAACTTTTATGTCATTCATATCAATTAATGCATGGAGTATGTGCAAATTTAACATTCCTTGAGTGGTTCAGTCATATTGGCTTGATCATTTAATGACAACAGGAATTTGGCATGTCTTGTAATATTTAATGCAGTTAGTAGTAGTTAAGCTTTAAATATGTGATTTACACCTTTATTATAAAGTGTCACTTATTAGATCTAAACTGTTATGAGTGTGGGAGAACCCATTGCCGGAACATGGATGTGGTTCTACATCATGGGTCAATAGAAGGGAGGTCATCCATTCAGACAATCTCTTCCATTTCTTGGGCGGCATCCACTGTTTCCGTGCCAGGAAAATGTGAGAATAAAAAAAATATAAATCAGTTTTTCAAAAAATGAGCACTGACTGATTAAAACTATTATTCTGCACAGGTCAACATTTCCTTAACTTTCAAATGAATTTAATAGTTATGCAGAAGCTACACATTCAAAGTTCTATTGTTAATCACTATTTATACTATTAGCAAACCTTTTAAACTATTTTTATGGATGAAACATTGCTAAGTTTCACATTGATTTGATTTTACCACCACTCTTATCATCTGGCCCCACTGCCCTTTTCCACAATTTTTTCTCCACTTTTGAAACAGTTGTACAAAATGACACAACATGCAACGACCTTGGCAGCAACAACAGGATGCACTTGAAGAGCCTTGAAAAATATTGATTGCCACCTGCTTTTTATGATGCCAAATGCCCTTTCAATAACAGACCACAGCTTTGCGGGATGTTTGTTGAACTTGGCTGCCACTGGATTTCTCACTGCCTCTATGTGGGGTGTGATGAATGTGATGGGTTGCGACTTACACAGATATCCACCATCTTCAAGTACACAGTAGCCATCAGTTGGGTACAATCTACCTACATATAAAGGGCTATTTTTCAGGACACATCATGTACTGAACCTGCATAACCCAGAAACTGACAATGGTGGTCACACTGTGCTTGCATTTCAATTGAATAAAAATAATTTGCAGTTCAAATAACTGAACATCTGCACTTAGAGGCTTGATTCACACATGACAGCCATCAATGCTACCCACAACCCTTCCAAATACTGCAGATCCCAGCCAGACATTCAAAGCCAGTGCCAAGGCTTTGAAGCTCATCTGGTATTGGAATGCAGATGACCTTGTTTTTGAGCTTTAGATTATTTGGTAAAACGTGGGATGCCAAATGCTCTACAACACAGTAGGAGGTTGCACTTGCAAGCCAAAAATAGGAATATCAGAACCTCTAAGTCTTAACTACAGTCATGTTCAGGCAGAGAGTCCAAGGATGTGGTTAAGATGGATTGTTGTGGGTCTGAGGAGGTGGAAGTCCAATCACAGGTCACTCTGGCCATTGCACTATAGGCCAAGTGTGGAACTTGCCGGTTCAGTGCATAGGACTGAAATGGTTGTTCACCCTGCAAAAAATGAAGACATTAAAACGGATAAAATGATGTCATGAAATTATGTATGTGACTTAAGCAATGCGCCCATAAAATCACTAGCTAACATCATACTGTCCATGGCTAACATGTAGTTAGACAGCCGCTTACATTAGCAAGCTATTGCTGATGCTAGCGATAGCCCGCTAACGAAGGATGTTAGCTAGTGCTACACACTCCATATAGAGTGCGTAGTACTAGCTAACATCATACTGTCCATGGCTAACATGTAGTTAAACAGCTGCTTACATTAGCAGGCTATTGCTAACGCTAGCGATAGCCTGCTAACGTAGGATGTTAGCTAGTGCTACACCATATAGAGTGCGTAGTACTAGCTAACATCATACAGTCTATTGCTAACATATAGCTAAACAGTTGCTAATGTTAGCAGTCATGTTTCTGTCAGTCCATGTTGCATTGTGTTTTTAAGCTACTTACTCTTTTGTGTTCTTAGCTTGCAAACTATTCATTAATTATGCTTCTTTGCATTGTGTTGGACAACATGTAGAAATTATTTTCTGAAAACAGCTGCATGGCTGCCAACTCTCACGCTTTGGCCGTGAGACACACGCATCTCAGTTCCTTCACACGCTCTCACGCCACACTCCCAATATCACACGGGCAAAAAAATAAATAAAAAAATCCACTTTGCTGTTATGGGAATATGTAACCTTTGGGGAAGTCCAGTTCGCGTTTTAACTCCACAAAACGCCAGGTTTGTGAAAATCCGGTCCGCATTTTCCGTCCTCCACGCTTTCCAGTCCCCTGTAGCGGGTGGCTGTCAGGCTGGCTGTCTCTGAGTGGACGCACCTGTGTTTGAAAGCTGCTGCCCGGGAGCTTTAAATGATCGTGGAGGAGTGATTCCAGATCATCATACCGACATTAACCTCTTTTCAGTATGTATTAAGGCTTTAGAACAAGTATATGGCTCAGTTGCTGTGTCAGTGGGCTTGAGGTCTCAAACTGATTTGTTTCTCGCGAGCGGGAGAATTATAAGGTTGCTAGCATGTCACATACTTAATGTTTTGGTGTCACATGGCTGCTTAGAATGTTATTAAAAGCAAAAAAAAAAAAAAAAAAAAAAAACCGGAAATTTTGTTGCACAATGGTCCTCAAATTTGTAAAGGAGTGACGTGTCTTAAATTAGGCAATTCTTTTTAGCTGTTAATAAGATCATATTGAATTGCATCAAAGATACTCTCCAGTTCTTTGACCTGGTTTATTCAACATTTTTCTTTGTTGTAAATGCTTAGTTTGAGCCTACCCAGTATTCGTTCTATCTGTACTCCCCCCCCCCCCCCAAACATTACTAATACAACAATTCATTCAACAAAAAATAAATGTATATTTCCACTATGTTCTAGTGTAGATCTCAGCAGTAAAAGTTTGCAAACCACTGCTGTAACTAAGTTGGAGGGCAGGTGTTTTCCCCCAATATTAATCAGATCATTCCCTCTGGTGGAATCCACAAACCAGCATTTCATATCTTTTTCTGAAAGTCCTTTTAACAAACATCACACAAATATACACAAGGTCACATTATTATACACCATTATGGGATAAAACTATAGCCTTAGTTAATTTATGCTAATAGAGAATACATTGGACTTTATGACAGTTATCTGGTTCATGTGATGGACCTTGCAATAGTTGAAAGAAAAGAAGAAAAACATAAACCAGGTCAAAATATCACGATTTTGACTGTTACCACAGCTACCATTGTAACATAAAAATCTTTGCTGCCCATCACCATCAAAATAAACTATAGAGGGTATGCATGTGATGTAAAAACATGTCTGTTAGCATTGCGCCATTCCATCTGCAGCAAAACCAGTGGGGTTTCTTGAGTTTTTGTTCTGTACACATTACACTTAAATTTACATTTAAGTGTAATTGTGCACAATTTAAATGTAAACAGAAAATGAAACCTTCAGCATTGTACATTGAGTGGCAAATTAATGGGGGGTTTTGCTGCTGTTCCCATGATGGAATGCTAACTGGCATCTTTTGCTAGTGTTGGACCTAATATGACTACCTTCTATAATGCTCTGTAGAATGGTGTGAACACAGCCTACACTGGTGATGAGAAATTAAACCATGAATATTTTAATCCTTTAAGGTTGCAAGCTGCCACTCAAAGATAAGGGAGGTGAACCAGGACAAAGGAAGAATATTTAGTTTTATTTTTCAGAAGATCAACCACCAAAGAAAAATTATTCATCTGAGACAGAACAGACAGACTAGCAGAGGTTGAGAAGTTAGCGTTGACTATTTAAAGGGTGAAAATATTTGCCTGTTACATTACAGCAGGGATTGTCAACATTTTTCAGGCTATGCCCCTTTCATTCCATGTATTAAATTGTGTTTCGAATTCTGCTGGATATTGTGATCTGATTGTTTAATTTTCAGTTACATCGTTTGTTTTAAAGAACAAATATGAAATATATGAAGACAGATGAGATAAACGTTTTAGATAAGTATCAACTCAAACAAAAAAGTGCTTTCTATTCTAAAACTGTAATGTACTGTATTTAAAATTTAATAATAAATTTACATGCAAGTTAAAGTGTCAAATGTAGCATAATTTATGGCTACACCACCTTGAGAGTGCTGATCTCATCAAATACTAGAAGCTCAGCAGGTTGTGGCTGGTTAGCACTTGGATGGGAAACTATGAGCAAAAACTAGGTGCCTGTGTGAGTGGTTTGTGGTCTTTAATACAGCCATGCTTCAATAAGATTTTAACAGGCAAAATGCTCTTAAAATACACCAAAATGCAGGAAATGGGATCAATCATTTTCAAAATTTTCTGGGGGAGAGCCCCTAGACCCCCCCATCAGCATCCAGCACAAACCAAATCTCACTCTAAGGTCTTGTCACCAGCTGGCAGCCCTGCAGCTGCCTTTTGCGACAAAAATCAGCATATAAAAGTAAACAAAAAATATTAAAAATGTACATTTTTTTAATGCATGCTAATTTTGAGATAATTTGTCTGCTTTCTATATGATATTGGAGGTCAGTTGACAGACAAATTTTTTTGAGGAATTTTTTATGAAAATTTGATAGAATTGCATTGAGCAACAAAAAAACACGAACACTCATCAGCTTCATTACAACCACTGACAGGTGGATTAAATAACACTGATCATATCACTACGATGCAGTGTTCAGCTGGGAAACTTTGCATTCATGTAGATGTTAATGAATTGCGTCTTGGAGGGTTAATCGGTGTTACTGACTCAGTTCATGTCGCCAAAGTTCCTGAATGCACAGCTGCACCTAATAACATCAGTTGTGAGCTCTGGTTCCATTAAATGCCTCAGCCAATCCAATGAACCAGTATACACAACAGATTTTTTCAAAAAAGACATTTTGACTTATCATTACAGGAGGTGAAAATGCAGGTGAAACATGTTAAATCTCCAATCCACGGACCTGTGACTTCAATGCAGAGAGCTCCATGATGAAGCTCTGTGCAAGATCCTGGATTTTGCTCACCTAAATGTAAGTTATAAAATGTTGTTAACTTACACCTTTACTGCTTCTGCTACTGCTAAAACACCTGCTGTGCAAAAGGTCCATAGTTGTCAATGCTCAGCCCATTTGGCACAGCAGGTTGGAAATAAAACTACTGCTCTTTATCCTTCATGTTTACTCGACCACTTCTCCTTTCTGAAGCTGCGACAGAAGATAGGGCTGCCTTAAGCCTGCACTTTGTTCCTGTTATTCTGTACTTCCACCCCCTTTTTATACGCGCAGCACTGGAGACAGTTATTGTGGCGATTTGTTTTGATTTTTCACATTAAACTTGATTACAGAGACTTGATTAGAGGAGAAAATTGCTCCATTCTAGTGTCATAAATGTCCAGAGGAAAGACTGTGTAACTCTGCACTAACTGCTGCCACCTGCGGCTCGGCAATGTGACAACTCATCAGGATTTGACATCTACAGTCTTTGCTGCTGGCAGAAAACAATCCACTGGCTGGATCAAACTGAAACGCAGGGTGCCTGTCAAAACAGGAGGAGCAGAGTTGTAAACAATAAAAGGGACTGCTTTTATTCAGTATGTGCAGAACTTAGTCAGTATTTCTTTTTGTACATGAAATCCTACTAATAATTAGCCATTAGATTAAAACATTTGCTATCTCAAACTATCACTTTTTATATGAACTGTGACTCCAAATGTTATACAGGCTGCTGGTTTAGAGAGGGTTTTGTGTCACATCTCTGCAAATCTACAATATTATCTGACCTCTGGCAGGTAGCACATTAAAAACAGGAAATCACTGTTTATTACAGAACATTACCTCCTAGGGGTATTTTGTCTATTTGTTTAACAAGGACAAGCACAAAAGTTGTTGTTTTGTTCCCCCAGATTTTTGAAAACGGCAATAAACGAAGCCTCATTACAGGCAAAAAGTCTGAACAGTACCTACCTCTTTCCTGTCTGTATGCATGTCTGGATTATTTAGACAACTTGAAATAATCAAGTGGACAAGCTTTCGAGTTCTTCCTTTAAATTTCGGTAATCGTAAAGCTAAATATCCAAAGATTCTACAGGGAGCACACCACTAATGAAACCAAGTCTCACCAATATAACTGCTTTTTCTCACAATATGTACTGGATTTAATTGTTTAAGAGTCCCACTGTCCTCAGAGTTGAAGATGCATATAGTTAATACAGTCATGACTCTTTAAATGTCCCTTATCGTGTTGCTTTACAATAAATTAATGTACGTCTCACATGTCCCCACTACTTTCACTGTTGCTATGAAGACAAGTTGCACCTAATTGGAAACCAGTGAAATTATTCTACCCCACCCAGCACTAATGATAATGTGATGTTTTATTGATTTTCGCTCTAACATTTCACCTCATTTGTTCCCCATTAAAAAGTTCAGGGGCCAGAATCATCCTAAGTATCCCTTAAAGTTGCAGGTCTTAAACCCTCTTTATTTTGCTCTTTCTCAGGCCTGATGTTTGCAATTACTCACAGCTTCTAATTACACAGCACGGTCCACTGCTGCTGGCTGTTAATACAACTTGCTGTCTTTATCATCATCATTAGAACCATTATCAGATTTGGTTGGGTGCCATTAAGGGCCCCATATTTAATTTAAGTCTCACATATCACCAGAATATGTCTTTTAATGTTTCAGCTCAAAATATTGCAAACAGTGTTCATTTCACCATGACTGTATAACCTCTGGTTTTAGATCGGTTCTCAGTGGGCTGTTTTAGTGTCTGTAGCTTCCCTTCAGGAAGAAAACTCTCTCTGTGTCTGTGTTTGACAGCACAGAGTAAAACAGGACTTTCTATTGCTCCTTACTTTTTCTCTGAGTGCTCAATTTGCATGGAAATATTGCCAAATTTACAACACAATTGCTATTTTTTTTTAACTTGCCTGTAGTGCATTTTTAGACAACACTACAGTTATGAAGTCTGTAGTGCAGAGCAACAGAATGGAAATGGCTCTGAAGTGACTGCGGGGATAACATGAACTCTAATTGGGATAAATTTCTATTTCATATTCTCTCTTTGGACTGACAACAGAAACAGAAAAGTATGTAAATGAAAACAGCTTTATTGGGAATTCAGCTGTATTAGAATAAAGTTTGTGTGAGCACAGAGAGCAGGAGAGCGGCTAACAGAAGGAAACACCAGATGAACTGAGTTTAGGTTGAACTGAAGCACAACGGGCAACATGAAAACTCCATGTTTACAGGTTTCAAATCGGTCTTAAAGTTTCCACCATCTCTGAATGTTCCTCAACTTTACTCTTTCAACTGAGCTCTGATCTGTGGGCTCATGCAAGCTAGCAAGTTAGCCACATTAGCAGCATAAATATGCTAACACTGAGGTTTTCCTGCCGTTGTTGTGATGTTTCCACCAGTAATAAAAGTTCCTCAGATGCTGGGAGTGCATGAAGACTCTTGTGTTCGCTTTTGCAGCCAACAACAGAACATTTGGTGTGTTTTGCTCATAGTTGAGACATTGTAAAGTTAGCAGAAGCAGTTTTAAAAAGCAAACAAACCTAGTAAACTGTGAGGCAGTGGCTCATTCTGATCAGTTCACCTAGAAGCAGTGAGTGGACGGAATTATTCAAAGTTTAAGCTGGATGACTTGTTATCTAGGAGGCCATCTAGTTGTAGCGTATTTAAAGGATGGCAGAAGTAAATGCCTTTATAATTTAACAGCTTCCTTTACACCTTCAACTTTATACCAACCACAAAAGACAATAAATATTGATTTTCTCTGTGTGGACTTTCAGTTCAAGCATTTATTCGATCAGAGAAAGCCAGTAGGGGGGGAACCGTCTCATCCTGAAATTACTATTATCTTCATTCTTCATGCTTACTGTGCAGGTGTATGCACTTTGCATGGTGCCCCCAGGCCACACTTTTAGATTATTCATCCTGCAATTATTTTACTCCCTTGGGGATAAAATGTGCTCAGTAGGTTTCTAAGCAGGAGATGATTATTAGATAGCAGGCAGCCTAGCTAAAGTGGAAGGAGTTTGCACGATTGCATTGGAAATACCAATGTTTGCAGTAAATTTGATGGGGTTTCTTGTGCATATATTTGAGTCTAATGTTGATGTAGCTGCAAAATTTTAGCTGTGATGTTTCCAATTTCTGATAATCTATTGTGTCTGAGAGATTACCAAATGACTGACTGCAATAAATTCTGCAAAAGAGGTTTATTCAGCCAGAGTCAGAAGGTTAACTCCCCTGTAAGAGACATTCTGAGTTTTCACTTTGAAACCTTGTACACTATGATGTCTGTAAGAACCTTGTCCCATTACTGCCTTTCTTCTCTAATGGGCTCAATCATGGCTCATTATCAGAGCATTCTGTGTCACACCACTGTCCACATATCGATCCTCCACACATGGATGCATTTACAGCTGTGTCCCTTTGGCAGACTGCAGCCATGCAGCATGCTCACACTGATTGATTTCTGTGTTTTAAGCTTGATCAGCAGTAGAGAAGGTAGATGATGATGATGAAGGCTGAGTGTGTTATGAAGAGAAATGGTTTTGATGGGACATTTGTACGTTTTGTTCACCTATACAGAGGGGTTTGTGTTAGCTTGCCTTTAGATGGTTGCAGATATTTGGTATCAATTTATCACCTGGAAAATTGGGATGGTTAAGTTTTGCATTGAGTATCTTTTCAGACAATATGTAAAATAACCCTCAACGAATGCATATACATTGCTGAACATGTATTTAACTAAGCAAAAAAAAAAAGAAGTTAATTTTGCCTTAAAATGACTATAAATCAATTCTATACTCATTTTGACCATCTTGCTGGAATAGCTTGCAAGCTAACACGTATGTAGCTCACCTACTTATAAAGTTTTACCACAATAACAAAAGCTCCAACTCGCAATTTCTCCCTATTTTACTTCTTCCCCTAAGATGCATATAATATTTTTTAAAAAGGAAACAATATATATGAATATTTTTAAGTAAAATAATAATTAGGCCAGGGTCAAATAAACAGAAAGGGAACAAAAATGCTAAATGCCTTAAGTGGTTTAAACAAGTATTTCATTTCTGAATTATGTATATGCATTGAATGGCTGTTTCAAAACATTAAAATTTTGGCATTAGTCCTCTCCTGTAGTTTCTTTGCTTTTTAATTAAAAATATAAGGCATTTAATGTCCCATTTTGCCAGAAGCATCTGTTTAAAAAAATAAAATAAGTCTTTTTAGGACATATTGAGATTGGAGTCATCAGTTCTGTGTTGGATAATTGTTTATTTTATCTTCTGTATATTATAATAAAGAGGTCAGTGTTTCTAAAATTTAACATAGATGTAATTCTTTAGTTGACCAACTGAATCTTTGGCATTTAAAAAGACATTTGGCCTGTTATTACTGGATGGAATCTTTAATATCTGAAGATGGACTGTGGATTCAAAACTATCAGTTAAAAAAGCATTAAAATTCACTATATCTGCTTGATTCTTTTGGGATTTTTCATCATGATGCGTCTACAAAAGCTATTCAGAACATGTTACAACTCAATAAATGTGCACATTCAATTCGTTTGGATGTTATTGAGCTACACAAAGCTGTAATACTGCAGCCAGTCCTGCAGGGGGAAGCTGTTCTCCAGTTTTACCAGAGGCAGGACAAACATGGTTAAAAGAACACGTGAAAAATAAAACGCTGCCACTGTTTTCATAAAGCATCCTTATAAAGTGGAAGTAACGCTTACATGTGCACATCTTTACTGTGCCATATTCCAGTGCTGTTTTCTGCTTTATTTTATATTTCTTATTGAGCTTAATCTTCTTGGGTGCTAAAAATAGAAGCAGCAAAGTGTCACAATTGAACTGAATCCCAGCAGAGTGAAATCCTCTCCTTAAATGATGCCCTTCTCTCTCTTCACTCGCACGCTTCCAAAACAACATTTCCTTGCGTCATGCCGACGCTGGTGGTGACGAGCTGCTCCACTACACTCCTCCTCTCGTACCTTTTTCCTCCCCACTCTCCTCCAACTCTCCCATCAGGACCAACAGGGATGTGATGCGCTCCTGAACGCGCACAAAAGGGCTGGAGAGCAACTTTTTGTCCCCCTCTGAAAGTGGCTCCAGGGTTGAAAGAGGGTGACTTGGTTGAGTGTTTTCTCTCTTGGAAGAACAGAACTCAGCAGCCCTGTCCTGTGTTGTGTTTCCCATATGTCGCGAAAGCAGCTCGACCATGACTACAACCTCCGTAGTATGAGCAACCTGATGGGCGAGAGGTGGAAGAAAGTGAACGATGGAGGCGAGCGGAGTCTCATCAAAGCTCCATCCAGCGCCAGCATCAGCAGCCAGGGCGCATCGGCTGGATCCTCCACCGCCGGAGCTCCCGCAGCAGCAGCAGCAGCAGCGGCGTCCACCTCCTCCACCTCCACCGGCGACCTGGAGAGGGCTGCCCGCAAGCAGTTCCAGCAGGATGTCACGCCGGGGTTCGTCTACGTCCTGGCCGTGTTCTCCGCCCTGGGGGGCTTTCTGTTCGGCTACGACACCGGGGTGATCTCCGGGGCGATGCTCCTGCTGAAGAGGGAGCTGGAGCTGAGCGCACTGTGGCAGGAGCTGCTCATATCAAGTACTGTGGCCGCGGCCGCCCTCTCCGCGCTGCTGGGCGGCTTCCTCAACGGGCTGTTCGGGCGCAGGGTGTGCATCCTGCTCGCCAGCTTCTTCTTCACCGTCGGCGGGATCGTGCTGAGCGCCGCGCCCGGGAAAGAGGTGCTGCTGGCGGGGAGGATCATCGTCGGAGTGGGGCTTGGTAAGACGCGCTCAGGACGCACAGTCCGTCCAGGGTGCGATGTTTGGAGCTTTAGCCACACGCATAAAAAGTATAGAAAGTCTTTTAAAAAAGCAACTGCAGTGAGTTTAATTGTGTTTTCAGTTACAAAACAAATGCTATAAGACAATTTGCAGTTACTTGGAGCACTCCCAGAATTCATCACTAAAGATAATGTGATACTTTATTGGTCTTTGCTTTAACATCCCCCTTCATGTGCTCTCCAGTAGAGAGTTCAGAGGTCAAAATCATTTTAAGTGGGCCTTGAAGTCACAGATCTTCCAACTTTAATTTCCCTTTTTTGCTGCTTTCTCTCTCCCTGTCTCAGCCCTGATGTTTGCAATTATTCACAGCTTCTAATTACACAGCATGGCCCTCTGCTACTGGTGATTAAGATAACTTGCTGTGTTTATTATCATCATCATTATGATTATTATCAGATTTGGCTGGTGACATTAAATATCCAATATTTAATGAAAGTCTCATGTGCCTCCGAATGTGTCTTTCAATGTTTTCACCATGACTGTATACTTCCTGGTTTTGTTCTAAATGGCCTGTTTCAGTGTTTATAGCTTTAAATGTAGCTAGTAGGTGCTGTCCACGCCCCCTTCAGGAAGAAAACTCTGTTGAGAACATGGAGCGAAACAGTTGACCAAACACCACTGGATAAGTGTGTGACACCAGGACTTTCCATCACTTTTTGTTTCTTTCTGAATAATTATTTTCACTGAAAAATTGCAGAATTCACAGCACAGCAGTTGTTTTTAAGACGTATTTGGTGAATTTGTCAGACAACATTGTAGTTAAAATCCGTAATTCAGCTCATAAATGCCTCTGAAGTGACTGCTGGTTAAAATGTAGTTTTAATAGGCTGCATTTCAGTCACTATTTCAAATCTGTACTGTTATGTGATAACAGAAATGGAAATGCATGTAAATGAAAACAGCTTTATTGGGAATTTGGCTGTGTTAAAATACAGTATATGTGAGCACAGAGAGCAGGAGAGAAGTAAACAGCAGTAACCCACCCATTCCCTTTTAACTGGTTTGAAATTGCTCTTGAAATTTCAGTCATCTCTCTACATGTCCATTAGCATGACAGCTGCCACAGAGCTCAGACTTCAGTCAAAGCTAACATTAGCTACATTAGCTGCAGAACATGCTAACACTAAAAATGTTCTCATTGTTGCAGTGACATTGCCATCAATGATAAAAGTAATCCACTGAATCTTCAGTTCATCAGATGCTGGGAGTGCATGAAGACTTGTGTTCACTCTTGCAGCCAACAGTAGAATGTTTATGGTGCTTTTTTTTGTTGCAGAGACATTTAAAAGTTAGCAGAATCAGCTCTAGAAAGCTGTTCATTCTGGCTCAAATCACAAGCAGCAGACAGTGAGGGGGCAGGATTGTTCAAAGTTTGAGCCGATGAGTACTGGTTTCTCATTTGGAGCAGAGAAGCTGAGTAGAATTCCTACTGGCTCATAAAACTTTGAGGATATCTAGTTGTAGAGGGGGTTGAGGTAAATGTTTTCTGACCTGACAGCCAATTTTCTTTACATTTTTAAGCTTATTACAACCAGAACACACAAAAATAAGGAGTTTTCACCATATGCAACCTTCAAATGACAAAGGAAGAACTCATGCTGAGGGATAAATATCATCCCAGCATGCCCAAAGGAAGCCAGGATAAACCTACAAAGTGTATAGAAGAGTTTCAGTGTCACTAACTTCGTCTGTCAGAATTTCATTTATCCGATTATCTGCTTCCTCCTCTAAATCTCCACCTTCACACATTCCCTTTCCACTCCTTCCTTCCTTCCTTCCTCTCTTTCATGAGAAACGTTCACTCTGGGCTTTCTCCTCTCTTGAATCATCCCTCTCTCTGCATGTTCCTGCCTTCACTCCAGGCATGCTTTTCCATGCAATGAGCCTATTGATCAGAATTCAATGCGCACAACATTATTTATAGCAGCTGATGTTAGTCATGAGTTGTGTCCTCTGTGGGAAAAGGCTGTGAAAACTGGATTTCAAGGCTCAGCGCTCGTCCACCGCCTCCTTTGAGAGTAGTTAGCGCTGTTTCTCAGTGATACGTGGAGGAACTGCAGAGCATTTTCTCTCCTTAGTCAACCACAGGGGTCAGAGAGGAAGCTTAATTCTTTAATAAATATACCTGGCTGAAGTGCAGAGCTCCATGTGTACTCCTTCTACAAACTGAACCCCTTTATTACTTGCCTCTTAGTAGGATTGTAGTGATAAATGGCTACAATTTAGATTCTTCTTGTGTGATTACGGCCCAGCTATGCTATAATTTCCATATGTTTATCAGACGTTGTGAAAGTGAAGATGATGAAAGGTTTCTTGGTTTATTTCCTGCCAGGTGGGAAAATGGGAGAGAATTACTGTTGGAGAGGCACTGATTTAAAGGAATATACAGAGAAAACTTCCATCTGTGTCGGAGGAATCTGTGATTCTGGAGGAAGATTGTTGATATGTGGCTAGTTAGCATATTAAGATAGTTATTAGTATCATTCTATTGCCCTCCAGCTACTCTTTCCTTCCCTTTCTCTCTGTCTTGTGCACAAGAATCAAAACCTAGATTGTACAAGAGATATGCTAGAATGATGTTTTGTGGATCCATCTGAGCCACTTTGTTTGCTTACCATTGACACAGCCAGAGCTGTGTACAAATATTGGGCGTTTTTCTGGTGCAAACACAGAACAGACGGCTAGCAGACTGTGAGGAGAAATTTGCAGAATTTGACAAAAACTATATTGAATTTGAGTCGATGACTTTACTTTTAGTTACTTTGCAGTGCATGTTATTATATGTAGAGGCCTTGAAGTGTGTTTGAATTTGTCTTTTGGCTGTAAAAGATATTTTAATCAAGAAGGTCAGGAAGTGAAAGTAATATTTGCTTTGATTTTAGGAACTTCCATATTTGCTCATTGGGGTCTGAGAGGTTTATTATGATGTAAATTTAACTTAGTTGGGTTTTCTTTGCATTAGTTTACATGAAAAATACCCAAACCCCAAACAGAGATAACTGGTATAATGATGGTGGTTATCCACTTTTAGATTTTCTTGTAAGGCTCTGTGCATGCTCCACAAAAAAGCTGCATAATTTGACTTTTCTCTGCACAAAATGGTCTAAACGGCTGATGTTGGAGGTAAAACAGCATCTCCAGAATGTTTATCAGAGCTGCAGGTTGATTAGTTCTAGCCCCACAGCTTGATTCCTCCCCTATATGGACACATAGAAGTTTTTCCACTCTGCCATCATCAGGTTCCACAAGTTTCAAGTCATTTTGGAAATTTTCTGAGTCACCTTTGGTCAATTTTGAGTAATTTTTTTGATTAGTTCTGAGTACTTTTGCTAAGGTTTTGTGTTATTTTGGACATGTTTTGAGTCATTTTAGAGATTCGGTGAGGTTTTGCCAATATGCAATCAACAGCTCCCTCAATTTTATATCATTTTGGATATTTAGCAGTCTGTTTCCTGCAACCGATACTACTAATGTGCAGCTGAACAGGTTTGCAAATATAACGGATTCCCTCAGTTGAGAATCTGGGTCGCTCGGGGAGAATACAGTCAGGAAATGAATCAGTGAAAAGGTGGCACTTTGTTACAAATGATTTAAATCCCAAAGTCTGAACAAGAACTCTGTAGCTGTGCAGCATCCGTTACCATGGTGATGTAGCAGGTCAAAGGCGAACCACATTTGTGACACTGAAAACTCTGACTTTATACTGAGCATACCTCGCTAACCTATGAATCTTATGTTGTGGTACAGATCTCATTGACTCCTATAGTACCCTTCATCTCCTAAGTTAAACCTTGTTTCCTGTGGCGAACCATGCAGCTTGTTTCAGTCTGTAGCAGCTGTTTTTCCTCCAGTAAAGGGTGAAGCGCATCAGGGATTGACAAAGCATGAGAAATGTGGCAAATGATTTCTGTATATTCTGCAGCACTGTGAGAAGGATACCATTGGAAAAAAAAAAATCTCATAAATCTTATATTAGCCTTTCTTTGTACCACAATGATTCTTAGGCACAGGCTAGATGTGTAACCATGACAACTCTGGCTGCTCTCTTTTCTCTTATTTTTTTATATTATTGTACTGTAATTCTCCAAATTTCTCTCTGCAATTACTTAGACGAGTTACAGGGAGCTTTATGAAAACAAGGTTGAGGAAGGGGTCAGTTAATGACAGCAGATGGCTGCAACACTGTGCGATTAAAATAAACTGAAAGTGTCGTTCTGAGTAGTTAACATAATAAATTAGACTTTACTGTGCTAATTTTGCACAATAACAGCGTGTTGATGAAATTCTCCACCCCAAATTTGAATCTGCACATTTCTTAAATCCCATTCTTCATGTCCTCTTACATCCAGTCAATTTTTGTCACATTTTGGATTGTGCATGAAGTAGTACTTAACTTGTGAAAACTCTCTGAAGTCTGAGAAATGTTATTGACGATACCATCAGTGGACTAAGGAAGGAAGGAGGTTATCTCTCGAGATCAAGTTGTTTTCTTTTTTGTATGTAATCCGATGTTCGTCATTTAATATTTTGTAATTGCTGATTCCTTTTTCCTTGATAATACAAGCTTAAAATATTGTAGATTAGCTATAGTACCTGTTTGTGCCACCAGGTGGACCTTCTTACCATTTAATACTGTAGCGACCAGAGGAGGCAGGTAGTTTCCTGATGGCAAGCTAAGATCATAGCAGGGGTTTACCAAATAAAGGGGCACCATGGCAAAGTATTTGGTGCCTATGGTGCTTAATGACCTGCTTAACCCTTAGATACACCAGTGATTGGACCCTACACTTCCATAAGTGGGTGAAAAATGACCCATATAAGAATCAATGTGTTTCTATACCATTTTTGTCTTTTTGGTTAAGAATAATAATTTGTGTTATTGTTCATATTGTATTTTTGTCCACACAAGATTGATTTTGTGTTTGAAATATGTTTATTGTTCACTTTATAACAGATTTTGAACATTTTTATAATTGAAAAAGAAGAATATTACAAAACAGCAATAGAAGAATGTCAACATCCATTTTGTTGACAATTTTCCCCTCTTTTCCTCCAGGTGTTGCTACTCTCAAATGACCATAACGGCTCATTTTTGACCCATCTATGCATCTAAGGGTTAATGATTCTCTTGCTGTTTAATATTATAACAACCAGAGGAGGTGGGCACTTTTATGTTGGCAGGCAGAGAGCATTGTGGGGCTTTAGCTACTAATGGGGGCACCATGACAAAGTCTTATGTGGTGGTCAATGACATCCGGCCAGTACACATGCTAATTCAAGCTAGGAATAACTGGAATAGCTTACATATATCTAAGTGGCATTTCTGAATAATAATGCCACATTTTTTAAGAAAATGTGTCAATTTAAAGACTGCTGTGTGGCAGTGGATATGAAAGAAGGATTTGAAATGAAATTTGTGCAGATATCAGTCAGGTAAAAATTACCTTGATCAGGACATCCCCAGTTGTTTATAAGACAGACAAAGGGGATTGAAAGATGCTATTAAACCTGTAGTTTTGTCTCCCCCTTCTGACGGTCAGAATAATCAAACACTGTTGATGCATGCAACACTGAAACTGAGCAACACATTTGAGTTTCCATCTATATTTACTTTAATTACTTTGAATTTCATCACAGATCCATTGTCCAATCATATCAGAGATCACACCTAATCACATGACACATACAGCCGCTGCTTTTGGGGCCTGTTTCCTCTATAAACTGCAGAACAAGATGGCTTCTGCAAATTCTGACAGGTGATGACTTTTTCATGTCTTTTTCACAGGTTGTTTGTTTTAATCAGACACAAAAAACTCAATCTTAGGAAGAAGTACAACTCTGGCTGTAGCCACCGGAATGATAAAATTAAATAAAACAAAATAATGTGTGAATTATTTTCTTGTGCTTCCTAATAGACATTAATTTATATGTATATGTACCACATTCCAGCTTGATCTATTGACACAACTGTTGGATCTGGCTGCATGCTGCCTACATATAATAAAATACAAGGATGGGACAAAAAAAGGAAGAATGAAAGATGCTGTTGGTTTTAGTAGGATTGAAGCAATATTTGCTGAGGAAATTATATAAAAATCTAAATTTTATTTTAAAAAAAATTCAGATGCACTTCATGCTCTTTCTCTGTTTTATGAGACTATAGAGTAAATACACATGCTTAGGTAACTTTATTTGCTAACTATTATTTATTTTTTAAACATGTTTTTATTGATTTTAAATGTCTAACACCTTAAACATTGTGAATACACAATTATATAACATTGAACCTTCCTCCAAAATGAACATGAGACAGTCTGGAAAATGATTCTAATAAAAGCAACACTTGCAAATGAAGAAATAAATTGACATGTTTAAAGGAATAAGGACTTGCCTTGACAAGAAAAAATTAATAAATTTCACAAAAAAGAACGTGTAGAATAATGCAATAATGTAGAATGGATGCTCATCCAATGCTTCCTTGATATCTTTACATATATTTTAATGAATCACTTACTTATAAAGTACAGTAATCAACAAGGTATAAATTATCAACAATAAAGTGACCATCGGGTGAAGCCTAATATGTAAATTCCAATTAATATAAGAAAAGAAAAGGATTAAATTGTGCACCAACTTCTGCAATGTAAGAATTTAATGGCACCATCTTGTTGTGTTCTCTGTTTAGTTTGGAAGTTTGACATTCTGTATGTTTTTGCATGTTTTAGTGAACACACAATCTAGAATTTTAGTCATTGTGTTTGTTTAGAATCATCAATAGTGAAAAATAAGGGGGAAAGTGTACATTTTTGTAAAGATTTTAACATAAAAGAGGGAAATCATTGGTCAGGAATTGTTGTTTCTATTATGAAATGAAGGTTTCAAATGTGGCAGCATCATGTTCATTTACACATCAAGCTCTGATTGCTAATATGTGGAGGAAAATAATCACTGGGTCATTTCTGCTGCAACATTCTAAGTTGCTGTTTCATTATAAGAATCAAAACATTTTTCCATATACAGCGATCATCGTTAACCAAGCATGCACGAGTCTGATAATGAACCACATTCTGGCCCCACAATTAGCTGCTGGAGGCGCTAATAAGGCAACATTTTTCATCGCGTGCAATTATCCCAGCTCCAAGCCCGTCACCTGAACGTTACCATGACTTCCAGTTCTGTGGGAAAAGCCGACTGCGTAGCATTTTTAAACCGAACTCGCCCCAAAAAGGTCATCGGAGCTGTTTGTCAAACCGGGAAAAGGCCATACAGCAGCATGCTCTGTGTTTCTACACACAAGCATGTAGTACGCCGCTCCTCGCTGGTTATTGTTGAGCTGACCTTTCCCTCAGCAGAGGGACTGTTGTGTGATACGTGCTGTTGCTTGTGTGAGCAGACAGACGGCATTGAACCAGACTTTCAGGACTGATAAGAAGTTATTGACGGTTTCAATCAAATTAAAGGGTTTCAGGATATCTGGAGGAAGATGTGTTAATCCTAGTGGAGAAATCTGTGTAGCTACTTTGGATGTTTGACTGAGTTATTTTGTCAATTTAATCCAAGCAAAGCAGGGAGGATCTGCTAGAATGTTTAGCCATGGCTTTGTGAGATGAAGTCTACACTGACTTTGGGTTTTATACAGTTTTTTTAGTGAGCTTTGGTTAGCAAACAGTTGATTTTCTGCACATCCAATACATGCTTATACACATCCTTTGGAGTTCCTGATGAATCCGAGTCAAATATCCACTGTTTTTAGCTGTATTTTTCCCCCAGTAACTCCAAGACATGCCAGAAAAAATTAGCTGCTTTTACCAACAAGCGCAACTGTAATATTTTGCTCATATGACTAATATTGCTTATAGATCATTAAAACTACAAGTTGTACCTTCTTTCTTGAAACTGCACTTTAAAAACTAAAAATTAAAAAACATTACTTATTGCTTTACTTCTCTCCTTTTCAGTAAACCGGTCATATATGAGATGTTTACACTGAGTGAGTGAGATTACACGGTAAAGAAATCAATGTATTTTAACTAAAATTTTTTGAATTTTTTTTTGTGAAATTACAGATAGTGACCAGTAAAAAGTTGAAAAAAATTGTATTTCCATGTTAATCTTTAAAAAACTGTCAAAAAGTGTAAATGTCCACATAAAAAATCTGGATTTTTAAATGCAAATAAATCAATCATAATTCATTCTTTCACCATGTTTGACTGTAAAATTATACTATTTGCTGTAACATGTTTTTTGACAGATATTTGCCATTATTTGGGAGTATATATTAAGGAGATTTTCCCTTCTTTGTTAAATTACAGATAGTAACTAGTAAAAAAAAAATGTATTTGTTAACCCTAAAAAGACTGCCATAAATGTAAATGTCCACAAAAAATAAATAAATGAAAAATCTGGATTTTTACATGGAAATAAAACAATTCATTCTTTGTAGATATTTGCCATTATTAGATTATATATATTATATATTAAGGAGATTTTCCCTGTTTTATTCAATTATAGATAATTTGAGCAAAATCGTAAAGTATTCACTGTTAAAAAAAAAAAATACACTGCCAGTTTTTTTTTTTTTTTACAGTGTCGTCTAAACTTAACCAAACAGCAAAGTTTAAGTAGAAGTATAATGATCCCACATGGGACACATAACCGACATTGTGTCTCTTCAGAATGGAAGTCTTTATTACTAATCAATCTTACCTTTTGAGGACAAAATTTGTTCCATTCAAGATGAAAATGCATTTGAGCTGTATATTAGCGTAATTTTTAGAAGACAGGTTTGAGATCTTACAGGTAATAACTAGTAAAAAGGTGAAAAAATGTTGTATTTGCATGTTAACCCTCAAAAAACTGCCCCAAACTGTAAATGTCCACATAAAAAATTGAAGAGACTCTCTTAAGAGTCTCTCCTTAATGCAGCATGGTCTTTTTTTGTACCAACAGTGACATTTCAGGTTTTAAAAAACATCCATAGACTGTTTTTGAGCCTGCAGCCTCTGATAGCTTATTCATTCACAATAAATTCCCTCACACATAGACAGAAACCTGCTCGGACAAAAGCACACACTGTCGCCCTCACAGTGAGTGTATAATCATGTTTTCTGGCTTAGCTCTCCAGCAGTAGCGAACGTTGAATATCTTTGTCCTCGGTAGCAGTAGATGCATGAAAACAGTACCGCTAATTGCACTGTGATAACATTTAATTATGACCCGGAGGCTCGCTAATTAATTGGTTGGTTTATATAATTAACACCCAATCTTCATCTTAACTAGGCGGAAGCTAAGTGTAGACTTAATGAGGAGTTTATGTGCATATTATTGTTGTAATGTGGCAATCGCATCACTAAAATGTGAAGCTTTTAGAAAATTAGTTGTTTTCAGCTTGACATTTCTGCGTTTTGATTCTCCAAAATCAATTCATGAGAGCGTGAAGTAATGGAGTTTTGTTTTTGAAGTGAGGTTATTAAATTAAACCTGGAAAACTGGAGTCGTGTGGTGTATTATGCCATTTTAAATGCCTTTCAACAAACAAATCTGTATTGGTAAATCGAGCAAACTCTACTGAGTTTAATTAAGACCGTGCACAACCACCTACACCACTTATCCATTTGAAAGTCACTTTATCTTGGGGACTTTTTCCTCGCTTTGCATTTTCACGGATGCTACCATTAGCCCCTAATTAGCTCCGTCCATCACAACCAGCCTCTCAGCACCAGAGAATGTCCTGTTTTGTCTCTTCGGTAGATCACAGTGACGGTGGGTTGAGGAAAGTATCTCCCTCGTCCTCTGATCAAGTGAGTCACTCCCCGGCTTTGTACTTGGAGCCTGGAGGCTGCCTTCACAACGCCAGACAGATTCTTTGTTCGAGTGTGCCGCGCTACCGCTTTGAGGCCGAGCCGGACCCGACGGCGACTTTCGGCTGTGTTTGTGTTGGGAGACGTCCCTGGTGCTGAATAGAGAGCTCATTAACGAGGAAAGGGAGCACGGCGAGAGTGTTTGTAAGAGACTCGCAGTCTAGTGAAGAAATGTAGCCTCAAAAAATGAAGTCAATTTGCTTGTTTTTCTAGTGCAGTTTCAGCTCCACTAGAGAACTTCAGAGGAATATGAATCCTTGACATGTTTAAAAATCTGGATTCAAGACTCACAAAGTTCAGCTTTGCTTTTGACTTTGCTTCGGTTACACGTTTAACCTTTAAGATTTGTCACAGTGAAGTTTCCTAACTGGAACCAAAAAAATTGAAATCACTGCTCCGGTAATAGCATCCCTGCTACCTGGTAAATACAGAATTTCTTTTCAGGCTCTTTTATTTGCTCTGCCCTTACCAAGGATGCTAAAATGCATGTTGTTTTGTGTCTCTATACTTAGTTGTAAATTTATTTATTGGTGCACTTAAGGCTAACAATATACTTCATGTTACATTTTCTACCATTGCAGACCTTAAATGTGGATTTAATTCACTCGACTCTTTGCTACCAGTTACATCACTCACAGGTCATCTTCTGCACCAGATGTACTGAGCTGCACTTGGCATTTAATATATCAGCCTTGTGTTTTTTTACATAAGAAAATTGTCTTTTGTCACATGTTTTTGCTATTTAGACACAATTTATAATCATGTGCAATTTGTAAATATGTTTGTGTGCATATGGTATGCTTCTTCTGCCTCATTGGTAAAAGTACATTTACCAGTATGGCAGAAAAAAGAAGGACATGCAAGTCAGAAAATGTTTTGTTGATTAACTGTAGTACCTTGTTGTGCCACTAGGTGGACTTTTACTATTTGATGAGATGTAAGAATGCATCTTGTTTGTATTTAACATCATAGCCACCAGAAGACAAAATTACTCAGACTACAGGCAGTTATATGTTGGCAAGCAGGGAGCATTGTGGGGGTTTTGCTTGCAATGGGCACCATGACAAAGCCTTCTGTGACAGTTAATGGCAACCTGCAAAAATTCAGCATTGCAGATGTGCAGAAGTCTTCTAAAACAGTACTCTCACATCCTGGACACACACACACTATCATGTAATGTTAACAGTCTGTTTGTTGTTGTTGAAGTGGCTATATCAGTGTATAAAATAGTGTTTGTAGTACTTACTTTGTGCTATTGATCGATCAGTTATGTATTGACAAGCGCTGTAACAGTTGTTTAAAGTCTGCTTCCCTAGCCTTTACCTTGATAATCAGAGCAACTACTTTAAACTATTTCACAGTCAAGGCTGGTGGTTAAGGGAGATCTGCCTTTGCTGTGACACCTCCAGAACTTTGGAACAGCCTCCTCCTTTCAATTAAATGTGACTTTTCCTTTGATGTTTGCAAGATTCAGACGTTATCAGCTCATTAATCCTCTGAATCCCCAAAGAAAACTGTCAAAATGACCCCAATCATCAGAGCGAATTGAGAGAATTGACGTTTTTTGGACTTTTCTCATGTTACTCGATCCGCTCATTTGTGACGTGTCATTTGATTTGGAAAATTAACCAAATCTAAGCTTAAATAGTGATATTTCATCAGAAACGCTTTATTCTGAAAGTTTCATTTAAGCCTATCCCAGCTGACTCAGGCGAAGGCAGGGGACACTCTGGACAGGTCGCCAGTCTGTCACAGGGCTACATATACAGACAAACAATCACTCTCACATTCACACCTACGGGCAATTTAGAATAATCAATTAACCTCAGCATATTTTTGGACTGTGGGAGGAAGCTGGAGTACCCGGAGAAAACCCACACATGCACAGGGAGAACATGCAAACTCCATGCAGAAAGATCCCGGGAAAGCTGGGACGTGAACCAGGGATCTTCTCGCTGCAAGGCGAAAGTGCTAACCACTACGCCACTGTACAGCCCGCTTTTTAATATATTTTTTATATTTATTTTGTTTTTATAATTGGATTTATAAGTTGGATTTTTAAGTTTTTATCCCATTTTCTGACTTTCTTTTTGCTTTTATTCTTATAACATGTTCAGAACTTCAGTCAGCATTTTAAAACACCCTATATAAATAGACTTGATTTAATTTAATGATCATAAAGTAATCTGACTATGGGTCTGGCTATCTAAACTGCTTCTGCCATGTGTGGTGACTGTTCAGATGCTTTCCAAAGACACTTCATATTGTAGTACTGTTGTAACTGCGGCTTACGCTTTAGATTTTTGGGAAACGTGACTCCAACCAAACAATTTATACAGTGTCTTTCCAAAGAAACTTCAGGTTTACATAAATCTTTTTGTCCTTGTCTCCGAGTCCACCAAAAGTAAACCCATTTGCCACATTGATTAGCTGGTTAACCAATAAGACTGTTTAGTTAAGTAATTAGGGAACAGCTGCATCACTGAAATAAAGTCAGAATATTTAACATAGGCAAAGCAACAGCATGAGCAGTTTAAAAGCCACTGAATAAACCAACTGTGAAGCTGGATTCTTGAGACTCTGAGCTTTAAACACTTTATTTTAGATTGCCAATAAACTAAACTGAATCTTTCTACTGGCCTATAATGTATTATTGTACTCTAACATATTTTCCCTGTCGCCAGCTGCAGCAGGATGTGAAATGATCCATTACTCACTAAATGCATCATCTTCAGCTGTGGTATCTCACCGGCAGGAGGATGGTCAACCCGTCTGTAGCAGCAGGTTGGGTTTGAACGGCGATAAGCGCATGATATATATCTATCTATAAGGCTAAAACAGATAACCAGGGGAATAAGGAGGGGAAAGTAGCTGAGCGAAGATAGAGGACGGAGTCTGGCAGTATGAGGTGAATGTAGATAAAGGCATTAAAGCAGATAATAATCCTGTTTATGTGAGGTTTGCGGAAACGGTCTGTGTGTGCATCTGCATAAGGTTAAGCTAAGTATGCAAACAGTGCAAATACACAGTCACAATTCAGCTGTCAGATGGTATTAAAACAGATTGGATGGCTTTTGGTGTTTTCTTTTTAGGTTGGGATGTAAAAACAGTCTGCTGCTTAATCATTGCATTCAAACTTGATAGATATCGTGATATAAAATGCTCTTTTTCAGTTTGGTTGTTCTGGTGACATAACATAATTCATGAATCTTTACAACCACTGCTGTATAGAAGACTTAAGAATGTGAGGTGTGTGGTCAGTTTGCCAAAAAAATGGACCCTGGCCTTTCCGAAAGACTTTTTCTTGACTTCAATGGAAGAAGTCATAGAGAAATGTGAAAGAGAATTCAGGAGAACATACAAAATCACAAAAGTGGTGTTAGGAGTCAGACTAGACTTGAATGTAATCATCCATTGGTGGATGGTGGTCGTGGATGTTGCATCATTTTTCATGTTGCTGGAATGGGGCTTTCTTATCTCACTGTTTATACAGCATGGATTGGTGTACCTTATGCACAAGCAGATAAGAAATGAAGGACCTTTCTTTAGCATTTAAAGGATTCCGCTAGCTCTTATCATGGCTGCCCCTCATATACCAAGTTTCCAGGTCATTTCACTCAGTTTGGCAGCTTTCTAAGCAGAAATAAGACTATTTGATTGCAACCCCAATGCGACCTGTTCTAAACTGCTAAATGTTTCATCAGGTTTATTAAAAGAGTACCTGTTTCCCCACTGTTAAAGGTCTACAGCTTTTTATCTCTTTATCAAAGCAAGAAGCACATATGCTAACACATCTTCTGTACTGATGATTTATTGAGTTTCATGTTCATTTAAGCCTGGAAAGTTTCCAACTGCCAGTTAACTTATATTGCAGCAAAAATAAATAGGACTTTTACTGGAAAATCTCGCCCCCCTGAAGGAACTCAGTTTACTTATGGTGCCTTTAAAAAGTACAGATGTTTTCTCATTTTATTGCATTTTAGCGTTGAGTAATGGTCAATATAATTTGGCTTTCTGACAAGAATTTACAGAGAAAGACTCGTTCATGTCCGAGTGAAGACAGATTTCTAAATAAAAAATGTAAAACTAGTGACTGTACGTATTTACCCCCTTCAAATCAGTATTTAGTAAATGCACCTTTGGCCACAGTTACACCATTGTGTAGATATGTCTCAATCAGCCTTGCACATCTGGGCATCAAAATTTTACCTCATTTTGCTTCACATCATGATGCTGCCACCACCATGTTTCACATCATGATGCTGCCACCACCATGCTTCACATCATGATGCTGCCACCACCATGTTTCACATCATGATGCTGCCACCACCATGCTTCACATCATGATGCTGCCACCACCATGCTTCACATCATGATGCTGTCACCACCATGCTTCACATCATGATGCTGCCACCACCATGCTTTACACCATGATGCTGCCACCACCATGCTTCACACCATGATGCTGCCACCACCATGCTTCACACCATGATGCTGCCACCACCATGCTTCACACCATGATGCTGCCACCACCATGCTTCACACCATGATGCTGCCACCACCGTGCTTCACAGTGGGGATGGTGTGTTTGGGATGTTGTGCAGTGTTTAGTGTGTAGTCTGATGACTAAACAGCTACATTTTGATCTCATCAGACCACAGAACTTTCTTGCAGTTGACTTCAGAGTCTCCTACATGCTTCCTGCAAACTCAATTCAAGATTTAATAAGAGCTTCTTTCAACAGTTGCTTTCACGTAACTCGTGACTTTAACTGTTGTATTAGAATTATATAAATTTTTGCCATTTTGCCACATTTTTGTTTGTCCTTGTCCTTTGTCTTTTGTTATCCTTTTTGGGTTTTGCGCTTTCCTTTATTGTTTTCTAGCTTTTCTGTGCAAAATTCTACAAACTTACCAAGCAGAAAAAGCCCACTTGAATGAAAACAGCTGAACAAAACAAAATGTTGTATTTTAAGCCCTATTTTAACATCGCTTTTTACCTGTTGGGTGCCCTTAATTTTTTTAAAAAAAATTTAATCTCCAACCAACTGTATTTTAATGAGACTCTATTGACATTATCATCATGGATTTTGTGGCAGAAGTAAAACACGGCAACCATGGTTTTAGGCCAAATGAAAAAGGAGACTGATAAGATTTGTAGCAAAATGGTGGCAGTCAAAGGTCTAATCCAGTGTAATGTAAAACATTAGTGGCAAAAAATGAACAAAAAGAGACAATTAGATTGTGAATTGCACTCTTTTATAAAACAATCAATTGTCAGCTAAACTTTCATGGCCCTAATTTTGAGATGGTGCATACAGCAGTTGACTCATTGCATCTGCAGGGTTGGAAAATCGAGTATAAAAGTAAAGTCTTCGTCTAAGCAGCAGCAGAAAGTGCTTCTAATGCTTCTGAAGTACAGAGCAGACAGCGACCACCGCAGCTGAATATTAAAGACAGACTGAAAGTTTCTCAAGGTGCACTTCTTCTCCAGACCTCTCACCCAAAAAAACACTCAGAAACTTCATGTTGTTGTCACAGATGCTGCATGTCATGCTGCGCTGCACTTAGCGCTGAAATGATTCATTTACCAGAGTCCCAACTCTGCTGTAACCTTTGGTAGGAGGTTAGATTTTTCTTGTCTCTGCCTTTCAGCAGTGTCTCTCTGAAGCTCATGAATGGATTTCTGTCAAATTGGCCTGAGCAGACAGGCTTCGTGCCAAAGAGCAGTTAATTAGATTTCGGCAGTGATCTGGATCTCGGATTTCCGACATCAGATGATAATCCTTTTTTAGCCATAACAAAGATAAAGACTCGACTCTAAATCCATAGGATATGTTTGCACAGTCAAGGAACCACTTTGAATAAAAATGCAAGAGGCAGAAATGGTGGAGCAGCAGGCTGGAGCGATCGGCAGATGGTTTTTGTCTGTTTTTTCCTCTGATCATTCAACTGGACACGGAATAGACTGAACCAAATTAGTCTTTATTTAGTTAACATTGTGATGTTATGCTCTCCTTTAGGAAATGCTTTGATATAAGGTGTAACTCTGCTTTTCAATATTATTTTTTTCCACATTTTTCAGGTTGGAATGAGTAAAACTAAAGTTAAGCAGCACCATTCTCCAACAACACAAACATAAAACTAAAAAATACATATAACACATACACGAAAAGTGAAATAAATTGAACTAAAATGGGGAAGGAAGTGCAATTAAAAAGCAGAATGGAGGCAGTGAGAGTCAGATGAGGTCCAGAGTTTTCACATACGACATAATTGGCTGCCATCTTTTTGCAGAAATTGGCAAATGAACCCCTTAATGAATATTTCACCTTTTCTAATGACAGAAAATATGTTAAATCACTTGGCCAGGATGTGTTAAAGGTGGATTCAGGCTTTTCCACCGTAGTAGAATTATTCCATGAGCTCTGAGCGAAGCAAAAGCAGTGAGAGCTTTCTAGGAGAGACTGGCTGAGATTTTGGTTCCCTGGGAAAGTGTTGAGAGAAAGCACGATATCTTCTAATATTAGACGATAATTGGCGTCCTCTAACAAACTCGGTTTGATCTTCAGAAATTATATCTGGCAGGCAAAGATCCAAACGGCTCGCTAAGATCTTGGCTCGAGGCTTTACATCCGAATAACAAACTCATTGGACTCCAGCTGCTTCGATCTTCGAGGTTCTTATCTTTCTTGTGAATAAGCAGAATTGAAATTTGATTTAAAGTTGGTTGGAGGTGGAGGAAGCTTTATTCAAATGAATCATTAAATCTGTCTAATAAAAGAGACAAGTAGGTGGGAAAAGTTCTCATTAAAGCCAGTTGGAGATCTGTCCTCTGACCTGTTATTTTGCATTAATTTAGCCCTGTGAACCCCAAGCAGTTTTATATTTTTACTCACCATGGCCTCATTTTTACTACAATATAAAGTCCTGGACCTCTAGGAAACAGAACGACGAAGAAGGTAGAACGATGGCAAACGCAGAGCTCATAAATGCCTTTTGTGCAGCTAAAATGTCATAAATTATAAAAAACTAAGTTGAATCTCTTGCAGTTCAGCCGAGTTCTGCTGAAAAGTTAGTGATTTTTTGGAATGCAGCTAAATTAGTCAGAATTTGTCATTTGCACTGAGGAGCAAAGATTTTTGTTGTTTTTCCTAAATCTGAGCACAGATAGTTTATTTATTCATCTATTTGGTGAATTTTTAAATTACACTTGTAGAATAAAAGGATTTTGATGATAAATCACAATTTAAGTTTTGATAAAGATTTTTTTTGTAGCTGATTCACATAAAGTAAAACTGCAATTTTACAGTCATGTGTTGTAAATGAACCAAGAGATTTTTTATATGGACATTATGCGCAGTTTGTTTGTGTGTTTGGATATTAATGCTTTTTCTCTGTGATTCTTTCTGATTTTACGAGATAATATCTTTAATTTAGCAAAACATGGCAAATCTGCAAATTATCGGTAAAAAAAACAACTATTCACCACTTTTTATTCTTTAATATACATCTTTTTTGTTACAAATAATGAAAATTTCTGTAAAACAATATTTTTGCGGATTAAAATACAGTGAAAAGATTTGCAGAGTCAAATGTGTGTCTATATGTTATGTGGACATTATTGATATTTTTCCTGTATTTTTCTAGTCATTATCTGTAATTTGCCACAACTGTGAAAATCTGTAAAACAAAAAGAATTTTCAAGATGTTTAATTTAAAAACTAGGATTTTTTTATTTTATTTTTTATGCAGTGCAGTACCAGTTAAGTCTAATAAAGTGCCACCAAAGTAATCTTTGTAGTGGAAGAACTGAATATATTTGTTCATCAAGCAGCACCTCTGAATTTGTTGTTGTAAAATATTTGCCCAACCCGAGTTTTTGGCGTTCTTTGTGACCTGTTATGATCCTTTTCAACACAGAGGAGGCTCTTGAAGGAGAGGACTGTCAGCATGAAAGCCCTTCAGGTGTGAAAACTCTGTCTGGATTCCTTTGAAACCTCGATGATGGTGATTTTCTTTTCCCAAATCTCTTTCTTCTCTCTCCTCAGATCTTGTAAAAAAAAAAAAAAAAAAAAAAAGGGTGGAAAAAAACCCCTCTTCCTCTTCTTTCTCGGTTATCGATTTGTCTTCCCAGAGCAGCCACAGTGTGGTGCCCGCTTGGAGACAGTGCGGCTGCGAGTGGTTTCCACAGCAACGGGTAGCCACGTAGTCATGGCGGTCGTTCAGGGCGGGGTGGCGGTGGGGAGGTGGAGCAGAGGTGGAGGGGAGGGGGGACAGAAAACTATTAATAGAGCTCATCAGGAGCTGGCTGCAGAGAGCTTCAGTCTCACGGCGCCTCGTCACAAACGTCCTGAACAAACACACTCCGTTTGTACAGCAGTGTGCACGTGGCCGTACGTGTGAGTGCATGTGCAGCGTGTGTGTGTTTGTGTGTGATTGAATATTTTCCAGATCAGAGCAGCACACAGCCCATTACTCAGAAGGACTGTTGTGTTTGTTTGTGTCTCTCGGGTTCACCTCACAGCCGCATGACATCACAGTTTGTGCTGCTGATGTCAAATAAGTTTTACAATACATTCTTGTTTTACATAACAACTAAATGGTTTGTTACAAACATTGCGGACAATATTCAAATAGCAGTAGTAAGTCAAAATCACTTTTAAAGTTTAGCCAAACTGTAACGTCTAAGTAGACGGATATCACAGTAATTATGTATTTTCACGTGTTTATGAGACATCAAATGAAAAGCACAAATGAAAATAATATTAGTTTATTTTTACATATAAGTCACTCTATGGTTGTAGATTTAAGCCCTACAAACTAATCTCTGTACATCAAAGCTCCATATTTAGAAGATATTTTCATGAATAATCCCCTTCTGCCTTAAAATGGCTTAGTTCATACCGTTCTTCAATGCTGCTTGAGCACACCAGCTCACCTTTGACTTGAAATACTGTAAAATTGCTCTACGCTGCACAATGTCCAGTTGGAATATTAGAATTATGTAGTCATATATAGGCACAGAAAAAAAAAGAATAAAAGCTGTGATGTTTGGGAAGCTAGGACACCTAAATAAATAAATGAATAAATAAATAAATAAATAAATAAAAGTAATTAATTATTAAATTAAAATACAGTGAAATGATGGAAAATAACCATCTCATAAAAACAGTAATTTTCCAGAGTTGTTATTTTCTAATTTCAAATTGCCTATGATATAATAAATAGATTTTCAGATTTTAATGACTAATGAATTAATATTCCACTTATGATTCATTAAACGTCTAGACAGATGGAAATCCGGATTGATTTATATGCCGATGATACTATGTTATACTCACTTGGCCCTTCACTCCGCTCTTCAGCTCAGCCTCACTGCTGTTAGTCCTTTCACAACCTCCACCTCTGCCGTAATGTCAGTAAAACCAAATGCATCATCTTTGACAGGAGGAATGTTGCATCCAGCCCCCCACCCTATGATCAGCTGTACAGATGGCTCGTCAGTGGAGTACATGAAATCCTATAAATCTGTAGGCTTCTGGCTGGATTCGTCTTTGTCTTTCACCACATACATTAACAACCTTCAGACCAAACTCAAATCCAGACTAGCTCTCCTCTTCTGCAACAAATCCTCCTTCACTGATGCTGCCAAACACACCCTCGTCATGATTACAATTCTCCCGATTCTGGATTATGGCGACATCATTTACAAAATGGCCCCAAGTACCGTGCTCAAAAAACTGGACACTCTTTATCACCCAGCCATCCGCTTTGCCACTAACACATCCTTCCACACTCACCACTGTGGTCTCTATAGATTGGTGAAGTGGCCTCCCTTCATACCTGGCTGCTTCACAACTGGTTTCATTTTGTTTATTAGTCAATTCTGGACAACACATCTCCCTACCTGTCCTCTCGTCTTCACCTCCCCCACAATTCATATCGCACTAGGTCTAGTGAATACATCAAGCTCATCATCCTCAATACTTCTACTATTTTTGTCCCTAACTCCTTTCGCTTTGCAGCAGCTATCGACTGGAACATCTTACAAAACATCCTCAAACTTACAACTTTGACTCCACTCACCCCCTTCAAGCTTAAGCTCCAACAGATTGTAGTTGAAGCATACATATATGCACACACACTTTCTTACACCTCATGCACATTTTTTTCACCCACATGCATATGCTCCCATGCTTTTGCTCTATGTTTTGTTTATGTGTCTATTTGTGTCTGTGGTTTACATGTGTATTTGTTCCTGCTGGCGCCTCCTGGTCAGGTCATGTTTGCAAATGAGAACTGGTTCTCAAACATTTTTATCTGGTAAAATAAAGGTCAAATAAATAAATAAAAACAATTAAAACTTGCATTTTTACAACACTAAAAAACATTGTTTCCTTTTTGGAAATATATGCAATATTAAACTTGAATTCCACCATTTGAGCTATAATTGAAGTAATTAAAAGGAAATATTTAGGAAATTCAGATGGAAAATTCAAGGTTATTCACAGCTGCAGTTGAGTAACTAGTTGTGCTGCTGAGGTTTTTTTTGCAGAATTTGTTCCTGCAAATGGTTTGTTTTTGAAAGATATTTTTATAATGTTGAACAAATTGGTTTTGAGAAATAGCACAATTTTAAAGTTAGAGTTGGTACATTTTGGGATGTCAACAAGTTGAAAATCCAATGAATTTTCCCGTTTTTTACAGTTTCTACTTTTGACAAATGGCGTAATTTTGCAAATTTTATGAATACATAACATTGCAGAGGGTTAAGCCAGTAAGCTTACATAACAGTCACTCCTTCTTCTTCTGTCTCTGTTTATGAAGGTATTGCTTCCATGACGGTGCCGGTGTACATCGCCGAGGCCTCCCCGCCTCACCTCAGAGGTCAGCTGGTCACCGTCAACACCCTCTTCATCACCGGGGGACAGTTCACCGCCAGCCTCATCGACGGCGCCTTCAGCTACCTGCAGCGCGACGGCTGGAGGTCAGACACATGCATTCCTCATTCCACAAAACGTGTGACTTTGAGCACCTCCAACGCTGCATTTCATGCGTAGACTCACAAATGTCATAGATGTGTGGGTAAAAACAGCAGCGGAAATAGAAAATAGACACTCGTGTGGTATATTCAGATACAATAGCAGCGACTTTTCTTTGGGTTTTCATCGTATCAAATGCCAGAAAAAGTCGTCCAGGCTCATAGACCCTCTTACAAAATGTCAACACGTGCACGGGTCAATCCCTAACATTTACTGAGAGCAGCTTTACTGTACATTTGAAAGATATTCTTTCTATGCCCGTCTTTTCTCTGATATCTGCTACCTTCTTCACACTTGGTTTTTTATCCTGAATGCTGCTTTACAGCCTCCAGATCGTTGCTGCGAGATCCTCTACATCTGAATCGTCCCGTTTTAAAGGGATTGGTCTCAGCTGCAGTTTAGACAAACATGGCGGAGACGCTTCAGAAAGTCCCAGATTGCTATGATTCATACATGATAATGGCTCCTCTGAGACGCTTATTGAGTTTAGCGTATGAATTTTCTCTGATTGACGCAGCTGGCCTCGTAGCAGAAGAAAAGCTTTATGTGTCTGGCTGTTTACTTCAGCCTTCAACAATTTGTCATTATTACAGTCCTCTCTTCTCTCCCAGCACATAAAGCTTTTACCTTCACAGAGAAACCCTCAAACAGAATGAGTTTAACCCTGACTGTGCACCGTGCGTTTACATGTGTTTGGGTCAAGTTATTCCATCACAGTATTAGAACTTGCAATTACATAGCTTCAGTTTGCTGTCAGTTTCATTTGAAACCTTGTATGCACTCGGAATGCATCTTTAATCTGTGCTAGACTCCTAGTAAATGCTGAATTCTTTGCATTACATTTTTTTTTCATCTTTCATAGTCAAGATTTTAAAAAGATGGTTTGTTTCACAGGAATAAATCATGATTTCATGCTTCCTGAAGTAACTTTTCCTCATATAGTCAAAAATATTTCATTCCCATGGCAAATCTTGATTAATAGTAAGTTTATTTTTGACCAAGTGGCTCATTTTAGCTTGAAATTATATTAACAAATGACAAGACATGATAAAACAAGATGATGATAATGAACTATTTCTACATTTTTTTTGTCCAAAATTTGTTATACTCCCTGAAATTGTTGCAAATTTCTGAGAATATGCAGCTTCAATATCATTCTAAATGGTCGATAATTTTTACCATGGTCTATAGTATTCTAGTACATTATAAACTGAAAACGGTGGTGCTAATACTCAGTTACTAGTCAGTTGCAAGTCATGGCTAAAACCAGAGAGCTTAGTGAGCTTGATTTTAGGGTTAGAAAGGTGCTCACAAGACAGGGAAAGTCTATCAAGCCAAGTCTGAGAGCCAGAGGCCACAGTGCAGAGCATCAATAACAAATTCAAGGAGATCCACACTGTGAAACATCTGACGCCAAAAATGGCCCCTGTATTGGCGAGAGTGGCAGTGGAAGAGGCCAAGAAGAATCCCAGCATCAGCACCAAGAGCATCCTGATATATTTGAGCAGTTCTGGCAGCAACGTCTCAACCAGACACTGGACAAAGATGGTCTTTGTCCATGAAGACCAAAGAGAACTCCACTTCTAAAAACTAATCTGGACCAAGAGGAAAGCGTTTGGTGATTGTTTCTGTGATCACATTACATGAAAATGGATGTGTTTGGGCACAGGGGCATGGCTTAAATCAGAAGCCTTCAATCCCGGGAACACCATCCCTGCAGTCAAGCATGGTGGTGGCATCATCGTGCTTTGGGAGTGTATTTGAGCCAATGGGCAAGACAACCTTGTCAAAGTAAACAGTCACAAAAAAGTAAAACAACAACAAAACTACTTGGACTTGGGCAGCATTGGACCCACCTGCAATACAGTTTATCAGAAATAATTAACAGAAAACTGTGTTGTGGAGCTGTTCAGCCAGAGTCCAGACTTAAATCCCAACGAGAATCTGTGCAGACAACCAAAGTGATGACAAGGAAGCCTCCCAACCTTAAAGACCTGAATATAAGGAGTAGTAGTCCAGAATTGATACAAGAAAGCTTGTCATTGCTGTGATGGCAAATAAAGACTTTTCCATTCATTCATACTGAGAATAACTGAATAATTTTGGACAAAGGAAGCAGAGAAGTAGTTCACATTAATCATTAGCATCATTTATTCAATGTCTTTTGGGAATCATTTTCATTCTGAAGAAAGCTACTGGTCAAATAAAATATTCACTATAAATCTAAATGAGGCATGGCTGTGAATACGTTTGGGGTTAACTCTGCATGCATGCTGAGTTTTAAGCCCTTGGATTCTGTTTATCACTGATGATGGCTCTAATACTCATCTGTATGCTGAGGTTGGGTGGTAGACACTGAGTTTTATTTATTCATAAGGCCCTCACTGGTTTGTACCCCCCTTACGTTACCAACACTCCCCACCAACATGACTGAATAGCTGTTTTTACTGAACTGAAACCAGTTTTTCATCACTGTGCACTTACAACCTGGAATACCATGCAGAACAACCGAAAACACATTTGTATCCTGAGGGAAATCGGCTTATTTCAGCTCCAGGTCTTCTTGTTTTACTTGTTTCATTTGCTTTAAATGTATTCATAGTTTTTCTCTTTGACCGATTTTGCAGTTTTGACATTTTTAACATCGTCCGAGTTTCTTGTTGGTGTTCCTACATCTATTGTTCATTTCCCGACGCTGCTGTTTTGTAAATGAGGCCTCCATACCTCAGTGTATTCTGAAAATGCTAATTAGAAATGCTGAGGTTATTCTAAGCAGAGGAATCTCAATAAGGCCTTGACATTTTCCCCGGTGTTTAATTTTAATGAAGTAAACCACCTGATGCTTGCTGGCAAATAGCTCAACATAAACTGGATGCAGTGGGAGACTTTTTAAACCTAATTCTTTGGGGGGAAAAAAAGACGCATGCATGACACTGAACCTTTCCAAAATCGTCAGTAGCAAAAACAAATTTAAAAAAATGACGTAGTTTCTGTGATCATGATCGGAGTCGCTCCATCTTCTCCCTCCTCCAGGTACATGTTGGGTCTGTCGGTGCTTCCCGCTGTGCTCCAGTTCATGGGATTCCTCTTCCTGCCGGAGAGCCCTCGCTGGTTAATCCAGCGTGGTCTGACCCAGAAGGCCCGCCGAGTGCTCAGTCAGATAAGAGGCAACCAGAACATAGACGAGGAATACGACAGCATCAAAAACAGCATCGAGGAGGAGGAGAAGGACAGCGGAGGAGGTAAGAGGAAGGGGAACAGGAGGGGAATCTGTACAAACTACACTCCTGTATGTGTAGGAGTTGGTGTTTGTTCTCTGTTGTTTACTTTCTGTTGTCAGTTTAGTGCACAGGTGAGCTACACAGCATGATTCAGTCCACATGGTTAGTAGCGGTCATGGCAAGTGCAGTTTAATACTTCAGCAGAAACCGCTGAATCTTGTAATACAGCAGGTAAACAAACTCATATCATCTTAACCCTCTGTACCCTGAGCAGTGTGTGGGCAGTTTTACCCGCTGCCATATATTTTCTGTGCAATATAAAGTCTATGAAAACAGCACAACCATCGATGTATGTAGAAGGAACTAAAAAATGTCCCGTGCGCAGCATGACAAAGCTGTACTGACATAAATCATAAGAAAAATTAAAATGAAAGTTGAATTTATTAGATTATTTAGTCATTTGTAAATAAAAAATAATTAATATGTGCAATATTTTTCCAATACTGTAAAAAAAAAAAAAAAATGGTGGTTCAACATAGTAGAGATATTCTACTACTTACATTTTGAGTTTGTTTTTATAATTGTCTTCTATTTGGTCTGTGTAAACACGGCCTGCAGTTTAGTTGAAAGCTCCTGATATGTTTGATACGTCTGAATTCTCTTTTGCATCAAAGAATTTTGAGTTTTTTTGATCAGTAGAAATACCTCCTAGGTGTTATCAATACTGTTAAAAACACGACTGGGTCTACATATTATCGATATTTTACTAGTTACATGTTTAATATATTTCCACATTTATCTTAAATCTGCTCTGTATAAATACAGCCTACAGTTCAGTCAAAAAGTCCCTGAATTTCTGTCACATGGCTTTTTGTTGCTGCTGAGTCAGTCATGCCATCATGGTTGTACCAAGTAGTACAGAATTTTTTGTTCTTTACAGAATTTTCTTAAAGCACATGGGCAATTTTTGGCAATTTTTTAGATGATTATGCTGTTGTGTGCTGGGGGGGCAGCGCTAAGAGGAAGGACATCCAGAGGCTGAACAGGCAAATACGTAAAGCTTGCTCTGTGGTTGGACTGAGTCTGGACTCTGTGGAGAAGGTGCTGGAGCAGAGGACACTCTCTAAAATCAGGGCCATCCTGTCCAATGAGAGCCACCCCCTGAATTCGGTCTTCTCCCATCAGAGGAGCACCATGAGCTCCAGACTCCTGTCACTGAGGTGCTCCACTGAGAGACTGAAGAACTCTTTTGTCCCACGTACCATCAGGCTGTATAATGCAGCCATTTCAGGTAGGAGCAGGAGAGGAGTGCTGGAGATGTCCTGAGCATTGTTTTGCTGTGTCTGATAACGTGCACATTTCAGTGTTGTTTTAATTATTTATTTATTTATTGCATTTTTTAAATATGTACTCTATCTTTATCCTTGTTCTGTGTCTGTGTGGATGTGAGCAACAGACTGTTGTAATTTCCCTCGGGATTAATAAAGTACTTTGACCTTGACCTTGACCTTGAATACTGTGATTTTAGGCTCCGATTAGGTTAATTTTGCCAACAGAACTGCACGTCACATGAAAATCTGATTTTGTGTATAAAGTTCCTAGCTCGAACAAATAGTGTATTTTTTTTGCTATATTTAAATAGTGATATGTTTTCATGATCATCATCATGATGTTAAGCTTAGATTTTCCCAACCAAATGGTACATTGTCACAGATGAGTCATTCAAGTACCATCAGGAACTTCAAGATCCAACAATCATGTCTGTTTTCACAGTTTCTGGCTCTGATAAATAGTGTAATGTTTGTGGTTTTTAATTTTTTTTTTCAAAAGACAACATACTTTTCAAACCTGTCAGGTGGTTTTGGGGGTTCAGAGGGTTAATGTTGCAGGCAAACAAACTCACACTGTTTTAATAAATAACAGCTTCGGCTCAGATCTGATTTAGTGCTCCTCGCTGACAGAGTGGTTTTCCACACAACAGCAGGACAGAATGAGCAGCCTGTTGCCTGCAGCTCTTTATCTAACAGTCCACTGAGGCGGCTCTTTACTCCCAGGAATATTTCAACCTGATCCACTGTCAAAAGAGATGACAAAAGGGATGAGGTCTTGTTCGGTAGACACATTATTCATAGAAGTGCAAACTTCTATGACAAATGTTGTGTTTTGTGTGACTGCTTCAAAGTGAAAAGTGAACAAATGTTTCTCTACATAAATCATTTTAATGCAAAGTAACAGCAGCAGTAGAGATGCTGGTGTTGCATTCACTGTCACTTTTTCAGTTCTGATGTGATATTTACATGCATGCATTGTTTTCCCTTAATTCCTTCATACTCTTGAAAGCAGTTTCAATCTAATATATGAAAACCAATATCAGTCTTGCTGAGGATAAGTGGCATAAAAATTTCAGTTTGATTGAAATATAACTGGTCTTATTTGAAGGTATATTTAAAGCAGATGGTGGGTACTCTCTGTGTGACAGTCTGGTTAAACCACTGACAGGTGAAATGAATACCACTGATTAACTTGTTACAGTGCTACCTGTCACAGTTATGGGATATATGAGGCAGCAAATGAACTCTCAGAGGTGAAGGTGATGTTTGGAGGCAGGAAAAATGAGCAGCATAAGAATCTGAGCGAGTTTCGCAAAATGTGATTGGTAGACGGCTCGGTCAAGGCATCTCCAGAACAGCAGGTGTTGTGGAGTGTTCCCAGTGTATAGTGGTTCCCTGGAGTGGTTCAGAAATGTGGTAAACTTGGGACAGGGTCATGCATTTGTCAGAACTGGACCATAGAACGATGGAAGAAGGTAGCCTGGTCTGATGAATTGTGTTTTCTAGTCCATTATGTACACAGCTGCATAGTTTATATGGGGAAAAATGGTGGCCAGATGCATCATGGGAAGAAGGAAAACCAGTGGAGGCAGTGTGATGTTATGGGTAATGTTCTGCTGGGAAATCTTGGGTCATGCATTCGTTTGAATGTTGCTTTGACATCCAGCGCAGGAGCTAATTCTATAAATAAGAGTCAATCTTTGAATGTTTGCCTAGTCAGGTGTTTCGGTAGCAGGTTCCTGCAATATTTGCTGGTGTTGTTAGTACTTATTTGTGGTGTGTGTGTATGTGAAACATGTTTGAGCTTAATTGATCTGAATGAAAGACGAATGAATATTAATTGACCAAGTGTTCAACTGCAAGTTTAGTCAAAGACTTTTATTTACAGATAATGTCAATCAGCACATCATTAAGATCATCCATTCGCCAAAACATTACTGCAGACCACATAACTTTATTTATTTATTTGACCTTTATTTTACCAGGTAAAAATGATTGAGAACCAGTTCTCATTTGCAAACTTGGCCTGGCTAAGAGGTGCCAGCAGGAACAAATACACATGTAGACCACAGACATAAATAGACATATAAACAAAACATAGAACAAAAGTAAACAGGTCAACAAGTAAGAAGCATGGAAGCATATGCATTTGAGTGAAACAAATGTGCATGGAAGTGTGTGTGCATATGTGTGTAAGTGGGTCCAAAGTGATCAGAGGAGCGACAGTCGGCTACAGTCAGTTTGAAGGGGGTGAGTGGAGTCAAAGTTGCAAGTTTGAGGGTGTTTTGTAAGATGTTCCAGTCGTGAGCTTCTGCAAAGCGAAAGGAGTGAAGGCCAAAAATAGTAGAAGTATTGGGGATGATGAGCTTTATGTATTCACTAGACCTAGTGCAATATGAATTATGGGTGAGGTGAAGAAAAGAGGACATGTAGGGAGGTGTATTGCCCAGAATTGACAGATAAACCAACATAACCCCTTCATGGAAACGGTATTCCATGATGGTAGTGGTCTGTTTCTGCCACATTTCAAATATTGTCCAGGATTGGTTTCATTAGAATAGAATATCTTTTTTGTTGTTGTGATTTGCAACAAAAAAAAGCAGTTTTTTAGTCTGTTTATTTGTGATATGATGGACCTGAAGCATTGACCTGAGGGTAGGGGGTCAAATGGATGTTGTACAGGATGGGATTGGTACTTAAGAATGTTTGTCGCTCTACTAAAATAGCAAGAGCAAAGAAAAACAGTTTGAAGAGCATGACAAAGAGTTTATAGTGTTAACTTCACAATTCCCCAGATCTCAGTCTGATCCAGCATTTGTGGGATGTGGTGGAAAACCAAGACAGATCCAAGGACCTGCTGCTAGCATCTTGGTTTCTGATACCACAGAACCCATTGAAAGGTCGATGAAGTCCAGGCCTCGATGGATCAGAACTGTTTTGTTAGCACAATATTAGGCAGGTAGTTTTAATGTTGTGTCTAGGGATGCAAATTTTGCACAGTTTCTTTAACTGATAGGTGGCAACCATATCAATCAATATTCTTTTAACCAATAACACAAAAATAACTTGTAGGCGTGGTTGTATTTCTTGATGTACCTACTCCAACCGTCCAGTGGTGTATGTCATGAAATATGGCACAGACAATCAGCTAACTACAAATAGTGACACTTGTGAAATGCACTTTAGCTCCCGAACCAAACAGCCATGGTCGGTACCCATTAAGCGTCACGTGATACTTTGTCATGGTTGCACTTTATGTACTAAACTCTTACAATACTTCCTGCATGCAACACATAACTACTGGTAGTCCGAGTGACTTCCTTCTCTGTTTGCTGTAGTGGGAAATAATAAGAGACTCCACCTGGTGGCCCAACCAGGTATTACAGGAAATGCACAACATCTTCTCTGCTTTTGGCAATTAATCCATTGATGATTAATCATTAATCTACCTAGTTGTAGCTGATCAGTGTGGGTAGTAAGTGTTGGGTGGTTTGATGTAAATAAATTAAAGTGAAATTAACCTTGCATCATTCTTATTCAAAGTGTTTTCAATAGCTTACATGCTAAACAAGGCATGCATTGCTGTAGGAGTCAAGGGACAATGGGTATTGTCTAATTCCTGGACTCTTATTATTCAGACTCTGACAGAGCCACGACCTCGAGCCTTGAAGGCAGCAGCCTCCTTTGTAGGAACAATAAGTCATTCAGTTGCTCTGTTGCGTTGCCGTGGCTCCTCGTTGACCTGTCAGTCAAACAGTGTGAGTAGCAACGTGGGCTCGTTTATCTGATGCTCCTGTTGACGCCATTTGATTTTCTGGAGGTGGAATTTTTGTCTTTTGCCAAGGTGACTGTCATCATCTGTCTTCACACATCAGCAGCATTAAGAGCAGCACATTGTACAAGCTTCAGTGAACTTTGCGTTGGTTGAATCTCTTTTGTGTCGACTCTCCTTTGAACTCTTCAGTATTTGAGACCCTGCACTTCGCTGTGATCAACATCAGACACAGAAATAGAGATCTCATGCAACCAAAGGGGGAGTGGAGAAGGATAAAGGAGCAGGTAGAAAACACTTCCTTCCTCGTGGTCAATTATTGTGCGAGCTGACCTTTGCTCGACCGCCTGGACGCTGCTGTTTGATACGAGACTTCGGCGCTGTGAGCAGACGGTATCGAGCGGTTGTCAGAGTGACGGCCGATTGAGCCTCGTCCGCTGATATTGTGACAAAAACGAAATGTGCCATCTTTACTCCACCTCTAATCTCTCTTTCAATCATCCCTCAGAGCAAGTCGCTCAAGAAAACACAAATGCACAAACACAAATACACCAGCATCTACTCATGTTTATTGTGAACTTTATCTGCCATCTGGTTTTTGTTGTGTAAGAAGGAAAGAAATGCACAAAATGCATGCAACATATGGTGTTGTAGTTGTAGCTTTTGTAATGTAAATTTTAATATTTTGACAGCAATATTCCCTCACACTGCTGATCTGACTTTTATATAATATTTATATGCAGCATCTATTTAGACTTAAACTTAGATTTTATTAATCCCCAGAGGGAAATTGAGTTGTTACAGTAGCATGGATATTCAATAAAGGGATAAACAATAAGACAGGACAGAATATTAGGGTAAAAACATTCAATTAAATTAAAGAGAAATGAGAGTTTAAAATTATATATATATGTATGTATGTATGTATGTATGTATGTATATATGTATATATGTATATAATATAGAAAAAACTGAAGAATATGCAGTGACAGTATTTCTTTTTTAAGATTATCCAGAAATGTGCAAATGAGAATGTGTTTGGAATGAAAAATAAAGTATGTAAAATAGTTGTTTATGTGTATATACAGTATATGTATATAAAAGCTGTTTATTTAACCTGCTAAATAACATTCAGCTGTGAAACTTTAGAGATTAATTCAGCAAAAGGAAATAAATTTACGGCAAAGAATGATGGTCGCCTTGAGTCGAGCATTCAGTATTGAATCAGCGTTAAGAGACCAAGTGTGAACATAGATGTTGCAAATGTTTAATTTGTTATAGTTTGTTGCCAGAACATATAGAACTTAATTTTTAAAATTTCTGTGTTACTTATGTGTAATATTTAAACTGAGCACTTTTGATCAATATCACTTGCCCTTCATTTTCCCTTTAGAGCTCAGTGGACGCACTCTGCACCCAAATTTACAGCCTTCCTTTTTGGTTAAAAAGACTGACGAAGCATGTATGACAGTGAGAAATAGAGAAAATCTAATTAAACTGCTAAACTTGACTTTTCCAACAATTCTAGTTTGCTTGTTTGTGCAATGTAGCATCAGTGGAAAAAATGATTTTGAATTCAAACTAAATTTAATCACACTTACAACCTGCAGCTGTGCATACGTGTCTATCTCCACATTCATTACTCTTGTTATGAACTATGTAAATATGTAGACATACTAATATCTACGCCTGGGTAAGTTCACCCTCTAAACCTCCAGCAATCTGTCTCTGTCTGTTGCTTGTGTCACATTTTTACAAATTTTTCACTGCAATATAAAATCCTGCGCCTCTATGGAAACAGAACAATCATGACCAGAAGGAGGGAGAACCCAGAAATGTCTTTGGTGCACCATAAGGATGTTGTACTGGCTTAAATCAGCAAAAAGAAAAAAACAAAGGTTGGATTTCATTGATTATTTATTTCCAAAAGTTGAAAAAATCTGGAAAGACCATGCACAACATTTGTCCGATTGTAAACACAGCCTGCGGTTCAGCCGAAAACTTCTTGAATTTTTTGTCAAGTGACTGTTGTTTGCAGATTAGAGATTCATGGCTTCTCAGATGCATCAAGGAGTGCAAAATTTTTAGTTTTTCACAGAGTCTGCTTAGTGCAAAGGATTTATTTTTGATGAATTAATAAACGATATATAGAATGAAGTCATTGGATGAAATATCATGTTTTTGAGCTTAGATTTTGAATAATTTTACTAATGAAATGGTACATTACAAATGAGTACTTCACACAGTCAGAAAGTTCAAAATCTGATTATTCCTTCTGTTTTTACAGTTTCTTTCACTGATAAATGGTGTATATGTAGTATTATTGTTTGTTTTTTTGTGTTCAGTTTGGTATCAATGCAATGTAATTATTCCATGATAGCAGAACCAGTAGAGCTGCAGCCTCGTAATTGTGCTCATCACGTTTGAACATACCACAGTAATAATGTTATAAAGAAAGATGACAGCTCTGCAAAGTAATATTTTTAGTAATCTCTTCTCCCATTTTTACGATGCTGCTTCTAAGCTGAGTAAATCAGAAAGCCCCTATTGTTTCACAATGTAGGCCAATCAAGATAAAATAATTGTTTCTCTGTGCGACTGAGATTTTGAATTTACAGCTAATACCTACATGTTCTCCAAAATAGTCAACCCTGTCTTCAAAAAAACTGCATTCACGATTCTTTCAATGCCATTTTCCTCAGTCTCTGTATACATAGTAAAATAGAAAAAATTCTTCCTCACTAGTACACGTACTTAAAACTAAAAAAAAAAAAAACATTCAGATGAATAAGTGACAACTAAAATTATGCAGCAGATGTCTAAAAATAACAGCAGGTTAAAATTTAACAGGTAAAAAAGTGCCTGTAATATAGCCTACAAATGATGGAGATCATTTTAAAAAGCAGCAGGTTGTTGTGGTCAATGTAGAAATAGCAGCAGGTTAAAATTAACAGGTAAGGAGAATACACATTTTACTCATACAGCTAAACTGAATATTCAATTCTGTTTAAAGGGGAATAAACATAAACAATACATATAATTTGTCACCTGTGATGTTGTAGGAAAGGCAGCCAGTTTGAAAGACGAGCAATAAAATCCAATTTTGAAATTTGGAGTGAAGGATGGAGGAACGAACCAGAGCGTGAACTTTGAAAAACTAGACCAGTCTTAGTTTTTCTCTTCTCTCATTACTTAAGTTTTCAGTCATTTCCTGGTTAGGGTTAGGCCAAAACACCAAAACTGCATGATCAGATTTAGGAAAAAGTCCTGCTTTGCTACACACTTTTAGGTATTCGAAGCTTGGTTAAGTTTAGGTACCAAAATTGCTTGATTAAGTTTGGGAAAAATGTCATGGTTTGGGGTAAAGTAAGATAACTTTACTACATACACTACAGTTCAAAAGATTGGGGTCATCCAGACAATTTCAATGTTTTCCATTAAAATACACTTTTATTCATGTTCTAGCATAATTGCACAAGGGTTTTCTAATCATTAATTAGCCTTCCAACATGATTACCTAACATAATGTAGCATTAGAACACAGGAGTGATGGTTGCTGGAAATGTTCCTCTGTACCTCTATGTAGATATTGGATTAAAAATCAGCCGTTTCCAGCTAGAATAGTCATTTACCACATTAACAATATCTTCAAGTTATCTTCATTGAAAAAAATGCTTTTCTTAAAAAAATAAGGACATTTCTAAGTGACCCCAAACTTTTGAACAAGAGTGTATTTGCAGCTTTTCCTCAATTTTCTAATTTGCTATGGTGAGAAATGTCACCCTATCTCATATCTGATTGATTGGTTGAAAAGGAGCATTGACTTGAAGCATATTTGTGGCACATCACAAACAAACTTTCCCCCCGAAACATAACTGAGATTCCAGTTTAGTTGTATAAAAGCATAATTTTGTGGAGAGTTGGTTGAAACAACATTGGAACAGAATGGGAGAAGCCACAAGCCAGTGATGTACAACAAGTCCTGCTGCCAGACTGTACTCTTACAACAGACTGTTTGTTGCTGAAGTCCTAATTGGCGACGACTTCCATGCCTACAGTATATCGAGCAGCACGGAGTAACGAGGGAAAACAAAGCGGGGACAGGACAGTCGATTAACAGGCGGCGGAGAACAAGTGCCCAAACGGCTGAAGAGCTGTAAAACCACCGAAGCTGCGAGGACAGGAGAGTGGCGGCTGAAGGAGGAGGAGAGGAAATTGGATTCATCCTGCAACTAATCAACGTTGACAACAGAGAACACCACGTCTCAGAGAGGAGTGGCGTCCACAGATCCCCCGGGTCCATGTGGCCTGCAGCGAGGAGCAGCCTTTCATCACACGCACACTGCAAATAATCACACGCTGATGTCCAACGGCTGGCAGTGTCCCTCTAGTGGGACTCAGTGTGTGTCCAGCAGTTTCATTTTCATGTCAGAGTCTCTCCTCCCCGTCACTGTAGCTCAGCATGGAGGCTCCTCATACCGACCGCTTGTCATCTTGGTGGCTAACACTTGGACCAGACGTCGACACTTTCAGGAATGTTTCTAGCTCCTCCGTAATTAGCATGGAAGAAAACTGGTTTCTTTTTTGCGCAGATGTTGCCGTTATCGTGCAGCTTTCATTTGAAGGGGTTAGAAGCTGAGTGGTCTAACCCACAAATAATCCAAATATCTAGTAATGCTAGTTAGTGCTGTCAATGTATGATCGTCTTTGTCTTGGATTGTTATTGTGGTTCAGGACACAAAAGTACTACATCAGTCCAGGAAAAATGGGGTCCATAAGAGACTCAGAGTCCCATTTCAGAGTTCATTTCAGTATCCTTCATTATCCCAGGTCACCTCATAGTCTGGATACCGAGTCTTGAGTTTCTCAGTCGACACTGCATGGTTTGTTCATCCCAATCCCATGGAGTATCCGTACATGGATCTTCTTGGCCTGAGGATCATGTATGACTCTTCCTCCTCCAATACACTCACAGTCCGTGTCTCCACTTTTTTCCAGCTCTTCTGAAACCTTGTCGTAGATATCAGACCATGTCCACCTCCAAATAGTCTACAACCTGACTTTTATGTAATTTCTGTAATATTAGATTTTAATGGCAAAGTGGTCCAATCTACAACCCAACTACAGCGTTCCACTGGCACTTTGAATGTTAGACAGTTCTTGAAAACACAAACTTTGAACCCATTTTCCTCAAGAACTATAGAAAGTGGGTTAGACAATTCTGCTTCCAAACCATTCATTTGTTTTTTGGTTTAGAGATAGTTGAACCGGTGGCATTAGCTGAAAATACAATGAACAGACTCGCTCACAAGCTTTTTTTCGTTCACGCTGCACTTTAAACTAAAACTTCAGTATCTATTTCTTCTTCTTGTTCACGAATTAAACCAAATTGAAACTGATAGATGCAACATTTGCAGCAAGTTTGAGCAAATGTGTCATCTGAGCTATAGGACCAGCCTTCGTACACAATTAAGTCGGATTTCTCTTGAAATATACACACAAACACACAAAAAAAACCCCAAAAAACACAACAACAATCCATAATGTGACTAAAGTTAGAAAAAATGCCATTTTTGAATAAAACATGTTTTTTTCCTTGTGGCATTTAAAACCAATTAAAAGACTCAATGCACTAATGGGATGTAAAGAAAGTGACCTTTCAGTGGAAAGCTAAGCAAACAAACGTAAATAACATTTAAATTAGGCGGCACCTTGGTTCTGTTGTTCAGAACGTAAAGCAGAAGGTTCTATGTGGAGTCTGTGTGCACTACAAACAAAGAAAATTTTATTTTCAGGCAGTTTTGGCACCAAAAAAATGCTGTAAAATAACAGAAAAGCTCATAGAAATACAGTCATATTCTATTATTCCAAATTGAAAGAACATTTTCAAGCCTGAGATCATAGACAGATGGATGAAAACAGTGTTTTGTCAGGTTACCAGTGTTTATAATTATTATATACAGATGAAAACACATTCATTCATCATTTTTCTTACGAAAACATCTGTAATTATAAACATATCCCTCATTTAACAAACAAATCTTTGTAAAATTACAGAACTGATGCATATTTTTCTGTTAATTTTTACTAGTTGTATCTGATTTTAGAAATACATTTCCCAATCATCCAAATATTTTGGATTTGTGAAATCTAGATCTTTTTCTTTTTTCCTCATTTTTTGTAATTTCGTTTAGCAGTTCTTACATGCTTCTGTGCTTATTTGAAGTAGTTATTTAGTTTTATATTGTCTACACATTTAGATTTTTTGTATAAGTCTACTATATAAATAAATTTGAATATCGCCTTTTGTTAAATTTGTATTTCGGAGCTCTTGTCTTTATACAAAAATCTTAAAATAAAACATGTATTTAAAAAAGAAATAAGTTTACAGTAGTAAACTCACATTTAATAATTTCATTTATTAAATGAAATTGCACTAAAATTTTCTGATGTAAAAAGAAGAAACATTTTCTTTAAAAAGAAGACTTTTTATCTACAAATTTCCAATGTTATTTTAATTTAGACAAATAAATTCATTTGTAAATTTTGTGCATTGTTGAAAAAATAGTTTTTAAAAATTGGCATAAAATAAACTCAAGAAAAATTATATAAAATTACAGATTTAAAAATAATTACTTTTTTTTTTTTTTTTTTACAGTGTGCGCAGGTTTCTTCTTCCAGTCCACAGACATGACACATGGAAGGTTCATTGGTTATTCTAGAGGTGTTTGTGTGGAAGTGATGACTGATGTCAGCTGGGAAAACCTTCAGCACACTAAAGCCCTCTGTAGGATAAAGATTTTATAGCTAATGGATGGAAATAACCTTCAAATGCAAAGTCTGGCTTTTAAGAGTAATAGGATGCACAAATATCTGTATAATACAGTCCGTATAGGAGCCCTCTAACATACACTATAGACGTATGTTATTGGATTTTACTGTTACTGATGTATGCACATATTTTTTCTACCCAATTACAGAGGACGTCAAGTCTCCCCTGGAATGAAATTAACATGTTTTTATAGCTGCTCTGTTTGTCTGTCTGTGTGCAACATTACTCAAAAACGGAATAACGTATTTGGATGAAATTTTCAGGGAAGGTCAGAAATGACACAAGGACCAAGTGATTAGATTTTGGCAGTGATGCGGCTTTTTCAGCCACAGCTCACAACAAACAAGTCAAACAAGTGAGCTGCAGGCTGGAATAATCTAGTTTTAAGCATCTTGTTGCATTTTTCACTGCAACATATAGTCCCGAACCTCTGTGGAAACAGAACAACCATGACTGGAAATAGAAAGAACTCAAAAGTGTTTTATGTGCAGTTTAACAAAATTAAAAGGCCACAAATCATTAAAAAGGGAAAAATAAACTATAATTTCTTCCATTATTCATTTTACAAACAAAAAAAAACTTTAAATGGAATCAGCATGTACAACATTTTTCCAAGTAGCCACAGGTTTTACCAATAGTGAAAAAAATTGTGACTCTTCATACTAGAGATATTTAACTACTTATATTTTGAATTTGTTGCCATACTTGTCTCCTATTTGCTCTGTGTTACACTGCCTGCAGTTCAGTCAAATACAGAATTATGTGTCTTTTTTACAGATTCTGGTTAGTAGAAATTGTTTCTTTTTGACAATTCTTTAATGAGTTGTGTAGAATAAAGTGATTTTAAGTTTAGATTTGGTTCATTTTCCAGATTTAACCTCAAGTCGCATATGTTTAGTTTAAAAGATAACACACTTTTCAAGCCTCCTGGGGAAATTTGGAGTTCAAAGGGTTAAATAAATCAATACTTTTATGCTAGTTTTCTCATCGGAGTCCTTCCTGTAGCTTAAAAATCACACTGAATCTTAACTGCAGTCATGTGAGATTTGAAAGCAGCTAATTAAATACTTTCATCTCTCTTCAAACCTAATGTTTAAGTCATACAGTAAATGCAATCACAGCCTTTTCATCCAGAGGCATGTGAGACACAAACTGAGAGCGTGAGCAGATTTTAACAAGATACTTTCAACAAAGTAATCCAGCATGTAAATTACTCTTTAAATCCTAAATGATATCATCATATGACTTCTAGATGTCAGCTACATCCAAGTTTTTAAAAGATTAGCTTTTTCCTGTGGTTTTAACATAACATGAGGAGGTTTTTAAAACAGTGAACTTTTAACACGTGCGACTTCTGGAGGACATAAAGGGCAGATGCTGCATGACACAGCATTAGTTAAAGCTTTTAATCCACTTCCACCTTTCTGCAGAGCTGGAAAACCAATGTTCGTCTTGTTTTATCTCTTGTCGCAGTCCATTGTAGCACACATGAGACCAAACATTCTTTCTATTCAAGATCATTTGTGGCCCTATTTGGTAAAAAAAAAAAAAAAAAAAAAAGTAGAGCTGTTTCTTGATTTTTTTCCCCCTTCTTGAGATTGCTCATTCCTAAATCCAAATTGAAGAAGCGTTTAATGCGTGGCCACCATCTGTGCCACATCATTTCATGGTTGCACTGCCGGTACATTTCGCAATTTACATGCAGGACCGACATATGACCTGTATACCGGCCGTCGCCTAGCAACCACACAGATGAAAAGGATGGAGAGATTGTAGAGAGACACACACAGAGGATGAACAAGAAAAGAAACGACAAAGAAATCTGGCTACTGAGTCTAGACATAGGCATGGTCAGGAGACAGCATCTGATTGATTTAGAAATAGACAAAATAGTACAAAAATTTGAAAAATTTGGAAAAATGAGTTAGAAAATAGATTAGGTTTATTTGGAACATTTAATAAATGATAAGAAAAGCAACAATAAACAACAAAAATTAACCATAAACTCCTGAAAAATCCACTTTTCTTATTTAGAGAAACATTTTAAGCTGAAGATATTATGTTGATGGCTTGCATTGGCTTTTTAATTTTGCATAAAATTAATATTTTATGTAATTTAAACTCAGATTTCTGTGTCAGTTGATTTAAAACTGAATTCAAGTTACGGTAACTTAATAAAACTGGCTTGATAACTTAATTTTTCTTCATTTTGGGTTAAAAATTTTAAATCTCTTCCCTTTTCTGCTAAACACTGGAGCAATTTACTTATTTTAATTCACCTACTAATTATTGCAATAAAGGATGTCACAGTTAAAAAAGGACATACAAGTTTGAACAACCTAATTTTTATGAGCACTCAAATAAAAAAAAAAAAACTTGTTTATACTATCATATATTGGGTAAGTGGTAATTAAAAACATGTTCAAAAAATGCACTACTAATAAATAATAAGAAAAACAATAATAAACAGCAAAAATTAACTAAAAAGACACTTTAAAAAATAGTTGAAGGGTTCTGTTCTATGCCCACCACTTAATTAACTACATAGATATAAGATTTTTTTTTAAAAATCACTTTTCCTGTCTAGCCAAACATTTTAAGCTGAAGATATTATATTGATGGGTTGCACTGGCATAATAATGATGAATTAACTAAATATTTTGTGTAATTTAAACTCAAATTTCTACATTACTTAATATAAAACTGAATTCAAGTTGAGATAACTTGACAAAATTAGCTTGATAACTTTTTTTTCACCTTGAGTTCTAATTTAAATTCTAATTTAGAGATGAAGATATTTTTTTTAAGTTGAAAGTATTTTTTTTTGGTTTCTTGTGTTGACATAATAATGTTGCTTCAACTTAATATTGTGTTTTATTTAAATGTTCTTTGTTATTAATGCACTGATTTAAAACTAAATCTAAATTGCAGTAATTTACTGAAATTGGCAACACTTTCCGTATGATTTGTGGAGAAGCTTAAATTTAGGCTGAAGATTTAAATATTGAGTGAAAATGCACAAGTTCAGGTGGTTTTTTTTGTTTTTAAAGAAGAAAAAAGACAATGATCAACAATTTTGTTGGTCAAGAAAACAAAACTACTGAAGAAAATCTAAGTGGAGCAAGTTCATTTTTTTTATATGTTTATCAACTTAAAAACTTACATATGTTTAATATGTAACTTTAGTTTTAAATAATGTGGAAAAACTAACTTGAAGAACCTAATTTTTGTGAGAAATCGACTTAAATATTTTGCTTCTACTACTAATCATAAAGTAATTACCTTTGCAGAGGAAAAGCAAACGTTCCTAACTCATTATAGTTTGTTGGTTGAACATAATTTCATTAAATATCGTTTCAGTTCAAAAAATCTGATGCAAAATGCTGCATTAATTGATTTTTTGGTGACAAGACATTTTTTAGAGTTACTTGAAGCAGAAAGCTCAAACAAACTAATGTTTAACAGCTCATTAGCTGTTTGGTGCTAGCATTGACGCACATTTATGCTATTATTTCCACACATCTTGCTCATTTTTAAAAAGTAATGCCAGTTAAACACGTCTTTATGAAAGACTGACATGCATGTCCGTGTGTGTTCCCACAAAAAAGATTTCTGCCCTTTAATTGTAAACCAGAGGGAGTAAAACTAACTATAACAGCAGTATGCCATTTACTATCGTGCTTTAGCACCAACTGTTTGAATGATTGAACCATCTGGCTGTGTTCAAGTGTTCAGTAATGTGATTTCCCACCACTTTCAAAAAGAATTACTCTAATAATAACATTAAAAGCCGTAAAACATCACGCAGGCCACAGTGTGACTTTAAGGAATAGCAGGCGTTCCATCAACTGGTCCCTTCGCCCTTTAGAGCACTTATTAAGTCGGCTGTAACGCTGCAGCCGAGAAATCTCACAGGGAAACCCGGTTCAGCCCTCGAACCCCATAATTAACCTTTTTTTTCTCCTCCTCTGTGACCGGACCTCTGTGCTTCTAAGTTGTGGTCACTCGTGGCTCCTGCTCATGTGTACCTGTAGCCTTGTAGTGCATCTGTGTGTGTGTGTGTGTGTGTGTGTTTGTGTATGTCATCACCTGGAAAAACAAAGGCTCACTGGTTGCCATGGAAACAACACTTCTCACTTCCCTTTTTTTCCTCCCTCTCACCTCAGACATAACACTGATTGTAGCGCTCCCAGCCCTCCCATCCTGCCCCCCGTCCCTCCGTCTTTCTTTCACACATAGATGCAACTTAAAACGTGATGAGTCTCTAAAGGCCCGGTGGACAGGAAGCAACACACAGCTGTCATCACCTCATCAGCCACGTTACGTCAGCATCCTATTTAAGGTGCGCTTTCCCTGACATCCGCTCTGGTCGAAAAGCACCTCTAACGGTAAAGTAAAGCTATTTTCTCTCATTTTTTTGGGAAAATTGTTTGACCCTCCGAACTAGCGTTCGTTGAACTAGCCATCTGTGACCTGCAATTCCTTTGGAAAACTTAACTAAATCCAAGCTTAAAATCACATTACTCTTCGTGTTTTATTTAAAAATTCACAAAAAAACTAAACAAAAAAAATCTACAAAAAACTAGATTCTGTAAAAAAGAACAAAATTCTGCATTTTTTTGACACAAACCTGAAGCCATGATTCGCTCCTCTACGTGCAGTAGTCATGTGACAAAAATTAAGGATTTTTCAATTTTTTTTGCAGAATTAAGTTGAACAGTTAGCATATGTGATCAATAACATTACATAAGTTATTGGTCACATACAGTACAATGTAAAAAAAAAAAGAAAGAAAAAATGTCATTTTTACAGTAAAATTCCAGCAGCTGTGGTTTCCAGAACACTTTCTACATTTATGGTAAAGATGTGATGTAATGTATTAATACTGTTGATTTTATGGTTAAAAAATGTCCCTCATTCCACATTTTACTGTAAAAAAACAAAAAAATTTTAACAAAACTTGAAAATTTGAATGAAAATATTTTGTTTGTGTGATCTATTATAAATATTTCAGCATTTTTTCAGTATCAGCACAATAATTTGTGTATTTAACATTTAATATATGTATTTTTAGCATTACATATATGCAAAAATTGTGGTTATAGCTGTTATTATTATTATTATTATTATTATTATTATTATTCTGCTATTAATGTTACTTGATAACTTAACTTGGATAAACTTAATAAATTTGTGTGTTGCCAATTGAGGCAATTAATTTAAGTTGATCCAACAATTCACAATTTTTTAGCATATGTAGAGACATTTTTTTCCCAGTATATACTATTCTCTTTCTTATTTTTGTTCTTGTTCTTGTTCATATTCTTATTCTTGCTCTTATTTCGGCATTAATGTTAATTGTTAACTTGGATAAACTTAATTCATTTGCATGTTGCCAAATGAGGTAATTCATTTAAGTTGGTTCAACATTTCTCATTTTTTTGGCATATTGGAGACATTTTCCCCCCCATTATTATTATTATTATTATTATTATTATTATTATTATTATTATTATTATTATTATTATTATTATTGTTATTATTATTATTATTATTATTATTATTATAATAACTGTTTAGTACTGCACAGAATAAAACAGAAATTGTGCAAAACCACATTTTAGTGAAAAATTAGTCCAAGCAATAAGTGCCAATACACTCCTTGTGGCCCGGACGGATACATCCAGCCACAAAAATAGTGTTTCCTTCTGATTTAAACATGGCTTTTCTATGTGTTCCCTTTCATAATCACATTTGTTGTTGTCCAGTTGAAAATCCTGTTATCATCTATGATTGCTTTTTGTATTTTTTTGCGTACACAACCTGCTGATGTGCAAGGAAGGATATAAAACAACTCCGAGTGGCCACTTCATCTTTTCAAACAAGTTCAAAGATGGGACGTGTTGTCAGCCTCTAGTCAATGAGCTCTGATTACCACCTTTTCAGCCTTAAGAGGTGGAGAGGCGAGAGAGGAGGAGGCGGAGTGGAGGGCAGGTCAGAGACAAAGAGAAGGTGAAGTGGAAAATGGAGGCGTTGTGCCGGCAATTATGATGGAGCAGCCGCTTCTGTCTGGCGCTATATTGCCATTCCTCATGAGCAGCTTCATATATCGAACACATTGATTTCTTTGGCAGCCTTGTTCATAACAATCCTCGTTCCAAGCAACATGGAGCACATGTAGCCTCAAAAAACAAAGGGATGTGTGGACACTGAGCGATGGAGGCAGACTTGAGCAGTAGATCACTTCATATACTCTAGTTACATGACATATCTGTGAAAGTAAAAATCGATAAAGCTGCATTTTTAGTCATTTTTGAGGCAGGATAAGTGGAAGAAAAATGGTTTGGATGTCAGCCTCTCATTCAGTCTTAATATCTGTCTTAAATGTGAAAATCCACCATTTCGACTAAATAAAATGTTAGTTTGCAAGCTTCCTCGTGTAGAATGGAGGCTGTGGTCATTCACGGCGGTTATAACGGCAACCAGTTCCTGCAGACGGTCGACTCTCAGAGCTCAAGCACTACCCTGTCGAGCTCATTGTGGTTTATGCCTTTCCCTGGTTCCTTTCATTAGCCAGACTGACAAACCCATTACCTGCTCCTTCGTCTGAGCTCTCGGAATTTAATTGGCCCCTACGTGTCACTCAAATGTGCATGTTCAAAGCTCAGCAGCATGAAGAAGTTGGTGATGTCTTTTTTTTTTTTCATATTATGGCCATATTGAGTGGTCTTGGTGGAAAATGTGAGCAAACGCTATTAACATTCAACTAATTGCACCCTTACAATGATCCACTACTTGGTTATTCAGTTTTGCTGCAGTGAGAGTCCAGAGACTAGCCATTATTACCTATCATTACAATGATCTGTTTCAAATTACATGTATTAGTGCAGCTTTAAAGATCGACACATAGATTTTTACTGGATCATCCCTTTAAACAGAGTTTGCTTTCATTCTGCTTACGCTGTAAAAACAAAAGTTTAGATCTGTACAGGAGGTATAAAAGAAATCGCTCAATGTCAAGTACTTTTGACGTCAATTTGAAGGGCGAGAATCACTGCTTTACATAAGACAGCAGGGACAGCCGGTAATCAAGATGAATGGATATATTGTTTTAAAATGAGCTCCATTTGACATCTATTAAAGCAGAAAATGTTCAGACTGATTTAAAGCAGAAAACGTGACGTTACTTACATAATACCATCAGCTGAGGTGCAGGGGACTGAAAGACGGTGAGCCGGAGCCTTTTTTATATTTAATTATTCCTATCAGTTTGAAAATAATTGCTTTTCTCTATATTTATTTGTAGTCCAAAGCAATCTCCTCTTTAACCCGCTGTTCTGTCGGGCTTGTTTTTAACCATCTGCTTCCAAATAACTGAATGCTGTTCAGCAAAAAAGGGCTGTATTTATTTTCCCTGTGTTTTTACATGATTGAATTTTAGCCAATCTATTAGTAATTGTTGCTTTTTCAAAGGAACACACAGACATCAACATGCTGCATCTGATATGTCTGCAGGAGTCGTAGAAGCATCTACCTTCTTAGAGGAGTCCTAGTTCTCCCAGTACTTATTAATAATTCAGGATATTTGAAGAGTTTCTGAAACTTCAGTGCTGCTCTGTGTCTGGTCAAATCCACAAGGAAATACTAATGAGAACAGGGCTTCACAGCGAAGAGAATCTGTTTGGAGTTGCTGAACAACAGCCTCTTCAGTGTCTTAAAGTGAGATGTTTCTTTTTTCCACATATAAATGAACCTCTGTCGCATTCAAGCCCTTCAGAGTTCACACATTTTTAGTTTACTTAACAGCATATTTAAATATTGTAAAAGAAGAACCCACTTTTTGTTAAAAAAAAAAAAAAAAAAAATATATATATATATATATATATATATATATATATATATATATATTTGTATGGATATTATATACAGTTTTGGCTTTTTTTAATACAGTGAACATTAAAATATAGTATCTTTTGTGATTTTTGTGATTAAAATAACAGTTTAAAGAATTGCTTACCATTTTCTATCCTTAAAATACACAATTTTAAAATATCTGGGTAAAATCATATTTTTTGCTAATTTAAACACAATGAAAATTGTATAAATTTGTTGTCAAATGTTGTAAAAGTATCGTTTATGATTTGCATTTTTTATTATTTTGTTGCAGACGGCATGTACATTTTTGCTTGTTTTTTTCTCTGATTTTACTAGACATAAATTTAATTTAGCAAAACAGCAAGCAATCAGTAAAAAAAGGTTCAGTTCTTGTTGTACATAATTTTTCTTAAAATAAAGACAAATATCTGTAAATATATATATATATATATATATAAGAAGAAGAAGGATAGTAATAATAATATGTAAATAACAATAATATTATATATAAATAACAATAAGTAAATTATTTATATATATATATATATATATATATATATATATATATATATATATATATATATATATAAATAAAAAATTCAAATCACTTATTTAAATACTGTTAATAACAATGTCATTTTATGCATAAATGTCATTATAAAACTAACTGCCACTTTCTGGGTTTTTTTTGTTGTTTTGTTTTTTTTACAATTCATGTATAAATTAATATTTTTTTGGTGGTTTTACTGGTAAATTTATTTAATTTAACAAAACATGGCAAAATCTGTAAGCAAACTGTAAGAAACTGTTTTAAAAAGTTCACTTTTCACACTGCAGTTTCATTTGGCTCGCATACAATCACTACTATCACTATTTATTGATGTCTTCTTGCTTCACTGCTCTGCTCTCAGATAGAACTTAACTGAATCTACACATGCTCGAGGCATGGTCGTCTTTTCTCGTCTGCTTTCCAATAAATATGCTTTCTGCTTTTCATTCCAGCTTTTTGGGATTCCTGACAAATCTGTTCACAAGGGTAATATGAACAAATATTTCCATATAAGACCAGTGGAAATGACACATTTCTGCTCATTGCTGCCATGAGTTTGAACAATAATGAGCTGATGGTAGTGTTAGCAGGGTGGAGAGCAAGAAAATGAAGCCAAAGTCCCAACAGGGAATTTATTATTGAGGCTGCATTAGTAGAGGATGCAAAGCAAAGCAAGCTGCTCCTGATGAAAGCAAAGAAAGGAGATTAGGGAATTATCTTTGTCTTTACTTCAGTAATTGCTTTCTATCTAGGCCAAAAACAAATATAAATGCATGCAACTCCAGATCCATGTTGTCCAGTATTTTTTTTATTGCTGTTACAAGTTATGATTTGTCTCTTCAGCTGCAGAATTTCATTGATCTGCGGTGCATTAGCTGGCACTTGGAGGTGTTCACAGTGTTCATTACTTTTTGTTGTGAAGTCAGTACGCTTAATACACACCGAGGAGCCTGGGGATTGCTTATTTATTTTCACGAGAAACAGCGGGTAAGCTGAAAAGTTCAGAGCAGAGTTAAACAAATGTTAAGCAGCTTACAAACAGCAGAAATAATGGATGCTTAGGGTAATGGTGTTTCTCACAGAAAGATAAATTGCTAATCGTGAGCGCGAGCCACTGTAGCAACAAACAAAGGTGGAAGTTGTAGGGCTTCAAAGCCAATACAAAAAAGATGGAAGCACAATGTAGAAAGGAAACCAAATGTTTAAAGAAAAGTAGTTTATAGTTTGAGAAATGAGTAAAGATGTAGCTAGTAAAGGTGCACCATGACAGAGACTTGTGTGAGGCTTATTGACGTCAATCCAGCGAACAAGTGTTGACCTGAGCTTGGATGAATTAGGATAATGATTTTGCCTCACGTATTACATCTGATGGTAACTTACTTTCACATTTCTGTGTGACAGTAGATGGAAACAAAGAGTTTGGCACCGGTTTGCTCTGATTTATGTCACTTCAAAATTCTAAATTAGCCTCGGTTCCAATCTTGGGATCCTTCTTGGGACATCCCTAGGAAGTAGTGTAATCGCTTTCTAGCCAAGAATAAATGAGATTGAGACCACATTTGCTTTGTCAAATGAATATGAAGGAGATGGTTAGCTTAGCTTAGCATAAACGCTGTAAACAGCCGAAATTACCAGCGTTTCCCTGTTCAAAGGTTAGGCAGTGACTTCCTGGAGTCTCTGTTGTTGTTGAGTTCCCCAGACAACCCAACTATCCTGGCTGCAGTCTGGAAGTTGAATTTTGTATCCCATCCATCATATTTTGACCGGTTTAAATGTCAAATATGTGCACAGTATTGGAAAAGACCTACTTTATGCTATTTTGTTTTGCTATGCGGCAGTGAGAATAAAAATCATCATATTTTTTTGCAAAACGCTTGTCTGGGAACATTGTTCTGCAGAGTTATTGCTGTTATTTTTTATACTTTACGTAAATTTTGCTGATGACACTTACATGCTTTTACTTGATCCTCTACACCCTAAAGTCCTTCTGCTATTTTGAAAGCATTTTTTTTTTGTTAAATTGACAAAATTACATGATTTACCACAACCAGAAAGTAATTACAGAAAGTCTTTGACTTGATCTTGTGACATGCATTTCCATTGGGAAAAGATTTCAAATCCAAGCTTAAAATTGTGATAGTTCATCCAAATCACCGTATTTTACATGTCTCCTTTTAAAATCACTGCTGTCACCCATTTAGTCTTTGTGTTAATATACTCAAATTTAAAAGATGCTTTCATTTGTAGCAGAAAATGCTTTTTGGAACAGAAACCACACTGTTCACCTGCACCTTTAATTGACCATTACTAACAGCAAAAACATTATTTTAAATATTCAACTTTGAAGAGGTGTATTTCCAGTGTTTTGCAGTTTTTCAGTCTTAAATAATCCTCAAAATGGAGGCACAACAAAAGTTTTTTCATAGAACCGCTGGAGCTTCAGTGCATACCCCGATTGCTACTTTACCATGTGGTAATATTATTATGAAGATGCTGTTCCCGGGTCCCAGTTTCCACATGCAGTGACAACAGTGAAGCTGTGACTCATCCAGAGATGCCTTATTCAATTAAAATACGCTGGTTGGATGTTTTGGGTGCAGAGGCCCCAGTGAGCTCTGAGTGAAATTAACAAGCAACAGTAATGGTTATGACTCAAATGTTCCATCCATAGATGTTGGTTTATTAGGTCAGTAAATTGTCTTTGGAAAATGTATTATCCAAACAGCTTTTAATGGGAAGCAGAGAAATGAGAAATCCAAATGATAATGTTGGCCTTGTTTCTTGTTTTCTCTGAGCCTTTCTACCTCATTGCTTATTATTTCTGTATGTTCCTCGGTACATGTTGGTCTCTAAGGAAGACTCTTGTCATTTGCATTAGAGCAGGTGTGCAGCTGGGAAGTCATGAATCTCAATAACTCATTAGATTGATTGCTGGTGGATTTTAAAATGACTCCAGAGATGCTGTTTTTGGCTAAAACACTCACAAGTTGTGAACATGGAGATTTTTCACATCTCTACTATCCACCACATGGTATGAATGTGGCTTAACTGTAGGCAGAAGCTGAAGATTACACTGCTTGTAGCAATGATAGCAACGCTGTGTTAACAGCTGCAGTGTTTTGAATTCACTGCTGCTGTGATTCACTCCTCCAGTTGGTTTTCTTTCCATAGAAATAGTAATTAGCCAAAAAATCTGGGGGAAAAAAAGGTGAAAATCTGTGAAATATGTGTTTAAAAAACAGTGGAATACTGTAAAGTTCAAAAATGGTAAAATAAACATGAAAATAATGGCAAATATCTGTAAAATAAAGTATTTTTTAGGTGGTTTTAGTACAGTAAAGCAGTGCAATTTTACACAGTTTCACTCATTGTAAAAGAACAAATTGGTCTTTGTAATGATGCAGATTTCTAATGTGACATTATTTACCATTTTGGCCTCTCTCTCTCTTTTTTTATAGGTAACCTGCAAATTCAAACTTGTTTCTGTAATTTTTACTTGACAATACATGTGATTTCCCTCCCAAATGGGGAAAATAACACTTTATGGATTTATTGATCATTTTCCAATCTTTAAAATCATTTCAAATAATGATTGGCTAATTGATATACTGTAAAAAAAAAAAAAAAAAAAAAGTCTCATTTTATGATCAAGGATTGGAAATAATTTAATCACAATTGATTGAACAACAGATGTTGGATGTGGGCATTGATTCCCAGCAACTTAAAGACCCCTCCCACTGAAAACCAAATTTTTTTCCTTGTTGACATCTCCGTATGGTGTTTGTTTAAATGTTAGAAGACTAAAAGACATATTATTGGTAATTTCACTTTGAAACTGCAGTGTACTGATGTCCCCCGAGGCTAAGGAACCAATCCTGTTAACTTGCCAGACAGGGCTTTCTGTAGCCGGTCATTATTGTTCTTCAGTTCTAACATGTATGACTGAATTACTCCAGTATTAAAGCTATTTATAGAGGTTGTCCATTCTACTACTCAGAGAAAATTGGGAGTTGCTCCTCCTCTTCTGCCCCAATCACTTGTGGAGTACCTCAAGGGTCGATCTTAGGGCCCATTTAATTTCCCCTGTTTATGTTACGCTGATTACACTCTGATATATCTGCCACTATATCCGGACGGTGCTACCTGAACTGTGTTAGATGACTAAAATCTGCATTTGAATGAAAATAAAATTGAAGTAATTGTGTTTTGTCTCCTCAACAACAAGTACAACCATCACTTAACAGATCTGCACATTCTAAAAGAAGACAGTACAGAGTCACATCTAAGTCATTTTTCAGTCGGAAGGGATTATTTTCAGGGTTAAAAAAAAAAATCCACAGAGAAGAGTTTTTAAGGGTTAAATCAGTGAGCAGAGAGCAAATTTAATAGCAGAAAAACTCTGACATGAGATGGTAGGTGAGCCGACATGGACTGACTCCGGTGCTAATAAGCGTTTTCATCACAGCGGCGCAGTTTGCTGATTGCCTTCAGGAGACAAATCTCTTTAAGATCTTGCTGTCTCTTCAAAACACATTAGATTCCCCCATTCCACATTTGAATGCCTCGGGCGCTCTCAAATCACTGAGCCAGCACTTTAAAATCTATGATAAGAAGTTTCAAAGGAGTGTTTCGTTCAGCCTCTATCTTGCATGTTTCTCCTTGAAACAAAATTTCTGGTATATTTTTCCGTCTTCACCTGTTACTTTCTCTTCATTCCACTGATTGTTCCAAATATTTGCTGTGCTTGAGTGGATCAATCAGGCATCGATTTGTTTACTTAATCTCCTTTTAAGAGGCTTTGTTTTGAGCCGAGCTCTCTCAGCACATTGTGAACCTGCATCGTGTAGTACAGTTGTTCGATACAAGCGTTACCCACTCAGTTCGTCTCAAGGCTGCTCAGACGAGAGCCGCGAGTGACTCATGCAGAGACGAGGCAGTGTTTAAAGAGATTTTTGACAAGATCAAATGTGAGAAGTTCTTTGCCACTAAACTCCTGTTGCCTCCCGGTGAACATCGCGAAGCAGACGTGAGATTTCTGCTAAATTTGTAACAGCCACTGTGCCAGTGAGTCTCAGATTTAAAAGGAAGTTCTCCTCAGTTTTTTAGCCTTATATATGGAGGAAGATCAAGTTTCTCAGAAGTGATATCATTTTTTGTTACCTGGAGGTACACTGAATGCCAATTTAGATGTTCCCTACTGTGTGCTATTTCTGCAGACAAAATGAATTCATCTGGAGATGGTATCTAAATTATTTGAACTAAAACAGCATATTAAGCTGCCACGGCAGTTAAAATACCCGGGGATTAAATATGGATGACAGCAGTCAACTGCTGTTTCCAATTACAACAGATTCTTTATTCCCTGTGGCTCTCGTCTCACCTCTGCTTAACTCCATGTTCTGTGACAAGAGCTTGTTACTTTCCTCTTGTTACTTTCCCTACTTGTTCATTTATCCCTTTCCTTTCCTTTTCCTATAGCATTTCTTGCATTGCTGTTGTGTTTTACCATGTATTTTTCTGCCAATTCTTTCCTCTTCTCTGCCTTTCTCTTTTACATTGTTTTTGCTGGAGTTTTTAGCAGATTTAACCCTATTTCACCAGTCTTAACAATCACAAGAGAAATCTGTTCTAGGATATTGCTCAGGAATTATTTGGTAATGTGAGACTCAGCCCCAGTTAATGTCAGACATCTTTGATATTTACACTGTAAATCATTTGAAGGTCATTCGATGTAGAAGTTCCCTTGCTGTCTTAAATATAAGTTAACTGCACTTTAGTTGTTCAATTACATCAAAAATCCTCTTATGAGTGGTCAAAGTGTAGAATATTAAGTTGAATCATATAATATCCTGTAGTCTCTGATGCAGCAGTATTTTTTAAACCTCACAGAATGTGCATGTCTGAGATTAACCAGACAAACATCTGTTAAGTGTCTCGTTTTGCACAACTACATATCAGACCCTGTTAGGATTTAATTCTGCTGTAGTGCTAAGCCAACACTACTCTAGTTTCCTTTTCTCTTTGTCATCTTATTTCCTGTTCTATAGAAACATATTTTACCCATTAAACTGACTCTGACTCTGTAGGAGAAGCAGATCAGATTCAGACCACATCATCCGACAGGTATGAAGGTCATCTCTGCACCTTTTAAAGATGCAGGTCACTCTCTGCTCCCCAGCTGCTTAACACACTCTTTTACCGATGAGCCTCTTAGAAACGCTGATCACTCTGCTCTTGAGAGTCATGTTTGCTCTTATTTGCCTTCTGCACAGATTGGTGCTCAGAGTGAACCCACTGTCTGCATTCCAAATATGTAGCGGCTGTTTTGTGATCGGCTCTTGACTCGAGTGGAATGAGACTGAGCAGATATGTCATCCTTTGTGGCGCTGAATGTAAAGAAGTATTTTAATATTTTTCACCTATTCCAGCAGGTAAACTATTACACAGCAGCTCTGTGCTACATTACAACTCAGTTGCAAATTTGGAAATTTAGAAATATGAAAAAAATGTGTCTTTTTGTTATACATTTTTCTGTACCTCTTATTTTTTAAGTACAGCTGCTGCAAGCATTTTAAAATTCAGGCGTGGCTTCACTGGAATCCAACCAAAAATCTCACAACAGTAATATATATGATATATATTATCGATCAACTCATTGATTGATTTTTGTCAACCATTTCTAGTGGTAAGAAGGAGAGTCTGAGCCAAAGAGAGAAGTTCATATATTCAGTCTTTTTATGCAGCAGAGTTAATACAGTAAAAACAGCAGGCTTGTTGTCTCCCAAATATTCTGTTTCTGTACAACTAAACTGCATTTTCAGTTTTATTTTAAGGGAAACGATTGTTTGTGATGTCTCATGTCAACATTTCTTAGCTTAAAAACTAAACAACTAATTAAAATTCAACTTAAGTGTAAGAATAATGGTTCCACCCCGACAAAAATGTTATTCTCCTGTTGTTAAATGATGCTGTCATCATCATCTACTACCTTCCTTTAAACTGGAAGAATGTTCTACTGTTTCAAAAAGCTGTGAAACCGCTGAAGCACTCTGAAAGTGCAATTTAGCTTTAAGGGAATGCACTTTTTAGAAGACAAGGATCAGTACAGAAAGGACAGCGACTAGATGGCAATGGGTCAAACACAAACCCGCTGGAGTATAAACACAGGACTTTTAAAGGGGATCCAGTGGTGTTTAGTACCAGGATGTTGGCTGTGGATCCTTTGGGTCCTCTGGGTCGTAGGGTGGATAGGGATGGTTGATTGGATTTCCAATCAGACTGTTAAGTCTGGAAGTTGAGTCAACACCTTGGACTCTTTGTCGTGCTCCTCAAGCTGTTTGTGAGAGGTTTTGGCAGTGTGATGAGGTGCATTGTCCAGTAGAGGAGTGCTTGTAAATTCCAAAACCCACAATGTCCCAGCACACTATGGCATCCACTTCATCAGTCACTGGTTTAATGTTGTGGTTGATCAGTGAATTTATCACATAATAAGGGGGAAATACATGTCCGCACCCTGTTAATATAGACTCTCCAGAAGAGTCCTTGCTTTGTAATGATGTTAAGATAGTTTTACGTTGAGTTTTAAAATGGATTGATTGGAGTGGTCTGGCTCTTTTGCTGGATTCTTACCTTTAGCATAATCAGAGATTTGAAAGTTGCATCCTTGAGCTCGTCTGGTTCTGTCAAATTATCATCTGCAAAACTTGAACTGTCCATTTAAACATCCCCAGTCCAAGCTGTGCCTTTGTTAAGATTCAGTGCTCGGAAATCTGAGGCATGATAATTATTTTCAGGCTTAAGTCACTGCTTCTCACAGCATGTGTCAGCACAAACCAACAATGAGGAGTTTGTGCTCACTGTGTAGCAGAACAAACTGCGAGCTGAAGCAACACTGACAAACAGCGAACAAAAAGGCTTCTTTTCTGCGAGCGCTCCACTCCTCTGTTCCCCCCTGTAGGTTTTAAGCAGCTTATTAATAATTGAGCAAGGAGAGTTGTGCGATGGCAGATCTATCACGATCCTCCCTCTGCTCCTGTCACAAGCTCTGCATGGAGAGATGGATATTGGAGCAAAGTCATTCACACTCCTTCACAGAGGATTTTTTTTTTTTTTTTTTTGGTGGTGGTGGTGATGGGGGGGGGCATGAGCAGGCCAGCTGTACTATGCCACCATTTGAAAATGTGATAATGAATTTCTACCAGTGTGAAAATGTTGCAAAAGGAAGCAAAACGCCACGTTAAGACGGGAAGTGTGAAAGAAATTGATCGTCCAATTTGCATGTTTAGTTCAAATCCAGTGTTTGTTCACTACAGGGTATCTCCCATATGTTTTAGAGCTATTTAGAAATGCATATCACAGCGTGTGTCTCTACTCTCGTCCCTCAGGACAAACTACCCACCGGTTTTGGATCAAACTGGCAATAGCAGCTGATTCTTGCATAACAGTTGTTGTAACGAGCAATGCATGAGTGGGGTTTACCCACTGAGTCATTTAGAGGCAGGAAATTACTTCATTTCACAACACGAAAAATAGCTTTACCCTTCAATTTCTTGCTGTTGCCTTTCATCTAATGACGGACAGCATGTCTGCAGGGAAACCAAACTGATCGCTGAATAATACAAATCTCCTTTGGAAAAATCAGATGGACTTTAAAAATGCATGCGCCTCCATGTCGGGTCCTCAGCTTCCAGGTGTGCCTCTGCTGGTATGAGCTGATTCTGGGTTGCATAACCAGGCTTTTTTTTAACACAAAATGGGCAAAGTTACAGTCTGACTGTAATTTTATTATGCCCTTTTCCTTCTTTTGGCTTTTTTTGTAGCAGCAGGTTACAGAAGTGGACAGAAGCAACATGAGCGAGTGACAGGAAAACCTGAAAGCAGCCTCCTGTGCTCTATTGATTGATTTCTTTGATGTGATTAGTTTCAAACTGCAGAGATGGTGGTTTTGTTGGCACTCTCACCAAGACTCTGAAGCTTTCTGAAATGCTGTAAGGTTCGGTTGTGACAGCAGCACCTTTGAAGAGGCTGAGAATTTTCTCTTTTTGATGTTTCATTGTGCCTCACTGCATTTTGGTGGTAGAGAACACAAGCTGTATAAAAATCTGTCTTTTGGAAAGTTTTGGGTTCAGTAGAGGGAATAAGGGCATCTAGAAATCTAGCTTTAGAGGAAATATTCTGACTGTTCTGATGGATAAAGACTGGAGTAAAATGAAACGGTTTAACTTTAGAGTTATCAGACATGAGGGAGTGAAAAGAGTCATGACTTTCATTGAGGAAGGAAGAAGCAGATGTGTCTACTGTGTGTCCAAGTGGTTGGAGGAGGGCACCTACAGACCATATCTATGGAAGACATAACAGCTGATAACAGCCAGTTAATGGGCTGACAAGAATCAAACTGGGAGGATGGGATGCTTGTCTTTTCCAGTAGCCGTAAAGTCAAAGGAGACGTCCACAGATTTTTCACCAGGGACCAAACCCAGCATCTGGTGATGTCTATGGGTTCAAGACTTCAGGCTGTCATTGACTGCAAAGGATTTGCAACCAAATATTAAAAGTGACAATTTGATTTATGATCATGCTAGTTTGGGGCTGCATAGTGGGTCAGTGGTTAGCACTGTCGTCTTGCAGGGGATCTTCCTGCATGGAGTTTGCATGTTCTTCCTGTGCATGCATGGCTTTTCTCCGGGTACTCCGACTTTCTCCCACAGTCCAAAAACATGCTGAGGTTTATTGGTGATTCTAAATTGTCTGTGTAAATGTGAATGTGATTGTTTGTCTCTATGTATAGTCCTGTGATAGACTAGATAGATGGTTTCTCCAATTACTTTTGGTCTCTTAAAGAGGTGGAGGGCACATCTAAAATGTGTTGTAACTCCTACACTGTTCACCTGATTTGCATGTAAATACCCTCAAATTAAAGCTGAAAATCCATGGTGGTGATGTGTAGGGTTGTAAATTGTGTCAGTGTCCAAATATTTCTGGATCTGACTGCATATCTCTGTTTGTGCTGCAGCAATTTTAGTCTTGAATATTCTGTTGCGAGTCTGGCAATGTTGCACAAATGCAATGCAAAATCTACGAAGAACACCACTGCACAGAGGAGAGGCTTTTTATATCTGCCAGCAATCCTGTTTTACACTTTAGAGTTTCTACCTGTTTAATTGTGTGTAAGTAATGTGTGGCGATTCTACCATGCCACTGTAATGTTGATAACACATATTAATGTTGAATTAGTGTAAGCTCCATCGCCGCTCTTGTGTATTTTTCTGTCAGACCCTGCTTGTGTGACTCCGTTTATCCGTCCATCTATCCATCCATCTGTCTGTCTGGTGCTGAGCCCCTGGCAACCGCTGGCCCCTCAGTACCCTTAGATAAACACAGCTGCTACCCTGCATCTGCACTCAGGAGCCGAGGCTACCGACAAGATTTGATCAGCTCCACTTCAAATGCTGTTTCTCCGTGACACTACAGGACCTGAGGGATTCTCAATTATTCAGGAAAGAACAGATCAAAGCCCCTGCTTTCCAGAAAGCATTTTAGATTTCGAAACTCTGTTGGAAAAGGATACATTCTCACCTATCACCTATCGCTTGCTCAGAAATGGTCAAAACAAGGCTCTGAGTCACCTGTATGTGACACGAGAACTGCCTCCCTTACAAGAGCTGTGATTTTCTTCCTCCTCTCATTGCACCGAATCTCCACTCGATCTGGAGGTACTTATTATTATGGACTGATAAAGAATCACAGAGTGCATAAAAATTCCTCCTTCAAGTTCTCCAGTGTGTTGAAAACACAATAAAACCTTCTTATCTCTGAGGATCACTGACTATATGAGAGGAACTGGAGGGCAACAGTTCATGGTGCTGTAGCCTCTCTTTAGTTCATTAGAAGTTGTTTTTAAAAGACACAGAAATCTGCACTGGCACAGAATTTGCAGCCGGCAAGACTGCTGAACCTCGAGCAGTTTGTGGATGTTTTCACACTTCTACTCAGTGTGGGCTCATTTTTCACGGCATTATAAAGTAAAGCTTGGCTGTGTGCAAAGATGACACATTGTGTTTTCATTCCATTCAGTCACCTTTAGAGATGTTTTAACCTCTGCACAGAGTCATCGTAGTCGTTTCCAGTGTTTATACTAATCTAAGCCAGCTGTCTCTTGGCTGTAGTTTCATATTTAACATAGATCTTCTCACCTATTGGCTATTTCAGGCTTTTTGTGTTTGTGTAAGACGGCCAATGTGAATTTTTAAAGCAGAAGGATGCTCACGCTGTTCTATTCAAACTACAATAGGAACACAGACTTGCCCCTCGTATCAAACATGCAGGATATTTGATTGTTTGATGTGATTATTCCTAAAGTGTGCACCATACAGTGTGCAGACAGCACAGGATTTGTGGAGAATTTAGAACTTTCTGCTGTGTTTTGGCTGCATTGACGGACAGCAAATCAAAGCAGCTTTAAAGTCCAACAGTGACTACTTCAATTTTAACTCTTTTACAGCTGACTTATAAAGTTGTCGATAATAAAGAATCACCTCGCACAACCTCTCCACATTTACAGTATTGGTTTGAAGCGTCATTTGTTTTTCTAGAGTATTTGTGGTCAAGATGGACTGCAAGGGAAATGCTGGAGGATATTTTGAAGTGTTTGTGCTCCTGATCTGATCCAGGATCCATGTAATATTTAGGATTTGCAGGTACCATTTTTGGGCTGCACATTGGCTCAGTGGTTAGCACCTTCGCCTTGCAGCTAGTAGATCCCCAGTTCATTATTTTAGCATCATTTTGGATCATTTTGGCAAAATTTTATTTTGGAGACATTTGGAGTCTTTTTGCACACATTTCAAGTAATTTTTGGGAAACTTTTGAGTCATTTTGCAAAATTTTTGTCATTTTAGCAGGGTTTTTTTTTGTCATTTTAGCCAAATTTCGTGTTATATTAGAGACATTTTGAGTCATTCCAGTTTGGGATCTTTCTTCATGGACTTTGCATGTTCTCCCTGTGTGTTCGTGGGTTTTCTCCAGGTTCTCCGGCTTCCTCCCACAGTCCAAAACATGCTGAGCTTAATTGGTAGCTCTGAATTGTCCGTAGGTGTGAATGTGAGTGTGTTTGTCTCTATATGTTGCCCTGCGATAGACTGTCCAGGGTGTCCTCTGCCTTCACCCTAGACAGCTGGGATAGATGGATGATACCATTTTCCTGGAAATACATACTTCAGGTATTTTAGATTAGCTATAGTACCTGGTTGCTCTGACCGTTTATAAATGTAGCAACTAGAGGAGGAGCGATAAACATAGTTGGAGGTTAGCTAGTAAAGGAGCACCATGACAGAGACTCCAGAGGTTTGATAACCTCAGATCACTCGGCCAGAGTGAAACCAAAACAGTGAGCTAGACTTTTTCCACACAGGAAACTAAAAGTAGGCAAAACGTAGTAGCAGCCAGGGCTAAAAACAAAAACAACACAGGACGGAACTGGTGCAGAACGCAGATGCAGGACTATATATACACTAATGGGGAGACGAAGTGCAAGTGAAACTGATTAGGGCAAATAAAAAGAGGGAAATGGTGACTAAAGGAGGCAGACTATGACACAGATCTTTACAAAATAAAACAAGAACTAAACTGAACAAAACCTAAGACTATGACGCTGGTGGATGATACCATTAATATCACATAGAAAATTAGGATTCCAACTCTCTTAAAATGAGGGAACTTTTACATAAAAGCTCGGCGTACTTAGACGTCAACAAAGCCTGACTACATGGTCTGTATCGATGCAAACGGCAACAGAACAGTCTGCGCAGTGGTTCCAAAAAACAGCCGTTGCGGAGAGAGATCTAATTTCTGTTCCCTCTAAGTCCTAACCTTCTGTTCTGATCTCGACAGCGTGGAGTGTGAGGTGTCATGATCCTTCTCTGATGAGGAAGCACAGAAGAGGTGAGAAAGACAAGAAGAGGGGAAGTATGTGGAGGAAATAATTAGAGGGGGGATGGCGGGTTGAGGTAGGAGGGCTTCAGATTGCCTGCCCAGACCTCAGTCTTTGATTGCAGCCCGCTCAGTTACATAAATGCAGCCCGCTTCCAGCCACTTACTTCCCCAGGATACGGTGATTGGATTGGATTGGATAGAAAGAGCTATTCCTGTCCACCTTAAAAGCAGCACCGCTTCTCTTTAAAGACTGACTTCTGTCTTTGTAATTTCTCCTGAGCTTCCATCAACCAGCCTCACCGGGCCACTTTGTTTCCTTGATTGGCCATCGTTTTCCCACTCCTCGTGCTGTTGACCATGTATCGATTCATAGATAGAAATATATTTACAAATCAATATGGGAATCAGGTTCCGCAAATGGACGGCAGCCAGTGTTCCTGGAAAGCAAACTGTCCTCCCTTTGTTCTTCTTCTCCCACTTCCTCTCCCTGCTGTATATTTCATCACCGTGTTTGAAGCGTGAATAAAAAGGCAGTTTTTGACAAGACTAGCGTTGCTAAACGGGGACTATAATTGGAGTGTGGGGGTTGCAATGCAGAAAGAGAGAAAAAGATCAGGGTGTTTCCCGAAAGCAGGTAGCCAAGGAGAAGAACTAATTGGAGATTCCTTCAGCGAATATCAGAGAAGAGGAGAAGACGGACGAGGATCTCATTAAACACACAAGCTGGGCTTCCCTGGTTCACTGTACAAACAAATCGTATTATGGTCTTAGCACTGAAATCCAGCATTCACTGAAATTGAAAAGCTGATAAGATGGGAGAATCAAAGGAGATGTGAGCAGGTAGTGATGGTAGAAGGATGATCAGAGAACTCCGGTGGGTAGATTGACATTCGAAAAGAGCGTCGAGCCTTTGTAGTGAGCTTCATGTTTGCTTTGTTGCGTCTGGTGTGAGTTTTAGTCACAGTCGGTGCTCATTTCTCACAGCAACGGTTCCAGCAGGATATGTATTTTTTTTCATTATTCATGCATCTAACTGTGTTAAATAAATAAATAAAAGTGTGGCACCAGCAATGCTAGAAAAATACTGTAAAAAAAACTCTGTAACATTATCTGAATTTTTAGCTAATTTAAATAGACTAAAACTGTGTTAGTTTAAGGTCACAAATTGTAAAGAGAACATGTTACTATTTGTAAAATTAAAGTTTTTTATGTTTTTTTTTGGACAGTCACCATGTACATATTTTATTTTCAGTTTTAAAGTAGATATCTGTATCTTTACAAAACAGGGAATATCTGTAAAATAACAGCTTCATTTCTCAATACTTGAAATTTTTTTTATGAAATAATGGCAAATATCTGTAAAATAATATTAAATAATAAACTATGTTTGAAAAAAAATCTAAATATATACATTTAAAAGAATAAATTCAGAGTTGTAAAAATACAGGTTTTTGATGTGGAGATTATTTATAATATTGGACGGTTAAACTGTAAATTAAACTTAAAACTTAATATTGTCTATAATGTAACAAAACAGGGAATATCAATAAAAAATAACTGTTTAAAAGTTATTTACTATTTTTCCATACCTAATAATTTTTTTCTCAAAATAGTAGGAAATATCTGCATAATAATGATATTTGGGACTTTAAATAGAGTAAAAAAAATAGTATAATTTATAGTCAAATGAATGATTTTTGTCTTTCATGGTTAAATAAATGAATACTTTTTAAAATTTTATTTTATTTGATATCTGTAGTTGAGCAAAACGGGGAATATCTGGTAAAAATTTATGATATTTTTACATGTAAAAATGATAAAAATTTATGTAATATTATGAAAGTTGGAAGATACTATGAGTTAATATCTGTAATTTAGGTAAACAGGAAATTGTTTTTAAAATTACAGTTAAAAAAACTGCTAATCAAGGTTCATTTTTCACAGTGTACACATTAATACAACATCAGAAGAGAAGGTACAGTATGTTTGATATTTCAGGGTAAATTGCTGATAGTCATGATGCTGCACTATAGATCAGATTCAAATGAAACAGATGTAAGTGGAAAGGTTCAATGTGGAAAACTAACATGCAATTATTGCAGTGCTATGAGACTTAATCACTGTGCTTGTGGCTGACTGGTGGCCTGCTGGCTTGTTTTTCGCTGCCATCCCTCTTTTTCAATATCTCATCTGATTAAATTACAGCTGGATGGTGTTCGACTGAGGAAATGAAGCTGTGCGCTCGGCCAGTTTGTGCGTTTGTGTGTTTGTGCACGAGCGTTGCGCCGCACACACGAGGGAACACGACCGTGCCTAAGAGGATTTCAAAGTGAATTAGGATGTGTGCGTTCTAAAATGCTTGATGTGTTTTTAACCCTTCTGCTGTTAGTTTGATGTGTGTGGAGGAGAAAGAAGACGATGTTGTGTTTGTGTGATTGACTGCATGTGATCGTGTGTTTGGCTGAGCAGATTCAGCTCCTCCTCATGCAGCCGCCAGGTCTCCACTCTCTTGGTAGTTGAGTTCGGTTCATGAATCCTGATTTCCCTGTCGGCTAATCAGATAAGAGTCCTCGGGTCTGGTCTCTGCGGATCAGCCGAACGCACTTCACCAGGTTAGTGGCTCGGCCCATAAATGCACTGCTTCCTCTTCGCTGTCTACTGAGAGATCTGCTTCATATTTAATCTTCACTTCAAAAACAGAAGCTGTCCTGCTCTATGGAAGCAATAAGGAGCTTATTCAGGACCCAACTGTTGATTTCTGATAAAAAAATACGTGTAAATAAAGCAGGTTAAAGGATGCATTTCACCCAACCAGACCACATTCTAACACTAAAGACTGGAGTAGCCTGGAACTGTAGAATCTCACTTGCAGAAAATTGGACCCACAAGCATGAGATTACTAAAATCGATGCTGCAAAGGATGACTGAGCCTGATTTTTAACCCCCTGAACCCCAAAAGTCACTGGCAGGTTTGAAAAGCTTGTTGACTTTGAAAAAAAACTCCAAAATAACTTCGTTTATCACATCGAGAAACTGTGAAAACAAGGAGAAGCATTGAATGTTGAACTTTCTGGCGGTCCTTGAACTCATCACATGTAACACACCGTTTTCTCTAACAGAACCTAATCAAATCTATGCCTACAATTGGGATATTTCATCAAAATCATTTTTATTCTATATGAGTCGTTTAAAAATTTTTCAAAATTAAATTGTAATAAGATTCTGTTAAAAAAAAATTCTGCACTTCTTGCTTCAGTCGTCACATCACAAAAATTCAGGAACTTTTGGGCTGAACTGCAGACAGTGTTTACACAGAGAGTGTAGGAGACAAGTATGAAAACACATTAAAAATGTAAGCAGGAAAATTCCAGGACGCAGACTTCTGCATGTTGATTTCGGATTTTTTAAATTTTTTTTAAGATAATGAAATGACTTCAACTTTTGTTCATGTTATTGCATTATAACTGCATCCTGCACAGAAGACATTTTTAGTTCTCTATATTTCTGGCCATGCTTGTACTGTTTCCAACGAGGTGCAGGACTTTATACTGCAGGGAAAAATGTACCCACAGTGAGTAAAAATGCGACAGGAGCAAATAAACGTGGGGTTTAAAGTGTATAGAAAGGAAAAAGTCTATATTAAGCTCCTCCGTCACACTGTGTGGTTTGTTTTGTCCGATGAAGCCTCACAGCATCGTTTGTATTTCCATTTTTAACTTAACACCCTTGAATCGGAGGTGTAATTATTCAGTGTTGATACACAAATATGTGGAGTGGGTGGATGCTAACGTGTCAATGCTAATAGTAAATATGATGATATTATAGTAAATGGTTTCCATATCATATTCTTTCGCAGTGCCATTTACAATTAGAATTATTTCGTGATACAAAACTAATTACATTACAGCAATAGGAAATTTGTATGTACTTGTCTGAACGTGTACTTTATAAATTGTAAATGAGAAGTGATATGCAGATTTGCTGTGGATTTGCTCCTCTGGCACTAGATTAATTAAAAAAAGGAGACTCATGCAGTCCGAAAAGTCACATATTCCCACAACTTAATTAAAAACACTGTCTAATTTACTGTTTTAGATCAACTTAACGATAAATGTAATGATTTTAAATACATCATGAGGGTTAAACTGTGTAAATTATTTTTGATGGGTTGGGTTGACATCATATTGTAGCAAACCAATATTGTTTGTAAAATAAACACAAAATTCTGCATTACTTGATTTAAAACTAAATTCAAGTTGAGGTCGCTTAATAAAGTTAGCTTGATAATTATTTTTTTCATCAGTTTGAATTCAGGATTTCAAGTAGAATATTACACTTACTAAACATGCCTGGACACTTTCAAGACAGTTAATGAAAAATACCTTTTATTGTGGAGGGAAAGCTAATTCCATGAACCCAACATAGTTTGTTGGTTGAACATATAGTAAGATCAATGGAATATGTCATAAATCAAAAAGACTGATGAAAAATGTTGAGTCCGAATGTTCTTCTTTTAGAGTGTACTGGACATTATAGTCTTGTTTTTGCCTCTTAGAACCACAGAGGAGCTGTTTTACTTGCATAATATTTGCACATTAAAACCCTGTGCAACATCTGTTTTACTACATACACAAAAATATATGCTATTTCCTTAGTCTTTCTATGTATAGACAATCTGTGCAATAATCTATCAGTATTTTTCATTTATCAAAAAATCTGTGCACTACCACTGATATGTGTAATAATGTTATCTTTTTTAGAACTATGTATACTTTGGTTGCTTTATCTTTGGCTTAGCTTAATAGAAGAGTAAAATGTAAAATGTGAGCATTGATGGATGAAGCGTATCCATACAACGATATGTCAATATAGAAGGAATAAAGTGGGAATTGCTCATTTTGTTTCCTAATTTGTGGTAACTATGTGACGCTTGGCTTGTTTTATTATATTAGCGCAGACAAACTCAAGTAATTTTTAGGCAATATTTGATAAAATTGCATTTAGTGTCTTAATTATTAGCTGCTTTGCGACATTGCTAGTCTAAAAAGCATCATGATGGGTGTTTGAATGTAATGTTTATACTGATGAGCTACAGCATTACAACCACTGACAGGTGAAGTGTAACATGATGAAATGTTCTGCTACTGACATACACTGCCTACATAAACATGTTTCTAATATTGTCCATCTGAATAACATCAATCTTTAGAAATAATTGCAGAACCCGTTGATGTGGGACGCTCGTCAAAAAGATGTTAAATTGAAGCTAAATGGAAGATTTAATGGAGAAAAAAAAACTTGCTTCTAATCTCCTTAAAAGGATGCGAAATGTGGCATCTGCTGTGAAAATGGGACAAATAGGTGAAAGTGAAAAAGCTTCTTTCGGGTTTGAAAGGACTCAAAGTTAGTGTCTGACAGGCGGCGATCAAAAGGAAGGTTGAAGTGTGTTTGTGTGTCAGCGGGAGCTTCTTGACAGAGTCTGGTCTGCCTTGTCGCACAGCTAAAGGAGATGTTCGCTGGTCCAGAAGCCTCCCACACACAGCTGCTCCCAAATAATCAGCCCGAGTGTGTCAGCTCATATGTGCCGCCACGTTCACATTCGTGTGATGCTTCCGTTTGCACCCTGACATCACCTGAGTGCCATCGGTTTGGGTTTTTCATGTGCTTTTGTGCCTCTTTTTCTCAGAGCTCCACGCCTGTCCAGCCCTCCTCTCATCCCATTAAGACTTTCTCCTCCCATAGGACCAGAAGTCTGTGTGTGCTGGAGATCACAGTCTGGCTCAGTTTGCAGAGCCAAGTGGGACTCCACGAGGCCAAAGCCAAATTCAAATATTTGTTTCTGCCCACACTCAGTTAGCCGCCATCTGAAAAAAGCAGGAAAAAAGGGCAGATACTGTGCGACGCTGATCCTCAAAAGACTCGGGAGTTTAGCGTCAACATATTACGTAAGAAGACTTCAGTAGGTCATATGGTTGCTGTTGGTTTGAGGGCTCATTGACACTGACTTGATGCCAGCATTTTAAATATATTATGAAAATGCATGTCCTTTGGGAATATGAAATTATATGTTAAAGCTGATGGTCCCATTAAATGAAATTGGTTTTGTGCTGTTCCCTTTGTGTTAAAGGAGTAGTCTGACATTTTGAAAAGTGGTTTGACACCCCTCCGTGCAAGCCAAGTCTATTTATATGCCACTTTTCATACCTAAAAGCAACCTTTAATGCTTTACAAAGTGAACAGGCAAAGGCACAAGAAACAAACCAAAGCCAGAAAGTGAAAATACACAGCATTAAAACAATGTGACTTCAAAGATAATTACTTAAAAGCAACACATGGGTCTTTATCTTGGACTTGAGGTAGTCAGAATTGTCTGGAGCAATTTTCTTCTAGCAATTTGCTCCACCATTTGAGCAGCATAGAAGCTAAAAGTAGCTTTAGTATCTTTAGTTTCAATTCTGAGAACCGCTAGTAATCCAGAACCAGCGAACTAGAATAACAAGCAATATTAGAGATCCCATATTGTTCTTCTTTTCAGCAAATTAATTAAATGTCATTTGTCTTCAGAATGTGTCTTTCAAGTTTACAGCTCAAAATACTGCAAAGATGGTTCATTTCACAATGCTTGTATAACTTCTGGTTTTCTAAATAGGCTGGTTCAGTATTTATAACTTTAAATGCGACTGAGCTGCTGCTGACCACACCCCCTTCAGGAAGAAGACTCTCTCTGCATGCCGACTTAATTAAATGTGTGGGTCTAGGAATGTTTCTCTGTGGGATCATTTTACATGAAATATCTTTGAATTCACTGTTTTTAAGTCTTCTAACCGCATGTTAAGTTTGTCAGATAATGCTGCAGTAATGAAATAAGTAGTTTAGTGGTGCAGAGCAGCAGCTTGGAAACAGTTCTGAAGTGATTGCCGGGTAACATGTAGTCTTAATGGACTGTGTTTCAGTCAATTTTTCAAACTTGTCCTGTTTTCTGACAACATAAACCAAAAAAATATCTAAATGAGAACAGGTTTTTATTGGGGAATCCAGCTGTATTAAAATGCAGTAAATATGAGCACAGAGAGCAGGTGAGAAGCAAACGAATGTAACTGATGAACGTCCAGGTAGCTTGTTAGCTTAGCTTAGCACAAAGCATGGAAGCAGGAAGCAACAGCTAGCAGACTTTCTAGCAACATCTCTAAAAGTCTCAAATGGCATGTTATGTTTTGTTCGCTTAATTGATACAAAAGCCAAAGAATAAAAACGAACCATTGTAGTTGTACAGGAAGTTCTAAGCTATTTCTTTGCCTCCTGGACTCTTTATGCTAAGCTAACCGAACTAGCTGTTGAAGGTAGCCTCACCAAATCCTATTTGATGCAGAATCATAAAAAAAAAAGTTCTTATGTCAATGTAATTTTAAAACATGTAATGGCAAATGTACTGAATACAGTAGTAACATGGAGCTTTAGCCAGGGGTTCATAAGTACTAAAGAGAAATAACTGTCTATGTAGTTAAAGTTCATTTATTTCACTCTTTCACTCACTTTTAAAAGCATTTTTTGGTTTTCTGCTGAGTTGTGTTGCAGTAACTGAGTGGAGACTAGAGGCTTCTCTGTGCACAGCTGATAAGCTAGCATCCATTAGAGGCTTTTATGGAAAACTGGTAAACTGTAGTGTCTATAGATGAGCAGATGTTGAGCAAGTGAGGCGTTTCGGGCACACTTTTATGTGTTTTTTTTCCCTCCAGAAGAAGACCTGAAATGTAGTGTAATGTTTAATTTTGATGCAAGTTGTACATTAGCAGGAATAAGCATAACATTAAGTCAAAGCAGTGCTGTGTTTATTTGAATATGAAAGTGCAACAAAGATACTTGGTTCCTAAAATGAATGAATAATTGTGATCTCAGTATTGATGAAAATTATACTTCTGACCATAAATGTGGTTAGAATGTTTCTGGCGGGGTGTCACATTTCCCAGTGGTCCCATCACGCGAAGTCTTTGTCACAACAAATGTGTTTGTACGTTAATGTCTACTTCATGCAGCAGCTGGTGTATTGTTTGCCTTTTTCGGAACTAAACTCTATTAAAGCCCGTGTATGTTTTTCTCAGTGAAGTCATGCTGAGTTTTAAATTAATTTCCTCTGTGCCTCGGCTTGTGTCTCCAGATGGCCCGGTGATCTGGCGGATGCTGACCTACCCCCCGACTCGGCGAGCCCTCCTGGTGGGCTGCGGTCTTCAGATGTTCCAGCAGCTTTCGGGAATCAACACGGTCATGTGAGTTGCAAACGTCGGCCGACTTTCAGCTCAGTCACGCAGCTCCGGGTTCTTCTCCTGGTTGTGCCAGAACAACAGACTGGATGGAGTCTGCAGTGATCAGCATGGAATGGGGGATAATGGTCCCATTTGTAGTGTGAAGCGTGCAGCTGTTTGGGCTTCAAGTGTTTACGATGTGATGGCAAGTCAGTTCACACAATTGGCGCACAATTGAATACAATTTATGGTGACTTGTAATGTTCCTGCATCATTTATACGTCCTTGTGGTATTTTCAGACTCCTGGATCTGTTACTGGAAGCATAGTATCAATCAGCTTCACACCAAACACGCTGACAGGACTAATTGTTGGTGCTGTTGATTAGGAATTAGTTAGCGGTAAGTTTATTGCTTCCAGCCCTGAATAAAACATTTAACTTCAACATGAATGAAAGTTCAGACACAAAGAATTGCTGACATTCTGAACATTCACCACATTGTTCGCCATTTATCAAATCACCATTTAGTGGTCCTTTAATGCTCCATAAAGAACAAAACACTAAAATTAGAGTAAAATACACTAATTCAAGTGCAAAAAGATTTTCAATATATGTTAGTTACTATGATCAAACACCTTCAATAAGCTAATAGAGTTAAATGTTTTGGAGGGAAATAGTTTTCTTTTACTGAATTATTAAGATCAAATGCATTTAATAAACTGACAGACCTAAAAATTCTGCACTGAACCTTTTTTTAAAAAGAGACAAATGACAAAGGTTTGCTTGATTTCTATCCAGAATTATAGAGTTTAAATGCCAAAGTACACATTAATATACAACTAATAAGACAGTATGGAGATAAAGCTTTATATACAGAGCAACATAGTTGTAATTTTCGGTAAATTTTTATGTAACTTAAGGCAACAAAACAATTGTGTAAATAATATATAATAATATATATAAAGTTTCTATAAAAAAAAATTGTAATTTGACAGTATTGGCATAGTACTTAAAATATTTGTCGGGTGGCTAATTTGCAGATAATCTTACAGAATTTCTGTAGAGTATTAAAAAAAAAAAACAGAAAACCACTATGAAATTTTAGCATTATTTAAAGTAATTTTCTTCACCATGTGTAGAAAATTCAAAAAAACTGACCAGTGACACTTTAAACTGCGTCCAGCTGTCATTTCTTTTTCCAAACACTGCACCACTAAGTCGTTATCATTACTACATCACGTAGCAGCTGAAAAGGAAAGTTCAAGTGTGTTTTTTTTTTTTTTTTATCTCTTTCACCCCCAGGGTTAATCCAAACAATGATGATACATGACACCGAATCTGCGTGTCGCCTGCCATGCCGTCGGACGCGGCAGATCCAGATAGATGTATCTGGTTCAGCGACACAATATTAAATCACAAAACATTTCTCTCATCCTTCGGAGCACATCACACAGTGGGGAGCTTCGTTGCATTACTGCCCGACCACTTTTTCCTCTTTTATTCTTTTTTATCTCTCCATCTGAGGCAGGGAGATTGTGTCATCCGTCTCTGCCTCTCCTCCCCTTTGAGATGAACTATATTACCAGGCTCTGTAAACAATCTGTGGATGTGCGCTGTTGCCTGGCAACCGGCGGAGGTGAGAGGCAGGAGGATAAAGCGTGCGATCCTTTACGGGTGTGTCAGCACACATGTGAGGCTGGGTAGCGTGAAATGTGACACTATGGGCTTTGATTTCTGCACATGCGCACTTGAATGATGTGAATGAATGAGATAGGTGGATTCATGTGGATGTTAAGTAATGGATGGATGGATGGATGGATGGATGGATGGATGGATGGATGTGCAGACATGTAAAACCACAGTATGTGCTGGAAGTAGTTCTAGTTAACCCTCCTGTCGTCCTGCGGGTCAAAATTGACCCGTTTTAAAGTTTGAAAATGTAGAAAAAAATATATATTTTCACAGTGAGACTTCTGATGTCCACATTTTCAACATTTTTGGGAAATCTTTGAACATTTTTTGGTGGAAAAAAAAGAAATGTTAAAAATGTAAAGAAAAATTAGAAGTTTTACTGATGTATATGTAATCACTTTAGATATTTTTAGGATTTTTTTTTGAAATTTTGACTCATTTTTTGAAAATATTTACAAGAATTTTCTTGCCAAATTTGGGTGATTTATTTATTTATTTATTTTTTTTAAATAAAACTTTTAAGGAAACCTTTTAAGGAATTATTGGAATTTTCTTTCTGAAGGTTTTGCAAATTTTCAGAAGTTTGGGGAATTTTTTTGCTGAATTTTGGGATTTTTTTCAGACAAGGAAGCAATATTTTTTGGTGCTCGTAAATGAGGACAACAGGAGGGTTAAACCAAGCAGCTGTTTCCAATGTTAACACATGATGTCAATACATTTATATTATAATGATCACTTGGATGGATGGATGGATGGATGGATGGATGGATGGATGGATGGATGGATGGATGGATGGATGTTTCAGACATGTAAAACCACAGTATGTGCTGGAAGTAGTTCTAGTTAAACCAAGCAGCTGTTTCCACTGTTAACACATGATATCAATACATTTATATTATAATGACCACTTCGAACAACAACAAAATTATTCTACCAAATGAATCCTGTTCAATTGGAATAATTACCTTCGGAGCTTAAGTTCTTTCAAAACGGAAACCACTGATGTTTGTGCAACAACAGGTAGAACATGGTGCAGTTATATTTCATGTTTACTCAGAGAGGCAGATACATGTAATTTTTATTTTTATTTTTTGTTTTTTTTAAATGTTTTTGAAAGCGTAAGGCTGCAGTGGCAATCACTGAGCCTTCGTGCTGTCTTAGAGACAGGGATAGAATGGTGAGAGAAAGAAGGTGAGGTTGGAAGGAACGTTAGAGAGGGGTAAAAGAAGGGATGAGGGTTGGTCAGGTGGAGTCGGGGATGGTCTTTGGCCTTGGGCAAATCTCTGCCTCTTGGCCCTCTGGTGTTCTTTGAGATCTCAGCAGGAAGCATCTAGGGCTTTCTACAGCTCTGAGGAAGGAGAATGGGAGTCATGAATGTTCGTGGAGGGGGAGGTGGAGCGGTGAAGGTAGAGACGTGGGGGAGGTAGAGGGAGCTACTGACCAAGCAGCAGCCTCCTCTACCTTGCTGCTGTGGTTGCATGTCTTCAACCAGCAGCTGTTTTTCTTCTTCTTGTCTTTCTCTGCCTTCTGTTCTTTTTGTTCTGTCTCCGGCTTATCTTTTTCTGTTTTGTCTTTTTTTTCTTCTGAAAAAGCTGAAGAGGCTCCTGTGCTTTTTCTTATTATCAATGAGTTCTTCTTTCTCCCCTTCCATGGTTCTTCTCATCTTGCAAGCTGTTGGTTTCAGGCTCCACCTCTGCTGCCTTTCGGGCTTCGAGAGTTCTTGTAGATGGTCATAGAGGAGGGGAGGTGAAGAGGTGAAGGTAGAGGAAGCTACTGACCGACCAGCAGCCTCCTCCACCTCGCTGTTGTGGTCGAACGTCTTCAGTGCAGCCAGCTCCAACAGCCATTTTTTACTTTGCTTTCTCTGCCTTCTGTTCTTGTTCCTTGTCTGGCTTAGTCTTTTCTGTCTTGTCTTTTTTTTTTTTCCTCTGAAAAAGCTGAAGAGGCTCCTGCGGTTTTTCTTGATTTCATTGAGCTCTTCTTGCTCCCCTTCCGTGGTTATATTTTCCTCTTGCTGGTTGTTGGTTTCAGGCTCCACTTCTTCATCTTTATTCACTACTTGCTCTCGTTTTTCTTCCTGCAATTGTGTCGCCATCTGTTCCAGAACCTTTTCCTCCTCAGTTCCATTGTCTTTCTGAGGCCCTTTCTCTTCCTCCTGTACTACTTCCTTCTCTTTTTCACTCTTCAGACTCAGGATCTCCTGTTCCCTCGTGTTGAGCTGCTCCTTCAGTTGATTCAGCTTTTCTTGTACTGCCTTGGTGGACTTGGCAAATCTCTCCCTCTCGGTCTTTAGGATTTCTGTGAGATCTCTCAGCGCAGTCTCCCTATTCTCCACAAGTGCATTCTTGATGCCAACAGCACTGGAGCTGAAATGCAGTTTATTACTGAGTGTCCTGTTTTCTCTCAGAAGGTCTGTGATACGCCCTTCCAGGTTGTTGTGCTCTCTCAGCTGCTGGTTTTCAGCATAGGAAGCATCCAAAGCTGCAGGTGTGCAGAACTGTAGTTGTAGCAGCATCCTGGGAGAGACCGGAAAAACTCTTAAAGTGCTGGATGTGGGTGTTTGTGAAATACACAGAAAATGAAATATGTCAAGTATTTTTTGTTTTAATTTTGATGATTAAGGTTTTAAGGTCATGAAAATCTGAAATCCAGTATCTCATATTATTAGAACACTTCCTAAGATCAATAAAGAAAGAAGAAATGTCCAACTTCTTGAAAGTATGTTCATTTATACACTCAGTACTTGGATGGGGTACTTTTATGTCAGATTGCTGCATTAATGCTTCTTGAAGGCCAGGTTGTCTTGATAGCAGCCTTTAGCTCTTCTGTGTGTTTGAGTCGCGTGTTTTTCATTTTCCTCTTGACAATAACCCGTATTGGGTTCTATGGGGTTCAGGTCAGCTGAGTTTGCTCACCAATCAAGTAACAGTAATATCATAGTGAGAAAAACATTTGGCAGTAGTTTTAGCTCTTTGGAAAGGTAGTATCTCCTGCTAGAAAATGAAATGTGCATCTCTATAAAGCTTGTCAACAGATGGAGGCATGAAGTGCTCTAAAATCCCCTTGATAACACACTTGATAAAACACAGTGGACCACCGCAAGCAGATACCCAAATCATCCCAGACAGTGGAAATTTTACACTGCCTTCAAACACTTTGGAATCTGTGTCCCTACACTTTTCTCCTTTATTCTAGGACCTTGATATCCTATTTAAAGTTCAGATGTCTTTCTGTTTTCATGGTGCTGTGACTTAGTTGATTAAAGTGCCTGTCTAGTAAACAGGAGATGAGAAATGACAATAAGATGACATCTAGGTAACACAATTGCATAACACCGCCCCTAGCGGCTAGTTTGATAAGCCCTCAAACAAACAATGAGCAGCTTTCTCACAATGTGCTGTTATTACCAAGAGGTTGATTCCTGTTCTCATAGATCTGGGGTTGTATTTTGTAACTACCCTTGTCTCACTTTGTCAGGCCACCTGATCAGTGAGAGCAGACTGGGCTTTTCAGGACTGGGGCCTTAAACAGAGACAGGAGCTAAGACAAAATATTTCAAAGAAATGGTGATGCAGCAATGTACAGTCTGGATAAAATAATGTGCTTTTTGAACATTGATATGAAGGTGTTTCAGAGAGGATGAGAGTTCAGGTTTGTGGTTAAAACTCTTAATCCGTCACTCGTCTTTTTAAATGCTCTCACTTGACTATAGTTATCCAACTCTATAACCAGCAGAACTCAGTGTGCCACAGCTCCACCTTTCCTGCCTCCCTGACTTGTATACCTGCCAATCTCCTCGTCTTTCCAAAAAGGTCTGCCTGCTGGTTGATCTGCGTCAGGACTGACCCTGTTTGCACCGAGCATTGATATGTTTCCGTTATGTTTACCCCTGATATTAAAATGTGTCTCCGGTCTACAAATTGAAATCTGATTGCCCTTTCATGTGCAATAGAAGACACTCCTGCATACTGCGGTGATAATTACATCCTTCACAACTGACATTAAAAGACCTCACACTGCTGACAATCAATTTCTGACAACAAAGTCTCTGTTTGAATGTGAAGGAAAGTTTTATTTTGCTCCTACAAGTGTACTACATGCTTGGTTATGCTTACTTATTTTGACTAGTTGGGTTAAACGTGAGCAGAGATTTTCTAATAATTACATCAAGTGTCCCAAAATTAGTGGATCACACAGTATAAATGTTACACCATTAAAAACTGTGAGAAATTTAGAAGTTGTCTTGTCTTAACAGGTGCAACGTAATTAACAGGAAAGTGAGGAAACTGTCAAACAGGCTCTGGCTGCCCACACAGTGCCGATGGCTGATCAGCGTTCTCGTAATTACAAGTTTTAGACCTTCAAGTCATAATTAAGACGAGGAAACTCACATTTTTCTTAGAGCTCACATTTTTATTTAATATAATACAGAAATGTGGACGTTTTATATCAGCCAAAGTTTGTTATCATATGTGATTAAAAACCCACATTTAGTAGACCTAAGGTTATCGCACATCGTAGAAAATCAAAATACTGAACTCCTTTTAACTATATATTGTACATTTAGTAAGGTATGAGCAAGCACCATATTGTAGGAAAATTCAAAGACAGTCTGAAATGAAGATGTTTTATATGAACATATTACTTATCATCCATTTAGAAATTTAATCCTAAAACCTCTGCAGTTTCTGAAAACTTCCACCTGATTAAAATTAAAAAAAAATAAAAAGTCAGTATGAATACTAACAAACATATTCTAGCATGTGCTCTTAATGAGCTCTTATGTCACAGTGCAATGCTTAAAAGAAATGGAGGAGCTATGTGTAACTATAAAGAATAAAAATAAATGACAGGTGGTGATGACAGATGTGATGTTAAAGAGTTCAGGTGTACATCTGTGAAAAATAATTGGGTGCACTCTTCCACTGTCACAGTTCCATAGATGTCTAGTGGTGTGCACATTGCATCAATTTCTATAAAATGAAAAAATACATTCATTTTTATTTGTGCTAAACACAAAAATAGCACACAGGTATGTGGTATATGATGTGTAAAAAGTAGTTTTACAATTGATGGTCAAGAACTCGAGAGCTAACTACTATACCACCATACATATACAGAGGTTATCAAAAGTACAAAAGTATTCTTCTCCCTTGGACATTTTCTCCATTGGTTCTTTTCAGCATTAAGTCGTGATGAATTTGAATTAATACATTTGTTAAGGCTTTTTTGGACAAAAATTCACTAAAGAAGCTTTTCTGTGTCAAAATGGAAACAGATTGCTACAAATTAATGGAAAATATTAAATGCAAAATAAGTGACCATCAGACATGGTGGCATCATAATGTGAAGCATGGTAGTGGCAGCATCATGATGTGAAGCATGGTGGTGGCAGCATCATGATGTGAAGCATGGTGGTGGCAGCATCATGATATGAAGCATGGTGGTGGCAGCATCATGATGTGAAGCATGGTGGTGGCAGCATCATGATGTGAAGCATGGTGGTGGCAGCATCATGATGTGAAGCATGGTGGAGGCAGCATCATGATATGAAGCATGGTGGTGGCAGCATCATGATGTGAAGCATGGTGGTGGCAACATCATGACATGAAGCATGGTGGTGGCGGCATCATGATGTGAAGCATGGTGGTGGCAACATCATGACATGAAGCATGGTGGTGGCAGCATCATGATGTGAAGCATGGTGGTGGCAACATCATGACATGAAGCATGGTGGTGGTGGCATCATGATGTGAATGGTGGTGTCAGCATCATGATTTTGGGTTGTTTCTCTTGTAAAGGTAGAGGGTAAAAAATCCAGGGAGAAAACCTGATGCAGTCTGCAAGAGAACGTTGACTTGAGAGATTTGTTTTCCAGCAAGACAGCAAGAACTGGACAACAAGCAAAATTACACAAAAATTGAAGGAGGTCAAGACTTTTCATGGACACTGTACTGTGTAGACAGACAGAAATGTGAATTTGTGTGATGCTATTAGATGATAGAAGTTTATCTGAGTACTGGCTGGATACTGCTTTTCGACACGCTACATGTAGCAGTCCTCTATGGTGGATAATAAAAAGTGAAAGATTTTGGACACTGAGGGCGGCTGGTTGACAGGTGAGGAAAGACTGGGTCAGACAAACCCACAGAGAGAGCAGGGACAGACAGAGTGGAAGTGACAGTTAGAGACTACAGCTGTGACCATGATGATAGTCACCCTGCAGTAGCAAATATAATATACTGAAGAAAAATACAAAGCCAGCATGTATTATTTTGTTAAATTGTATGCGTTTATTTTTTTTTATTTTTTTTTTTACATAGCGGAATAAGTGTCTGTTGTTCCAACATATTACATCTCTACAAATGGACATGATAATAATGGACAGTGGTCATCAGTAACAAGCACAGAGTTAATGAGGTTGTTGATGCTGCTTGTGGAATGATGTCCAGCTCTTCCTGAAGGGTTTGGTAAACATTTTTGGAACAGGATCAAGTAGTCAGACATCCACAGTGTCTCAAAGATGTTGGATGGGTAAAATGTCTGGAGGGAATGCAGGCCATTGTAGGACTGGGACATTTTCAGCTGCTATGGAATAATAGTGTATATTCTGGTAACTTGAAGATGTGTATCGTCTTGTTGAAACCCAGCCTCCAAAGAATTCCGTTCCTATACAACTAACCTGCACTTTCAATTACGTTTTAAGACAAATGTATCTTCTGTCATTTGTACGGTATCAAAAACACCATTTTTATAATAATTTTACTGATTTACTGTTGCTCCTTTTCATCCAAGTAATCATATGTTAGATAGGGGGGGACTTGTCAATCTGGTAACTTAGAAAGGGAAGGAGAAGCTTCAAATATGTGGTGAAATGGTCGTATTTGAACCCAAACATGATAGTTTTGGTGCCTAACCTTAACCAAGCTTCTAAAATGTGAAAGTGTCCAACAAAGTTAGACAAAATGAAACTCAAATCAGAGACAAAGTCTTTTATCCATCGTGGAAGGCGAATCCTGGTCTTCTAGGTCAAATTCAAGTCTCTGGTCTCTCTCTTTAGGGTTCCATCCTCCCTTCCTACGTGAAATTATGAATTTTGTGGTTCTTTCCAAATTGCCACCTTTACATTGACACTACAGGTGGCTAATTACATTTATTTCAGAATAAAATCACGTTGTAGTTGCGAATACAGCTTAGTTGCATAGGAACCTAATTTTGTGGGGACAAGGTTGTGATGGTGGCGAATGGATGGAAGAACCGTGATTGTGAGGATTTCATCTCGATGTTGTTGGACATTTAGATTGCCATTGATAAATTGCAGACATTTTCTTTGTCCATGGCATTTTCCTGACCATACCATCACTCCTCTACATTTACAATATTGACATCCACACATAATGTTCCCCTGTATTATCTCAAATGCAACATCTGCCATTTCCTGGTATCCACTAGACCTGATTACAACACCGTTCTCGCGTTTCATCAAGGCTTTCTGTGGGCAAAAATATCCCAAAACCACCCTTGAGATGATTCCTCCCTGTCTGAGCAGATATCGTCTGGTTGTACACACCAACAACTTCATCAACAGTCTCTGTTTGCCGATCACAAACAACGCCCCAGATTGAGATGGACGATCCTGGGCTCGAGTTGTGACGTGGTCGAGGGCCATGTGGAAGATTGTCAGTCGTACCGTGCTGTCTGAAACAATCTTTTAGACGACAACTGGTGGAGTTGTCGACATTCAAGTGTCTGGCTGCGGCCCTAACTGACATGCCAGCGTCCAACATGCCAACTCTTGTTTTTCTCTTGTCATTTGTGACACCGTCTCATCACGCTAAATCTTCCTTTAAAGCCCAAACCTGTATCAGGTGTAGCTGAGAATTTGTCACTAAAAATTTTTTTCAATTCCTTTAATGTGCATCTGTACTGCATGTTTAATCATTAAAGATACCTGTTTGTTCCAGCACTCATGCCACTCATCCTGTGTGCTCCTTACCTCTGCAGACTTTGCCAGCCTTCCCGCCAACCACCTGCCTTTTAGCTCCCATGCAAAGCTGCCAGGATAGCCCTATTAGCCGCCAAGATATAAAGGAGGTCTGAGGAGCCGGTAAATCAGCCGGGCTTAGAGACAAGCTCCCCTCTCCATGTCCCCAGCTGCTTTCCCTGATTAAACCACCGGGCTGGCTCGGTAAAAGAAGAAAAAAGGGCAGCAAGAGAAGCTGGTAGACAGGCACAAAAGAAAAAGAAATGCAAACCAACCCAGAAAAGCACATATTGGCTGTCACTCTGCTCTAACAGCCCGACACTGACAGGAACGGATTGACAAGAGTTCACAGATTTTAAAGTCGAATATGCTCACACACAGAGTACATTGGAGTTCCTGTTAACATACTGTCCCACTTCAGTGAAATTTACTACCAAAAAGTGATTCACAGCGAAGGCAAATATCAACTTTAGTTGTAATCGAAGAGCCGATTCATCCGATAGCATCTTGACAAGCTCGCAGACCATTTGTTAGTCGGTTAACAGATTTCCCTCTGATTTGCCCTTTCAGATCTGACAAAAGCGAGCACAGCACTGCCTCTGAGAAATATTAGTAAGTCTAAATCCCAGTCTGTCAAATACACAATTACAATTCTCACAGGATCTCACAGGAATTTATTCAGTCCAGCATTATTCAATCAAAACACAGTCAGACTTGGCTCGGCGTGCCTCATTTCACTGCGCCGGTGTTGTGTTTAACCCTCTGAACCCCATTTTCTGCTCCTGTCACATTTTTACTCACCGTGGGCTCATTTTTCAATGTAATATAAAGTCCTGTACCTTTATTGAAACGGCACATGTGGGTTTGTAGTTCAGAAGGTTAAGGCAGATTTAAATTTTTTGTTAGTTTTATACACATCTTGAGGTCACATGTATTTAATTGGGTGGCTCAGGTGCACACAAAGAACGAAGGAGTGAAACCAGACTCTGTCAGGAATACGAAATTGTGATGAAGAGGCTGTGAAGTAGATGAGGGCTGCAGAGAAACCGAGACACTTTTACTGGAGAGCCAGTGGTCACTCATTGTCAAGTATCTTACTGAGGTTCATTTCTGTATTTTGTTCACTTCCACTCAGCACGATTGACATACAGTTCAGGAGACCCACAGCTCAAAAAATAGAAATGACTAATTTATAACCACATTCCATATTGCAGTGATTATCAGCAGCTCTATCTGTTGGAGGTACTAGTTGATCACTGCTTGTTCTTTCTCACTCTTGTTTACACTTGATGCAGGTCTGCTTGAATGCAAATTAGTTCTGTCAGTGGTGGCAGTGTTCCACCTAATGGCATGAATTTATGCAAGTAAACTTAGATGAACTTCTTCTTGGTGGAGCTGTGATATTCACAGCCAACATTCAGTCTGAAGACATACAGAGTATTGGCTGAAACCACACAGCTGCACCAAAGTTAAAGCTATATTTATCAAACATAAATAATATGCGGGTAAAATTACGTTCTACACATTACTTAGGGTGGCTATAGTTGAGATTCTTTGGCTTTCAGACTCATATATTATTTAAGGCACTGAGTTCAGTTACAAACACAAAAGCATCTCCGAGTCCGTCATGATTTTAGTGAAGTTATTTGTGGTCTCCATTCAATATTTCTGTATAACAACGATGTCTGCAGCCAAAAATAACTTGCAACATGATCGAGTGATGCTCCAGTTAGCCTACAGCATTTATGTCATATATCACATCAATCACTATTTGTAAATATTGTCTCCATTCAGATGGTTTCCTTTATGAGCTACAATCTGATTGCTGCACACAGACGCTGCTCTGGTCAAGGTCACCAGTGATTTACTGCTTGCAGCCGACACGTCATTTTAATTCTCCTTGACCTCAGCTTAGTTTTAAACCACAACATCTGGATCAACCGTCTGTAGAATTCCGTTGGCATCAGGGACGAGGCTAGATTGGTTTATCTTCTGACAGATCTTTCTTAGTAATGCTTGAGGATTCCTCTCTTCTGTGGGGTCTATTCTGGGTGCCTTCATGTTCACTACATACATGCGACGCCTGGGGCACATCATTATGAACATGCCATTGATTTCTATTAATGTCCTGAGCCCCATCCTGAGATTGGGATCAAGGTCGATGAAGGGAATTTTTTACTGATCGGTATTGGTAGGAACCTAAGACCAAGCCTTTTTTTATGTCTGCTGTCACACTTTTGTTGTAAATTTGAATTATTCAATGATATTAATCAATAATTAATTTGCCGATAACATAAATTCAGCACACTTTTTGTTGGTTGTGCAATTATATTGCTGGCAAAGACAAGGACACATGATGTGGGCTGTGAAATTCATTGCTATGTATGCCATAGACAGACAGGATCAATGTCCTATTTGAGCTCAACTTGATTTAATACAAGTACTCTGGCCATAGGTCATTAAGCTTCACAGAAGACTTTGTCATGATGCCCCTTTACTAGCTAAACTCCCACAATGATCTCTCCTTGCCAACACAGATGTGCCTGATATTAGAGATATGACACAAACCCATGTACAGTTTTCTATTTCCGTCTCTTGTCATGCAGAAACATTTTTAAAAAGCCACAGAAATGGCTGTAGGATGTTCCACTGGGATGTAGAATCACTGTGCAAGTTTATCCCAGCTTAATTTAACACTCCCTCACTGGCCTGAGGTCATTAAACCTCATATAAGTCTCTGTCACCGTGCTCCTTTACTAGCTAAACTCCCACAAAGCTCTATATCAACCACTAATGAGTGAAGAATTTAGTTCAAAAGGTTTATACTTGACACATTTTAATAAATTATGAAATGATTTTCATGAAATATAATTTTAAGTTTAATTAGTTTATTTTTCTAAACAGAACTCAGTCACACATGATTAGTTTACTGACTGTCAAAGTTGAAAATCTGACAATTCTTTGAATTTTTGCAGTTTCTTGCTCTGATAAATGTGCAAATTGTGAAAGTTTTTGAAATATGCCTCATTTTTAACTGTGGGTATTTGTTGTTTTTGAAAGGTGCTATATAAAATAAGTTATTATTATGAGTAGCAGTGCAATTGTTCATAAAATTGGCCCAGGCATTGCTATAACAAGGATGTGTTCTCTATAATCACATACTAAATGAAGCGTCTGAATCAATAATTTTGTGCCACCTTGTCTCTTGTTGATCGCCTGCATCTAAAACTAGCCTCACAAAATTACAAGTCTTACAAAAGCAGGCTGCTAAACTGGTTCAAGGCTGCTCTGTTAGAACTTAGCATTAAAAAGCTGCACTCTCTGCACTGTGTGACTGCTGAACATTTCTTGCTGCGTGGCCACATTGTTCATCTGTATCATTAATTCAAACATGCGAACATTTCAATTTCACCAAGTAGTCTACTGCAATAACCACATTGTAGTCCTCAGCCCAAGGACTAACTCGCAGGGAAAAAAATGCTGTCATCTCAAAAATAAATCATCCTTTCATGATAAGAGGCATTTATTGACATGCTGATGATAGACTGAAGAGTAGGAGGCATGATTTTGTGCTGGTTTCCAATATTTGTGTTGTGCTTCATACATGTTGTGTAATTGTCACTCGTAAACATCATCTATATATTTTTCATTGACTTCTGTAAAGGTAGCATTAAGTCCACTTTAGATGTAATGATGCAGAAAAGAGAAGCTTATTAAAATTTGTAAACACTAATCTGGTGCAGTTTGAATGACCAGATATTGATCATGTGGTCTGTTGTCCAGCTCAGTAGGTCTTTTTGTTTGTGCACTGATTCCTGCCATTGACCAGCAGCTGCTTTTAATCCAGTCTTTTAACCACCTGGGTGACATTTAAAGACCAGTAAAGGCTGGGTTAAGCCTGTTTTATGCTTACCACGCCGCGAGGTCCATGCGGCTCCGTGTGGATGATTGAAGTCATTTTAGCAGCCACGCCCCCTTGAGCGGCCGTTCTCACGCAGAAAATTTCCGCATCGTGCACCTCCACATTTTTCTAACTACGCAGAAAAACATGGCAGAGGACCAGGACCTATTCGTAGCTGAAGTCTAGAAATACGGGCACTAATACGATTCATCACACAGAGATCACCATGACAACTGGGTTATGAGCAACCCATGGTGTGAAATTAATACTAACTACTGAAATGCAACTAATCGGTAAAATGCCATGTTGTAAGTGGTGTAAACAATGCAAACTTCTTCTACTCTAGTTTAGGACTAGTAGACTAGGTAGACGTGTGTTTGCAATACACTGCCCCCTGTAGTTTGGGATCAGATGCCGCACGGAGTATAAAGTCACTCACGGATTTCCGAGCGGCTCATTCTTGTGGAAAGCGACCATCCAACGACCACAATCTATCATGACGTAGCTTCAGCTGAGTTTTTTCAACAAGAAAGATTAAGCTCATTTGTCCTTCTCTTCTAAATTGTTTATTCATAAGACTTAAAGAACTACTTCAAGACTACTTTAATTTTAAAACATTTTAAAATGAAAATAACGTTCATCGAAACGATACAAGGAAAACCTGATGAAATTGTGGGGGTGTTTCCAAGTCCCATCAATTCCCGACATATTTAGGTCACGTGATTCGGTATCCATACGTAACATGCATAACACATGCCTGTGCTCAGTGCCTTATGTTTCTGGGTACATCTATATTAAATGGCCACACTCTATGGTGCCGTGATTTCTGTTACAGATTTTTTCAAGATTTCAGCCGTCAGAAATGACCCAGCAACTGAGCAGCTTTGGCGGAGTACTGTGCTCTTTCAATGCTTTTGTTGTTCACCATGAGCCATAACAGAGCCTAACATGTGACACTAGATTTATGGTGAAACTGCAAAAACAGCCAGACTGGTTGAAATTGAGTTGTCTGCAGCACATTTAAGCATTTTTTGTGACCACCGATCTTAAGCATCAAAACCTCTGGAAATATGGTGCACATCCTGCATACAGGTGCATACACACTGTCACTTTTTTTGTACAGCTGGTTGATCTGAACTCAGATGTCAGGTACACTCTCTCCAGACTCTCCGGTTGTTATATGAATAACCTCTCTGCCATCAAACACGCATCCAAAAAAACTCACCTGTCAGAGAAATCTGTATGATGACAGATGTATTTGTCAATAATTCATTTCTCAGGAAAAAAGAGGCCATGCCTGGTCTGCTCGTCTTTCTTTCAGCCTTATTGTGTCCATGAGTTTCTTCCTGTTCGACTGTCTACCTGCAGACATGGATGGTTTACACAGATAGATTACACAGGACACATCCTGCAAAGGGGTCTTTTTATGTATCCACATTTCTGCTGCTCAGTCATAAATGCTGAACAGTGTGGTGTAGCAGTGGGTCAAATTAGATATCATCCCTCCCCATTAGCCGCTGGATCATTTTTGATTCAATTAGCCTCATAATCTTGCATGTAAAGGTCACTGTGGACTGGTGGGGCACTGCTGGGTGAGTTTGTGTGCATGTTATCAGGGCGGGTCAGCAGTGTGTTGACAGAGCAGCGAGGGGAAAGAAGATGGAGGGAGATAAATTGAGCCGGAGAGTAGAGGAAAGACGAGACGAGATGACATTGATGGTGACGAGTTAGGGGGAAGGCGTGGAGGGATGGAGGCAGATGACAGGAGAAGCAGAGCAAGATGGATTTACAGAGAGAAAAGGCCGAGAAAATATTGAGCAGTGAAAGAAAAACCCATGGTTCTTTTATTCTGTTTCTTGTTGCTACGTTTTGTGACACGCAGCGTGAAAAGGTTTTTGCTCTTGAGTCTCAACGAGTCGCGTCAAGAACTGAAAGCCGAGACGAACTAGTGCTAAAGCCTGCACACTGACGAAAAACATCATGAGATGCAAAAATAGGAGCAATTTAGTGCATGTCCAGAAAATGATAAAGTGTGGCATCCATATGTAAAAGGACTATAATGACAATCCGCATGTGTCCTGTATATATGAGTGTAAACTTTCCCCAAAAAACATTTTTGAGACACAATTTCTTTTCTTCTGCTCTTACTTTTCAGACTGCCTCCAGTGAAGATGAGGGTTTTACCTTTTTAGCATGTCCATACAGTGCTTTTACATATCCTAGAAGACATATCATGAACCATCAGCACCATGGCTGAGCATTTCCACCTTTAAGCTGCAGTATACCATCAACTTTCTCAAAATTATTTCTTCAGGCTTCCTGGGTTCCATACATAACAAACCTAAAGAATCAATCACGTCACCTTGCAGGATGGGACTCCACCAATTCTGGTTTGCACATTTATCTAAATTACTTCAGTATTACAACTCTCGATTGTCTCGCATAGAGTAGTTTTACAGTGTTTGAACAGTTGTAGGTGGGCTGGTGTACTTGAGCTGCAGCAACTTGCAAGTGGGTGGAGAAGGAGAAGTGGAATTCATAGATCTGCAGGTTTTAAAGGAACTGATGGTGCAGATTTGGGTTAGGATTGTTTACATGGAAATAAAACCTAATTATGTAGTTATGACACACAGACATGAGTTTTTAGTGGTTTAATCAATAACTGGAGAGGGACTTTTACCAACACGACAAAGTCTAATTGATTGATAAAAGATGGACCTGGTGGCTGTGATGTTAGCTGATGGTTTGTGGATTATCATTCTGAAGCCTTGGGTTTAGAATTTGGCCATGGTCATGTTGGTCTTTTAAAATCAGATGTCACAAGCAAGTGATGAATCTGACAGGAGAAGTTACCCCTGCACTGTATCCCTAAAACATGCTTTGCTTTATCATATATTTTACTCTAAATGGGACCTTAAATTACAAAATGAACATAAAACTGTATTAAAAAGTGTTCAAACTACTGATTGAATTCATAAACTCATCAGGATAATGTTTACTGAGGTAGCAAATCAAGTGAGAAATAGTCAATTCCTCATAGACTTTCATACAGTTGGACGTCTGTGCAGCTGGAAAAGTCACCACCTGCTGGCTGTTGGACAGAATGCGGTTCATATACACTTCCACTGTGGCTTCGGCGGCTACGTCTCTCCTTTATTTATAGTTTATGGTTGAAATATCGGAGTTTTCAGCCATATTTAAGGTGAGGATAATGATGCCAAAAGCCTCACCCTGCAAGTTGACAGGATTCACCTCCTATTCGTCTCATTTGTTACCTATGAAACCCAGAAAGTCTGAATCAGTATTACAGTATTACAACTTGGGATTGTGTCGCAATTCTCAGAATCAGGAAAGTAACTGGCGGTAAATCTAGATGTGACAGTGACACCTGAGCCATATTTTCTTTACCTACAGCTCTACAGGAAGTAGAATTTGTTAAGTACAAAAACCAAGAAATCTGAATCTATGTTTTTCATCATGTATCTGTACACAGCAGCATCTAGTGTTCTGTGTTTCCTAGCATAACCAAACCCCACGTTAACAAGGTAAAAACTTCATTTTCATTGGAGGGGTCCTATAAGTAGTGCATAGTATGTAAGAAGCAGTGGAAATCATCATTATTTCTAATCTTACACAGTTACATCTTTCAAAAAATCCCACAGATGCCATGAGAAAGGAATGATTTTGGCACTAAACTGATTTATCATATGAGTGCATATGATCTGAGTGTGTGTTGTCAGCAGCCAGTGATTGGTCGTGCTGTTGACACAGGCCAGTTGGCCCTCACAGATGGTCCCACAGACAAATGTCATGTTGGAAATGTCACGGAAAGCCAGTTTTACACGGTCACTCCGCTGGCAGGCCCACGAGGTGCTGGCAGACCTGTTGTGTGCGTGTTTTTGTGCACACGCTATCCAAAAGCACAGAGCTGTTTTCTGTTTAGTTTTTTTTTGTGTGTGTGTGTTATTGTTGCCTCTGTGTGTGTTTGCATGTTTTCAAGCATTCATAAGCAGCTTAATCATGCCAACGTCTTCCACCGTCTCCAGCAGAGTCACAGTCAGGCCTCTTTAATGAGAAATAGTCATAATTTTTCCTCTAATCAAACGCACACAGAAATGCATCACGCTCACGCACTCCTCACAGCAAGGTGTCATATATGAAGCATCCTTATTCTGGAGATGGAGTGGCATTTACAATTAGTTTAATACACACATTTAATTCTCTGAACCAAGCAATTTGTGGCCATTTTTTTAAACACATTTTCACTCACTGTTGGACCATTATTCACTGCAATATAAAATCCTGCACCTCTATGGAAACAACACAAGTTTAGCTAGAAATAGAGGGAACTGAAAATGCCTTGACGATATATAATACAGATATAATTTCACAAATAATGAAAAAAGACCAAAAAAAGGCTGAATTTGGTAATTATTAATTTTCCAAAAATCTGGAATCAACATGTGCAGCATTTTTCCAAGTGCTACAGGTGTTGCTGATATTCTGAAAAACAATGTTTTTATAACTTAGTTTATTTTATTTTATTACTTGTCTCCTATCTGCTCTTAGTAAACACTGCCTGCAGTTCAACCTAGTTCACCACTTGATTTTTTTTTTTTTATGTTATAGCTTTATGGTCACTCCGAGGAGCACAGAATGTTTGGTTTTTTACAGAATTTGGTTCGAGTAAACCTTTTATTTTTGGCGAACTTTTAAATAAGGCAGGCATAAAAGTAGTTCAGCTGATTGGCATTTTAGGTTTAGTTACAGTTAATATTCCCAAAAGAATTATATGTGTAACTTGGTTTGTTCAAGGACTGTAGAAAAGTCAAAAGTCTGTCGATTTGTTTGATTTTTATAGTTTCTGACTATGACAAATGGTGTAATTTTAATCTTTTTTTAAAATCATTGAATTAACCTCTGAAAACTCCTCTCTGTCAAAGTTACATATTTAGACATTTTTGCATTTAAAAATGGCCTTAAATTGGCTTGAATCTAACTGTAACACCATTGCTTTCTTTAAAATCAGTTACACCAGCTTACCTGACAGAAGAATATGTTCCAAATCATCTGTTCAAGGACTGGACAAAAGCTTAAAACCTGAGGACTTTTACCATAGACTGTGTTTCTGACTCTGATAAATGGTGTCATTTACACAATTTTTTAAAGAATGACTTATCTTTGAAACTCACTGGTGGGTTTGGGGATTCAGACAGTTAACTAGTCTTATATGATACAGAAAATTACACATGTAGGGAAAATGTACACCAGAAAAAGAAACACCAATGCTCCCTCTGAGTTATTTTCGCCCACAGAGATATTTTCAATTGCATTGAAGCTCTTATCAGGATCTCAGGACACATGCACTAAATATTAAAATATTTGGCTGCAAGACTAAAATATGCATCAATCTCATATAATGTTGACACCCCTTTTGTGAAGTTAAACAATGAGAATAAATGCAGACAAAAAAAAAAGGATCTCAGGACAGACTGTGCTTGTTTGACTTCTCCCTCAGTCTGTTGGTAATTCAGACTTTTAAAGAGCTCATACTTCTATTATTCGTGTTAGTGCACTGAGTTTGGCATCCTCATATAATCCACAGCTTTGCAGCACAGTCAGTGATTACTGGAAACACCTGTGTTCATGTGAAAGGCCTATAATTAGTCTGACAAATGGAGTTACATCTGCTCTAATGGGCCGAAATCTCTGAAATCACTAAATATATATTTTTAAAAAATAAAATCTATACTTAAATAAGTAGTTAAGTTATAATTTGGACCAAAGAAAACCAGCAAACTGTCTCTTGTAATCACTAATGTGCTTAAAATGTCAAGAACTGCAGCTGGCTATTGTATTTTTTTCTTTTAACATTATTATAAACTAGAACTTCTCTAGCAGAAAAGGAGAAAATGGTCATTTTCCAGCAGCTTAGGTAGCAGAAAAATGATTGTAAAATATTGGAAAGTAAACATCTTATAAAAAAGAAAATGTATTTTTAATAATTTCAAAATTTTACCCTTAAAGTTACATGAGATCATGTGTATATTTTGGGATTTTTAATGTATATTGAATTATATTTACATGTAAAACCAATGAAATTACATATAAACATGGTTTATTAATGCTGAAAATATTTTTTTTGTTACATGAAATTGGTCACAGCTGGTTACTAAAGAGTTTATGATTGATGATTTTTTTTTTTTTTTTTTTTACAGAATCTGATTCCAGCAAAGAATTTATGTTTATTATGACAGAATGATTAGTGTCAGATGAGTAGTTCAAGGTCAGTTAAAAACAAATAAAATTTGATGATTTTTTTTCTTTTTTACAATTTCAGGCTCTCATAATTCATATTCACAGATAATTTATCATTAGAATGGCCCAACAGGTTCTGAAGAGCAGATTAGTTCAATTCTTCTCAATTTATTTATATGGCAGCAAATAAAATGTTTTTTTATCAGAATACTATTGGGGTTAATAATTTATTTTTGTGAAATTTTATGTCAAATATCGCAATTTTGATTAAATAATTCAATTTTCAGCTTAGATTTGGTGGTTTTCCTGATGAAATCACAGATGATTAGCTTTTAGACCATCGTAAAGTTGAAAATCTAACAGTTCTGTCCATTTTAACATTCTTTGGATCTGATAGACAGTTAATTTTTTTGGCCAATTTTAAAAATATTACCACACCTTTTAACCACATTGGCGGGTTTTGAGGTTTGAATTAGTGGCAAACGTGCAGAAGTTCAATTTTATTCAATTTTATTTGTATAGCTGCAAATAAAATGTTATTTTACCAGAATGTTATTGGGGCTAAACATTTATTTTTGTGAAATTTTTTGAATAAGATATATTGAATATAGCACTTTTGATTAAATGTTTCAATTTTAAACTTTGATTTGGTGGTTTTCCTAATGGAATCACAGACGATAAGTTCAAAGACCGTAGTAAACTTGAAAATCGAACAATTCTGTCAATTTTAACACTCTTAAGATATGAAAAATTGCCATTTTTTCTATATTACCTTGCTTTTTCACCACATTAGCGGGTTTTGAGGTTTGATGGTTAAACTGTGTTTTCAAATTTGATTTATATAGTGGCAAATAAAACGTTATTTTATCAGAATGCTATTGGGACTAAATATTTATTGTTGTGAAATTTTACGTCGACGATAATGATTTTGATTAAACATCTCAATTTTAAGCTTAGATTTGGTGGTTTTCCTGACAGTTAGTTCAAAGACTGTAGTAAACTTGAAAATTTAACAATTCTGACCATTTTAACACTCTTTGGATCGGAAAAAAATGTTTAATTTTGACCATTTTTTTAATATTACCATGCCTTTTAACCACATTGGCAAGTTTTGAAGTTTGAGGGTTAAACTGTGTTTTCTTTCAGAGTCGATGGCCGACGTGCAGAAGTTACAACTAATGCTTTGTGCAGTTCAGAATCAGAACTTCCAATCTGCAGTTCATTTAATTTGGGCTTTTGTTCCTGAGCATGAACGTATCGCCGCTCTGTTTTCGTATGCATTCATTTGAAAAATAGGCCAGTTCCCCAGAGAACCTCCATCTCTCTACTCTCTACTGTCTCCTTCCTCACATCTCCTCCTATTTGTTCATGTTTTCACTCCCACGTCCCTCCTTTTCTATTTCCTCCATCCATTCATTCTTCTTCTTCTCACCTTTCATCCTTTTCTCACTTCCTGGCTGCTCTCTCGCTCTTTCTGCCTCCTTCTGTTTCTCTGCTCCGACACCTCAGTCGGTCACTAAGTAACACATTTACTCTGTTTGTTCGCTTCGTCTCACTGCTGTTTTACGGTTTTTATCCTTCAGTCCGTCTTCAGCTGCCTCTGAATCCAAACTATTGAGAAACAAAATTAGATCAGTCAATATGTACATGTCTGTTACAGTGTTCTTGTCTACACAGTAAAAAAAAAAAGTGTTATAACAGTTTTAAACTATTTTATTGGTCTTCAGTGTTTTTTATTATTATTATTATTATTATTATTATTATTATTATTATTACAGATAGTATCTTTTAAAATCGCAGAATACAATAATATTTGTTTGCATGTTAATCCAGAAAAAAAAAACAAGCCAAAAATGTGAATAATGTCAACATAAAAATTTGGCTGTTTTAAAAGCAATAAATTTTTTTAGCTTTTTTTTTTTTAATTTTACTGTGTTTAAATTGGCCAGTAATTTAATTATTTTAGACATTTTTTATTTTAAAAAATGTAAAGTTTGAAAAATTGTGAAAAAAAACAACAAAAAACTGTTATTTCATTATTTTTTGTTGAATTACCAAATCCAGTAAATAGCAAAATCTAGTAAAATTGCAGAAAAAGTACTATCATACATGCTAACTATAAAAAGCACCAAGACTGTAAATACTGTCATCGTCAAAATCAATCAGTCTGTATTTTTACAAATATTATTTTATTCTTTAACATTTGACTGTAAAATTACACTTCTAAAAGATTTTCTACAGTTACTTAGCTAAGAATATCATTATTTTAAATATTTGCCATTACTTGTACAAATATACATATTAAAAATTTGCAATTTCAAATTTAATTTTTATTAATTTGCACATTAACTGTAAAAAACTACAACAAAAGCCCAAAGTTCTAAAACAAAGTCATTTCAACCCTCATTCATAGTGAGTCATTTGTTTGGGAAACAAATTTTTTGGGGGGAAATCTAACCCTAAATTGTGATATTTTAATAAAAATCACTTTATTTTGAATGTCATGTTAAAAATTTGCTAAAAAAAAAAAAAAAAATTCTGTGCTGCAACAAGGTTCTGTAAAAAATGAAAAATCCTAAAAAGCCACTAGTGACTCACAGTGACTGACAGTCTCATGACAACAATTCAGGAACTATTTGGCTGAACTGCAGGCTGTGAAATTAAAAATGTAAGCAGTAAAATATCTACGGTATGTAGAGCCACCATTTTTCCCCCCAGTATCTGTAACACCTGGTTGTACGAGCTGATTCTGGGTTCCATCAGATTCTGTAAAAACAACCACTCTCTGCTCCTGTGAATCCATCAGTGACCAACAGTCACGTGACCAAAATCCAGAGACCTTTGGGCTGAACTGCAGGCTGTGTTTACCCCGAGCGGCGAAGAGACACGACAGTCCTGTAATGTGTCGGTAAATGTCAGCCGTGAGTCAGCGACATCCTCTCAACCACCGCCACCCATCATGTGACACGGGCCGAGAGCAGCGGGAGGCGATCGAAAGAGCAAGAGGAGAGTCGAGAAAAAAACCCGCCTATTATCTGTAATCCTTTCAAATGAGAGGCAGCAATCAGGACCGCATTCATTTTAGTGTTTTTTACTCCTCAACTGCAAATCACCGTGTTTCTGCTTTCTGGGGAAATATAACCGAGAAACCACCTCTGGAATCACTAACATTTTCTGGTTGTGAGGATTTGATTTAGTCCACTTTTAGCAGCTGATAGGTGCAAATTGCTGCCTGACAAGGTTGTGATGTGTGATACAAGCAGCAGAATATATATATATGTGTAATAGTGTTGCTGCTGGTGCGTATTATCTCTTCCACCTGCCACTTTCTTCTCCTATTTGCTCCACAGGACTATCACTAGCACACTTTTCTTGCTTATTTTTTCCCTGTGCTACATCTTTTTTTTCCCCCTCCAGATGTGTGTGTATGTGTGTGTTTGCTGTCGCCCTCCTTTAACATGCCGAATGAGAGGTCTGGAACTGAAGCGTGACGATCCCTGTTTCCATTTTCAGACTGGGGTCGGGGCCAGATCACACCTTCCCTTGTTTGCTTTGCACCGACGCTCCGCAGGGTCTCTTATGTAAAAAACAGTGGGAGGTTTGTCCTCCTGGGACAGAGACAGATGACAAACCTTCGTCTTTCAGCGTTTGTGTGTGAGAAAAGCTCCCTCGTCCCACTAATTCTGCTTTTATAATTTAATAAGCGAAGATCTAATCACGCTGAAATGACTCTCTGACTTTTGCTTTTATTACTGAATGTGTGTGTAATGACGGCAAACTAGATCTGAAAACTTATTCTTCACTGTGTAAATGACTCTGGATGATAGTTGCTGTGATTCTGAGCCATTTCACATTTAAAATGAAAATCATAGAAGACTAAATAGAGGAAATATTCCATGCAGTGGCTGTACAGTAAACATGTTAAGCAAAGCTTGTCAGCTATGCAAGGTTGTGCTGATATCAGTTTTTTTCTGTGTGTTTATTCTGCTTAAAAGGAGGGACTATGTGTTATAGTACTACGTGGAGCTGCTTCCCAGTTAACCCTCTAAATCCCAAAGCCTTTAAAAAAAAAAAGAGCCAAATGTACACTATTGATCAAAACTAGAAACCGTAAAAAAAAAAAGAAAAGGAAAAGAAAGAATAATCTTTTTCATAAAACTTTCTACCAGTCCTTCAGCTACTAATCTGTGGTGTGTCGTGTTGTCAGAGAAATTAACCAGGTCTAACTTTAAAATTGCCATATTTCAGGAAAATCACAGTATCCTACATTTCCTATTTAAAAATTACCAGTCTGCTATAACAATACTGTGTAAAATACAAAAAATTCTGTACTCACAATGCAGCCAAAAAGTCACTAGTTACTCAGCTGTGACTAACAGTCACGTAGCAAAAATTCAAGGACTATTGGCTGAACTGCAGGCAGTGTTTACACAGAGCAGACAGAAATTAAATATGTAAATAATAAAATATCTATAGCATGTAGAGCCACCATTTTTTATAGTACTTGTAATACACCTGGGCACTGAGAAACATATTGTACAAGCTGATTTTTTTTTCATTTTTGCAATATAATTAATCAAAGAAATTCATTTTTTTTATTTTTTATGATTTATGTCATTAAAACTACTTCACAAAAGCTGTTTCTGACGTATTTATACTTCTATTCATGGTTCTTCTGTTTCCATAGAGGTGCAGGACTTTGTATTGCAGTGAAAAATGAGCCCACAGTGAATAAAAATGTGACAAAAAAACTCCCCAGAAACTGCTTCGTGTTCTGAAGGTTAATATACTTCTTTTCCAGTCTTTTTGTAGCACTAACCATCTTCTGGCAAACTGTTCCTTCAATCCACAGAGTTTAGGGACAAAGAACGGCTGCTTAGTTTGCAGCGTTTTTCCATTTTCATCCTGTCACTGCAGCTTATGTGATCATTGCAGGACAGAAACAGATGAGTTTTGTTCACTTCGGCACCCAGAGGTTCAGTAAATTGGACCAAATCCAGTCCAGACTCACCTCTGACCCGCTGCTGGCAGCCGCTTATTAAAACCACTGCAAAGGCAATTGTCTCTATTTCTTTCTACTCTTCAAACATTGCTCTGATTCCAAATCAAAAGCAAGAAGAAAAAAATCTCTATATTTTTGGACACTTGAAGCTACCCCAGAGGACTGTTTCATTCAACTCCTGCTTGGAGTTTTTCCTGTCACCCTCTGATGGGTGTTAATAGTTGACAAGTAGCGAGTTTTTCCGACTGAGAGGTGTCACTTTCTATCAGGAGTGACAGCTGAAACCCTTCAGGCTCGCAGCCCTGCAGAAAAACCTGAATATCACCGGAAAAAAAAACACAAATGAGACAAGAAGTTACACTTATTGTCACCACAAATAAGAAAAAAACAGATCGATTCCTTAGAATTGCAACCACGGAAACACAAACAGAAACCAGAAAGGTGCCATTTTGACGCTCCAGAATAACACTTCCTGTGTTTACCCATTATAATGATGCATCCTCATCTGCGGGGAAGTTTCTCAGTGTAGCGACTGTGTGGCTGCACTTCTTTGTACATTGATCTCTTGTACCGCAATTTGAATTTGTCTCCCACTATTTTTAAGCTGCCAGACGACAAGCGAAAACAGGTTTTTGCTCAAGGAAACGTAGAGTTCTCCTTTTTTTTTCCTTGCAAAAACCGATGGTACTCTGGGTTTCGTCGGGTGTCTGGGGGCTTTTTAAAGTTTCTGAGACGCTTGTTGTGGTCAGAAAGATGAGCGTCTTGTTTCTGCAGGCTGTTATTCCCAGTAAATCCAAATTTGTATGTGTGCATTCGCTGTAATCAGTCAGATGCAGGGCTGGAGATGGAACACAGCGGGCTGCACTGCTGAGAACAGAAATAGTGCTTTTACTCCCGCTGCTGCTCCAAAACCGGCTCATTTCTTGCATGTTGGTGTGTTTTTACTTCAGCCTGTGTGTGCACATCCATCATCAGAACATGCCTTTAAGTTTGCAAAAACTTTTACCCGTCATCCGACTGCAGGTCAAGCTTTTTAAAGAGAGTTTCTGTTTCTGTTCTGCCAAAAAAAAAAACAAACTGCAAAAATAAGTAAAGTGTTATTATGTAAATCCCTCAATTGCATTTCTTTGCATTGTTTTGTTTTTCTTTGTTTTGGGGAAGAAGAGAGAATAAGAGCAGCAGAGAGAGAACGACACTTTTGAAGAGATGAAAAGAAGAATTCTGTAGAGACATGGAGACGTTTTATTTAGGCTTTTTCCTTAATGAATATTTCTTTCTTTGTGCTGCAGCCTCTCAGGGTTTGTCTGCTTTGTGTTTGTGTGCATCGAGGGTGACAATGTGTTTTTCTCTCTGCATTACTTACATATCGACACCGTCTGCAGGTGCATGTTTGGACATCGTCTCCTGCAGGTGTCTGTATTGTTGATGATGATTGGAGGTAATCTGCCCACATGGATAATTACACTGTGAGAGAAGAAGAAGATTTTAAGAGAGTATTTGTCTCTCAAACAGAGAGGCTGTGATTGGCTCTTTAGAAGAGAGGTCCTGATTCATCTGTTGGCTTGTCTAGACGAATGTTCGCATAAATTTATATATTTTTCTGTTTGATATTTATGTATATTTTTCCAGAATACTGTGTGGTATTCCTGAAAATCTGTTTATTCAGTTGTTAACAGTGAAAATTTCTTCACTGGAATGTGTATATTTCTTTAAATCTCCAAAATTACACCATTTATCTGTTCCAGAAAGTGCAAAAACAAGAAAAAACTGAGGTTTTTATTTTCTACTATTCAACTGTCCTTGAATCTCTTATGTGTGACTTTAGTTATGTTGAGAAAATTACCTAAATTCAAGCTTAAAACTCAAGATATTTCATCAAAATCACTTTATTCTACATGACTCGTTTAAAAATTTGCTCAAAATAAATCATTTGGTTTTACAAGATTCTGTAAAAAAATTAAAAAACTAAATCTCCACCTCTTGGTGCAACTGGGGAACCATGATTGATTCGGTTGTGACAAACAGTCACATGACAAAAGTTCAAGGACTTTTTTGTTGAAGTAGGTTGAACTGCAGGCTGTGTCTACGCAGAGTAGATCAGAGACAAGTATAGAAAACTGTGTAAAATGTGAGTAGAATATACACAAAAGGACCACTAAGAGTAACCAAAAGCCATGGAAAACATCCAAAACTTTATTATTATTTTTTTTTAATGAGCCCTTCACTGAAAGAGGAGTCTTGGAGCTGACACTGCTAAAGCACAATTCCCCTTTTACCCAATTGTCTTAATTGTAAACACTTAGAAGCAGCTGTTCTGAGGGATTATTCTTATTAATTATGCTTGTTGTATACATTTTTATTATTGGGGCTGTCGAATATCAGACTTGACATATTGTCTTTGTGTCCCACAGGTACTACAGCGCCACCATCCTGCAGATGTCAGGAGTTCGGGACGACAGACTGGCGATCTGGCTGGCCGGACTCACCACCCTCACCAACTTCCTGTTTACTCTGCTGGGAGTCTGGTTGGTGGAGAGAGTCGGCCGCAGGAAGCTCACCTTGGGCAGCATCATCGGTAAGACACAAGGGAGAATTAATGATTTTTAACAGTTTTTTTTCTTAACTGTTTGGTGTTGTTATTTTACAGATTGTCCTTGTTTTATTAAATTACAGATATACAGGTGCACCGTAAATTATGTCCACATTAAAAGCCTAGATTTTTATACATAAGTTTGACAAGAAAATTAAACAGTTTTCTTTATTTTATTTTAATTTAAATTTTTTTTGCATTTCAATCAGCAAAAAAACCAATTATTTGACAAATATTTTCCGTTATTGGAAAGATAAAAAGTGTAATATATATATGTTAAGAACTGAAAAATTCTGAATATCTTTTGTTATTTTATGCGTTTTTAAACATTAAATTACAGATAATATCTTGTCAAAATCACAGAAAAAAGTGTAGTACTAGTTTACGTGTTGATTGTTAAAAAAATAAACCAAAAAACAGGCCAGAATTGTACATAATGTCTATATTAAAAATGTGTATTTTTACATATTGTACATTTGACAGTAAAATTACTGCCTTTTTTGTTGCTGTATTTAAACCAGCAAAAATATCAAATATTTATTATGTAAATGTATTTAAACTGTTATTTTACAGATATCTATTAAAATCACTGAAAAAATATTAGTTTAAAAACAAAAACATACATAATATCCACATCAAAAGTAAATAATTTTTACAAATAGTAATTTGTGTGACTACAAAACTACAGTATTTTACTATTTTTAAATCAGATAATCGTTTTACAGATATTTTCGGCTTTTTTTTGCTGTTCTTACTATTATTGAACAGATTTTTTCTGGCACGCTTGCTGCCAGATTTTGACCTTCTTTCAGAATTTTGTAAATAAAGTTGATCTCAATACGCCCTCATTGAGGAACAACACTAATGGTTAATTGTTTTTCTGATAGGTACATGTTTGAGTTTGAGTCTGTTGGCCGTTGGTTTTCTGATTTCGGCCCAACACACTCCTCCCGTCACCTTCCACCCATTAGACCCAGCCATGGCCAACTCTACCTGCTCCAAGTACCAGTGAGTTAACACACACATATGAAAAACATCAGCTATTCATTATGTACTTACAGCAAGGCACTTACAGCACAATAATTTTCACATATCCTTAAGTCAAGATCAAAATAAGGGCCATTATAAAGAGCTCAGGACATAAAATTGGAGATTTGTGTTGGAAAAAGGAGCTTTACAATGTTAAGATGCAATGATTCACTATTTAAGTGTCTTCTGATGATAATGAAGTGTCACTCTTCATTATTTGTAACATTATGCAAAGGTTTGGATGAATACTTGCAGTGCTAAGTCATGATTTCTTAATGAAACATGTAAAATGAAAGCCGAAAACTAGCATGAGGGTGTCGGCATGAGAAAATCGCTGCTCACCTCAGAGCACTTCTGTTCTTTGTAAAAGCTCTCAGTATTTTGCAGTGTCAGAGTATCAATTTAGAGTGCAGCCGAGCACACTCAGTAGTTGAGAGCTTCAGAGGATAAAACTCTCCTAAAAGGATATTTGTGGTGAAGTTCTTGCAGGTTTTCACACATACATTAATCCAAATTTCAATATTTTTCAGTTACATACTCAGACTCAGGGTTAAAAGTAGTGCCAGCATCAGTTTTGATGGAGAAGTTACTTGTAAATTAGTTAACTTTCAATAATACAGTTTGAAAAACTTTTTGTTATTTTGTGGAATGTAACTAAGTACATTTACTAATGTACTGTAGTTAGGTGCAAATTTGAGGTACATTGCAAATCAAGACTTTGAGATACAAGATATATGAAGATCAAATATGTTTTATTATTAATTAAAAACGGTTTATATGGCTTTTGACAGATGACAGAAAATTAATGGACAACTATTGCTAATTGTTTAAGTCATTTTACATGCAAAATTGGTTCTAGCTTCACAAATATTAAGATTTGTTGCTTAATTTGGGGCCAAATTTGCCTCTTATCTTCAATCCATTTACTGATATTAATGGAAAGGATCTTAGGGTGCAACCAAAGTGGGAAGGATGTCCAATTTGGAGACTTTGGAGTTGCACATTTGCTTTTTGCAGATGATGTTACTGTGTTGGCTTAATTATGCCAAAACCTCAAGGTCAAACTAGTAATCTTTACCCACCTGGAAGATCAGCTCATAGTCTGCATATTTAATATGTGCCATTGTATTCCAAAAGGCCTCAGGCATTATATTCAGCACACATTTAACCTTGTGTTTCCTCTTTTCTCTGGGTGATTTATTAACAACTGAATAAAACAAAGGGTCGTCATGGAGATGACTGTGTAAATATTGTTCATGGCTATGTCATCCCCATCCAAAACCGGCCACAATTCACTTCATTGTCTTCCTCAGCAAACAAAGGGCAAACACACACACACACACTGAGCCTGAGTGTGTTTTCATGTCAGGCAGAGATCAGATGCCTCTATGTCCCAATTTACTCTCACTTACACCGACACAAGATGAAACTCATGCGTAACGTCGGTCTTTCATCATAACGACAAACAACGCCTAATGGACTCACTGTCCAGCGCCCACACACCATAATGCCTGGTACCACACAAACACTGGGGTAATTTGAAGAGATGAGTGCTTTTACCACACTAGAATGACTTCATTGAGTTCACTTTGCTCCTACACATCCCATCGCTGACCACAGCAGCATCAAGACAGTGTCAGAGCTGCCGCTGGGCTTTTACTGTGGATGGGACGTCCCATTTAAGGATGTATATTCTTAATGACGTTTGACTATGACGACCCAGCATAAATTTCTTTGTTTTGTTCCTGAAGTAAAAAAACATTTAAAATCTATTTGGTTTTTGTATAGAACAGACACTGGTCTGTAATATGATGACTTAAGCTCTGTATGAGTTACTGTTCCCACTGGAGTGTTTTGGTTGAAAACAGCTAACTATTATCATCCCCAAGAATAAGTATGGACCTAATGCTTATGTACATGATATTAAAGTACAGAGTTTTATGCTACCAGCTCTCTCAGGGGTTTAGATTGAAAGGAAGAGCCATCACTGTTGTTGTATTGTGGTGTGGAAACTGTACTAGTGTAAGTATGAAGGGTTACCCCCACATCCATTAGCAAGACAGCAGTACAAAAGACTGAACAAACTGTACCATCCCTTCCTTATGCGATTTCTCCAGTGAGTTTTGGAGCAGAATGATATTTTATTCCTGCTTTTGCATGTTATGGGCAAGAGAAAACTATAGATTTGCAAATGCTGTACATGATGATGGAATTTGCACTAATCGACCACAATGAAAACCACTTACCTGAGTAGGTGCCCATTGTGATGCCAGAACAGCATATGTCATGGACATGGGACCTCTTAAGTTGTCCGATGGTGTCTGGCACTGGGACATCGGGACCGGATCCTTTGGGTCCTGTGGGTTGCAGGGTGGGGCCTCTGTGGATCTGGTACATCCCCTGAACACTCGATCAGATTGAGATCAAGGAGAGGCTGGAGGCCAGTTAAGTTAGCTTAAGAAGACCTTACTGTTAAAGTAATCCAACGTAAGCTCTTGATTTAACAATCAATCTACGTTTCAATCTTCATCTGTAGTCATGAGCTCTGGTTAATGATCGAAAGCATGAGGTTATGGATACATGGTGCTGAAATGAGTTTCCGCCATAGACTGGCAGGGTTCAGTCTTAGAGATAGGATGAGGAGCTCAGATATTCGGAGAGAGCTCAGAGTTGCTCCGTCTTCTCTTTAAAAGGAGCCAACTGAGGTGCTTTGGGCATCTGATTAGGAAGTCTGCTGGGCACCTTTCTTTGGGGGTTTTCTAGGCATGCCCTACTTGGAGGAGGCTCCAGTGCAGACCTAGAAGTCATTGGAGTGATTATATATCTCATCTGGCCTGGTAATACCTCGAGGTCCCCCAGGAAAAACTCAAAAACATTACACAGTAGAGGGACGCCTAATGTGCCCTTCATAACCTGCGATCACGATGACTCGACTTCAGATAAGCAGAATAAAATGGACTGAACAACTTTTTAACTGAGCTGCATGTTTCATGGACAATTATTCTACAAAAACGTATTTTTATGATGATATCCTGCATAGACATGGGCTTTTCTGGTTTCTGTGTGGGTCTGTCCACAATCAGTCTCTGTCCTCTCTCCTGCTATATATATTTTATCTATTTTATTGATTTGAATGCTGTGAATCCTTCTAGGAACACCCCTGCCGACCAGATATACTAGTAAATATATATGTATCATGGGCAATCTTTAGTTGTTTTTTTTGTTTGTTTGTTTTATCTGTATTTCCTGGGTCATTGCACTCCTTTTCCCTTTTAGTGTAAATAACTTTTTCCTGGTTTCATATGGAAATTAGGATGTGCAAGCCTCTGTCCCAGACTGGTTCCTGCACTTGGACCCTGCTCAGCCTGTTGCTTTGACCGCTCCTACCCTCCTGCTTCTACTGATTAGACCCCAACATTGTTCTCCAATCAAGCTGTGCTCATCATCAAATCCAGCTGTTGTAACTCTGAGCGGCTTTGATTTGGTGTGAGCAGTTTGCCTTTGTGTTTCTTCAACTTTATTCTGAGAAACTTTTAGTTGAGTGCATGAGACACTTGTCGCTGGATGTTGGGCTAAATTAAGGGGTTTAACGAGTATAACTTGTTAAATTGCAGACCAAGTAACTGTCTACAGATCATGTTAACAGGTGCTACTCCCACCTGTAACTTTTCTTTTGGCGATCGGGTGCAGGTAAGGCAGCACATCATTTGACTTTGGAGTTTTTACATTGTAGAACAAATGAGATAGGTGAGCATGAACCTAATAGTTAGAAGTTCTTCTTTTGTTTATACTAATTTCTTTTTTGAGTTGTATCCATCACCCTCTGTTTTTCTTTATGTAAACTGGGTTGATTTTTTTTTTGTGACCCCAAAAGACCTACTTCTCATTAAAATCACAGTTAACTTAGGTTCAACCGTGACCATCTCCTTGTTTATTTGTTACTTCTAGCGAGCTGGGTTATAGCAGTGCATTTGGATAAATTTGAGTTTGTGGGAACCCAAGAGGCATTTGCATTGCAGATGTGGGTTATGTCTTGTAATATGTACATATGCTGCTGCTTTGAAGAGGTGTTTTCCTTTTGGTGAGATCAAGAGGATTAGAGATGTGCGTTGGGGGAATCTTGAGTGTGTAGGATACACCTCCACCACAGCTGTGGACTGTCTAATTATGAGCGGTATTATGGGCTGTATTTAATGTCACGTTATGATTGACAGGTCTTGTGAAAGGTCCTTGGAACCAAAAAGTTGACCTTTTGAGTAAATCAATGCAGAGACGATACATTTATGAGGGAATGACTGCTTTTTAATAAGTTGGATGTATGCAGGATTTGACTCCTTGCGCCAAAAAGGAGACCAAGCAAGTGGAGGGTGTGTTGCCATCTTTTTCATTTGAGTTTGGAAGCTGGGACCACGCCTTGGGTAACTACTCAAACCATACATGAGTAGTTCTTGTGGTGTGGCAGATTACATTGTCTTGGTTTGGATGCTGTTGCCATTGGTGTGTAGTTGGTCTGCCTCAATGTTTATGTAGGTGTTACGTGCCAAAGTAACATCCGCTTAAATGTCAAGACCCAAGGTTTCTCAGCAGAGCATTGCATTGTAATGAGATGATTAACCCTCTGAACCTCAAGCAGTTTCTGTCCGTGGCTCCCGTCATATTTTTACTCACTGGGAGCTCATTATTTACTGCAATATAAAGTCCTGCACCTCTATGGAAACAACACAATCATGACTAAGAGCAGACAGAATTCAGAAATGTCTTATGTGCTGTATAAGAACATTCTAATGCCATAAATCATAAAAACAACAGAAGCAGAGCTGCCCAGATAGCTCAGCTGGCTGAACAGGTGACCCATAAACAGGAGCTTTAGTCCCTGATGCAGCAGCCTGGGTTAGTTTCCATCTCACATCCCTTTGCTGCAGGTCTTCCCTGCTTTCCTGTCTGCCACTTTACTAACCTGTCTAATAAAACCAACAAAAGGCCAAAAAACTAACTTAAAAAAACAACAAAAGTAAACAAAATTTATTTTCATACAGCTGAGTCACTGATGGTTTCACAGTTGTGCCAAGAAGTGCAGTTGTATTAGTCTTTTAGAAAAATTGTTTAGTGCACAGGCTTTATTTTTGGCAAATGTTTAAATAAAACATGTAGAATGAAGTGATTTTGAATGTTTGTGATGATTTTTATAGAAACATACCTTTCAAACTTGGTAATGTCATTGACTTCAACTGTCACTAGTTTTAATGTTAAGCCTGATCATTGTATATTTCCATGAGACATTTTTTAAAATTGCATTGTTTGAATCTCAGCCAAAGCTCTGCTGCTGCATCTCTCTCTTCACCTTCCCACATTATTTACTTGCAAATACCTACCTTTTTTTCAGTCCTTGACCTCAGTGTGTAATTAGAGAAAGGTGCCTCGAACACAGGCTATAAAAATAGACCTCTGAAACAAAATGCACATTCCATGCGCTTCATTAGGTGCAAAAACATCCAACCTGATGGAATTGCTTGGAAAACATGGCAGAATTTCACATCTCAGAGACTAAGCATTTGAAACCTTCTGATCAAAAAACTCAAAACATGATGTGACGGGGAAAGGGTGGAAAAAGATGCAACTGATGTAGAGTATTTTGCTCTTAATTTTGATCTGCTACTTCCAGTATTTGAGGAACATTAAAGCCATTTGGGTAATGAGAGAAGTCTCAATTAAACGGGTGGGAAGCTCATTTCTGTCATAAATCCATCAAGCAGCATGAAGTAGGTGGACTCAAACTTTTAAAATAAGTTTATCAGTTTTCTTCAGTACAAAACCAAAAAAAACTGCAATAAAAAGTGAAGGAATGTGGTTTCAGGAGCTTACATGCCGTGTCATTGATTTTGTTGAGGTAAATTATAGCTAATGCCTCTGCTGTTTGGCTCTCAGGCTGTGTGAGCCGTGCATGCTGGACCCCGGATGTGGATTCTGTTACAGCGAGAACAGCTCGGCGCTACTCACCTCCTCCTGCGTTCCCGTCAATAAGGCCTCCACCGAGCACGCAGCATGGGGCAGGTGAGTCACAGGATGCTCGGTGTGGATGCTGCACTGTGGCAGAAAAAAATAAATTAGGATTAGAATAAGAAAATGACAGATTTCACCTTGAACTGAGATTTATTGCCTCCAGATGCTCCAACTCCACCCTGATGAGAGATCACACTTACTGGGCCTACAACTACTGTCCCACCTCCTACTCCTGGCTGGTTTTACTGGGTCTGATGTTCTACCTGGCTGCTTTTGCTCCTGGTAAGAGATTAAAGCTCGGTACAAAAAAGCAAAATGTAGAATTTGTGTAAATGTGCTACAACCACACCCCAAAACCTGATAGCAAAGCTCAGTCTGCCTCTGTTGGCTGCAGATGTGTTTACCTGAGCGCTTACAAAGGTTTAAGGATTCTTCATAATCCCACTAGTTCTGGCTTCAGGTGTCCTTCACAGCAAGGATTGTAGCTCTGATGAAACACTCAGCTGAACAAACAACTCTCGTCTCATATCAGCTGGATGTTTGCCACAGCCTGAGAGGAGCACTCCGTGAACTTCTTCATCCGTGCAGCAGTTTTCTTAATATTAGGTGATTAAAAAAAAAGACAGGTGTGACTTACTTAGCTGTATGTAAAACAACAAATTTGTGGCAGAAAAGTGTATTGTTGGTTCCACAATGGAATGACAATGGTATCTAATCTGGTAATGAAGCTATCAGCGATCATAAAACTACAGTAAATTATGAAGAAGCAGATAAATTGGGGTCGTCTTTCTTTGCACCTTTACCATTTCTAATGTCACTTTTGGCATCACTTCAAGTGTAATAGAATTTAAAAGTTGCATATTACAAGTTTGAATTTGGGACGTCATGATGCCAGAAATTGGTAGTTGGTACCAATGCCACTGAAATTTTCCGACAGCAGATTCAATATCACGGCAACAACAAAAAATCGTTGTGACATGTTCACATAAAATAACTGAAATTCAGCTTGATTTCTGTATACAGATTTTGTACATTTTTCTTTGACATTCTTGGGTAAGTTTAACGTTTCAAATTTGACATTGTTTGCAATCTTTGGATTGTCAGCAATCCAGTTTTAGAGTCACAGCTGCAGCAGAGTGGAGCTCAGTTTAATGTAAAAGTTTCCAAAGCTTCAAAAGTCTAGGAGAACAAAAATTTATCAGACAGAAAAAAGGCAGTTTGTATCACAGCAGCACAACACATTGTACAAGCTTCTCTCCTACTCGCTGTGCTCACTTACACTGTATGTTAATACAGCTGGATTATCAATGAAGCTGTTTTCATTTAAATATATTTTTTCTATTTCTGTAGTCAGACAACAGAATGAGTATGAAATCATGACTGAAACGTGGCCCATTAAGACTATAAGCTGCTGCTCTGTGCCACAAAAATCCTCATTTTATAACTGCAATATGGTCTGACAGTCATCATATGTTAAAAACACCGGCCTCGCTGTGAATTCAGCAATATTTCAATATAAAATGATCACTCAGAAAGTTAGAAATTTCTCATTTATTTTGACTGGTCAACTGTTTCCTCCCTCCACTGTCAGTCACAAACACAGAGAGCGTTCTTCCTGAAGAGGGCGTGGACAGTATACCACCACATACAATTAGAAGCTGCAATAAAAGTGAGAGAACCATCACACAATAAGCAGAAAAGGAGTTGCTTTGGCTGCTTTGTGCTTGTAAAATATCCATTGTCTATGTTTTACTTTCATATACAACATGGATATTAGGTATAAATTGAACTTTTTTACTTTGTTAAGGGGCTTAAGAGAATCTTGGACTTCTTTTGGTGTTGCACTACGGACTTAAACAATAAGTAGTATTTTTAACGTATTTTTTATCATGTTATAGTTGACAATTTTGCACTTGAAAAGGTAAACTTTTGTTAGTAGCAGCCCTATTTCTATATCATAGAAAATATGTACCAATTTCAGACTTTTGCTATCACCTTAGTGCAGGAATATCTATTCTCTTGACATCCCTAACAACACAGTTATTTTCAGACAAGGTGCAGACATGCAGGGATGGATTTCAGAGCTCAAGCCTGCCACAAAAACACAATATATCTCTCCATCTGTCTTCCTTTTTTAAAACATCTCTCCATCTCCCACAAGGCTCAACTCTCATTTCTCTGTCCCAGGTATGGGTCCGATGCCGTGGACCATCAACTCTGAGATCTATCCTCTGTGGGCCAGGAGCACTGGAAACGCCTGCGCCGCCGGAGTCAACTGGACCTTCAACATCCTGGTGTCGCTCACCTTCCTGCACCTGGCTCAGTACTTCACCTACTATGGTCAGCAAACCAGTTAGCTTTAAGGCTTTTTATTGCTTAGTTTTGTAGAAGAAAGACAAGTCCTCATTCAATTCCCTCAATCCTTACCCGACAGTAGATCTTGTGTAACAACTCTATCCCTTTGGCAAGACCAGCCGTCAGGTAACAGCTGACTGATACCCTGAAGCGTTGTTTTTTTCCAGCCCTCTTGAATACCTCCTCAGTGTTCCTCAGCAGCAGGTTTCTCCTCAGACAGGAAGGAACTGACCTTTCGTGGAGCTTGAAATTGATCCATCAGGGGTGACTGTGAAGGCATCCTGAGACATACTGGGTTAATTATCGATTCACTCATTCATCCGGTTGATAACAATCATTCACCAAGAAGAGAAAAACTCTGTGAAAGCTGGAAAAACACACCGATGCTATCACAGGAGCAGTATTTAGCATAACACACGCACTTGGTTGTAACTTTAAAATGTCATTTGGTTTTGACAAGGAGAAAATGGAGATCACAACGGCAAGAAAAATCTCATTAAACCTCTGTCACTCTTTCTGTGGGAATACTTATTTCTAGGTGCGTGTGGGTAGTTATTTTCCTCCCGTTAACCTTGCTGTAATGACACTTTGACAGGGGCATGTTGCTTATGTTCCACATTTATCATATGGCGACCGACAGTCTGAAAGCAGTATTTCAGTTTGGTAAAACATTTTCATTTTTCAGCGCACACAAACATCTCTGTAGAGGTGCGTGGGCAGCTCACATCCAATATTAGCTGCCTGTAGGATCTGCTGTCACCATCGGCGATTCTTTTTCTGGCAGCGCATGAGAAAACGTATTTATAAAAGGCGACTGGAAAGTTGTGCCGCTGTGTTTTTATGTCTTCGTGGGTGGTTGTCCTTAGTGACGCTGTGTTCTTTTTTGCTTTGTCTTCCTAGGCGCTTTCTTCCTCTACTCCAGCCTGGCCTTGCTGGGTTTTGTCTTCATCTATGGCTGCCTGCCAGAGACTAAAGCCCGGCGTCTGGAGGAGATTGAGGCGCTGTTTGAAAACCAGCTCTGTTCGTGCGGCGCCTCTGATTCAGACGAAGGGCGGCAGGTCGAGTACATTCGGGTCAAAGGTTCAAACTACCACCTATCGGACAACGATGCTTCAGACGTGGACTAGTGGGGAGCGTTGGTAACCCCCCCTCTGGGTGTTCGGTTGCGTTGCTGAAACATGCAGAGTGGTTGGGTTGGTTTGTAATAGTTTTCCTTTTTGTGTGATCTGAGGAGTTTCCCTCAGTGTGCGGTTAAGTATTACAGTCTAAAAGACCCTTTTGCTTCTGTCAGTTAGTTCACTTTCAAATCAGCCAGTTCAGGAAATCATTGATGATGCTTTAGCCGGAGTGTGAATGTTTTGCTTTCAGCTTATTCTCTGAATTGAAGGTGAACTGACACCTGATCTGGTACAAGACCTGCTTTAGCCAGTTTTCAACCAATAGCTCAACTACGACAGTCTTTGCCTTGTCCATCCATAACAAAACAAACATGCATATAGAGGTTTCAGCGTATTTTTTACAGAGACACGTTAATGACACAAACTATAATGGCCTTTTTCTCTCACATAAAGTCAGGAAAATGCCCCTAATATTTTGTACAGTTCTTTAAATATCATTAATATATGATGTTGTGCATAAAGTATAAAGTATCCCAGAGCATATGTTAGAATTCCATTGAAAAAGATGCAGTAAATGTGGTTTTTGGAAACCAGGTTTGTGCGTCCGCGAAATTTTTGTTGGCTGTTGTCGATCTATAGTACCATTATGCCTTTTTTGTATGAGACGCGTCTCTGTTAAATGTCGTTTCGGCTAGTAGCGTAGCACACTAACGCCAGTTCCTCATGATGGCAGTCTTTAGTTTGTGGTCAGTGTTGAGATTTTTTAGAAAAGCAATCACCAGGAATGCAGTGTGTTGTTACCATCAGTGGATGCCTCAAGAAAACCACTGTAGCAGCACTGAAAGGATGAATTTATGTTGCTACGGTTTGTCTATTTAAGTATTTATTTAAATAAATTTAGTTTTTTTCCAGTCCTTTTTCACACAAATTACAAATTGCTTTATTTTTTTATTTCAATCCTATTGCTTACCTGCTTCTAAAAATTGCAGTTTTTAGCAGAATACTACAGTTTGCCACACTCTTCACCATGATCGTAGTAACTTCTGGATATACTGTATATGTAGAATCCAGCAAAAACAACCAGTCGGTTTCGTCTGTAGCAGTAAAGTAAAACGTTAGTACGATAAAAGCGATTTTAAAGTATCTGAACATGACAATATTAGTGCCTGTGTATTGTGAAGGTGCCTAATGGCCATTGTTTTCCAGTCCCATTCCCCTGCAGCTTTATTTATTTATGCATATTTGCACTTCACCTGTGATGGAATGTTATTTATTTTTTTTATCGTAATTTTATATATTTTTGTCTTCCTCCATAGCCTTTTGTACAAATAGCAGAGCATATCATTTATGTAGTTTCTCGTGTCAAATGTTGAGGAGTAGGCTTTAGCGTAATTTACCAATGTTGTTTTGTAAACCTTGTAAAACTGTGGGAGGTTGCACCTTGTTAGTCAAATAGGTCTCTGTGTAGCAAAAACTGTTGGAAAGTAGACAACAGAGTAATTGTGTGTAACAAAATAAAGCAGGTAAATAACAAATTAACAGGCTGCTACTGTGGCAGTCCTAATCCATTATGATTAGTAAAGTTTAATACCTCTTTTTTTTTTTTTTTTTTTTTTTAATTGAATAAGCAGCTTGCCATCAATGTCTTCAGTGACCCATTAAAAGTCAGTGGTATTTACATCAAGTATTGTGATAATTTTGGTATTTTGCGGGTGTCACAGTGACACACGGGTGACAATGGAAATCAGTATGAATAAAGCCAAATTCCTCTCACTAAAGGCAACACAATAGGAATATATTGTATCTTACTGTTCAGAAAAACAGCTTCAACAGTTCATAGTCACCCATTTATTTACCAATCATTCTATTTTGTAATTGCTGATGATTTTCCAAAGCATACCACACATATTAAAGATCAATTTGACTAGACTTGTTTGAAAGACATATTAAATCATGGTATTTAACACATTACAGTCAACAAAAAAAAATCTACTTTTAAACATATGCTTTTGAAAATGATCAGCACTAATATAGTGAAGCTCCTGTGATTTGTTGTTATGGGGCTGAAACATGCAGAATCGTAGTCTTTAAAGCTAGTGGGATAAAGGAAAGATGATAAACTTGGACCAGTTTTTGTACATTGTGAATCGTAATCAAGAAATACAAAAAAAATGGGTTTATCTTCTTTGCTAAGGCGGACTGAAAGGTGGAGAAAACTACTACTGACTTCAAAATGCAAACGTATTCTTTTAAGTGTTTGTCAAGGAAGAGCTGTCTTAAAACCACACAAACTAGTTTTGTACTGAAAGTATTATTGCAGATACACACACACACACACACACACACACAGATCAAGCTGTCCGTAATACAGATTGTGTAATGAAAACTTGTGTCGACCAAATATTTACCGTGATTGTTTGCGGCTGCGCGTTGTCGAAGATAATGTGGTGTCCAGCCCTTAACATCCAGTTGTGTTACCGCTGTCCTCCTCTACCACAGTAGGGGGGAGCATTCGATGTGTACTTATGGTGAAATGGTTGCAATTTTTTTCTATGTGAACCAATTACGTGTGTTTCTAAAGTTTACCAGGAACTACAAAAATACAAATAAACGAGTGCTGTAAAGTATATTTGATTATTGTTCAAGCTGTAAATGTTTTGCTAGAGTTTATATTATATAAAGATAAATATCTTCATGAAATCTTATGTATATGGGGAAAGAAATAAACTTATGAATCAGAATGAAGCTTTGGGGTTTTATTTTGCTCTATTGCAACATTAGGAACAAACAGTGTGGCTATTTTATGTGGTTTTATGGGTTAATACTAAATGTTAAAACAACATTCACAGAACAAATGTGCTTTTTTCCAGCTGATTTCATAGATCTACTTTACTTTTGTCTGACGTCATCATCCTTCCTTCTTCCTCTGCTTCATAAAAAGCAAAATGTCGGCTATTTCCTGAAGTGTCTCGGCCTCCTCTGAGAGTCCGATAACTCCGGTGCCAGATGTGACCTCCTCTTTCCCTTCATCCGACGGAGCTTTCAACGGATTCTCATGTTGCCCTCTCTCATCTCCGCCCCCTCCATGCTCCTTACCTGAATTAAAAAGGAAAATGACAGCAAGATTTAATGTGAAAATCTGTCTCAAGTAACTGATGTTGAATGTTTCACTCTCATGTTATACCTCTGCCACTGCTCAGAGCATCCAGAAAGGGATTTATGGGTCTCTGTCGGATCATTTTGCCACAGTTACTAGCAGGGAATATGTTCATGATGCCTGATCGAAAACTGGACTTCAATTTCTTGTTGCTCCAAGTCATCTGCTTCCCTTCGCTGCTTGAGATTTCTGGTGAAGCTTTGAGTGTAGTCGGCTCTGTAGCGGTATCAGTCTGCCTCTCTGTGGCTTGATGCTGCTCCGACATGCCAACAGGTGGTAGATACAAACCAGGGGCTACTTTAGCCTCTGCAACAAAGGTGCATTGAGTCGAAGCATCGCACGTCTCTGCCGTGGGATTTTGTGCAGTTTGAGTTGCAGCATCTTGAGTTTTAATGGGTATTTTCTTGCATTTGCACAACTCTGAGCTCTGAGGGGGAGACAGAGGAGATAAAAACAATGCTGTGCTGCTTCCTATCTGTTGGATGCTACTTCCAAAGGCTCTATCTGGGCTACCCATGTTCTTCATAACTTTCTGATCATTTCTGAAGTTCACTTTGGATTTTATTAGAGGTGTGGGAGGCCTGGACTGAGAGAGGCTCTGTTTTGGATTCCCTTGTGAGGCACTGTTTGGGTTCAAGGTTTCTGCACTATGTGTTTGATCCATATAGGAAGCATGGAGACGAGGTTGACGGCAATCTTCCTGCTGATATACAGTTAGAAGAGGCAAAACTATACGTCAGCAGCACTGAACAAACAACATTCTACAGTGTTAATGGCTGATAAAGTTTACTATGGTTAGATTGAAGAGTGTCTCTCTAGCAAGGTCATTACATTAATGTATATATTATTGTAACAGCAAAACCATGACTAGAAGTAGAGAACTCAGAAATGTACTGTGTGCAGTATGCTTCAGTTATAATACCATAAATTATGTAAAAAGAAAAAAAATCATGTCAAACATTTTTCCAAATGCCTCAACTGTTATCAATACTGGAAAAATAGTGTGTACTGTAGATATTTTACCACGTACATTTTAAATTTGTTTCCACATTTGCCTTCTATCTTCTAATTTTACACAGTCTGCAGTTTTTCTACACAACCGGGTTAATGCTAAGCCATGTGTCATGAGGAATACGATGATTTTGCTGAAACATCACAGTTTTAAGCTAAAATTAAGTCAAGTATTCTGATGGAGCAGCACATGACAGATGGGTAGTTCAAAAACCATCTGAAAATTAAAAATATGACAATTCTGTTTTTACAGTTTGTAGCTATAAGAAATTGTGTAAGTTTGGTGATTTCTTTTAAAGCTAGCACAGTGACTTATTGCTTCAGATGGTAATTTTATTCTTAAAAATTCAATTTGAGGGGACTACAATCACAGTACTTCAGAAAGTTGGACAAAACTTCCCAACAAAACTTCACTTACATCATTTGAATCTGAACTGTAGTAACCTCCTCCACAAGAGTAATTTGGCGAACAGTTACAGCCATTCATGGGCCCAGTGTGGTGTCCGAGGCATGCTGAGGGTTTAAGGAGGACATCTATTCAAATTTTTGTTCTTCCTCCAACATATGCACAGTAAATGAGGGGCTTAATTGGTGATGCTTGAGATACTTACAAAAGTTCATGTCAGTGCAGTTGGAGAACTGTGAATAAAACAGAACAAACATCTGACACTGCAGCTGTACACTTTTAAATACTCCCATAAGGACAAGTTGCCAAAAATTGTTTAATACTTATTTCAACTTCCTCAAATATCTGCTCAGTGAATGTTTACTGTTTGTTTTTCTCTAAATTCTGTTATTTCTAGTTCCTTTACAATCTCAACCACTTGATGGCAGCAAAATACCAACATTACACACTCAGATATAAGAGGCGCTTACCTCCACTTCTGTGCACTGTGAATCAGGCACAGTTCTGACAGTAAACAAAGAAAATCCAATATTAATTACTAATTAAATCATACTGAAATGTTTGATTACATTTGAAGTGCAAACACTTACTGTGGTGTTGAAGATCTGATCGATTTTTCGTCTGTTAGGTATATTTTTGATTTTGCACTCCCAAAATGAGAAGCTGAAATGAAGCTTCATGTTAACCAGGTAAAAAAAAAAAATAAAAAAAAAAAGCAATTGTGCTTGTGTTAAAATGGCAAGTAACTTTCACCTTCATATTCTTCATGACTAAAGCCACTGAAGACGTCCTCCTCGAACTGCTGTTTAGTTTCTGACTGGTTCAGCATGAAGTCCAGGATGGGCTCATTATCTTCTGGTTGGTTGAGGGAGAAGTTGGCTGTATGTCCTGCACAGTCTCCTGCCTCAGTTTTACTGCAATAACAGACATGTTCTGTACAAAATGAACAGTTAATCCAAGGCGAGAAAATACAATCTAAACTAGAATTTGCTCTCACTCTGGTTGTGGATTTCCAAAGAGAACTTGGGCTGCTGTAGAAGTCTCCAGCTGGAAAAGGTTTGATCCACAGGACCAGGGGACATCATCTGTCATACCTCTGGGCTGGGAGAAAGGCTGAAACTAAGAAACAAAAGTCAGCCTGAATATTGGGGCTGCAACCAATGATTATTTTCACATAATCACATAATGCCATTATGTTTTTGAATTAATTATTTAGTTTATCAAACGTAAAAAGATGGTGAAAAGTGTTGATCAGTGTCTCCCAAAGCCGAAAATGATGTTTTCAAATGTCTTATATTGTCCACAACCCAAAGATATTGACTTCACAGCCATAAAGGAGGAAATAAACCAGAAAATATTCATATTTAATAGGCTGGAATTTAAGAATTCCTCAAACCAATTAATCGATTTTAAAAATAGTCAGTGAATTATTTATTAATTAACAATTAGCTGATAAATCATTGCAGCTCTGTTTGAGAATAAACACACATTTTACTGCCAAACATTACTGTTTTCTCCAGGAACAGTTGAGGCACATCAATGACCTAATATGTGTCTGAAATACTATATACATAAGAGTGTAAAATACTAAATACTAGTCAATCTAGAAGTCACAATATTACAGTTTCCTTGGAAACACATTCATATCACATATTTAGTTGTATTGAACTGGAATGTACATATGTCTTCTGTACAACTGAAATATGGATTAACAGTTACTGCTACTCATTAATTTTGCATCTTGGATCACACTATGAGGTTAAATTGCCAGTTCTAAACAAAAAAACCTTGAAGACTACAGCTCTAATCGGAAAATGTTTGCTTCACACAATGTGTACATACATGCTATCACAACATCACTGAATCTGGTAGGCTTAACAGTGATATTTCTGCTTAAACAAAATCTTAGGTACCTGTTTAACAACATCAACATGGAAATAATTAGGGTCCTCTTACTTTGAAGGAGCAAAAATTCTGTGATACTAACTTGTTTGTCTAGATTTAGTTAGCTCATACACACTGCAGCTATCTGTCAGGCCAGGCCCAGTTAAATCGTGTGAAGCTATATGTGAGTTAAATGTTTTGAAATCTGTGTACTAACTGCAAATATAACCAGAACACATTGGTGATATATTAATTTGAGATAATATCATTTTCACTACCTTATTCTGCTGAAAACCTGAGGCGTCCCAGGATGCAGGAGAGTAATGGGCTGGAGGCTGTAGCTGACTTTGCTTCTGTAGTTTCAGCTGCAGGGGAAATATTCCTGAGGAGAGCCGTTTTGCTTGGTCATTGCAAAGTAAAAGAATAACATTATGCAAAAGTCTTTGATGTGAGGTTGTTCTTTAAATATGCAACCTTGTCCTGAGGAGGTGGATGAGATGGAGGAGAAAGGGCTAGAGGGGACATTTATGGGCGGTAGGTAGTCGGATGCACTGTTGTCTGAGAAAGCTGATTCAAGCACTGGTGAGAGCTTTCACAAAAATAAGTTTATTAGTGATGGGCACATTAAAAACACAAGTAACAGAAAAATGTAAAATAGCTGTAAAGTGACAAACCTGCTGACACTTGAATCCTTGTGGAATTACATTCTTTCTTTTTCTGACTCCTTGAACACTAGATATTACCATGAAAATATAAAGTGACCAACCATTTCCATTCCATGCATTATGGTAAATGAGGGTACTGCTGTTGCATTATTGCATTTTAAAACCCACAACTGCAACAGTACAACAACTTTTAGCTGAGACATTGCAGCTCTACCTGCTCTGAGGCTGGCTCTCCACAAGACTCAGCTGTGATGGTGAACAGGGGCTCATCGGGAGTACGAGAGGCTCGTTTCTCTTATTCTTGGATCCTCCTTTACTGCTGCCAAGAACTGCTACTTTAGGAGGATCTGAAAACACAAGCACTTTGTTATGCTAAGGCACAAAAAGAGATACACCCCAGTGGACACACAGTACTGTGCAAAAAAAAGATTGAGGCACTTTAAGATATTGATTTGCTGTACCGTTTGCTGTTTACTACACTACGGTATGATTCATGACGTTATTTTATTTTTATTTATTTATTTTTTTAAACAACTTGTTTTACTCTTAGGGTCTAAACCTTTCTACAGTGCTACATAGAAGTAACAGCGGCTGTTATTTTAAGTGTGCTATATAAAAACAGAGACTGGCCTTGTGGCATTTGCAAAATTTCAAATAAACTGAGCAAAAATATAAATGCAGCATGTGATATGTTATTAAATTACATGCATTCTTTTTCATGTAGGGGAACAAGTATTTTTTGTTGCAACACAATGCATCCTGACAACAGAATCACAAAACAACCAAGTACACATTATATTAGAAATGACAGTGAGTAGATTGAGAGTGGAGTCACGGTCTAGAACTCACTAGACAGTGTGAATTACTGAGATAAATAGAGTTAGTTACTGAGGTTGTCGATGCTACTTGTGGAATGTTGTTCCACTCTTCCTGAAGGCCTCGGCGAAGTTGGTGGACATTTTGGGGGACAGGAACACACTGTCGAAGATGATTTCTGAAGTTGGTCTCAAACTACATGAGTTTTTGGGCTAAGTTAAAACAATTTCACCCCTACCAACAATCAGAGGAGAAATCTATTCTGGGATCTTGGTCTGAATTCATGCTCAGCTGAGATTGTTTGTTAATGCGAGATGCTTACAGATCCAGTCCTAAACCTCCCAAACTTCTCACAGACTCACCAAGGCCACCGATCGAGATGGTTATCGTTATCATGCCAGTGCCAGGAGCAGCAGACACTGATACCCTTCAGGTTAATGTTCACAATAGATATTAAAAGTGCCAGTTAAAATCAAACCTTGAGTTCTCGCTAAAGAAAACACAACCCATGTTGACTGCACCACCCATTTTTTTCCATCAAGACTTGTTTGTACTTTTGTTTTTCTCACTGAGAAGCATTACTAAGTGTTTTGTATTAAGTTTGTCCACCACTGTTTCCATTCTCCCTCCCCATGAGGTGGTGCACTGCTGCTTGATTGCTCCCTCTGGAATGACAGTTGATAATTTTAGTATCCAGTAGCATGTGATGCACCATTATTTTTCAAATTTTGTGGTGTGTCTACATCCAACATTAGAGAGTGTGAAGTTTCTCTTGATGTGTGCTATTTCAAAGTCTGTTCAGATTTGAAAAGGCTGCGACCTCAAACAACAAATAGTGGAGTTGTGGGCATTACAGCCCTTAAAGATATGCCAGCATCCAGCATGTCAACACCCCATTTTTGTCTTTTTCTTGTCATCTGTGCCTTTGTGTCATTTAAATAAAGCTGCATTTTAAGGTGATATTTTATCATCACTAGTCAAAACAGTGTTGTCTTTTGAAGCCACACCTGACAAGATGTGGAAATATGGAAATTCCTGTCATTGGCCAAGAATTTGTCATCAGCTAAAAACCTTTTCATACACAATTGGCTAAACTGAACCCTTTTCTAATCATAACAATATGTCAGAAAGGAAGGCCATATGCATGCTGTGTTTACATTTTTGCTCAGTTGTATGCTATTTTCTGTTTTTCGATTTAAAAACACTTAAATGCACCGCAGATCTGATGCATAGAGCTACAAAACATTATTCCCATTAACTGATGTAAAGTTTTGCCTCCTATTAGAGCTCATCTTGGCTGCTAGTCTCACCTGTACTTGCTTTCTTTGCAGCAATCTGGTTGACAATAAACAGAGTGACCAGGTCCATACTACCAGGACCAATGTCTGCAGGTGAGGCAGCTGGCAGAGCTAGTCCCAAGTTTTTCAGTTTCTGCTGCATTTTTTTCTTTTCAAAGAATTCCTAATAACACAGAAACGCAGAATTTTACAACTCAGCTACACACTGAGAAGTGTCATCTTCCTCTTTGGTCGTGGAAGTGTTGTTTTGCGGGCTCACCCTCTGTTTTTTAGCGTCGCTCTTCATCACTAACCGGTTCCTGCAATGAATGTTACGTCGTTAGCTTAAACGTCTATAGCAGCTAATATTAGCATTAGCATGTCGGCTATAAACGAAAATGTATTTTTACCTCGAACCTCCGACCCAGTTCATTTTTCACGGCTATAGCTTCTTGAAAAGCGATTAAATCTTCAGTGTTGTAAGTATGTAAGCTACAAAATTAAAGTTGCTGTGTGTGTAAATATTAAAGTTTAGAGTCCACTGCTAAAAAGTTTTTGCTATGTAGCTAACGTTAGCTTAACCTGCTGCAGAGATGCACGAGGAACGACAGTCACGCTCAATATGACACAAATGAACATTTTATAGGTGTATATTTATTTATATATATACTTTGGGTGTTAATTTTAATTGCATTTAATTAAGTGGAGATTTATGCAAATTAGGAATATTAGCTTGTTGCATATTAACCATACAATTACAGACAACTTGAAATACATAATAATAATAATAGTCTTCTATAAAGAGTCACTGTGGAAGAAAAATTATTTTTATTTTATTTTGACTTTTTTTTAGCTGATAAATAGTGGTTTCCAAAGAGAAAAATGTATTGAAATTTATTGTACTTATTTACAACAACAACAAAACATTGGTATTTAACTAGGTGACACACACGTTTTGAAGCTGGTTCTGATTCTATTCTTTAAATGTTTGCAAATTATGGTATTTTAAAAAATATTTTTATACATAACATCCAAAAAAGACATTTTATTAAAGCAAGTTAGTTTTTTCTCATACTGAGCCAGAAATTTCCATATTAGTAGCACTTTCATTCACCAAATTTTCTTATTTTATTTCTAACTTTACTGAGAAGGATTTATTGCAGCATATATCCATTTTATTCCTAAAAAATATGGAAATTTTACATATTTACTGTGTGCATGTATGATAAAATGAGATGTTCAAACTTCACTCCTTTCACACTGATATGTTAACAAGCTGAAAAGAAACTGATACTAATAATAATAATTTGTTTATAATATTAAAAATTATTTATATAGCCAGTATTTATATTTATTTATATTTATTTCTCTTCTGAACAAAACTTCAAGTTGCTTAACAGAACAAAAAATAATTTTAAATGATGATAACATCCAGTAAAATTAGTGAAAAATAGAGACATATAGTTTTAGACATGCAATATAATATTTTATTTGCGTATTTAAACATAGCATTTAAGAAAACCTGTAATAAAATAAGGAATAATCCCTAAATCGGAAGTAATCAGCTGAGGAAATTCCATATTGATGTGTATTAGTAGGAAATTGTACATTATTCACATGTAATTTCTTGCCTTAACCACTTGTGTAAAAAGTGCTCATGTTTTACAACATCTGTTTGTGGATAGAAAATTACTGGGTATATTTTATGTACATATATTTTTCAAATATTTATTTTTTTAAATAGAACGAATACAGTAGCGGTTGATTTGTTTACGTCCTCACGCAACCAATCACGTTCAACCGGGGGCGCGACCAATGAGGAACGCCACCGCACGTAAATAAACGACGTCAAAATAACGGAAACAAGTGCAGAGTGACGGGAAACTGGCTTTACAAAATAAAACTCAAGTAATATAATCGATGCGATAGAGCTTTATTTTGACACCGAAACCGGGGAAGTGGGGTGATTTTAGTTTATCGTGTTTGATGCTGGCTCTAAAAAAATCAGTAGGATGTAGCGGTACATGTATCGGGCTTCGCTCCACATCAATCCGGCCATCAGGAGTCCCTTTCTGGTTTTATGTCGACGCGGTGAGCCGGTTCTGGGGGATGGGTGTTGGGAGGACCGTCAGCAGAGACGACTAACGTTTGAAAAATGTCCAACATCCTCGATGCGGCGTCCAAAGTGAAATGGGACCGCACGGCTGCGGCGAAGCGAGCCGTGTTTCTTGCGGCTGCCGCGTACGGTGTCAAAACGCTGTACCCCATCATCTGCAAGCAGCTCTGCAGAAACAAAGATCCGAGGAGCAGCCAGCGGGGATCCAAGGCGGAGAACGGCTCCACTTGCTCGGGGAAAGGTCCCGCAGACGCCGCGGTGCACAAGAAGACATCCCCGGGTGTGAACGCAGAATTTTTCAAGCAGATCCTGGAACTTGGTAAAATCCTCTTCCCCAGGCTCGTCTCCAGAGAGCTCGGTTTGCTCTCCTTGCACTCGGTGGCGCTGATATCCAGGACGTTTCTGTCTATTTACGTGGCCAGCTTGGACGGGAAAATTGTGAAGACGATCGTGGAGAAGGAACCCAAACGCTTCATCCTCCAGCTGATCAAATGGCTCCTCATTGCCATCCCGGCCACGTTCGTCAACAGCGCCATCCGGTACCTGGAGTGCAAACTGGCTCTGGCCTTCCGCACCCGGCTGGTGAACCACGCATACCGGACCTACTTCACCGACCAGACCTACTACAAAGTCAGCAACATGGACGGGAGGCTCGCCAACCCGGACCAGTCCCTCACCGAGGATGTGATGATGTTTTCCCAGTCGGTGGCCCATCTCTACTCCAACCTCACCAAGCCCATCCTGGACGTGATGCTCACCTCCTACACGCTGATCCAGACCGCCAGATCCCGGGGAGCCAACGCCACCGGGCCGACCCTGCTGGCCGGGCTGGTGGTGTTTGCCACGGCTAAAGTCCTCCGTGCATGCTCGCCGAAATTTGGAAAACTGGTGGCCGAAGAGGCTCATAGGAAGGGCTACCTGCGCTATGTGCACTCCAGGATCATTGCTAATGCTGAGGAAATAGCTTTCTACAGAGGACATAAGGTATGCAAAATATTATGTGGAGGTTTATATGTGCACAGTTGTAATTTGCAGACCAGATGACTCATGATGAGCCCAAGTAACTACAAGCAAAGTCAGCATATTGTCATAATAGGTCGGTTGAGAAAGGCCTGCACGGATGATTGAGCTGTCACATCTTAAATGTGCACGTCAGGATCATTGCTAATGCTAAGGAAATGGCATTCTGCAGACAGAAGGTATGCACAGTTAAATGCAGAGGCAGCATTTGCCGTGCATACTGACAACAATGCTGCATTAATTAATTAGAGTAACCACATTGAGTTTATCATGTGAGCCTTCATTAATTAATCAGCATTGGGCTATTAGCTAGTATGTTTCAGAGTGTGATATATAATCTAGTTGACTATTGTGCTGACTATTCAGTTTTACTTATATTGTGTCAGTTTACAACACGCTATCATGTCTTAAGGCACTTCACATAGTAAAGTGAAAAATAAAAGCGAGAAATTCAGTAGAAAAAAACTCCTCTTTAACAGGAGAAACCTGCACCAGGCTCAGAGAGGGCAGACGTCTGCCTTAACCAGTTGGAGTTAGAGTGAATCAGACAGCAGATAGTAAACAAACAAACAATGCATAAAAGATAATAAACACCAGGGAGTTCGGTGAGGCCGGATCAAGACACTGCAATTGCATAATATTTTGCAAACAACAAGGTTCAACAAGGCTCGTGATATTTTTGAGTAACTACAAACAATGCCAAAGTCAGCGTAGTGTCATAATAGATTGACCTCAGTGTAATTATCTTTGGAATGACCCAAGCAAAATAAACCAGTTGGAGACTGGAAGATGAATGAGCTGTCACATCTCAAATGTTGTCACTCCTGGATCATTACTAATGCTAAAGAAATAGCAGTTTCTACTGATGTAAAATATTCTGAACATTACACGGAGGCTGCATTTACTATGACATACATGCTGCATACTGGCAACAGTGTGATTGTAATTAAACTGGAGGGTAACTACAATTCATTTAACATGTGAGCCTACAGTAATACATCCGTTTCGGGCTACTAGCTACAATGTTTCTGTGTAGGACGTATAGTTGAATATTACGCTGATGTTAACCTACAAATACATTGAGTTCGGTGTTATTTACATAGCACTACTGCCCCCATATGAGAGCAACCCAGTAAATGTGCCACTGACCCATTAGCTGGAGAAACCTCCAGCAGAAACGAGCTCAGGCAGGACAGTCATCTGCCTCAACCAGTTGGGGTTAGAGAGAACATGATAGCAGATAGTAAACCAACATTGCATAAGAGAACAATAAACACTAGGGAGGTCGGTGAGGCCAGATCAGACCTCTGCAATTACTTCCCTTCATTGAATTTGCGGACCACATGGCACACGGTAATTGTAAGTATACTGTCACAGTATGTCATGTCTTTGTGATTACCCTGCAAACAGGCCAGTTTGCAAGCTCAGATGAATGAGCTGTCACATCCCAAATGGTGTTTCAGTGCAAGATAACATCAGGATTGTGTCATGTACTGTAATGTGCTGCAGGTGGAGATGTGTCAGCTGCAGAAGTGCTACCGAGCCCTGGCGGACCAGATGAACCTGATCCTGTCCAAGCGTCTCTGGTACATCATGATCGAGCAGTTCCTAATGAAGTATGTGTGGAGCGGCAGTGGCCTCGTCATGGTCGCCGTGCCCATCATCACAGCCACCGGCTTCGCGGACAACGGTAGGAAACAGACTCCAGTTAAAGCTTTTACTAGTGTGTATCTGATTGTATGCTGTGTATAATAAACCGCAAGTGCTACTATTCCAGTTTAATTCTGTGCTGCGACTACATTTCGTCAGTTAACGCGAGGGTCAATGGTATCTCCAAACCAACACTTTGCTGCTTCCCCCTCAAACAGGAGCTGATTAGCATGTGTGAAAAACAGTAGCTGCCTCCCACACCTCCCTGATGACTTTCCAGCATCAAAAATAAAGCTTTAACTGAGTCACTTTCTTTGCTACTGCTCCAGTGTAAAGTAAACACTGGTATTTAAATATTTCCATTGTGTCTTTATGCTCACAGGTACAAGATGGAAATTACAAACAGACTTTATGCGCTTAAGTCAACTCCTCCATTGTGTCTTTCTTAGAGTTTCTACAAACGTGTTGTCTTGCTTTCTCTCTCCGATGCCTTTTTTCTGTCTGTCCGTTATCTAGAAACCGCAGACGGACAGACGCAGGTGATGGTGAGCGAGAGGACGGAGGCGTTCACGACCGCCCGAAACCTCCTGGCCTCCGGAGCCGATGCCATCGAGAGGATCATGTCGTCCTACAAAGAGGTGAGGACGCTGTTGTTTTAAATGTCTCTGTCTGAACAGAATCAGAACTTGACACTGGAGGTTTATATTTTGTAATTATTAGTCTTTTTTTAAAAGCAGAAAATGACAGTAATAAAGAAAGAAAGAAAAAGCAACAAGCACAGTTTGTGTCAACAGAAATTTAAGAATACAGAATCTATTTGAGTAATTTTTCAAGATAAGATCTAATAAAGCTCCAGGCCTGTCCTCATCTTGAAGAATTACAGCAGGCGGTTCCAATGAAAATTCCATAGAAACCGTCACACCAACTCTCCACACAGAAACAGTTTGGAAACATTTTTTCCAGTTCTCTGAAATGATCCGTTCAGCTGATAGGAAGGACTGCACTGTAATACTATGTACAATTTTTGGTGGCACAATGACCACCTTCACACCTAGTATGCAATTCAATATCTCTATTCGGAAGAGTAGCATCCATCCAAAGCTAGTGGAGTAATGTAAGATCAGTATCCATGCTGCCCTCACTATCAGGTTTAGCCACATGTTTGCATTGCAAATTTCCTCAGCGCTGAGAAACATGACTAAATTGCCAGATACTTTCATCATGAGTCCAGTTTTTAAGCAGAAATATCGCACATTAGCTGGTTTAAAAATGTATATGTTTCAGTTTTGGATCATGGATCAGACAAAACAAAACATTTTAAGGTTCTAGGTTGAGCTCAAGGGGAATGCAATGGAAAATTTTCAGTATCTTTTGAGATTTTTCTCCTTTTGCATTTTTACTCACTGTAGGCCAGTTTTTCACTGCAGTATAAAATCCCGATCCTCTGTGGAAAAGCAACAACCACGACTAGAGCTCAAAAATGTCTTTTGACACAATATGACACAGTTATATTGCTATAAATTGTTAAACAAGAAACAAATAAAATCTATGTTTCTTTGATTTAAAAAAAGGGAAAAAACCTCTAATTATCTCAGCTACAACCAACAGTCAAGCGACAAAAATTCAGGGACTTTTCAGTTGAATTGGGTTGGACTGCAGGCAGTGTATACACAGCTGATAGGCAACAAGTCTAGCGTGAAATGTTTGTCTTCCATCTGTTCAGTATAAACCCTACCTGCAGTTCACCTTAAAAGTCCCTGATTTTTTGTCGTGTGCATTCTGGTCACAGCTAAGTCATTAACAGTGTGTCAGTTGCACCGAGGAGCACAGAATTTTTTGCTTGTTACATGATTTGGTTTGTGCAAACCATTTATTTCTGGCAAATTTTTAAATGAGATATCTAGAATAATGAAATTTTGATATTTGGTTGAGTTTTGGTTGTTCAAACAGAGTCAGAAAGTTGAAAATCTGACTATTCTTTTTGTTTTTACAGTTTGTGTCTAAATGGTGTAGCTTTAGCATTTTTTAAAAAGAAGGCAACATGACGTTCAATGCTCTCAGCACATTTTGGGGATCAGAGGGTTAATACATGCAAATTTATGCAGGAATTATGTGGTGTCGAGCTAATTGCAGCTCAGCTGAGGTTTTCTTCTAATTTCTTATTTAAAAAATGCAGCAGGATTTTTTCATGTTGTGGAAATTTTGCGGCTTTTTGTGTTTATTTATACATCAGAACTATACAGGAGGTAAATGAGACTATTCTCAAGTGGAGTTGTTCTAGTTTTATGACAATGAAAGAAGAATGTGGGTCAGTGGTTAGTAGCTGGCAGTGAGCAGAGAAACTACAGGACATTTTCTGAGCAAAAGCTGATGTTATATTTTCATTTTGATGCTAAATTTGTAACATATTACTGAAGAAGTATACCAGCAGAGGATTGTTTGGATTGGGACTGACAAGTGGCTGAACAGATGTTTGGGTGGATGGGATGGATCAGTGCACATTCTGATTGACTGACAGATGTACCGGTATATTCAATATCTATCTTTCTTCATTCATTGGATTGAAACTCATCGTGTCTGCACAGGAATTCCAGCACAGAAAGAAATCAGTGAATGAAAGGCCTTGTTCATTGAGGGCCAAATCCCTGATCTCTTGTTGCATTTTAATCCAAAAGAAAAAAAAATAGCAAGACCCATTCATGCATTCTCTCTCAGGCTGCATTTTGAGGTCCATAAGAGGATTTGGCTGCAGCACATTTGCGGTGAATCTGTATTGCAGTGCTGGCCTAACTTTGATCACATGCCGCCCTGTGCTTCAGCATGTATTTTCCCAGACTCTCTGTAATGCCCCTTGTAAAATATGTACTATTTGGTGTAGCTCGTCTTTGTCTGTGACTGAGTTTTGCAGTCTGTGGCGACGAGGAGGAACTGAAACCATCGTGGGTGCTGGCAGGTTTTCGTCACATCTTTTCAAAACCTTCCCATTGCCTAACATGCACAAGCTCGGTTTAACAAATGCACAGGAATGTATAAAACATGAGTCAGTCGCAATTTACTAGCAACTGGCATTTTTGCAGCACAGCAGATCACCGTGGCTGTCGTGCCAAACACGTCCCTTGAGGTTACGAGTTTTAGCCTGCATGCAGCTCCGCTCTAGCCGAGTTCAGTGTTCAGATGCAGTGCAGCAAGCCCCTGCATGCAAGGCCAAGAGTTGTGTGATTGTGTGCAATTTTAACAGGCAGCAGGGATGGAGCACATTCCTCAGGCACATTGCCCAACTCACGCCTCCAGACACTCTGGTGGTTTATTAGCGTCTGTAGATGTTTGTTGTGTGTTTGGTCAGATGGGCCCCATGAGGAGACCCAGTTCATGGTAGTTTGTTACTCATCTTGTAGGCATTCAGTTTTTCTTTCTTGTTCTTTGAAGGTCTGCTTCAACCCCGTCTATTAGGTTTTCTGTCTTCGTGCAGGCTGTGTGTTTTCTCTTTCGAGAAAATTAGAAAATGGTCAGTTTAGAAGCAGGAAGAGCTGTTCAAATGACTATCTTTTCCAGATTATAAATTTACTTGTGGTCAGATTTCATGCCAGGGTCAAGTTCAGAAGCGCTTCATGCAGCATTAAATCTGTCGTAGGAGCACAGAAAGCTTTAATAGACATCAGCTCCTACTGACACTCTTATATCACTGCAGGTCAGCCAGCAGTGGAACCTGGAATGTCTCCTTCTCTCAGGGCTTAGCTTAGCTGTGAATAATCCTCCATCTGTTGATCTTTCGGCTCTGCACTTCTGCATCCCTTCCTATTTTTTCTTTTTCTATATCTCTGTCACAGTATTTACTAGAGCTCAACTGATGCAGGAATTTTGGGGTCGATTTTAGGGAGTAAAAAAAATCTGATATCAATGTATTGGCTGATATTCTTTATATGTATATGTGTTGGAGTTTTATTTAAAAAGGAAAAAATGGTGCCATTGTTTATTAACTCTCCAACAATGTATTTCTAAAACTACACTGTTTTTTGTAGTTTTTGACAATTTTTTTTTGACGATTTACCGTCATTTTACAGATTTTCGTAGTTTTGTTAAATCACAGATAATATCTAGTAAAATCACATAAAAATATAATTATTTAGCTGCTGACTATTAAAAAAACTGGTAAAAACTGCAAATATTGTCCACATAAAATATCAGGATTATTTATAAATGGTAAAAATGACAATATTTTTACAGTTTTTAAATCAGAAAACAATAATACTTTACAGATGTATTTGCTGTTATTTAAAAGAAAAAAATGTGTATATTAAAGATTAGATTATTAAAGATTATTAAAGATTACTGCATGTAAGTCATCTGAAAGTATTATGTTCAAGCTATTTGACATGATTTTCACAATTTTTATAGTTTTTGAATGTTACAATATTCTATTGTTTCTTAACATATTTTTTTCTGGCACTGTTGCTGATAGAGTTTTACTAGTTTTGTTTTAGAGTCGTTAGCAACTTACTGTGAACAAAAAAAAAGTCGATAACTTTTAAACCGATACCGATGTGTCTGATATTGGCCAATATTGTCCAATTAAATGGCCAACAAATATATCTAGCATTTCACCTAAAAAGGTTTAACTACATCAGTCAAGCATGTCTGAGTGTTTTTGTATTTGTACTCATTGAAACAAAAACCCAAATTGCACCTAATCAGCCCCTGTATTGCCTTGTTATTAGCACTTAATGAAGAGACTGCTTTCTGTTAATGCACCTGTGCGACAGTTTTGTGGCTAATTTAGCCGTGCAGATTAGGTGACACAGCAGTGATCAAGTTCTAATAACGCAACCTCTAACACAAACCACTGTCAACAAGAAACCTTTAATGACCTAACCTCTATGTGATAGCAACACATGCCAAAGAAATTGTCTAATCGGTGTTTTAATTGACACAAAGTTGTGCATCAAACATTATTTCTGCGCATAATTTGCTTTTTTTCCCCCCTGCAATATGAGCAGTAGCTCACAGCAGTTAAGTTAAAGCAGAGTGGTAGACGGTTCTAATCCTGATGGCAGTGGAAGTTGTGTACAACTCAGCCAGCTCCACATCCTGTATCTTACTTTGATGTTGAACTTTGGCAGCCAGCAGGCTAACAAGCACATGAGCAGATTGAAAGAGCTCGATCCAGTCGCATCTCTGCTGCCCCACATGGTGTCCACAACTTCTCAGAAATGGTGTTTGTTGTTTAATAAAATCAAGCTGTGTCAGCAGCCTGCTCTGCCTCTCTGCAGGGTGCAGCTCTACAGGCCAAAACCTCTTTTGACTCCTTTTCCCTTTAAGTAATATATTATTTTTTTTACTTGTTTGCATCATTATAGGCTGTTAAAATTGTTGCTATTGCTTGTAAGGTATAAACATATTTTCTGAATATTTTAATAGTTTCTGTGGACATTTGTCATTTCTCAGTGTACAGTATGTACAGCAGGTTGGTGTGAGCATGAATGTATGTATGTGTGTTACCACACTGTAAAGAAACACAGGAGAACATTGGAAGTCTGGGATTAAATGGGAATATTTCAGATTACTTCATCCTATGAATTATCCTGTGACAAATATCTATGCTTGCATTAACCCTTTGAACCCCACAACCTGTTCGAGGGTTTGAAAGGCATGTTTTGTTTTTTAAAAATGCCTGAATTACACCATTTTTAACTTTTCAATGGCCCTTGAATTAATCGTGTCATGTTGTTTTTGGCAGGAAAATTAACCAAAGTTTAAAATCATTTAATCCAAATCATTTTATTCACCATATTCCATTTTGAAATGTGCCATAAATAAAACAACCTGTAAAAATAAAAGAAAAAAGGAAATTCTGTGCTACTTACCATGCTAACATGTTAAACTAAGATAATAAATATAGTAACCACATTATCTTGATTAAACATTGGCATGCTGGCATTGCCACTGTCAATTAGGAGCATATTTTCATGCTAGCATTAACATACAGATCAGAGGCATTTATATGCACAGTAGTGACTCAGTGCTTTTAGCGAACTATAAAAACACACATTTTGTGCTTTTTGGTGCCGCTGAGACGCCATTAGTAACTTAGTTTCAACCAACAGTCGTGTGTCAAAAAGTCAGGGAATATTTGGTTGAACTGCAGGCTGTGTTTGCACAGAGCAGATGGGAGACAAGTAAGGAAACAAATGAAAAATGTACACAGTCACCCTTTTTTTCAGTACTGGTAATATGTAGGAACACTTGGAAAAATGTTCTACTAATCAAAACTCAATATTTTTTTATTGATTTTGTGGCATTATAATGTAACACTGCACAGAGGACATTTTTGAATTCTCTCTATTTTCAGTCATGGTTGTGTTGTTTCCATAGAGGTGCAATACTTTATGTTGCCGTGAGAAATGAGGCCACAGTGGGTAAAAATTAGCAAAAGAAAAAGCCCAAAAACTGATTGGGCTCCAGATGGTTAACTATTATCTTTACTTAGCTGTTACAACTTGTCTGCCTGCCCACTTTCCATACTCCACATAGGATTCAAGCGTGACTTTGTTTAGTGAAGTCATTGATTTCTATTTATTTTTTAATTAGCTGATACACTTGTTTCCATGTGTCTCCTGGCAACAAAACCTCTGGGGTTCAAGTAGCTCTGGTTTGCTCTAACTTATGCACACACACAGTCACAGTTTTATCAGCACACGACCTTGACCGAGACTTATATCACACTCTGACACACTCTCGGGTCACGCTAACATGTTTCTGACAACAACCGGAGAGTCACTTTTGACCCCTGTGTGTTTGTCTGAACAGGTCACAGAGCTGGCAGGCTACACAGCGAGAGTCCACAACATGTTTGTGGTGTTCGAGGACGTCCAGAAAGGTGTTTACAAGCGTTCGTCGCTGTCGGCCGCTACAGGAACAGAGAAGAAGAGCAAGCCTGAGATGCACATAGATGGACCACTGGAGATAAAGGGTAACGACGCGCACAGCACCTCTTTGTGTTTGTAAAAATAAACAAATACAAGAAGAGGCATTCATCTGTCCCCGTATCCACACACCCCTTGATACTGTTGTCATGCCGGACTAACTTTTACCAATTCAGCTGTCTGGAGCACAAAACGAGCTTTGGTGGATTTGGTGGAAGGCAAGTTTATCTGTATAACACATTTCAACAACAAGGTAATTCAAAGTGCTTTACATAGAACATGAAAATCATCAACTTAGGTGTGAAAGGGACATAAAGCAATATATAAAAAGACATCAATGCATTTAAAGGAGGTAAATGGATAATAAAAAATAGGTTAAAGTTTTAGGGCAGCTTGAAAAAAATCAGAAGCCTCAGACTTGGTTTAATGAAATGCAGAAGCACTCTAAAGGAGCTGAGAGCTGCGGCAGACCTGCAGTTTTCTGGGAATTTGTTCCAGATATGTGGTGCGCAAAAACTGAATACTGCCTTCCTGTGTAGCATTTTGACTTGTAAAGTAAACCTGCAAATTTGAGAGGTTTGGATTGTTTGCAATGTAGCAGCAATTTAGAAATGTATTTTGGTCCTAAACCATTTAGTGCTTTAGAAACCAACAACATTATTGAAAATCAATAATTTGGCAAACAAACCACTGTAAAGACCTCACTTGTGGACTTACTGAGAACACAAGCAGCAGCTTTCTGAATCAGCTGCAGCTGTCTGATTGATTTTTTACAGAGAGTTGTTAAAATACTGTTCCAGTGGTCGAGTTGACTGAAGATAAATAAAAGCATGAGCAAGTTTTTCCAAGTCTGGTATTAGACTGACTTGACAACGCCAAGGTTTCTGCCTTGGTTTGTGGTTTTTAACATCACAGATTAAAAATGATTGCTGACTTTTAATCACTGGCTCCAAACTCTTTGTTTAATTTATGAAAGCAATGACACATCCAGTCATTGATTTGTTCAATGCAACTACTGACATTCTAGTCTCCTGTTGATAAAGTTGGTCATCTGCATAGCTATGGTAACATATGTTGTTTGTTTAGTATAATCTCAGCGGACTCAATCTTTGTCTTCATAGTAAATTTCTAACTAGTTTGTGAAACACATTGCTGGAAAAGGACCACATCTTTCCTTGTTAACTTAACTCTTAACACAGACATAAACGATAGCGGCCGGTACATTAATATCCAAATTTCTCAATTGCTAAAATCAATACCGTCTCAAAAATCAAGTATCAGTCAGGCTCTTGGTAAAATACAGTTGAATCTCTGAAACATATTGGTTGTGCAGTTTGTTATCACTCATCAGAAATGGGCTTCTCTAATACAAACTGATTACAGTCTACAATTTCACTTCTAAGTTGCACTGTGTGAGCAGATATCATGCATTTAACTGAAGCGTTATCTCCTGACATACATTACAAGCAATGAGCTTTCTAAAGGCCCAAGGTTGGATTCACTGTATAAATATCCTTGTGTACACATCCATGACCATAGAATGGAGAGGATTCTGTTAAGCTAAAGCTATATATGAAGTGGCAAAGAGGGATTCATATTTTTAACCCCTTAAGTCCTGCTATCTATGTATTATCCTCATCCAGATCCACACTTAACAGAGAGTCTAATCCTGTGTTCGATTACACATTTTTCTGACACTTCTTTTCTGTATTTTTCTCTCCACAGGTGAAGTTATTGACGTAGACAAGGGCATCGTGTGCGAGAACGTCCCAATAATCACACCGAATGGAGACGTAGTAGTTTCTTGCTTGAACTTTAAGGTGAGATGGCTGCGACAAACCCTGATTTACTCCAGTTTCTATCATGATCCCCCAAGGGTTTTCTGAGTTTCAGAGGTTTCATCATCAGAGTCCCACCAGGAGTTCGGTGTATGTGGCGTTCACTAGTGTTTAAGGATGATCCCCTGCTGTCTCATTAGGAAACAGATACATCCTTTGGGTGTCAACGTGTCGCTCTCTTTGGGATGCTGAATCTGTAATGAGCTGACGAGGGTTTCGTGATGCTTTAAGTCACACATGAATGCTGACAAGAGTCAAATGTGACTTTGTGAAGCACTCAGATTCAGATGCCACATTGTATTTGCATATCATGTCCTGTGTATCCACCCTGTCTCTCCTGCCACATGATATAAATTATAAATACTACTGTAAATGTTCACTCATTCTCCATTCAGCACATTCATTTTGCTTTAAACCTATAAGAAGCTGGACGTGTGCTCATGTTAGAGGTCGGTTTTTTGTATCTGGATAATTAAGTTCAGCTTAATTTCATTGCAGATAATTTAACACAAGCCTAGATTTCTCAGTCTTCTTCAAAGCTGCCTTTAAAGTTCCCATAATACTGTGATCAGAACGATATGTTAAATATATTCTGATGCTGAACGTGAGTTAACAAGCTGACGTTGTTCCCATGCCATCAGTTAGCCACACCCCTCATGATTCCAGCTGTTTTACTAAGTTTAGAATAAAGGTCGAGCACAATATCTACACTTCTGTTGCCCTAATTTACTTTAAAAAAATCTTCAGAGGAAGTAGCTTTGCAAAAACAAACAGCAGCTCATGTATGCAAACTACAGCTATCCCTTGGTTGAGCTCAACTCACCTGAGTGTACACTGGGGTTTAACACTTTGCATGCCTTTCATCTTTTAGTCTAAATATCTGCACACGACAGATGGAATAGAGCATCAAAAATTTAAAAATCTACATGTACACTATACAATAAAGACTGAGAGAACTAAATTCCAGCAAGCCAAAGCAGAGATTTTTAAATATTTCACTAAAACTGAGACACGTTTTGGCTCTTATTCAGAATATTTTTACTGCTTTTACCTCTGAGTGGGCTCCAGTTATTTGTACAGTGAGGAATTAAAAGTGATTAGTTATCCTGTGTACTTCTAGCAAGGATTTTGCCGTTCAGTTAAGGGTAATGAAAAGAGTCGTTTCATTTATCTTCCGATTTAAAATCTTTTCTAATCTTTTCATTGCTTCAAATACTAATTTGATATATTTCATTTTGTTACAGTGACACTTGACGCTGAAAAACGAAAACTGACAGGATAATTATTATAGAAATAATTCATTTGACGGTTTTCATGACATGGCATTATAAGAAAGGCAAATTTTATGCAGGTTTCAGATACATCACACCATGTTGTTAAAGCAAGGATTTTTCCAGTCGTCTTTGTTGACATTTCAGATCTCCTGTTTGCAGTGTGAACTACCGTCAACAGCTGCACACCCACTCATGCTTTCTGTCTGTTAGCTTCGTTTTGCATTCCGATGATGCATTGTAATTATAGTGACGACTGCTTGGGGAGGATCTAATGAATTGTCTGTCTTCGTTAGGTGGAAGAGGGCATGCACCTCCTGATCACAGGGCCTAATGGATGTGGAAAGAGCTCTTTATTCAGGATCCTCAGCGGCTTGTGGCCCGTCTACGGCGGCCGGCTGCACAAACCTTCTCCTCAGCACATGTTCTACATCCCTCAGAGGTATGTACACTAACACACACTCTCAATAATCCAATATCCCACAGTGGAGAAGTGCACTGGAACAACTGCAGGGTTTGATCCTCGTACCAGTGAACCCAGTAATCTAATCTATTGTAACAGGACCTGTGTGAGTAGAAACCAGAGCTCTGGACAGGGTGAAATATTTACCATCCACATTAGGCCAATAATTTCTTTCTTGCACTTCTTCAAGAGTCCAAAATATGGAGGAACATTACCCTCTGAATCTCAGCTTTCTCATGGTCCTTGAACTACTCATCTGAGACATGCTGTCATAAAAATAAGCGTCTCATTGAAAAAAAATGTGCAAAAATAAAGTTTTTGGTCTAACCAGATTCTATAAAAATCAAAAAATTCTGTGCTCCTTCCCAGAACTGAGAAGTCATTAGTAACTCTGCTGCAACCAACAGTCACCTGACATCAATTCAGGGACTTTTCAGCTTAACTGCAGGCTGTGTATACACCAAGCAGATAGGAGACAAGTATGGAAACAAATTTTTAAAAAATGTAAATTATCTTTAGTATATAGAGCTACCATTTTTCCAGTATTGGAAAAAATTACTTACTACTTATGTTAATTTGATTTGATACTTGTTGTCGTCTGCAATTTATTGTGGTTCAGCTGAAAAGTCCCTGAATTTTTATCACATGACTGTTGATTGTAGCTGAGTCACTAATTATTTTATGGTTGCTCTGGGGAGTGCAGAATTTATTTATTTTTTGACAGAGTCTAATCACAGCAAATGGTTAACTTTTCACACATTTTTAAATGACACCCAGAATACAGTGGTTTTGATAAAATATCGTGATTTTAAGCTTAGATTTGGTTAAGTTTCTTAATGTCACAGGATGTTACAAATGAGTGAACCAAGGACATTCAGAAATGTTAAAATCCACGATTCCTTTGTTTTTATGCATTTTCTCTCTTATAAATGCTGTGATTTTGGCAATTTTGTAGACACAGCATGCTTTTCAAAACTAGATTTTTGCATTCAGCAAATTAACTGAGAAAATGTTCAGCCGATTAATTTGTTGTTAAAATAATTGGTAAACATTTAACACATAGCTAAACATCTATTAAAGTCACTTGGATGGTTGTGGTGTCCATTCTCTAAACTCTTAGCGAGTAGGATGACGAAGAAATCCTCCAAAAAGGTCAACAGCAGGGCACCAACCCTTAAACTGGAATGAACTGAATCAGTCTAAGACAAACCTTCAAATGTAATCGTACCCAGGGGAGGGCGGCTTAGAAGTGCAGACTCAGCTGACTCCCTCCTGCAGAGCAGTGAATATTTTATACATAGGATGAGACGGCCACCTGGCAGCTGTAACAGAATCCAACACACTCTCCACAATAGCAGCGGCCGAGGCGAAATGGGTGTCTTTCTCTTGAAGCATTTGTTCTGTGAAGTGTCTAAAAGTTGTGCTCTTTTGTACACACACACCCTCTTTGTTAGCTCGCTCTTTAATGCACTTAAGGAAATGAGGAGCTGACAAAGACAGCGGACAACGCATGAGAGTGTGTGCGTTTGTGTGCGTGTTCCTTCAGGCCATACATGTCTATGGGTTCGCTGCGGGACCAGGTCATCTACCCAGACTCGGTGGAGGACATGGCAGCCAGAGGAATGAGTGACAAGGACCTGGAGGCTATTCTGGACATAGTCAACCTGAATCAAATTGTCACCAGAGAAGGAGGTAGGCGAGTAATAGACACGATCAATCAATCAATAGAACTTAATTCATTCCTTTAGGGGCAACTGAAAGAAGCCCTCCAGTCTAGTCAGCACACACACAAAGTAGAAAGGAAAACAAGACTGAAATGTGGTACAAGAAAAACTAAAACATCTTACAAGAATAGCTTTCAAATGTCTTTTGAACACTTAGGGACAATTAAACACTGCACAAAGTAGTTATCAGAGAAAATCAGCGGGACAAAACAGCTTGACACAGTTAGACTAAATAAGTATTACCAACTATACTATACTATGATTAATCAATACAATACAACATCAGTCACCATTTTGGTGTCAGAGGTTCTACAGTTTGACTTACCTCCTCTCATTAAATACCAAGCAGTTTTTGGATCCTTTTTTTTTTTTTTTTTTTTTTTTGTTGCTCCTGTCACATTTTTATTCGCTTTGGACTCATTTTTCACTGCAGTATAAAGTCCTGCACCTCTAAGGAAAGAGAACAACCATGACTAGAAGAAGAGAGAACTCCAGAATGTCTTCTGTGCAGTGTAACAGTTCAATAATGACATAAATCAGAGAAATGGAAAAAGCGAAAGTAAAAATTTCTTTGATTATTTGTTCAACAAAAATTGGAACCAAAAAATGTAATCAGCATGTACAACATTTTCACAAGTGCCAATACTTTATAAAAAAAATGCTGACTCTACAAACAAGATGCCATTTGCTTTTTTTATTTGTTTGTAGACCTGTCTCCTGTGTGCTCTTTGTAAACACTGCCTGCAGTTCAGCCAAAAAAGAATTCACTAGTGTCTTTACGGTTGTGCAGAGGAGCAAATCATTTCCCAAGTTTAACAGAATTTGATTAGAGTAAACAGTATGTTTTTGGTAATTTCTTTCCAATTGTAAGCTTAGGTTTGGTGAAGTTTTTCCATTAAACAGCCGGTCACAGATGGAGGAACGCTGCAAAATTCAATGTCTTTCCGATTCTTTCTGTTTTTACAGTTTCTGGCTCTGATTAGCAGGGAAATTTCTGCATTTTTTTAAAGATAGCACACCTTTCAAACCCTCTGGCAGGTCTTGGGGTTCAGGGGGTTAAATCTTCCTCTGGGTGGAATAAATAACTTGAACTATGTAGTTTAAGTTCTTTGGCCATCTTTTCAATTGTTCAGAAATGCTCTATCTTCACTCTATAAGATCACTTGTACATATCAGTAATGCTTATGCCTTCAAACATTATTACTTTATAACTTTATTACCTAATATTATCACTGACAATAATGCCTTCATGCTTTTTTGTAGTCTAACAGTAATTTTTATGTTTTGCCTGAAGTATATTTGATGGTTTTTATTTTTTCCACATCAAATTATGTATTTTCTACCTATCTTGTTATTTGTGTTTTTGTTAAATATGATATCTAACTGTGTATATATTGCATTATTGTCTTTGAAGCCCCCTTAAAAAATGTTTTGCTGATGTAGTATTTCAAACCAATGCTGGAGTTAGAGATCAAGCAGTGGAGTTTGTGTGTTTGTACCAGGCAGAAGCTTGATCTTGTTTATTACTTGTATTGCCTAAACTTGAGTGTGTGGCTAATTGGCAGCCACTTTCCAGCCGTTGCCAAACAAACAGGACTATTGTTGAGAGCCAACTACTGTACAAAGCTTAGTGCTGCAAGAGGGTTTAATGTATGAATGGCTGCACTGTGAAAATGTTGGGAAAGGTTCTTGAGCGCACACGCAAATTAATTTACGCATTTGCAGTCATGGATCATCATTTGTGGAAGTGGTCACACAAGCACATGCAATGGGACTGAGAGGATTTTGTGTTTAGTCTGCAGAAGAAAACAGTCTCACGTGGCTCGTAAACCAGAAAAACCTTTCAGTAAACATCACGTACTCTGTCTTTCTTTCAGTGTTACCTTGTTTGTGATATCTGTTGATTAAAACAGCAACAGTTTGTTTACACTAAATGGGTGAAAGTGGATTTTTTTTGATAAACTTTCTATGTAAAACTTGTGTTTCATGTAACGTCTTTTTTGTCCAGGCTGGGATGCCGAGCTGGACTGGAAGGATGTGCTGTCAGGAGGCGAGAAGCAGAGGATGGGCATGGCTCGTATGTTCTACCACAAGTAAGAACCAAACAGCAGTGTTGTTGTCTGCCGTGACACTGAGGCCGTTTTACCATCATACACTCATAAGACTCTTCTGGAGGGCAAAATGCCAACTTTACTGCCGACAGCAAACCTTGTCAACAAGTTTCTGTTGTCGTCGTCAGTTGTAGTGAAATTGCAGTGAAAAATGAGCCCACACTGATTAATATGGAGACAAATGCATAAACTGCCTGGGGTTCAGAGGGTTAAAGCTCATGAGCTTGTCTGCCGTTGCAGTTTGACCTTGTTTATGTCATGCAATGGGATGGCAATTTTTAACACCATGTCCCTTGTGTTTGTCAGGCCTAAATATGCTCTGCTGGATGAGTGCACCAGCGCTGTGAGCATTGACGTGGAGGGAAAGATTTTCCAGGCTGCCAAGGATGCCGGCATCTCCTTGCTCTCCATCACGCACCGACCCTCCCTGTGGTAAGACGCTTCACGCTGCAAGAAACACTCTATTCTCGTGTATGAGGGTGAATTTAGCTGGCATTTCCCAGAGGTATCCTTAAAAGCAAACTCCCTATCGTTGCTCTCCACCTCCAGGAAGTACCACACCCACCTGCTGCAGTTTGACGGCGAGGGAGGCTGGCGCTTCGAGCAGCTGGACACGGCGACACGACTCTCCCTGACCGAGGAGAAGCAGCGTCTGGAGGCCCAGCTGGCCGGCATTCCCGAGATGCAGCATCGCCTCAACGAGCTCTGCAAGATCCTGGGAGACGACTCGGTCCTCAGAACAGCTGAGGAGTGAGACGGGAGGGAAAAGAAGGAGGCCCAGAGGAGGGAAATGAAGAGGATAAGTGAGGGGAGGAGAAGAAGAAGAGAGTGTGAGAGAGGCAATGAAAGAAAAAAGAAATGTGGAGGCGGTTTGTTAGCATTGTTTTCTAGCTTTTTTCTGCTTGTTTACATTTTCTTCTTTTTGCTCCGAGCCTCTCTTGTCAAAGCTCTCAATGCCTGCTAGTCTTTGAGCTCTCTCCTTTCTCTTTATTCTTTCCTTCGCCTGGGGAAGCGGAGGGGGGAGAGCGAAGTGCATTCAGAAGTGTTACTCCCCCTCATAACGCACACCGACTGCATATTCAGATTTTAAAATGTGTTGCTTTTAGCAGACGTAATTGGCGCAATCAGTCCTGCCGCCATTCCTAGTGGCAGGACCGATGAATTCAAATTAACCGAGATAATGAATTTGTTTGCAATAAGGCAGTTTTAGAGCACTTTACTCAGCTTTTAGAGGGCTGTTTCTGCTTGTTGTGGTGAAGTACGGCGATATCTGCGTTTAGCTGGAAATCTTTTTTTTTTTGTTGTTGTTAATGTAGAACCACTATCCTGTCCAAAGCAGTATTCTAGACCTGGTGCACTGGGCTCTGCAGGATCCACATTTGTTTTTACCTCCATAATTTAGCAGTAGATTTTTACTGAACTTAATGCAGCCTCTTTGTTTTAAGGAGGTCAAAAGAGACTATTTTTCATAATGTCAAAATATGCCTTTGTTTAGTTTGTGTGTAAATAGTCACAGTACAATCCCTTTTCCTTATACCTCATCTTGTTATTGCAGACTCACTGATGCAGACTCTGTTTGGTCTATTATTAGAACGATTAGTGACGCAGGTCTGACTCCTAAACTATAGGTTTCTGGTTAATTGAACAAATACAAAGAGCTGAAGAGGTCCTCTTCAAGGGCGAGCTGACGCTGGTAGTCTAGTCTGTCAGCGAACAGTCACATATATGTACTGGTCAGGTAGCCGTTCAGACAAACTGTCACATACACGTGCACACACTAGACGCCTGTATTGACACAAAACAGTTGCATGTCTGCTTCGTCAGCAGTGCTGCTGTGCCCTGGAGGTCGTTTTGAGTTGTGTTTGGATGCATGGCGGTTCTGGACCATGAGTTGATCTGCTTGGTTTTCAGTGTGGTGAAGTGTGCGTTTACATGCATTGAAAAATTCCACATTATTTTCCACATTTTGTTCTGTTACAGTACTGTATATGGAGACTTGTTGGGCTACAACCTAGTTAGCTTCACTGTAGAGGGTGTGTACATCCACCTTTTTACATTTGCAAAGGTCGCTGTTGTGCCTCCGAACCAGTTCTGAGCTGTCGGGTCTCTGTGGATTGGGCTTGTTTAGTGCTTGGTCAGATTGGATCTGCTGAATTTGGAGGCTAAGTCAACACCCGTGGCTCTTGGTTGTGTTCCTCGAGCAGTTTTTGTGGTGTTACAGGTGCATTGTCCTGCTGGGGGTAGGTTTTTACGGGAGGTTTGTGCTTGGTCTGCAACAATGGCTGCGTTCCTAATCACATGCTTTGTCTTTTTACTTTAAAGTAAAAAGAAAATGTACTATATTCCATTAAGTTTGACCAAATGTGGTACGACATCTGGGTATTTTACCAATTACATCGACATACTCTCGAGTGGGACATACTACATTATTATGTGACATACTATGTAGTATGATTGTATGGATGTTGAAAAGTACCCAGTGTTTAGGTGGATGTCAAAGCAACATCTGCATTAAGAAGAAGAAGCCTTTATTTGTTACAAATACATTTTACAGCATTATTGTTGCTATAAAAATGTGAAAACATGTTGTATTTACATGTCCCAATTGGGGTCAGCCATGGTATAGCCTCCCTGGAGCTGGAAGGAGGAAGTGCCCAACAATGGCAGCATTGGGGTTTGATCCTCTGACCTTCTGATCAGTAGTCCAGAGACTTAGCCATTGCACCACCAGTGCTCATTAAATAGTTGGAGCAAAACTTCCCCAACAGAACATTGCACTGAATCAGTTTCATTTATGCCACCTGTGAATGTTGTGGCTGATCTGTGTATACACGAGTAGAAAGGTTGTAAGTACAGACTATATATAGAAGATGTACATAGCAACCATGACACCACCTACTGGTTTCTCCTTCACTGTTTTGAAGCCTCAGGTTTGGCATTGTTCATCCTTGGTAGGATCTTGGTCTTTTAAAACCAGATGGAACAAATGAGCAGTAGAGCTCACTGAAGAACCCAAGAACATTACATTTAGTGATCCAGTAGCAACCTGTCGCTTACAAGGTAGCCCTCCTCTAAAACATACCTTAGTTTGCTGCCTTTTTAGAATAAAATTGGTTTGTTATTTTTAAAGTGAACACCATGCTGTGTTCAAAAAATCTTGAAACTAGCGATGGGACCCATTAGCTCATTAGATAAATATTTACCGAGGTAACAAATCAAGCAAGCAGTAGGTTGGTTTCTCATCGACTTCTATCCAGTCTTTCTTTCTCCAACTAGAGCAGTCGCCCCCTAGTGGCTGTTAAAAAGAATGCAGGTTTAAGGCACTTCCACATTGGCTTCACTCTCCAGAAACTGAGGCTATGTCCATCTTTTCCATACAGTCTATGGTTGGGAGTCAGTTATAAATTGCAGACTGTGGAGCTAATTTTTGCCTCTTTAATGGCTGGTTTGATAATCGTTAGCTGCTGTCAAAGCAAGATTGTTGCTGATAACGTAAATTAGAAGTTGTGATACTGTGAAAGTAGTGGTTTGTTACCTTTACATCACTTTGTTCTGATCAAACAGTTATAAATGCTGTGGTTGAGGCTGCTATAGGTACTTTTAAAGGGTTTTTTTTGTGTGGTTTAAACCTGTGGACATGCTCACTGTGTCAGGAACAGTTAACTCGGCTGATGTTTGCCTTTCAGATGTACTGAGTTGTACTAAGATTTAAAGGAAAGAGTTTTTTTTTTAGGAGTTGCTCAGATGCTGCGACAAACAGAGAAAGCACAGCACTTCTCTATGAAATACTGCACTCAAAGCCCAATCAGTGTCACTTCAGAGCTTAAGTGACAAGCACAGCGTAATAATAATAAGTCATCTCACTGATTATAACACCACTATTTTGTTAGAAAGCCTCTGTTTGTTATCACACCACCATGTCGAATAGACAATCAGGCAAATCATCAGCAGAATAGAAACAAATGCAGTACTTCAAACTACACTTGGGCTTGTTATAATCCTCAGAGAAAAGGCTAAACAAGCTCTGATCTGAGTTACGTAAGTACACAGACATTATCTGATCTGTTGGGGGACTTCTAGTGCATGCTGCTGTGTCTGCATGCCAAGGGTTAGCCTCTCCCTTGTTAGCCTGAGCTTTGACTGCGTCCAAGATGTGTCGGATGCGACGTCTTTGCTCCACTGCAGCATTTACACCCTGAAACTTCCCCTCGTGGCTTTTAGCGGACAGTCAAAGAAAAGGACTTGAGAGCATTTGGATGCAGCCCTGCTCTGCTCAGGATGACGGCTGCCAGGTTACTTAAGGACAAACTTTTATCCCCCGAAATGTGACTCGAGAACAAAAACGGCTGCTTCAATTTTGAAATGTCAGTGCATTCCGTTAAAATGTAAAGGAATAGTAGCTGGTTTGCTCTTGTGAAATAATCCAGACGACAAAAGGAAGTTACCGCGCTTTCAGTTGGTGTGCAAGAGAGCATCGTGGGCATTACTGCAGGCTTTTACGACAGCATTCTGCACTGGACTGAAACATATGATCTTGTCAGGCCGACTCTGTTGACAGGAGGGCAGACGAGCCGCCGAATGACACAGAGTCTGCCAAGTGACACGAGGCCAACTCTAAACAGTGCCTCATATTCATGGGCATGATGACAGCTTCGGTTAATAGTGCAGAAAAACATTATTTCATCTTGAGAGGAGGGGATAAGAAAAGATGAGGTGCCCATTTACATTAGTGAGATTGTGCTCCTGATTCTGTTGAATTTTCTTCTGGTTTGAGTGTTTGTAGGCTTCAGTATCCTTTAATTCTGCAAAGAGACTGAACTTGGCTGAAGCTAAACCCAACACTGCTGCAGTTAAAGAGCCTATGTTTAGCCTTTTTGGGGATTTTTCCTTCCTTTTAGTTTGTCATAGCTTTCTGTGCATGGAAAAAGGTCTGCAAACTTATGAAGCAGAACTATTCTCTTACCTGCCAGATATGCTCATGTGAAGTCCAGGCTTTTCTTCACACATCTGCATAAGAGCATGACAGGATATTTGGGCTCAGTGTCGATTTCACAAAGTAAATAAAGAATTTACATTGGCCAGTTTTACAAATAAATATATATATATATATATATATATATATATATATATATATATATATATATATAAATATGCACAAACTCGTATTTTATGTGTATAAATAAGAAGAAGTTGGCGACATTGACTGAAAAATGTCTCCCAGCTGGAACCAAGCTAGTTTAAAATTGCATATTCTATTCTATAGTGTATTTTAAATAGCCTAATACTCACTAATGATGAATTTGTGTTCATATTTAAGTATATAAAATATAGCATAAGTTATGTACAAGGCAAAACATTTTCTGTCAACTACAGTGTTTTGTGGGTTTTTTTTTCGCTAGCTAGGAAACTAATACTACAGATTTGCTCCTATTATTGTAGTAGAATCAACTCCAATCAGTTCATGGTTTGAATATTATTAGAAACCAGGAGCTAAAACAAAGCATTTCTGACAGAAAGTGAGAAGAGGTGCTGCAGCAGTGTACAGTATAAGAAAAAAAAATGAATTTTTGAACATAAAAGCCTGTAAACATATTCTAGTAGGCCCCAAAATAGAAATATGAATCCATAAATGAGTACAATATGGGCTCTTTAACTTGTCAAAGTCACAGCAAACTGGTGAATAGAGGTATACATTGATAGACTACTTCATATGAAAGAAGGGGAGGAGAAGGAATATTAGCATCTGTATCTGCTGTATGCCTCTGTTTACTATCTGAAAAGTTGATAAATGGTTGGTTTTGCGTGTTCAGCTTGTTTCTGCTGCCCCCAAGTGACCAAAAAGCTATACTGTAAGTTTAATATTCCCTGACTTTATCCACCTTCTTTCATATAATGCTACTAATCTGCATTTTCATGCTGATTTGGCTTTTACAGTGGCACCTCATCAGTTCTTATAACTACAGGACACAAGAAAGTCAACTATTCTTACTGTCAAAACTTTGATACTGAAGCTTTCTCATTCTATCATCCCAATTGTAAGAAAACAGGTTGAATGTATCCCTCAAAGCAAACTCTAAGGTCAGGAAGAATATCTGTGGTCAGGTCGTAGGAGCTTCTTTTATTGTTATTTTTTGTTTAATAAATAGGTCATTTCATAATTGTGTTGATAGTGCATGTTAAAGTATTTTATCAGAGCCACAATGTGATGTAACACTGTAGATTTGCTGTACATGTGGTGTGTGAACTGGGATTATGCAAAGAAAGATGCTTCTCAGTTTGAAATTTCACATTATTCCAGCAGTACAGGACAGTCAAATCGATATTTAAGTCATCTGGTATCTAACTTTAAGGATGTTACTACAGTTTTTAAGGTATTGATAAGACTGATGTACCACAGACCAGCATGCATTGATTCTCCCTGAAAGCCATGGATTACTGCAGTTACTTCATAATTCCTTTAAAGAGCTCTGTTTTAAAATCCAAACTCCCGTTCATGTAACTGTTTTGTATTTTGAATTCCTCTAACATCAACCTAGACCTTCTTTATCGGGATCTCTTAGTGTCATGTAGGATTCTGTATTCTTTAACCTCAACTTTAATGTCATCTGCTCAGAAATCCCAGCTAAGGTCACTTTATGATAAAAGATGAAGATGTATTTTCTTGTAAATAAAACGATACAGTGCGACTTCAAAAAATGAGTCCTTCCATCTTTTTTGCAGTGTTTTACTAACAAATCTGTCTATTTTGAAATAACAAAAGGGATTAATTGTGTTATTTTTAGCACATGTAGGTGGTTGATGAGCTTTTAGCTGTTCTTTTGTTGTAATAGAGGGTGTTTCTGTTAAACACAAACAAAAGCATCAGCACCAAGACTCTACACTGTAATAAATCATTGTATAAACACAGCTAAATACTCATAGTAGTTTAGCGTTTTTCCACAATATGGTTAGAAACCGTAAAATCTGCTATTTTTATGCAACAAAGTGATGCAAGTGAGACACAAAATTAAACAAAATGACTCAAACAAGATCTACAACAACAAAAATAGGCAAACAACACATAAAAAGACAAATTGAGACAAAATAATAGCCAGTCAGAGCAACACAAATAAGACACAAAATGACATAAAAAGCAAACCATCATAGGGAGCTCTAGACATTTTCTGCTAAAGCTCAGTAAATGGAAGTGAGAAAATAGTACTTTATCAAAACAAGATCACATAGAACAGCCTAAATATTTAGTTTAGTTAGAGGTAATTCATCATACACGTCAAATAGTATTAGGCTGTTTAGCTCAGTTATTGAGAATCAGATAACAAAATCATGATCCTGTAGTCACCTGCAGACTGTGATGAAGAAACAAATATGTGCCGGAAAACCAACAAATTTAGTTGAACTGCACCAATTCTGTCAAGAGGAGGGTCAAAGCTGCAACCAGAAGTTTGTGGACAGCTATAAAAAAGCACCTAACTGAGGTAAAACTGGGCCAAAAGACATTGAACCAAATAGTTGATTTGCTGTAGGTATATTTTTTGACCCAGCAGATTTAATTATATTTCCAGAAGACCTGCAATAAATCTATAAAAGAACTGAAGACACATGGGTTTCAATGATTCCATCTTAAAAATAAAAATTATAGGAATCATTGGAAGCTCAAGACTGCCACGTTGTACACGGTCTTTACAAGTATATGTAAACTTTTGATCACATCTGCTTGTCTAAAAATACCCAGCTCCTCCTGTCATTCCCCCTGGACAACCACATGGTCTTTGCCCGGATCTCATCATGCCTTGCATGGATGAAAAAACGTCACCTTTAACTCAACCTCTCCAAGACTGAGCTCCTCGTCATCACACTCAGTCCCTCTATACCACAAGAAATCAACACCCATCTTGAATCAACCCAACTCAAAACCACAAAATCTGCCAGAAATTTGGGTATCGTGTTCGATGACCAACTAACCTTCAAGGCTCATGTGGCCTCTGTTGCTCAGTCGTGTTGATTCACCCTGTACAACACCAGGAAGATCAGACCCTTCCTGTCTGAACATGCAGCTCAACTCCTGGTAAAGGCTCTCGTCATATCAGGCATCGACTACTGCAACTCCTTACTGGCACGCCTCCCCTCATGCACGGACAAACCTCTGCAGATGATCCAGAACGCAGCAGCATGTCTGGTTTTCAACCAGTCAAACAGCCCATCACTCCACTGTTCAGATCGCTTCACTAGGTTCCAGTTGCTGCCCGCATAAAATTCTAAACTCTGACATTTGCATTCAAAACTTCAATGGAAACAGCTCCCTCCTACTTGATTTCTACCTGATTCCTCTCATTCAGGTCTACGCTTCATGCCGGCCAACAAAAGGCGCCTAATTCAACCAGCACAACAGGGCTGGTTCATAGCAAGACTCTCTTTTGTGGTTATCCGGTGGTGGAACGAGTTACCAAACTCTGAGTCTCTCTCAGTCTTAAGAAAAGACTAAAAATCACCAAACATATTTGCACTTGACAGACTGCACAAATTAAAAATAATTAAATTAAAATCCGATTATTTCTGCATTGCCTGTAGACACCACGGTCCTATTGTCACACTTGAACTTGTTTCATGGCACTTATCCAGGTTGTCTTCTCTTGACTAGATCCCTGCTTGTGTTGTATCTACTCTCAGATGTATGTCGCTTTGAAAAACAGCATCTGCTAAATGAAACTGTAGAATTGTAGAATTGTAAAAATGGCCAGTATCAATGAAAGTTTTTTACTCCATAAATTTGGTTTTGGCTTCAGGCCTAAAAGTTCTGCCACCCTCTAATACAAATGTATGATTTAAATAAAAAACAGAACAAAATGAAGAAAAGAAAGGAAAAGCAAATGGACAGAACAGCCCTTTTTTTTCTACCTGGACAGGAAATAAATGGAGGAAGTGAGGTCATAAAGCAGAAACACCTGTTAGCTGACAGCTGCTAACAAAGGCAGCATGTAGGACAACAGAGAGTGAAGTGAGTGGTAGAAAAAATGGAGATTTCAGGAAAATAAAAGCGGCTTCTGCTCATCTTTGCTTGAAATCGTGAAGTACTTAAATAAATTTAGTGGCTTTAGAACCAAGAACAAGATTGATATTTGAAGGTTTCTGGTCTATAAGAAACAGCAGGTTGCTCTGACATCTACTAGGATGTCTGGACTTTTGTTGGACCCTGGTTGAGGTAAGTTGTTTTTTTTTTCCTTCTATCTAAACCTCCAGGTTTCTTCCATTTTCTCAGTTCAGCTCAGGGTTCATTATCCTTCATACCAGCCTCTTCTACCATCCTTGTCCTTTCACCAACACAACCATACCTAACATAAACTCACCCATACCTCTCAAAACTCTCTCAAAACAATAATGGTGCAATATTTCCACACAGCACATTGATTCTAGGCTGATTCTGAGTATTTATTGTTTTAAAATGTTCAGGAGTTTGTGCCCTGAATATGCTGTTAATGGACACTGACTGTTGATGGCAATGAAACTGATCCAGGAGCAGCTAAATAGATAGATAAATTCAAGATGTCTGACTACTAACTGCAAAAGCAATGTGATAAATATAATGTGGAATGAAACTAGGACACTGCAAATCCATTTGCGAAACCATCTGCTGTTAGATTCCAGCAGTGCAGTAATATAAATGAAGCACTAGATGGCAGCATAGCAGCAGCCTGGATCAATAACTCCTGGATCAATAACTCCTGGATCAATAACTCCTCGATCAATAACTCCTGATTTAATCTAGTCTGTGAAATGTATGACAATGCATTTATTTTCACACACAAGTAGAATGTAGGTTGGTTTGTTTTGATGGGAGTTTTACATTCCTTTATTTTTATTGCTGTCTTTATGGCATCTTTGTACAATCTCATCTCTTTATTCAGAGATCAATAGTCCCGGTCCAGACTATTGATTAATGCCTCAGGCTGAACGTTTATTTTATATTTGTTAAAAAAATAAATAAACAAAACAAAAAACAACCCACTTAGTTATGGTTTATTTTTTATTCGTGTACTTTGCTGTGTATGCTAAGTGTACTTTCAGCTACACAGAAAAAAATGTAGTTTTCTTTTTTATTTTAACAATTTTTTCCATAATTTGAAATAAATGAAAATATGAATAAAATTTTAAAAAGTGTCAATTTATCTGTCGATTGTCAAATCATATTAAAAATGTGTAACTGTGAATAAAATGTAAATAAAATTTCCTTCTTTTGCCAGAAAATAAATTTTATTTTATTTGTAAAATCAATTAATGAATTGCAAATCCAAAATGTGAAGCCATGGTTAGTAGACAAATGTTTATAATCCAAGTTAATTTTCTTCTTCTTCTTTTTGTTTATTTGTTTTTTTAACATATATTTGAATCTGTTTTGTTAGGTAATATCAAGTAAAATCACTGAAAAAAGTGTTACCCTACATGTTAACCGTAAAAAAATAAATAAAATGAAAATAAAACAAACAAACAAAACAGCAAAAATGTCTTCATCTAAAATCTGTGTTTTTGTAAAGGGTAATTGAATCTTTTTCGACATTTGACCTCAGAATTACACTTAAAAATCTGTAATAAAAAACAACAAAAACAACCTTATTTTATATCGGCAATTATTTAAAAGTTGAAAAATGGTAAATTATTCATAATCTGGGACAGAAAAATGTTAGTTTCAATGTAGATTGTGAAAAAATGCCAGAATTAGAAATAACATCGAAAATCAGCATTTAAAAAATAATAGTTCATTCTTTTACAGTGTGATGCTGTAAAATTATACTACTTTACTATGGTTAAATTAAGTAAAAATGTGTGTATATATTATATTTTATTTTTTCAAAAAAGATATTTGCTATATTTTTAAACTGTTTTTGAACATTGCAATATTCCACTATCTATTTGGTTTTATTTTGTTTTAACATAATACTTTTACAACGTATTTCAGGGTCTTTTTCCGCCCATACAGTCTGATTTCTATTAGAAGGAGTCACTGAGTCTTCCTGGGAGACAAATTATTGATTATTTCTCGTGTATCTCTTTTTTGTCTGCTTTAATTTTCCATTGTAAAGTGTGCAGGACGTTATCATTATCTCAGCTCCGAGCCTGTCCTGCTGTAACCGAGCTTCTCCCCCGTCTGTCCGCTTGGTTCAGCTCAGGAGGAGGAGTCTGATTACGTCTTGGAGAATCACACGCTGAGCGGATCCCACGAACAGCGCACTCCACCCGGCCTGGAGGCTGCGACGATGCCCGCTGGAAGAGCATTTCCCACCGGCCGGAGCCTGAAACGCACCGAACCAAACATGGAAAACAAATAAATCCACCCTCGCCGACAGCTGCGTAAAAATCATGCGTCCTGTATCCAAGCGGGCGGCTCGGAGGTGAAAGCGGCCGTGGAGGAAGCTCAAGATAGACGGCTTTATTAGTGAGAGGTGTCAGGAGGGAGGGAGGGGGCCCGCTGCGCTGTCTTGTCTTCTAAGAGGATAAAGAAAAAAGGGGAATCAAGCTATTTTTACGCGCAGCCGCCGGTGACACCATGAGCGGAGCGCCGGATGAGAGCTCGGTGCGCGTCGCCCTGAGGTAAGGATGCAGCCGCTGACCCTCCTCTCCAAAGATGCTCCTGTGTTCCACCTGCTTACTGGAACATGCATTTTCTGTTATCCCTGCTTTAGCACCCAAAACTGCAAACATTTCCCCTCACATATGCTTTTATTTTGATGGGTTTTTTTCTTCATCCATGCGCATTTTACGCACATTGCATGATTTTAAACAGCTCCTGTTACATGAGCCTCTTCTACCTGCACATGCTTTACAGAGGATTTATGAATGGAGATGAAGCTGCAGAGGGATCAGGAGAAAGTAAATCCTCTTGTAGTCAGAACAACACATATTCTTACACCTTTAGTAGCCACATACAGAGATCCGCCTCATTTCTTTAGTTTATGTGTTGAGCTTCAGATTTGTTTCAGTTTGCTTTATCACGCAGATCTGACCTTTGTCCCCGAGGCAGCAGACAAACCGATATAACCACCATCTGATGGGTAGTTTTCAGTGGAACAGAGTCAAACAAAGGCCCCGACACTGTAACACACAACAAATCAATGAGAGCATCAATAGGGAGTCATGATAGGGCGGCATGATGAAGCTGCTCCGGCTGTAAATGCATGCATGAAACCTGAAATGTCATGTGAACTGAGTAGTGGAAAAGAGAGAGAGAGGACAAAAGGCCGTCCCTCTCATGTTTCTCTTCACTGCTTTGCTTGTTGTTGTGCATTCAGACTTTGACCCAGAACTCTGTTTACTGAGCCAACTCAGTTTACAAGCCTCTCCTGCACAGATAACAAACAATCTGTCAGGTTCTTTGGTTTGCATGTGTCACATTCATAAGATTACATTTGTCCGGCTTGCTTGAGTGAATTAGTTTAGCTGCTTTCCATATGGGAAATAATCTCTCACCTGCTATTGTGTGTCTGTGTGTTTTTTTTTTTTTTTAGAAAGCTCAGGTTCATGAATTATTTGAGGAGCTGTGTGGTTTTGTTTGCCAGTTGGGTTTCCAGTTGGTTTATTCTTTCATTCATTCATTCTTTCCTTCGTATACTGTATCATCAGCTGTTTTGCACTTCGGCTGTGACTTTTGATTAGATGTTTGGTCTATAAAATGATGGAAAATGTTGATTATTGTTTCCTAAAGCCCAAAATGATCGATGTTTTGTTTTGTCTGCAACCCGAAGTTACTCAGTTTAGTGTCCCAGAGGAGTGAAGAATCCAGAAAATATTCAAATTTGAGAAACTTGAGGAAAATCTTGACTTATTTTCCATAAAATATTACTCAAACCAATTATCATAATAGGAAGCCATTCATTTAATAGCTGACATCTAATCAAGTAAATGTTGCATCTCACTCATCCTAGTCTGAGGAGACATGGTGTAGTTGCACAATGTAAAGATTTTATCTCTTTCTTTGTGTGATAATTACTTGAACTGAGGGAACTGAAGGTCAAATCGGAAGCATTACGTCAACTAAACTAGAATGATTCACAGCCAATTGTGAATCTGGCGCCGTGGATCTGCATTTAATTACAAATCACAAGTTCAGAGTCTCTGCTGAGGTCACCTTAAAATGCTTTATCACTAATCCCTCTTTCTTCTGCGCTGTCACTCTGACCTACAGGCTCACAAAGTGCATGGATATGACTGTACCACACCAGGCACTTTCCTTTGTCTCAAATATCACTTTCAATGTGCTTTATTTGAATATATTTCTGCATAAATGCATAAAAATAACTGAAAACATCATCTCATTTTCATACAAGTCTCAAAAGTAGATAAAGACGACTCTGTTAAACAAATGAGACAATAGTATTACACTTGATAGCTGATTCATTGAGGAAAATTATCCAATATGTCATATTTTTGAGTGACAAAAGTATGTGAAGCTCTGGGATTATAGTTAAAGTTAGTGCAGAATTAATTTCTATCAATGACTGTGCACTCTGTTTTATGTAACGAACTGGGATGTATCCAAGTCTGATACTCAAAACATGATGGAAGTGCATCATGGAACAAAAAAAGGTGTTCATCGGGCTGGAGAAGGTTACAAAACCACTTGGAATGAGTTTGGATTCTACCAATCCACAGTTAGACTGATTTTGTACAAATGGATGCAAAACAAGATCATTGCTAACCTCCCCAATGGCAGTCAACAAAGAACATTCCATCATGTCACAGTTGCGGCCCAAGCAGCTAAATGCCTCTATCAGGTTGGTTCATGTTAATGAGTACATTAGAAAATAGCTGAACAACACTGGTGTGGAAGGAGAATAGCCACTACTAGAACAGATGACACCAAAATAAACCCTTTTGCTTTAAATGAGAAGCATTATGTTTGGAGAAATGAAAGCACTGCATTCCAGAACAACAACCTTGCTGACTGCCACCTTTTTGCTACAAAGCTCAGACTCTACCTTTTGATTTGACTTGCTGCGATTTTGTACCTAAATCAGTGACGTTAATATCTTTAGAAATGTTGAATATTAAAATTAAAGCGGCTCGGTATGTACAGCTGTTGCTATTAAAACACCAAATGAAGGGAGCAAAAAAGGTGGAAGCAAGGTGGAAATAGTGACTGAAATATGATGTTTATGCTACTTTCCTTCAACTCTTTTATACACTTGAATGTAAATGTTTCTAATGATTATTTTGTTATGATTTTGGCAGGCCTATATGTAGTTGTGCTATAATTATGTATGTCCACACACAAACTGCACCGAGCTGATGATGGCTGAGGCTGTAATCTGCAGATTTGTGTGTTTTCACTATTTTCACTTGGGAAAACGCAAAATTAAGACCTGACCGCAATAATATGTCCCACCAGCTCTATTAATTTCCTCAGTTTTATGTTTTTGTTATGTTAAGGTTTTCTCACATGTGCACTACCGTTCAAAAATTTGGGGTCATAAAGACAATTTCATGTTTTCCATGAAAACTCACACTTTTATTCATGTGCTAACATAATTGCACAAGGGTTTTCTAATCATCAAGTAGCCTTTCAACACCATTAGCTAACACAATGTAGCATTAGAACACAGGAGTGATGGTTGCTAGAAATGTTCCTCTGTACCTCTATGGAGATACTCCATTATAAATCAGCTGTTTCCAAGTAGAATAGTCATTTACCACATTAAGTGTCCAGACTGGATTTATGATTAATTTCATGTTATCTTCATTCAAAAAACTACATTTCTTTCAAAAATAAAGGCATTTCAAAGTGACCCCAAACTTTTGAATGGTGGTGTATGTCTCATTTCTAACTGTAAAAACAACACGAAGATGAGACAAAATAACCCGTAATGCCTCATTAAACAACTTTTCGATTCACCATGAGAGCAAATTTGAAAGAAATGCAAACTCTATTATAAACTCAACGTATTTTTCTTACAAAACAATTGTTGCTGATGAAGCTGGAATCCACCTTTCACTGGAAGCACCATTTATTTTTACTAATAATCACTAGAAGTGGCACCTTTTCATCGGCCACTAAATCACCGACATCAAACATCAAACCGCAGCTTCTTGTTCCTGTTTTCAGCTCGATTAATCGCCGTGGCAACATCCTAATTATTTAGGCGCTTTGTAGCTTTTTAAGATTTCGACTGTCAGCTTTTTCACTCCACCTCTGTAATAGTTTAGGCTAGCTGTGTGTGTGTTTTCAGTGATCAGGTAGCAGGTTGTCAACCTGTACCTGCCTCAGCCTGCGAGGCTAATGCTGTCTGTTAGCGGCCTGCTAATCCTCATCACAACAGTGATGAAATGCTCCTTTATCATCTACATCTTTTCTCTTTTTTTTTTTCTTGTGATAACAGTCAGAACAAGAAAAGTCGGAGCTCTGGAGCCTGAACAGAGACACAGAATTACAGAGGAGTTTTTGTCTCTTCTTGATTTACTACTGGAAGGATGATGTAACCTGAACATCTATTTGCTTTTTCAGAAAGAGAAATTGCTTGTTGACGGATCTTAGATGTGTTTGCTGTGCTGTTATCTGTGGTTTTGAAGATTTTTTTTTTCTTTTACTTTTTTTCCACACCTGACAGATGGGGCACTTCAGTTGTTGGATGTTTCGACAAATATTCCGTGTTGACTGGGTTTTCCCTCGAGCGACTGTGTTCCAGATCTGTGTTCTTACGTAACGTCATGCACAGCCATGCATGTGCTTCTCCTGACACATATTCCATGAAAAAGCAGGGCAGAAAGTTAAAGATTTATCCGAATCACGTTATGGACTTTGCCCGAAGGAGTCGGTCAAGTGAAGTATTAGTTCTTCAAAATCCTTGAAGTGCAGCTTTAATAATTCAGAACCTGCAGCCAGAATTAGCAGCAGCAAAGAATCAGGTTTCCTCTTTAATTAGATGGTTTACAGTGAGTGCTTTTAAAAATGCATTTTTTAATTATTTTAATGGCTAAAGAAGTAGTATGTTGTATAGATAGGCTGTAGCAGGTGAATAAAATCTGCATATATCTCAATTACATCAGCAGAAACAGCAATTATTTGCTTTGAAACAGTGTCACCATTCTGCATTTTATTTTTCAAGTGTACCGTCCTGTAAAATACATTTAAGCAAACAAAAATCTAATTTAAAGGGATGGTTTATTGCCTATGGGTTATATTATGTACAGCTTTGGCCTGTTTTTGAAGGGACAGCATGTAAATTTACAAATTTATCATGCTAATTTACAAATAATTCCCCATTTTGGTAAATTACAGATAATATTTTTCTGTACAAAAATACATTCCTTAATATACATAATCTTTCTTTCAAATAATGGCAAATATTTGTACAATAAGGATATCTTTGGCTGATTTAAATACAGACAATGGCTTAATTTTACAGTCAAATGTTGTAAAAGAACAAATTTCAATTTGTAAAAGTACAATTTTTGCTTTTTTTAGGGTTGACATGTAAATTCATGGCATTTTTCTGTGAGTTTATCAGATTTTATCAGTAATTTAACAAGAGGAAAAATTTGTAATATAACAGTAAATCATTTTTAAAAATTAAAGTTTAAAAACAGTGACTTCGATGACAAAAAAAATTCTGTAATCTTACTTGATATTATCTGTAACTCAATAAAACAGAGAAAATCTGTAAAGTAGCTGTAAGTTTTTAAAACCATTTTAAAATCCTTAATATACATCAAATAACAGTAAATGTCCGTAAAATAATGTGTTTGGCTGATTCAAATAAAAAATTGTGTAATTCTATGGTCAAACATTATTTATGATTTCACATGTTTAATATACAAAAAACATCAGCAAATACTGATAAAATTATATTTTTGGAGGATTTATGTAACTTAAAAATTTAGTAGTTTTATGGTCAAACATTGGGGGAAAAAAAGGAGAAAATTACCATTCATAAAAAAACATTATTTTTTAAAATGTACTTATTATGCACAGTTTTAGCCTGTTTGTTTAGGGTTAACATTTAAATCAGTATTTTTTTCTGTGATTTTATTAGTATCTGAAATATAACAAATTATAAAATCTTTAATATACCTGTAAATTGTTTAAAAAACTGCCATCACAAACTATCAAATAAATATTAATTTCATTTCCTTGAGTCAGTTTGTGCTATTGTCTTATGAACTAAGCATTAAAACTGTCAGTTCACGCAATAAGAGAACAACAACTCTTGTGTTCTGCAAGTTAAATATACCATTTTTATCAATGGGATGTGGTGGCTGTGAAGAGACTAACTATACTGCTTCAGTTCCCCATCAGAACAGGACATCTAATGGCAGAATGCTCTTAAACTGATAGATTTTTTTTTAGGTAGGTCTTTCCTTAAGATTTCTGAAATACGTTTTGCTGCTTACACTGACAGCAGTTCATTTCCTAGCTTCTGAGCAGATCGTGATTCTCCAAAGGCAACATACAAACATATGTCATGGCAAATTCAATTAATTGTTATTATTGTTAGGCTGTATTTCATGAGCAGATTAAATTAAATAGCCACATGAATACTTTGTCAGTTGTTGCTGCAAAAGGTCTGAAAATTGACCAATTTATCATGACTCATTGTATTTTTTCCACCTGGTAGTCAAGTGGAGCAAGCTCTAACTCAAATCATTCAACGTCTTCATATCTACATGAAGTTTAAACGCGTTTAAAATGATTGCTAAATACCAAATAATTTCAAAATTAAATCCTCCATTCACTTTCTTCTAATATGCAGATTGTCTGACTCCTATTGGCTCCTCAGGCTGTCCGTCTGACACAAGCCCCGCCCCTTTGACCTCTGTGGATTACGTTTGAGGGCAGAGGCCTGTTCGCCTGCTGCTACGACACAAAAGCTCATATGTTTGTGTGTGCACATGCGTGAAGCCGAGTCCATCCAGGCGAATATTCGTCATAAATATTCATGAATCCAGTCGAGTGAACGGAGTCACAAAGCAGAGCTGCAGGCCAGCTGCTGCCATGTGATACAGCCGGATATTCAATAAGTTGTGTCTAGTACCCAGCGCACATCCAGTATGGATTACTGTGAGCAACGTGAGATTTATTCAGCAGAAAATAAGCATGATTTCTGCTTGTTTTCGCCGTGAATTTCCATGGGATTCCCGTGTGTGTGATGACTGGAGCAGACTGTCCTTGTCAAACAGGAATGTTTCCATGAGGCTGGTATCAGTGCTGGAGGCCGGTTGTGTGTCTGTGTGTGTGTTTGTGTTGTGTTTTGTCCTCACATGCCATTTAACGGTGACGGCCTCCATCCTCGGCCACCTCGTCCTCCTTCCCGCCCGCCGACCTTCGACCCAGGAGGCCGTCAGAGCTTTGATCCAATCACAGATTTCCCCCCCCCTCGGCGGCCTGTTTGGACCCCGGTTTAGCTGTCACCATGGCGACTGGGGGTCCTGTGAATGGACGGCGGGGCCAACTGAAAAGCTGAGTCAGCAGACGACTCTTTATTTTATTCGGTTTCCCGCTCCGACTCTGCCGCCCCCCTCCTCTCTATTGTCCTGCGTCATTCCCAGAAGCCCCCTGAGATTCCTGTTTCCACCGGACTCACAGAAAGGACACTTTCAGGGTTGTTGTGGTGAAGTATTTATTTGTCAGCTCCTGCAGAAAAGTCCGACGTTTTCTCTCCAACTGTATCCTTCACAGAGAGCGATTGGAAATTCAGGGGAAAACTCACAAAATCATGGAAGTGACAGTTTAAACATAGAGCACATAAACTTTCCCACAGTGTAAATATGCATCTCTTTTTGTTATTGTTGACTTAATAAATAATAAATGAAATAACTTGCTATTGCAAAAATGACAATGGGAGCTGCAGTCAGCCAAAGAAAATCTGTCAGCATTGTAAATTAATACTTTTCTTCTGTGATTTTAGTGGATATTAGCTGTAAAAAAAAAAAAACAAAAACATTTTTCATCACCTGATATTTCTAATTTTTCTTTCAAATAATAGCAAATATCTGTAAAATCTAAAAATAAATTTTATCAATTTAAATTTTGTAGAATTTTATGGTTAAACATTGTAAATTAATACCTTTTGCTTTATTTTTTTTCTGTGATTTTTATAGATATCTGTAATTTAGGGATAATCTGTTAAATAGCTGTATTTTTAAATTCTTAAATCTACTTAATATACATAATCTTTCTTTGATATACCACACATATCTATAAAATATTATTTCTGACCAATTAAAATACAAACTTCAACCTCAGCTTACTATTATGAACATGATGATAAAAGCTGCAGTCACATGTAAATAATCATTTTTAAAAAAATTAAATATCTGAAATTTTACAGGACTGGAAAACCCTGTAAAATAAAATTTAAAGAAATAATTTCAAACTCTTAATATAGATATATCTCTAAAATATGTACATTTTGGCTGATTTAAATATAGTAAAATTAGTGTAATTTTACAGTCAAGCCTTGTAAAAGAACAAATGTGTCTCATCCAGTATGATGTGCATGATAATTACAGCTGCAATCAGCCAAAGAAAAACGTTTTAATTTGCATATTGGCCACAATTTTTTATACATCTTTACAGATATTGAGATGTCTGTGTTTGCCCAACCAGCAGTCTGAATCCCAAACATATTTACTTTACTTTACCAGTTGATTTATTCACTATTAAATCACTACTTTCAGTCACTTTTCTTTACATGACCATTAAACAATAGCCGTTTTGATAAAATCTCAGATTCGTCAAATACCCGTTTGGCAACAGGATCACAAAATATGCCTCTAAAGACCTCTTTTGTAGCTTTTTGTGCCTCGTAGCAATGAGTTTGTAATTTGTTTGTGATCTTAAGTGACCAAATCAACAGTTTAAGTCTTTAAAGTGATGCCAGAACTGTTTAAAATGCAGATTTGTTCCTGCTCAGATGAATTTCCGTGCTGTTTTTTGCCTTCTGACCCTCCTAGAAGTGAGCAGAGTGGTGATCTGATGAACTGACTCTTGATGTCAAGAGCAGCTGCAGGACAATAGCTTCTGTTTGTGAAACCACAGTCCTGTTGTGTTGCGGTGAGTTTGAACTGTAGCTGCTCTTTGTGGCTGGACGACTCTCCCTGTGCTTTACCTCTTTTTATTCACATCCTTTTGTCATTTTGGTTTCTCCTCTTTCCTCCTCCTGCTCTGGGCGACCATTAGGCTGCAGAAATGTAGCACACAATACCCACAAAACACACATGTATAAGTGCACCTGCTGCTACAAGATGGATTTGTGTATTTGTATGCGTAGTGTTATATAAGTAAACCCTGCCGCTGCACCTGAAGCTGTTCTAGAAGCCTTTAAAAGCATTAGTGCAGCTGCTTCCTGTATAGGAACCGAAAGAATAGACAGAAGCTTCTCAGTATTTACCCTCAAACGAAGCCTTTGACTACAAGACAGATCGGTGGTGTAATAGATGTTTGCAGTTCTCTTGTCTTGGTTACATAATCGGCAGAGGCCCAGTGGCTCCTGTGTGAGTTTGTGAACACCTGCCAGTGGGATTTGTGTGTTTGGTTCCTCATTAGGTTCTGTTAGATGGATTCTCCATCTTCAGTCCACAGCTGAGGCTCCTCAGAGGTTACAGTCTCATCACATCTTCCTCCTCTTCAGCTACCGACACTCAAATGTCATTGAGGCTTTTATCATTGGTCCAGCACTGTTTTAAAAAAAACAATAAAATGAAATAAAATACAACAAAATAAAATAAATCCCCCTAAAAATACCGAAAATCTTGTAGCAAGGGTGCCACAAAAAATGCCCCAAAAATTATGGTGTACTGTAAAGTTCAAAAATGTGAACCTGTATCTAAGTATGTGTAAAATAATAACATTTTAGTGGCTTTCAATGCAGTAAAACCGTAATTTTATGGTCACACACTACAAAATAACAAAATGCCATCTATAAAAATGCTGATTTTTAAAGAGGAAAGTTATGTACAGTTTTGGCCTGTTTGCTTTCATTTACAATCTATGTGTAAATTAATATTTAAGTCTTCAGTTTTTCTAGATATTGTCTGTAATTTAGCTGTAAAAGTCTGTAAAATAGCTGTACAAAATTAGGATTTTTAAATTCTTCAAAATATTTAGGATATTGTGGTATTTAAAATATTTTTTCTTTCAAACACCTCAAACATCTGTGTAGTAGTGACATTTTTGGCTGATTTAAATACAATAAAAAATGTCTATTTTTATGGTCAAACATTGTAGAAGAACAGATTAGTATTACTTTGTAACTTCCTGTTATGAGCATATTAAAAGGGGCTGCAGTCACCCAAACAAAATCTCAGTCAACATGTAAATGAATACTTTTGCTGTGATTTTACTACATATCCTCTGTAATTTACCAAAACTGTACAATAGTTGAAAAAAAAAAGATTTTGCTATTTTTCAGTCCTCAATTTATATCATTTATCATTTCTTTTTTCAAATAACAAGCACCTGTAAAATAAGGGTATTTTGTTGACTTTAAATACAGCAAAAATGTTTCGAATTTTGCAGTCAAATGTTGTAAAAGAATGAATTACTATTTGTCGAAATATAGATTTTTGATATCGACATTATTTACAATTTTGGTCTGTTTTCTATTGTTGGTAAACATGTAAATTAATGCTTTTTTTCTGTTTAAAAATGTTTCTTTTATTGACACAGTGGCATCACAACTGTGCAAAATACAATCATGAAATGAGGTGACAGATGTGTAGCTGAGGTCAGAATGAAGGCAGATGTGATCGAGATTTCTAGTTAAGATCATTTAGGTTTTTTTATTCTGACTTTTTCATTTCTGCCACTCTTTCAGGTTGTAGCAGGTTTTAGGATGTCTTGCAACTGACTAATATCACATTTAGACAGGGTGAGTAAACTACATGTGTAAAACAGGAGAGCAGAGAAGGAGTTCTGCACTTATTTCCCGATCATCAGACACCTTCTGTTTATTTCCTGCTGCTTTGCCTCAAACTATATTCAAGATCTAAATGTGTCAGACGGTGCATGATGATGTCAGCTGATGATGTGATGGTGAGTCTGCTGGTTGGAGTAAAGAGCCTCGTTGTATCTGCTGCCTTTTGGGCTCAGATGTACCTTTCTGCCTCTGCTGAGTCACATCCAGCTGAATAAAAATAACAGTCAGATGAAGCAGGAATCAGACTCTGGGATTGGTTATTAATGTTGATGATGCAGGAGAGTCGGCTGCATCTCTCGGGGGAGCGAATCGATTTCCTGATTGTCAGGAGCGGTGATGTCAGCGTGTGATTCGATTGGCTGCGTTTCAGGAAGGATGAGATCAGCAGCTGACTCGTCTGCTTTTTTATCAGGGTCTCATCATTTCCGGTTTCCTCTCAGCGGCTTCATCAATAAGCAGTTTAATGCCGACAGAAATCATTTTACTCTGTTTTAAATGAGCTCCGAAGCAATAAGAGGCTTCAATTAAATAATTTGTGGCAGGGCTTTGATCCTCTTTCATCAAATTTCCCTCTAAATCTGTAAAATCAAGTTGAAAGTGTTTGATGTGTGAGTTTCCTTCTCAGACTGTCGCTGTAATCGCAGTAATGAGCCTGAGAGCAGGACTTTAACAGGACTTGTCACATGGGAAGCTGACAAAGAAGCTGTGTGTCTGTCTGTAAGTTAATGTGTGTGTTTGAAGAGGTATATGTGTGTGTGGACTCTACTGTATGTGTGTGTCTGCCTTTCATCCCTTTAAGGCTTCAGTAAACTCCATCTCATTACTCTAAACTCCTCTCATCAGTCACTGCCAGCCATGGGCTTCTCCTATTGAACTGAGATTAACCCTCTGAACTCCAAGCAAGTTTCTGGGAGTTTTCTGCTCCTGTCACATTTTTTACTCACTGTGTGGCTTTTTCTTTACTGTAATATTTATTCCTGCACCTTATAGAATCATAGCTAGAAGTAGAGAGAGCTAAAAAGTGTCTTTTGTGCTGCATTGTAATGTTAGAAATCACAAAAAAAACACCAACTAATAAAGTTATTTGACAAAAGTTGACAATTTTCTAAGTGTCCTCATGTGCTGCCGATACTGGAAATAAATGGTGGCTTTACATACTATAGATACTGAACTACTGACATTTTTATTTGGCTTCCATTCTTCTATCAGCTTCCATGTGGACACAGCCTGCAGTTCAGCTGAAAAATCACAGAATTTTTATCATGTTTCTGTTGGACACAAATAAGTCAGTCATGGTTTCACAATTGCATTATTTTGTGGCATTTATAACACAAAATATTTTGTTTGTTACAAAATCTGCTTTGTGCAAATGGTTTATTTTTGGTAAATATGAAATGTAATATAAAGTTATTCTGTTGAAATGTTTTAGATTAATATGAAAAATGTAAGCTTAGATTTGGTTAATTTTCAGTATAGTTAAGCTGAAAAGTCCCAGAATTTTTGTCACATGACTGTTGGTAACAGTTTGGTCACTAATGGCTTCAGAGTTGTGCCGATGGGTGCTGATTTTTTTTTATTTTTTTTTTCTTTACAGAATTTTTTTTGGAGCAAATGGTTTACTTTTCACAATATTTTAAATCAGATGTAGAATCAAGAATTTCTAATGAAATGTTCTGACTTTAAACTTAATTTAGCAATGTTTTCCAAGTAAATGGCACATCCTAGATGAGTAGTTCAAGGACTGTCACAAAGTTTCTACAGTTTGTGGCTTTGATAAATGGTGTATTTTTGGCAACTCTGAAAGTAAGGCAACATTCCTCTCAAACTCATGAGTGGATTTAGGTAGTCAGTGGGTCAAAAGCTGTTCAGTTTTTGTCAGTATCTGTAGCCATGTTGGACTAGAACTGCACACTGGTTTGAATGCCGAACTCCCAGTGGATGCTACGTCCTGAACTCCTATGAGTTAGCAATCATTTTTGCACCCAACTCAAGTAAAAAAAAAGTCACTTTCAGATGTAACATTCAGAAAAGTTTTGTTATTATTGACACTGGTGGCTGTTAAGTGAACTACAGTCAGCATCTTGTTGCTTTGGCTCATGTGTTTGCTGCATGAACTCTATATCAAAGATGGATGTAGCAACCGTGACGTCGCCCATTATTGTGTGGACTAGTGTTTTCAAGAGTTTCAAAGTTGGTGATCTTGGTTTTTAGAAATTAGATGTCACAAGCTTGGGTTGGATTTGACTGAGAACTTGACGACTCTTTAAATGCTAATACATTAGCGACCTTTCAATCAGAATTATACTCTAAATGGAACCCTAATTTACAAAATGAATATTATGCTGTACCAAAGGAGTCTTAACACTAATGATTGACACCATAAACTCTGTTGGAAAGTGTTTGAGGTCACAGATTAAGTAAGAAATAGGGCCATTTCTTCTATACATTGGACCTCTATTTGTGACTAGAGGAGTCGCCTCCTGCTGGCAGTTGGAAATATTGCGTATAATAATGTGTTTACTTTTCTTATTGCTAAGTGAAATAACTGAGGAGTCTGTCAAGATCTAATGTTATATTTTAGTCCTATTTGTGATGACCTATGTTTAGCAAAGGCCACAAGAAAAAAGGTTCAATTTGATTTTGGCTGCCTTACTTTGAATTTAGCCACTCCAGCCTGTTCATCAAGGTGCACAGTAAAAAAAATACACACAAGTTTGCACACATACGTAAAAATAAATATGGTAGAGGAATGATCTCACCTTGATTGAAAGACATTATATAAAGAAACCAAATAACCATGCACAGAGAGCAACCAGGGTGAAGTTACTGGATCTGGTGTCACTGAATAACAGGGACCCAGGATCTGTACACCCCAAAGTCTGGGAGTGGTTAGCCCTCAAAGCAGCAATACCGGGTTGGACATGTATTTCCACTGTGAAGCCCATCTTCTAAGGACAACCGCCGGTGCAACCTCCATCAGTGGGGTGATGAGAGGCCCAGGCAGCCACTTCTTAGTATTTTAGTTCTTAGTATTCCCTCCAACAGGCTCAAAGTGCCTCAGTAGATTAGTGTGTCGAGCAGTTATAGGGTCTGACTTGGCTTTAGGGGCCCCTGTGTAATAGAAGTTCCTCCCACTATGAAAAACAAGACACGAGAAATTGTGCACACTAGACTATGAAAGTGTGTAAAAGTGCAGCTTAAGCAGGCCAGTGGAGTTGAATTTCCTGCAGAAACAGCCAGAATGTGTCACTCTAGAAGGTGGATTAGTCCTGCAAGTCGCCACAGCGCTGAAGGGCAAGACTTTATTCAGCCGGAAGAAAAGAGTGTTTTGGGTTGAACCACAGAGTGCAGCCTGCCATGTGATAATCACAGCTAAAGTCAGTCAGTCACACTAATAACACACCAGCAGGACGAGCTTCACACCTAACTCACCTGTTTATGCTCAGCCACAAATGTGTTAGTTGTGAGTACATACACACCCTATAAACACTGAAAATACAGGTCCAGTGTCCACATCATGAGTGTACCATTGACCTACACTTAAACTTTCCCATCTAATGACGCTAAAGTGGGATGAACAATTGTCTTGAAGTTGTAGTTTTGCAACCAATGCAATAGAAATTCCATAATTGCCACTTTGCAAAGGATATTATTTGTCTGAAAAACTACTTTCTGTCTGTAGGGCAGCCATTTGCATTTATTTGCTCATTTTAGTACGCTCAGAAGACAGTTCTGCTGTGAAGGAGCAAAATTGAAAGTTGCCTGTCTTTTATGCAGCGAGGTCCAGGTATAGTTATACAGTCTGCATGACCACTTACTTGATGACCTAAACCAAGTTTCAGCATTGTTTCTGGAATGCTTTTATTTGGTTTCTTGTAAAAAGGAAGATGAGAAAACGGTAATATTATCAGCCTGTTAAAAATTAGTGCTGGCTTAGCATTAAGAATGGAAACCACAAGTCTCCAGCTGCTGTCAGTTCAGATTTTGCATCCTTCTAAGGGATAATTCATGCTTCCCACATCTATGTGTACACGTAGATCTGTTCATATTACAATAGATAAGCATAAGTCTAAATGTTTCTGACAGGCTGTGATTTTGGCCTTTTTGCAGGATGAAGCAGCTAGCTACAGATTTTACTGTTGCAGCGTGTCAATGTGGTTATTCCTGAGGTGTGTCGAGCACAATGAACGGACATAACAAAAGATTTCTGGGCAATTTGGAACTTCCAAATGTGTTTGGGCATGAACAAATTACAGCACCTACAGCAACTCTTTAAATGATCAATTATAAAGGCGTAGATCACAGAGAATCTCGTCATTCTTTCTCAAGTATTTATTTGAAGCACCATTTGTTCTTCTGGCACCTTTGGGACAGTCTGTGCGGTCACATATTTTAGAGCAATATACCAGCGTCTGCAGTGGAGTCTGACCTACCTTTGCAAACTTGGGTGGATGACAAAAATTACGTTGCACAAATTATTGTGAACATGCAGAAAGCATGAACTGACCTGAAGGCTGTGTTTCAAGCCTGAATGTATCACAGATTTGAAACAATCTTTTCCATCTTGGACACTCTTTCAAATGCAACCCAGAAATCCATCCTCTGTGAAGGATCCACCAGCATATTGAAGCCTTTGTTGCCTGACCTATCCCAAGATTTATTGTGCACCAGTGCTGGTTGGATTTTTGAGAATATGTCAGACCCTGCAAGCGGAACAATTACACTTTTCTCTAACTTAAATGCAAGTATTGAATCATCTCAATTTCCGCGAGTATTTGACAAACCATCTCACTTTTCCACTCTTTTCCACCTGTCAACTTTGATTGTTAAGTTTGCTAGATGACACCCCGAGGTGCAAGTATGTAAGATGCAAGAACAGCTTAGGACACAAAGAGAAAGTTCTCCATAATTTACACCGGTTTGACCTTTGCAACCCTGAATTATGGACACGTCTTGCATGGATCAAAAAAAATCTGCTAAATACCAGATATTAGCATGCTAACACACTAAGACGAGATAATGAACCTGCTAAAGAGCATGCATATTGCAGTACTACATTAACATTTTGCCTAAACTGTGCCAATGTACCTTAGGGTTACGTGGTCTAAAAATTATCATAACAATTATAGAAACAATGAAAACAGTCTCATACTTAGTTGTGCAGTTGTATCCAGGAAAATCTCAGCAACTTGTAGCTCCAAGACAGAAAAAATGGCTGAATCAGTTCAGTATAATGGTCTTATGTGCAGACAGATAATACGTCTGTGACTGGATGGACTAGAGGCTGTCATTAGTGTTTTGTCTGAGCTGTAACCATTGTGTCTCTTTCTCTTTTCCTTTGCTTTCTTTTTCTTTATCTTCCTCTCACATTTACTTGGACTTTTCTTTTCCTCTTGTATAAATAGAGAACTGTAGGGATGTCTGAGGACTCAAGAAAACAAACATTGCATCACTGCTTTGTGGATTCCAACACAATCAGATAAACTGGGCTTTTATTTCAAATAGAGCTAAAGTTCAACAGCGTTGCTCCTTTAGCTTCCTTCTCTCAACCACGGACTGATTTTATGATGCAGAATTTGACGTAAATCTCTCGCTTAAGCCCATATTTCATTATGGTTCTCAGAAACCCTCCAAGCGAACAGTAACCCAGTGACTTAATGCCCTCACTGTAAACAGCAGTGAGTGGCTCCATTGTTACTCTGGATTACAGCTCGCTGTCAAGTTTTGGGAAGGTGGCCAAAGGGATTAATGCAGATTCACTCCTGTGAGCTATCCTCCATTAAATCTCAGTCTGCTCAGATGACCTAAGGCCTCTGACTAGAGCAGTGACGTCAGCTTCACCTGGAACAACCTGGTTTAGTTAGGGCTTATGTACAACTTAAAGCTGCATCAATCATTTTTTAAGAGATTTTTTGGCCTTTTTTAGCCTTTATTATTAGTAGACAGTGGAGAGAGAGACAGGAAACATGGGGAGAGGAGTCAGAGAAGGACATACAGCAAAGGGTCGTGAGCCGGAATCGAAAATTAAAAAGGGAAATACTGATATTATCCAGTATAATAAATAATGCAGCCACAGTAACTATCTGGTTGACACTCCATCATAGAAACAACAAACGGTATGGTTATGGTTACAGAATCTCTCCACCTGCCTTTACTTGTATTTTGGGTGTAATTCTTTGGCTCTGAAAGAGAAAATAACCACAATTGAATCAGAATTTGCCTGATAGCGTTGTTTTAATTTTCAAATTTTATACAGGTAGCGTCTTTCATACAGGTAGTATCTGAAAAAACTCTGATTTAGTTCTTCTGTTTTCTCAAAAGTTGCCATAATATAATGATTCTTAATTTTTCTCAGACTGCGTTAGTAAGATCGCTAACCAGTAAATCAGAAATTCCTTCCAGAATGGACAAAGTCTATATTCGAGTGTGAAAAACTATTGTTACAGAGTAAAATTCAAAAAAAAATTTTCGCATCGTTGGTTTATTAAATCTTTGCAATGTAGTTTATATGCCACTTCAAAATGCTGGAACGGTACATGGCATTAAACAGAACTGCTTTTGCTTTATTTATTAGAACTTGACTGAGTTTGTCCCACAGTGGCTCCATTGGTTATGATGCTCTCAGCTCTGTCTGCAGCACATGTAGCGGAGCTCATGGTGGTGCGGAGTCATGTGGAGTTTTCATGCTAAGCTGCTATTTAACTTGTAGTACATGGCTGGAAAGTTGATAAACAATGACTCCATCATTTTTCCTTCTTTAAACATAACTCTAACATGCTGTATATACTGTATATGTAAAGAATATCAGAGGATATGTTTGTATCAGAACTTTTTACAACCTAATAATCAGCACTTAAATTGGCCCCAAAAATTGTGGCTCTAGGTTTTTTTTTCTGTTGTCATTTTCTCATGAAGAGATGCCAAGTAAGGATATTTTGTAAGTTATTGCAGTCTACATTTCTTCAGTGTATTCATAATATTCTAATGATAATAGATAGTAGTTTATATAGTCGTCCTACATGAGTAATGATCACCTGTTTGACTAGTTTCACCTGCTTTAGCTAATAGTGAAAGATACTGCAGACATAATAAATCTTTATTTGTATAAGCTGTAGTTTCTGTGATAAATTGGGCAATTTTGCAGCTCTCAACACAAAGCTGACAGTTCTAATGTCTACAGGTGTACGGTTACTGCATCCGTCAGCTCTGTCCTGTTGTATTCCCAGAGAGACGCTGCTAAATAACTGGGATCTAATGTCTCACACACACAATGACACCTCTGTGCATCTTCGCTACTGTAGCTTCATTTGCTTCTACTTTCTTTTTTTCCCCCATTCTTTAGGTCGTCTTTTCTTCTTCTATTTTCTTCTCTCACACACACACACTAACTGTCCTTTCAGGCATTTCACTTCTTCTATAGACTGTTGTTGTGATGAATAGGAGTCTTTTTTTTTTACGTAGGCGCACACAAGTACTGCACACAGAATACAAACTTAATGCAAAGTGTCACATCCTCACACACACACTCACAGTTGAAGCCTGCCAGTGGAGAGCAACAATGGCAGCCATTTATAACAGTATAGTGCTGAGAGTCTCAGGTGTCCGACTCACTTTTCAGTGCACTTTTCAGTTATCTGGGGTTTAACGGCGGAATTAATTCACTACCAACAAAAAGTGTTTGTTTCTTTCTACTGCAAGTCCAATATTATTGCTGATTTATATTAATAAGACAAATATTTTGGATTTTTTTTTTGTTGGTCCTGCCACATTTTTACACACTGTAGGCTCATTTTTCACTGCAATACACAGTACAAGGGTGGGCCGTAGTTTCCATACAAAGGAAAAATAAACATTTTATGTTGGACAACTGTTCTTATTCTCTATGCTCTATTTGATTACCATTGTTTCGAAAACACATATTAATACGCGTTTTCCACTGTTGATGAACTTGCATTAGCACAGTTAAAGTTATGCTTGTAATGGCTTTGGTGATACATTCCTTGAGATGATTTATGGATCGTATCTTCATCTGATATACCATGGCCTTCAAGTGCCCCCAAAGATAGCGTCAAATGCATCTTCTAGGATATCTGAAACATTAAAAAAATATACACATTATACATTTTCCTATGAATGGAAACTTATGGCCCACCCTGTATATATGCAGCACAACTGTAACTAGAATTAGAGGGAACTCAGAAATGTCCTCTATACAGTATGACACCACTATAATGCCTGAGATCATAAAAAAAAGAAAAAGTTGAATGTCTTTGATTATTTATTTTAAAACAACACAACTGAAAACTACATGTACAACATTTGTATCCCCAAGTGTTATTAGTACTGGACAAAAAAATGTCTTTACACACTATAGATAATTTGCTGTTTCCATTTTTTATTTTCTCCACTTGTTTCTCCCATCTGCTCTGTGTTACACAAGCTGCAGTTCAGCCCAATTCAGCCAAAAAGTCTCTTAATTTTTGTTATGTGACTCTTGATTACAACTGAGTCACTCTTGGCTTCATGGTTGTATAAAAGAGCACAGATTTTTTTTTGTTCTTTACAAAATCTGGTTATTGGAAACACTTTATTTTTGGCTAATATTTTAAATGAGAAATTATTTCGTTGAAATATCACAATTTTAAGCTTAGATTTGGTTAAGTTTTCCAATGGAACGGTGCAGATTCTTAGTTCAAGGACCTTCAGAAAGTTATAAATCTAACACTTCTTTTTATTTTTACACTTTCTGGCTCTGTTAAATGTCATTTTGGTGATTTGTTTTTTTTAAAGATAAGATGCCTTTCAAACCAGCCAGTGGATTTTGAGGTTTGGATGGTTAAAGTTTACCATATGTCCAAATATCTCCTCCAATATGTCCACTTCCTCTTCAGGTGGACTGTAGGTGTAGTGATGAAAACTGCATGAGGAAATGTTGTCAAAGCGAAGCGTGTTTATTTGAACGAAAGCAAACAGAGTGATTCCTTAATGAAATCCAGGGCGGGACTGTTTACCCAGAGCTCTGCTGCTCTGCCTCGCTGCCGAACACTGAGGGCTCTGTGCTGTGTTCAGGCTGAATGCTGGCACTGCAGGCTTCCACATACAGAAACACTCACACAGGCTTCCACATACAGAAACACTCACAGAGCACAGAAGCAGCTCTCATCTCTTCACCTCAGTGAAATGTGTTACCATCTTTTGCTTAGCTGAACTTTCACCATCGAAGTTGTACTAATCCGTCATAGTCTTCTAGTGGCAGACCAACTGTTGATCAGGCTGCAGATCAGAAAGCTACATCCTGCCTTTTTCTTACATGCAAACTAAAAAGGCCTCAAAGTGTTTTTGAGGCTTAATCAGTGGTTTTTGAAACCGATCACGAGCAGATTCTTGACTTGGCTCGATTTAAGTCTTGGCTATATGGGTGAAATTTGGTGCATAGACCCATGTTTTCCTCAGCATAAATCATAATAACAGATCAGGTTGATTGAAACAGAAATGGTTGGTGCTTCAGTTCCTGGCAGCTCTGCTATCATTGGTGTGAGTGTTTGTGAATGAGAAACACATTGTAAAGCAGTTTCACTTTAAGTACAAAAGCACATGAAAGTGCAAACCGTTTGCCATGACCTGCAGACTAAATGTCACTGCCATGAACCTGGACTGTCATTATGTCAGCAGGTCAACGGAATTTGTTACCTTTGAATACATTATGCAAAGACATGTTAGACTTGTCATTATGATCATGATAGTGTGCAAATATTAGCATTTAGCTCAAAGCACAGCTATGCTTAAGGTTCAGTAATGTCTGTATAGTCAATGTACAATATTCACTCTTTGGTTTATGTCTGTAGTGTGTTTGTAGGCCAAATAGTATTAACAAATCACAGGTAAGCACTCATGTGGAGAGTTTAAGAGGCGCAAAAGCATCAACTATTGTCTGATGACAGTTTAGTTTTTTACAAGCAGATAACTGTTGATAGGGATTAGCGGTTACTCATTATATAGTAGTTAGTAGGTTCCTAGATTGGGTAAACAATGACAGATGTGTGATGCAGTCATTACCCGGATATCCGTTATCTGATAGCTAGATATCTGCTGGTTACAACACAGACACTGACCAATGAGTTTCTAGATTGAAGGCTCAGGCTGTGACCATGGCTATAGGCTCTAGAGCCCAACCAATAGTGGATTTTTTTTGTTCAGATACAGATTTTAGGTAGCTAGAAAGTCTGATATCAGTGTATAGGGCAATATTGTTTCTATATATGTTAGTTATACTGAAAAACATAAAATCATGTGGTCATTTTCCAGCAATGTGTTTCTCTAAACAGTCACTAAAGCTGGACTCCGCACCATACTCTGCTACATGTGCTGCAGACAGAGCTGAAACTAATGCAAACTTTTTCTGTATTATGTTGTATAAAAGAAAATTTTCAATCAGTGCGAATCCAACAACTTATATGCAGATACTGACATATCCCTTGATAGGCCAATATCGACCGATAATATCAGTCAACTGGTGTTGTCTTTCTCAGATTTGTGATTCTGAATGAACACATAGCATGCTTAGAAAACATGTGTTGCAAGGTAAATTGGTGGTTTAGAAATGAAGGGTGTCAGGTGTTTTTTTTTCTTACGCAGCACTGAATCATGCCGTTTAATGCCACTGTCTCATTTTTAAGCACCAGTCAGCTCTGGAATTTATGGGTAATGGTGACTCCTGCCAGAAATAATAAATAGTGGAGGATTCTTTTCAGTTTGAGCAGCTTTAATTCTAGGAGAAATCTATCCTTACAGTTACTAATTTTCTGTTTTTGTCTACCAGGATTCGTCCTCAGCTGGCCAAAGAGAAGATCGAAGGCTGCCACATCTGTACATACGTGATGCCTGGAGAGCCACAGGTGGTTCTGGGTAAAGACAAAGCCTTCACCTACGATTATGTGTTCGATATGGACACCCAGCAGGATGCCATCTACACTCACTGCACCGAGAGACTCATCGAGGGCTGCTTCGAGGGCTACAACGCCACCATCTTCGCATACGGACAGGTTGGTCAGCAGGCCTTTGCAGGTTCAGCGCGTCTGTGCACAGTTTTATAAATGCAGAATGGCATGCATTTCCACTTTACCCCCTCATTTTCACAATACTGGATCAGAGCAGTTCGGTGATATAGCATGAATACTCACATTCAAGTTTGCATCGCTCAAGGGGAACTGGGCTCTTTCTCGAATCCTCAGATTTATGGCAGCATGTGACACGGAGCTGATTTCATTTCATATCATTAGGCATGTAATGAGGGAGGGAACAGGCCTCAGAGGATCAGTGCAGCTGACGTGTTTCAACCTGTTCTCAGCACCGCAGCTTTATATTACTTCTGATAGATTAGCCTGACTGGGAGGGATAGAAAAAGGGAGTTTATTACCCAACGGAGGCCAAGTGAAAACAGAATGCTTCACCTCATACCAGAGCAGGAAAGTAAACCTGAAATCAGAACATATTTGAGAGACCTCAAAGATGTTGTACACAAATCTTCGCCCGGTTTGACATTTTAGGAAATACCTGTATTTGTTCATTGATACCATTCTCATGCCAGTGAAATGAATATGAAGGTATTGCAAACTGTTTAGTGCAAGAAATAGTCTTAAACATGACCCCCTATTACACAAACAAATGTAACCTTTAGTTTAGTTTTGTATAGATTCAAACCCAGACATGTAAGTTGTTATTTTCAACAGTTTCAGATGTGCTTTTGGGCAGATTTTGCCACTTTTGGACAAAGTCAGGCTAGTGGTTTCCTTGTTGTAAGCAATCGTTGTTAACCCTCTAAACCCCAAACTCTCGTCATGTTTTTACCCCCGATGGGCTCTTTTTTCACAACAATATAAAGTCCTGCACCTCTATGGAAGCTGCACAACCATGACTAGAAATAGAACTCAGAAATATCTTCTCTGCAGTATGACAACATTATAATACCCTAAGTCATATAAAAACAAGGCAAAAATCAAATTTGAATGATTATTTGTTTTATGAAATTTTTTAAAATTCCTAGAATCAACATGTACAACATTTTTCCAAGTTCCACAGGTGTTACCAATCCTTACCAAAAGAATAATTACTCCACTATTTAAGTTTTTAATTTGTTTTCATATTTGTTTCCGATCTACTTTGTGTAAACACAGCCTGCAGTTCAGTTCGTTTTAGCTGAAAAGTCCCTCAATTTTAGTCACGTGACTGTTGGTCACAGGTAAGTCACTTAGGGTTTGCTGATTGTGCAAAAAAGTGCAGAATTTTTTATTTTTCACAGAATCAGGCTGAAACCAACAGATTATTTTTGACAAATTTTTAAATGAGACAAGAAGAATAAAGTAATTTTTGCTGAAATATCGGAGGTTTTGGAGATTTGGAGTTTTCGAATGCAACTTATGTGGGTTATTCAAGAACTAATGGAAAGTTAAAAACCTCATGATTCTTTTTATTTTGACCATTTCTCGCTTTGATAAATTGTGCAATTTTGGTGATCTTTATTAAACAATAACATGCATTTTAGTTCAAAGGTTTAGCGGGTTGAAGTATGCCAGTATGTTTTTTTCTGTGCAGATTCAAATTAAAACAGAAAATGTGCATAAAAGTAATGTAGGCTAATGCAAAGTTTTATTTTCTTAAATGACACGTAAAATAAAGTAAATTTCAAGAAATATCATGATTTTAAGCTTAGATTTGGAGACATTTTATGACCCAATGCGTGTGAGTTATTCAAAACCTGTCTGGAAGTTAAAAATCTGACAATTATTTCTGTTTTTTATGGTTTCTGGCTCTGATAAATTGCTTAATTTTTGTGATTTAAAAAAAACAAAACAAAAAACAACATGACTTTGAAAGCTGCTGGTGTTGTTGGAATATAGAGGGTTACGAGCTTTACTTGAGGTGCCTGCAAGGTTTTTTTTTTTGTGTGAAAGATCAAAATGAATCAGTAATTGTGCATAGAATAATGTAGTTCAATGCAAATGTGCAGTCTGAGCCACTTTCCAGCTGAACTACTGCCGTTACGCTTCCCTCTTCTTAATCTTCCCCCATCGCTCCTCGCCTTTCTGTCCATTATTCTCTCCTCACATTGTTCTGTGGCTCTTGTGTTCGTGTCAAGGAGTCTTTCACAGTGGAGGCCTCACACACTCAAACACACATAAAGAAGCAACAAGTACACAAACGCAGCAGTCGCACAGGTGTGGTCTCATCCAGCAACACACACACACACACACACACACACACCTTCCCTCATCTATCACACACTCTCTTCTGTCAGGGTTTCTTTCAGGCGTTTCGGCGGGAGGAGACGGTGGATGGTGAATTTGAACCCCACGTTGCATTCCTCTTTTTGTCACCATGACGACCATCCCATCCCCTCTGAAACCCCCGAAAATACGGCACTCCCACTAGCTTTTTGCCCCTTCAATCACAGAAGCTTGAGCAGCTCAAGTCTTTGGAAAAGTTTCTTTCCATTTTGGTGACATTTGATATCAATCTGGGTTCAGAAAAACAACATAAAATGTGGCTCATTTTGTTCAGACTATTGCAAAAAAAACTTCTGCTCAGACGTCTCCGATTGTCCTAATTTTTTCTAGCATAAAATAAGGATATAAACAAAGATATTTGTTAAATTTTACCTTGATATATCACATTTTTTGAAGAAATTGCCCATTGACCCACTTTGACCACAACTTTCTTTTGAAATTTGAGGCTGTTTGAGCAACAGTATCTCAGGAATTATTAAATATTATTTCACTCTTATTTCTCATCATGAAATATATTCATAATCAAAATCATATTTTTGTAGTACTACTGGTCATATTTGCTCAATCAGTTGTTAAAGTTACAACAAAGATAACATTTTCCCCCATTTTCTGATCAAGTATTTCTTATATAAAATATTCTAAATGTATTATTCTGCATTATTGTGACATGCAGCTGCATAATGTTCAGAAAACATCATTGTCTTCTGCATTATCAATTTTTGTGTGCTCATCGTTTTTTTTCATATTTAAATCACCTGTAATTAAATACTATTTGATATATTTGTGCAATATTGCAGATTCTTAATCAATGACACGATGAGAAACAGCTGTAAAAATGTCAGTCTTTTATTTTTAGTAGTTCCTGGGACATTGTTGTTCAAACAGTCTCAAATTTCAATGTGCAAAAACGTGCTGAAAGTGGATCCACATATCCTGAAAAATACTTGATGTCTTCATCTAAAATTTCATAGATACCATTTTAAATATTCATAGTTCATGATCAAAAAAAAAATTCAAGCATATCAGAGATGGTTGATCAGAAGACTTCACATATAAAAACTTGTAAAAACAACATACAAACACTAAAACTCCTCTGTCTTCTAGACGGGTTCGGGGAAAACCTACACGATGGGAACCGGCTTCGACGTCAACATCGGAGAGGACGAGCTGGGCATCATTCCTCGAGCCGTCAACCACCTGTTCAGAGGCATCGAGGAGCGCCGACAGACGGCCACCGAGCAGGGAAGGCCTGTTCCCGAGTTCAAGATCAACGCTCAGTTCCTGGAGGTACAAAAAACACAAAAACTCAATGAGGAAAACCAAGAATTACACCCAGAAACCTCAAATTAAGATGCATTCTCAGCACGCTGGGTCCACTTAGGGTTCGTTAGTTAGATATAACCAGAACATGTAGACAGCAGGAGGTCAGAGGTTGGCAGACAGAGTTCAGGTCAAATGTCTAGATGACCCAACTGCCATTAAACTGTCATTAGTTTGTCCCTGAGGTCAGCTTCTGCCTTTTATTTTTAACTGCCTACAAGTGGCTGCCAGCAGCTGGTGAGGAAGCAGCTGAAGGGAGAAAATGAAGCTGCAGACGGCAGCGCAGATGATGACAAAGCAATTATTCACATGTTTTTACATATTTTATGTTCATTACAATGTGTTTCACCTCCTCTCCAGCTGTACAACGAAGAGGTTCTGGACTTGTTCGATTCGACTCGAGACCTGGAGGCCAGGAGGCAGAAATCCAACATCAAAATCCACGAGGACGCCAACGGAGGCATCTACACCGTCGGAGTCACCACCCGCACCGTCACCTCTGCAGCCGAGGTCGGATTCAACATCCCAAAGCAGCGTTTTATTTGCACTAACACCCTTTTTGACCAACGTTTTAGCTGTGTTTACTCAGGGAAGGATGTACGGGACATGTTCCCTTTCATATTTAGAACAGGTGCATCACTGCAAATCTAAAACAGCACCTTAGATAATTAGTTGGTCTTGTTTTACTCTCAAAATATGAATTAAGAGCTCATAGAACTCTCTTACATCATTTGCAACAACGCTGTTTTTCACCATCTATCAAAGTAGGTGGCACATAACAGTCCAGTTTGTGCAAAAGAAGAGTCAAAACATGCGCAAAACCTGGTTAACAAAGATCCATTTTCTGACTGGGGTTTTTGGTTTTGTTGAGCTGACTAAATCACAGAAGGTCCAGCTATGTTGAGCCTGCTTTAGACCACCTCTCTGGTGCCTGAATTTAGTGTTTTCTTTACATAAATTAAGACATTTCTGCCATAAACTGATGCAGAAAAGGCACAAATTGGTGCATAAAGATTCACTAAATGCAAAAGAGGCTTCATTCGTCCTCCCCAATATTCAGATGAAATCTCCAAACATGTAATTCTACTACTGAATTTGCCTTAATTCACAAGCAGTACTACTTTTTAATGTCTTAAAAACCTTTGTTTCGACAATCATCCCGCTCTTATTCTGAAATTCAAGTTGTGACTGGCTTTAAACACACCAGTATAAGATTAAAGGGTCAGTTCACTTGAGTTTTCTCACTAATATCTACAGTAGTTTCAGTGTCTGTATCTGCACAGGATACATTCTTAAATATCCACCTGTACCCCAGTATGGTGGTGCTGACTGTTATTTTTTATTTAGTTTCCTGTTTTACTAATAGCATTGACCCGTGGTAGGATCTTCTCCCATGCCTTTCCTGTCTCTCCACAACTGGGCAAAAATAAAAGCAAAATGCACAAAAATTTATCCTAAAAACGAAAAAATCTGTCCAAAACATCACCTTCAGCTCAGTTTCCTCTTCCTGTATTTCCATTTAAAGAAATAAGCTGCATGTTGTTCTGCTCCACACAAACATCAGTTATTCTCTGCTCCCTGTTCACTGAATGTCAATTAATGGAACTTTCCTCGTCGTAATTCCTCCATTCGGAAACCAATACAGACGTCACTTCCTCCATGCATTGCCGTGGTAACATAAACACCTCGGATACCTGTTCTTGCCACTGCGGAAGTTTTGCACTCCCGAAATAAAATGTCGAATAATATGGAAACAAAACCTGATATCATTAGAAAACCTACACTGTTGGAATGAAGCCGTGAATAAATGTGATGAGATGAATCCAGAATATAACAGATGAAAAGTGAAGACCCTCACTTCCCTCCTGAGACCTAATTTGCCTGACTAAATTAAATGTACAGCTTAAGACCATACATGAAATATTTATTATGGATACTGATTTAAATGTTCAAGTGACTGATATTTATGTAGCACTTTTAAAACACTCAGTGAGACTTTCCAATATAGACATGTTTATCCAAAAAGTCTAAATATTAAGGGTTAAAAACCTACATTATCGTCTAAAAATTGCAAATTTACCTGACTGCATTAAATATTAAACCTCAGGCATTGCAATGCTATTATTGTACAAATTTACCTCAGTAATTGAAGTATTAAGAATAAGATCCTAAAGTATTTTTTATAAAATATGAATTTACTTGACTAACTTAAATTTTAAGATTAAGACTCCACAATGTTACATAAGAAATACATTTAGCTGAATAACTCCCTGCAATGTTATTTATTAGAAAAATTCACCTGACTAATTTAGATATCAAGGTTAAGACCCTATAATGTTATTAATTAAATGAACTTACCAGACTAATATAAATATTGAGGTTAAAGAAAAGGTTTAGAAATTGACTTGACTATATATGAAGATACTATTTTTATGATACACTATTCCAGGTTACATGACTCATTTTAAAAATACCCTACGAGGTATAAGATTCATGTATAAGGTTAATGCCCAACTAAATTATACCTGAAATACCCAAACATTCCAAAGACTGGTGACTTCTGTGTCAATATTACCCTCCTGTGCAGGTAAAACTTTCAATGCAAGACACACATTTTGTTGTTATTCACTTTGGTCCATGTGTCCTCTGCCAGATGATTCAGTGTCTGAAGCTCGGCGCTCTGTCTCGAACCACCGCCAGCACCCAGATGAACGTCCAGAGTTCACGCTCTCACGCCATCTTCACCATCCACCTGTGCCAAGTGCGAGTCTGCTCTCCGGACAACAACGTACGTATTGTAAAACAAGACAGTGAACCTCTGTTGCTGCTGCTAAAAGGTGTGTTTCTGATGTTTTCCAGTGGGTTAGATGATCATCTAGTCAAAATGAAACAAACAAAACTGCTGCCCTTCCGTCTCTCCCATTGTGTTCCGTCTATTCCAGGATAATGTGACGGATAACCGTCTGACCAATGATTCAGAGATCGATGAGTTCGAGACGCTGACGGCCAAGTTCCACTTTGTGGATTTAGCAGGTTCTGAGAGACTGAAGAGAACCGGAGCTACAGGAGACCGAGCTAAAGAGGGAATCTCCATCAACTGTGGGCTGGTGAGGAAACTGTCGGACTGTGGACTGAGACTTTTAAACCAAACAGTAGGAGGGTACTTCAAAAAGTTCTTGGCTTTACCTGGAAACAAGGGCAGAACTCCCACTTTGGGACATAACCTTATACCATAAGCCTTTTATCACATAAACACAAATGTTTGAAGCAATTAAAGACAAATAGAGAGAAAAGCTTGAAACTTTCTGGTGTTACTCTAGGACTATGCATCGTCCACGCAGCATCAGGTGGAAGAAGCAGCCAAATGTGACATGCACCTTAATCATTGACCTGCACTGTCTGATTTCTATCGGTTTCTCAAACTGAAATCTAACATCAGATTGATGATGAGGACATGCATCATGTTGAGAAGCATCTGGAGACTGTGTTCAAAAACAATGCAAGAACAATCTTTCTCCTGTGACTGTTTCTGGTGAGGATGAGAACTTTTTGAAGTGTCCTTATGGAAATGTTGTGGAGCGACAGAGACCCCTGCTGTTCAGAATAGGGATTACACCATTTCCCTCACAACACAAATATGATGATTTCAAGAAAGTGCGGTGTACTTTCTGTTGCCGCTAATACTGTAATTCTCTACAAACATAATGTATAATGTGCTCTAAATCATTTTTTTTTTTTTGTGTTTTTCCTCAGCTGGCTCTGGGAAATGTCATCAGCGCTCTGGGAGACAGAAGTAAACGCTCCACTCATGTGCCTTACAGAGACTCCAAACTGACCCGGCTGCTGCAGGACTCACTGGGTGGAAACAGGTTTGTGGAGCTGAATTATTCAACTATTAAACATGCAAATGTGGATGACAGATGAAGTATTTTGGTGCTGCAAAAGTTGAAATTCCTTCTGAAACCAGCGATTGAACCGAGATCCAAAGTGCAACATGAAAATTTGAAGCAGTAGCAAGCAGAGTTACAGCAGAGCAAATAGTAAATATACTTCACTAGCCTAATTTTGAAAATGTTTTCTTTCACCCTGTAGGTTAAATTAGCCTTAAAAAATAGTCCTCATATCTAATTTGCTGATTTATTCTGTTTAAATCAAGACAGCAACCTTTAACCCTCTCAGCTCCAAGCAGTTTGTGGTTTTTTTTTTGCTTCTGTCACATTTTTACTCAATGTGGGCTCATTTTTTTACTGCAAAATAAAGTCCCCCTTCTACATAAACATCACAACCACGACTAGAAGAAATCATAAAAACTGAAAAAACAGAAGTGAATTTCTTAATTTTTTTTATTTTACAAAAATTGAAAAAAAAAATGGAATCAATATGTAAAATGTTTTTCAAAGTGCCCACAGGTATTAGCAATACTGGGAAAAAAATATGTTGACTCGACATACTTCTGATAGTTTACTACTTACATTTAAAATGTATTTCTATGCTCTCCGATCAGCTTTGTGTAAACACTGCCTGTGGTTCAACAGAAAAGTCCATGAATTTTGGCCATGTGACAGTTGGTTGCAACTGAATCATGAATGACTTCTCAGTTGGGTCATGAATTTTAGAATTTAATGGTTTTTTTTTTTACAGAATCTGGTTAGAGTAAATGGTTTATTTTTAACAGATTTTTAAATAAGACATGCAGAATAAAGTGATTTCAATGAGATATGATTTTAAGCTTAGATTTTCCACACCAGACAGAAAGTTACATGATTCTTTGTTGAGGTTCAGAGGATTAAAAAGCTCAAAACTTTCACATATTTATTTAAATTTTTACATACACCAGGACGAACAAATGAAGAAACTATGAAGACTCGTCTGACATCTGTGGCTATCCATATTATCTATCAGAATTCCTTATAATTCTCTGAGACTGATCATAATTCTTCATTTTTACTTTTTCCAGTCAAACAGTGATGATCGCCTGCATCAGCCCATCGGACCGAGACTTCATGGAGACTTTAAACACCCTCAAATACGCCAACCGAGCCCGAAACATCAAGAACAAGGTGATGGTGAACCAGGACAGAGCCAGTCAGCAGATCAGTGCCCTGAGGACGGAGATCGCTCGACTGCAGATGGAGCTGATGGAGTACAAGACGGTAAGAACCCCGTGGAGGATCGTAGGTGGAAAATGTAAGAATCGGGAGAATGTTTGGTGGGTTTTTTTAATGCTCCCTGTAATGTCCAGGGAAAGCGGATGGTGGGTGAAGACGGTATGGAGGGCATCAACGATCTGGTCCACGAGAACTCCATGCTGCAGACGGAGAACAACAACCTGAGGGTGAGGGTGAAGGCCATGCAGGAGACCATCGACGCCCAGAGAGCCAGACTCACCCAGATCCTCAGCGACCAGGCCAACCAGGCTCTGGCCAAAGCAGGTACCACTGTAAAATCTCTTCAATGGCAAGTGATGCCCATCTTTCCAGCTACGACTAGGCCAAGGTCAGTCACTGCGCAATCGTTGCACCCTTAACAGTTCGCTCAAAGTATGGCAGAATGCACCATGGAAAGTAGTGTCCAGCTGATAGCCACTAACCAGCAATATTTACCATCATGCATTGCATCAAAGGAGAAAGATATACAGACAAGACAGGCAGACAGGAGCCAATTGAGCATTGGTGGCATTTCCAAAGATTTCTAACTGTTTTATAGTGTTGACATGTTTTCTGGTGGATTTTCTGGTTTTAAGGTGCATTTTCTGACGTTAAGATTTTTTTTTGAGATATCTTCTGATTCTAAGATGTGTTTTCTGGTGCTCACGTGTTTTGCAATGTATTTAGGTGTGTTTTCTAGCGCTAAGGTGTGTTTTTGGACGTATTTTCCGGTTTTAAGGTGTGTTTTCTGACGTATTTTCTGCTTTTAAGGTGCATTTTCTGGCGCTAAGATGTGTTTTCTGACATATTTTCTGGTTTTAAGATGCATTTTCTAGCACTAAGATGTGTTTTCCAATTTATTTTCTGCTTTGAGGTGTGTTTTATGGTGCTAAGATGTGTTATCCGATGTATTTTCTCGTTTTAAGGTGCATTTTTGAGCACTAAGGCGTGTTTTCTGACAGATTTTCCGGTTTTAAGGTGTGTTTTCTGATGTATTTTATGGTTTTAAGGTGTGTTTTCGGGCGTTAATACGGGTTTTCTAAAGAATGTATCTTGTCTATATGTGTCGTTTGTTGAAATGACAACATTCTCGAAGCAAATTCACGATTTATTTTGTGAAAATATTAAAAATAAAAAATAATAATTCATATCGACATGTTTATTGGAAGCACACACAAACATTGTTGTTGGAAAATACATTTAGTATAATTTTGATTTATCACATTAATACTGGTTCACTATGATAGCTGGCATTGATCTGATACGTTTTAATTGAGAATCAGCAGTGATGTAATTAGTTGCGCCGAGACTCGAGTAACATCTGAAGTTGTTAGTTTTGCCGAGGAGCTGTTAATTTTGTAGATGCAAAGATGCCATTTCATCTGAAAGTTCAAAAGTGATGCTTCTGCTTCTAGGTGAAGGTAACGAAGAAATTGGGAACATGATTCAAAACTACATCAAAGAAATCGAGGAGCTGAGGTATGTAAAGAAAACTGATTATTATTAGATTATTTTGGATCATTTTCAAAATTCATTTCAACCAGTTAATGTAATTTAGTAAAGATGTGTGTCTGCAACTGCTTTTTAAACAACTCTGCACAATCGCATTTCAGTAAATAGTGAAAGAAAGCACAGTGTGACTTACAATCTAGAGGACTGATGTGTTTCTCAGAGCGAAGCTTCTTGAGAGTGAAGCTGTGAATGAGAACCTGAGGAAGAATCTGTCGAGAGCCTCGACTCGCTCCTCGATCTTTGGCGGTCCAGGATCCTTCCTCGCCCCGGAGAAGGAGGCCAGCGACGTGATCGAGATGGCCAAGAAAAGCCTGGAGAAGATGAAGAAGAAGGAGAGGAAGAAGAAGAAGAGGTATAAAAAAATTCTAAATCCAAGTTTTTACCAGCTTCCTTTGTTTTTTTAAGGAATCAGGGTTTCAGATTATTAAACTGTGGAAACAGTTTAATAATCCGAACCCAAACCTGCCACATTTGAAAATCATGTTATCATTAAAAATCATCAAAATTGCACAGATTATCGTTGCTCCAAACTGCAGCAACAGGAAGAGTCCTCAGATTCCTTAGATCGTCATATCTTTCTACTGGAAAACTTTACCAGATCTAAGCTTAAAATCATGATATTTTAATTAAAATCACATCAGTCTACATGTTTTAGCTTTTTGTTTTTTTTAAATTTTAGTAGGACCCAATGTGGAGTCTAACAAGCCTTTTAGTAGCATTAATAGCAATTGTAGACATCAACAATTGCTTTTTGACTAGTTAGAATTCCAATACATGTCCATGATGTGATTTTGACCGTTAGCAGTTCTAATGAAACATATCCACAATTCGTTCCTGTTCAGTTCTTGTTATATTATTATATATATATAGGTATCTGTAACTGAACTCTCTGAACCTTATAACTCGCCTTCAGCTGTTAATGAGACGTTACCTTTAACCCTTTGATGCACGACATAGGTCAAAAGTGACGAATGAAAAATGGGTATCTCTCGACCCATATTGAGCATCAAAGGGTTAAAACTGACCAAAATTACACCATTTAATGAAACTAGAAACTGTAAAAACTGAAAGAATGATTGGATTTTCAACTTTCTAACAGCCCTTGAACTAACATGCAAATGTGACATGCAGGTTTGTCTGGAAAATGATCAAATCTAAGCTTAAAATTGTGATATTTCATCAAAATCACTTTACTCTGCAATTATGACTGAAAAATTCAGCAAAAAAAAATGTTTGCACCACATTCGTATGAAAAAAAAAACAATCTATATCGAAAGAAATTGTATCAGTCTTTTTTTTTTATTGTATGATTTATGGCATTCTGCTGCACAAAAGACGTTTTTGAGTTGGATGTGCTGTTTCCATAGAGGTACAGGAGTTTATTTCGTAGTGAAAAATGATTCCACACTGAGTAAAAATGTGGCAAAACCAAAGAAAAACACCCAGAAACTACTTGGGGTTCAGAGGGTTAAATTCAGACGTACTTACTTGCATACATTCAGGGAATGAATCGTATTATTACTGCAAACAGAAAACAGCTTTGAAGTTAAACAAGAATGACATTCAGGAAACAGAAAATGGAAAGTTTGTCTGTTGCCACGGTGAGGGAGTTTGTCCTGGTGTGTTGTGGGTAATTATCTCCTGAATCCCTGCATTAGGGGTTTGATGTTTCTTTAATGGTCCTGGACTTAGACAAGTCGAAGGTGACAGCTAATAATGACAATGGTTCACTGACAAGCTGTGGCTTGCTGCAGCATTTTACCCTTTAGCTACATCTGTGAACGTCTGCGGTTTCTTAGCTTAAACCTCCGGGATTCGCCATTTAAACGTGCTGTCTTTGAGTCTCTGCACTCACTTCCTGTCTCTCTGCTGTCTTATAAACTTTCCCCAAATTCTGCCGCCTCTTTGCTCCCTTCTTCCTCCTCCACGCCTCACCATCCTCACCCTCCATCCCCATCTTTTCTCTCCGAAGACTGAGGCAATACGAGGAGAATCACCACCAGGAGGTTGCCAGGTTTGCCATCCAGAAATGGGTCACATTTAGAATCTAGCTGGGACGTCCCCAGTGTCCTTTTTTTTTGTGTGCACCGAGTAATTGAAATGATTTCAGTTGATTGTTGACCCTCATCTTCCTTCGCAAGCTCCCCAAAAGTAACGAAAACTAACTTTTTCTGCACCTACAGGTGGTTTTTACACTCCTGGAGCTCCTCTTTAACCCTCTACTCTCGCTGGTCTTTCCTCCCTGCTGCACACTGCAAGATGCCAATCAATTCTAAGTAGAAAAATCTGGAAAAATGTCCCAAAATGTCATACATAATTTGTAGAATTTGGTCACCAAATCTTTGCAATGTGTTGCAGCTTTGCTTACAGAGTGTTTGTAACGTGGGTGGTAGAAACCATCAGTCATGTAATCATTTTATCTGCATCATTCATGTGCAATCACAGTGAAATCATTCATTAATCGACCGTTTCTTCATCTGCTCATGATCTCATGAAATCATTTGCATGTGTTCTTTATCTGCTATGCTCTTAATCCAAATCTGAAGGGAGAGTTTTGCTTTTCTTAACGCTGTTTTTCTCCCTCAGTGTCGTCAAAGATGAGCTCCCAGACAACGATCAGGAAAGAGGCAACGAGGAAGCAGAGGTGGTACGTGGAGATTAGATTGTTGGATTACTCTATAAAGATCTTCATCACACTTCATTCAAGGTGTATTTATTTCCTCGTCTTCACCAGGAGGGCAGCGACCACGAAGAAGCCGAGGATGCCGACGGAGAAGACGAAGACTTTGACATGGCAGGAGAGGAATCCTCCGACGAGTCCGACTCTGAAGAGCTGGACGAGAAAGGTGAAGATGCTTTTCCTCCACGGTTTCAGATCAAATGTAAGCCTGAAGTCATAGTTTTTTGTGTGTGTGTGTGTGTGTGTGTGTTGATGTGCAGAAAACGTCCAAGCCGACTTGGCCAACATCACCTGTGAGATCGCCATCAAGCAGAAGCTGATCGACGAGCTGGAGAACAGCCAGCGACGTCTTCACACCCTGAAACAGCAATACGAACAGAAGCTGATGATGCTGCAGAACAAGATCAGAGACACGCAGCTGGAGAGGGACAAAGTGCTGCACAATATGGGTAAGAAACATGCAGAGATAATTACTTTCACTGAGTGTCTTGAATATTTTTTCAAAAACCTAGAATTTTTAAAATAATGCATTGTAATAAAAAAAAAAGAAAGTAAAAAAAATGCAAAAATAGTAAAATATCACAATTCAAATACAGTGAAAAAACAGGAAATCTTTTGCTGAGAAACTGCTCCTGTTATTATCTGAGCGTAAATGTACATGTGAATATAAAATATAAGATTTACACTGTTCAAAAAACTAAAGAAAAAATCCATAAAAGGTGCCAGGTGGAATACTGTAACCTAAACAGTAGAAAATAACAGAAAATCTATAAAATAATGATATTTTTAGCTGATTTAAATACAATAAAAGCCTGTAGTTTTGCTGTCATACATTGTAAAAGACCAAATTACTATTTTAAAAAGTACTGTTATTTTATTGTGTATTTTGTTTTCTGTTTTTTCCTTTCCAGTAAACATCGCGTGAATTTTTTTCTCAGTGATTTTATGAATTGTTATGATGAAACTGAAAATATCTGTAAAACAACAGTAATTTATTAAAAAAGATAATGGTTAAAAACTCACTAAAATTACAAGGAAAAACATTAAATCAATAGCTTGAGCATAAACAATTATAGAAAAAAGATACAGATAATTATTGTCATTTTAAGCAAATTTGTATGTAATTTAAGAAAGCTGAGAAAAATAATGTAGTAAAATTCATGTAAGAAAAAAGGAAAAATAAATCAGATTTGTTTTTTTTTTTTACTAAAACTAATTGTTGGGATGTTCATTTATAGGTAATGTCTGTAATTTGACACTTTTCTGCAAAATAATATATACATATTTTTAAAAAGCTACATAATTACTGTAACATTTTCTGTTATTTCTGTGAAATTTAGAATTTTTACTGTGCATTTGGACTTTGAAGATCATGTATAATGTCCATATTCTCTGTTTTTATGAATTTGGATCTAACTATCCATACCACATACTAGTAAGTCTCAGTCAGATAAGAGAAAGGTTAAAGGCTCTTATTGTTTCGGGTTCAGAGAGCTAAACAAATAAAACGCCGCTACATCCTCCTTTTCTCCATCTCCAGGCTCAGTGGAGTCAGGAACAGAGGAAAAGGCCAAAAAGATCAAAGTGGAGTACGAGAGGAAGCTGAGCTCCATGAACAAAGAGCTGCAGAAGCTGCAGTCGGCCCAGAAGGAACACGCTCGGCTGCTGAAGAACCAGTCGCAGTACGAGAAGCAGCTCAAGAAGCTGCAGCAGGACGTGACCGAGATGAAGAAAACCAAGGTACAGAGGATTTCTCTTTGCATAAACACATTCTCTGTCACACTTTGCAGATTTGAACTCCTGCTGCATCGTGTTTGTCCACCAGGTGTCACTGATGCGTCAGATGAAGGAGCAGCAGGAGAGGAACCGAGCTTCAGAGTGCCGGAGGAACCGAGAGATCGCCTCTCTGAAGAAAGACCAGCGCAGAGCCGAGGTCAGAGGACGGAAACACTCACAGGGATTCAATATCATGAGCATAATTAGCTGTTAGTTTCATTTGCATCGTATAGCTGATAGTAATTTAATGATTTCAATTTGATCATAAATGAAATGATTCATATATAATATTATTAAAATAGTAAATAGAATAATTACGATAAAGTAACAAAAGTAAATCAAATAATTAGAATATTGATTTTTCAAATAATTAAAGTTTCTAAATTAAGTAATTTAATCTGATAATGCTTTGATTTTATTTTCACAATTAATAATGTAGTTTTATTTGAGTTGTATATCTGATAGTAATTTAATTTAATTTGATGATGAATAAGATCATTAATACATTGTTTTATGAAAATTATAAATAGAATAATTATAGTGAAATAATACAAATGAATCAAATAATTAAAACATTATTTTATTAAAACAATTGCAATTTATAAATTAAATAATTTAATCTGGTAATGCTTTCATTTTATTTGCATAAGTATCAGTGTAGTTTTATTTGGGTTGTATATCTGATAATAATTTAATTTGAAATGATCATAAATATTATAGTTAATGCATTGTTTTATTAAAGTAATAAATACAATAATTACAATAAAATAATACAAATAAATCAAATAATACAATTATTATTTTATTAAAATAATGAATAACATAATTATAATGTATAAATTAAACAATTTAATCTGATAATAATTACATTACAAAGTGAAGATTTCGTGTCAGAATTTTGGATTCTCTTCTTGCAGCACCAAGTGAGGCAGCTGGAGGCACAGAAGAGACAACAGGAGCTGATCCTTCGCAGGAAGAACGAGGAGGTTAAAGCCATTTAGGCTCGATGGTTTTGGCTGTTGCACCTTCACCTCACTTGAACCTGTCTGAGTATTCATTTTGTGCACTGTTTCAGGTGACGGCTTTAAGGCGTCAGGTGAGGCCGATGTCTGGAAAGGTGAGCAGGAAGGTACCTGAATCTCCACAGGAGCCTTCACACCGGCCGATCCCAGGAAGACTGCAGTCCTCTGCTGCGAGTCCATCCAACGGAGCCAGGTACAACATCTGAGATTGATTAGAGCATTTAAAACCGAGATTCTGGACAGTTCTGAGAACATGTTTTCTTTATCAGGAGCTCTCCAGTGCGGATGGGAAGCATCTACCTCAGCAGGACGGCCAGAGCGAAGTGGCAGTCATTGGAGAGACGAGTCAGCGACATCATCATGCAGAGGATGACCATCTCCAACATGGAGACGGATATGAACCGACTACTGAAGGTACCGTGTTGAGATGGTGGTCAGAAATGGAGTAATGTCTAAACATCTGAACCCCAAAAACCTGCTAGGAGGATGGAAATGCATGTTGTCCTCAAAAAAATTGCACCATTGGTGAATTTTGAATTTTCCAACAGTCCTTGAACGTCTTATCTGTGACGTTTTTGTTAGTTAAAACAATCAAATCCATAAAGAATCAACAAAATTACATCATTGGTGCATTCTCAGCTTTCTAACGGACCCTGAACTTCTCGTGGCATTTTCCTAGGAAAAATAATCAAATTTAAGATTAAAATGTGCACGTCTCATTTAAAGATCCATCAAAAAGAAATAATTTATAGTAACCACATTCTGTAAAAACTTAAAAATTCTCGCAGTCCTTGCAGCATCTGTAACTTTATTAGTGACTCAGTTGTGACCAAATGTCACCTGACAAAAATTCTGCAATATTTTTGACTCAACTAGGCTGAACTGCAGGCTGTGTTTTCACGCTGCAGATAGGAGACAAGGATGATGTTTTGATGCCATTATTTAGCTTTTCAACCCTCTGATTCTGTATGTGTTATTTAAAAATTTGCCAGCAATAAATAGTTTGCTGTAACTACTCCGGTGCTAGTGAAAAGCCATTAGTGACTCAGTTTTGATGAGTAATTGCATGTCAAAAATCCAGGGACTTTTCGGTTGAACTGACAAGTATGGATATAAAATCAGAACGTGAGTTGTAAAATATCTCTCGGAAAAATGCTGTACATGTTGATTCCAGATTTTTTCAGTTTTTAATATTACAAACATGTGGTGCCCAATAAGCCGAGCTAGGCTGAACTGCAGGCTGTGCACGCACAGAGCAGACAGAAAACAAGTAAACATTTTAATAAGTGTATGCAGGAAGATATCCACACTATGTAGGCAGAAGCTACATTTATTGTTTCAACGATTCAGGGACTTTTCAGCTGAACGTGGCTGAACTGCAGGCAGTGTTGCCTGCAGATAGATGCTGTTTCCATAGAAGTGCAGGATTTTATCATTTTTTTATTGCAGTGAAAAATGAACCAACAATGGGTAAAAAAAAAATGTGACTGAAGCAAGAAAATGCTTCTAGTTCAGAAAGTTAAAGGGTAAATTAATAGATGGTGTCTTTAAATAAACTATAAATCATGACCATTTCAGTATATATCTCAAATTTAAACTTTATTTTCACATAGTCAAAGGTGAAACAAACTCATACTGTGCTGCCACTGGATTGAACTGCTCTCGGAAAGTGTAGCTAATTGAGCTTTTTCACTATTGTGTTTGCATGTTTTTTTTTTTATATGATTTGTCCTCCAGTTATCTCTATTTATTTTATACATTTATTACTTTTTGTGACCTACTCTTGATGAGGGTTTGCATGAGGTTTTTGTGACACACTGAGGAATGTCAGCTACGTAAATCTTGAGATAAAGTTGAAACACTTGCAATAATGGCAAATGGTTATTCGTCTTTCTTTTGCAGCAACGGGAGGAGCTGACCAGACGGAGGGAGCGAGTGTCCAGGAAGAGAGAGAAGACAGCGGTGGACGGAGCAGACGCCGATCGCTCTTTGGCTTCCCTGAACGAGGAGCTGGAGTCTCTGAGCGCAAACATCGACTACATCAACGACAGCATCGCCGACTGCCAGGCCAACATCATGCAGATGGAGGAGGCCAAGGTGGGACCAACCGCGTTAATGCTTCAAAATCGCAGAAAATTTGAAGATATAAAAGCAGTTTTATTGCCAGTTATGCCACAATGATGTTGACAAGAGGGCGTTCAGCCACTCAATCATCACTACCTCATTAGCAAGTACAGGCTGCAACCCTCCGGCGATCAATTCTGGGAATAATTGCACAGTTCAGCACCGGCGACGGTCTCCAAGCAGTTTGGGTACCACTTTGACAAGCAAGCATCAGGCCCCTTATTTGTCAGAACAACAATGACTCAATAAAAAAAAAAAACACCCAGTGGCAGCGCAGCCCATTAATCCAGCCACAACACAGCAGCCTAATGATGCAGATGGAACTTTACAAACGTCATCTTTGAAGAACAAGTTTATTCACTCAGTTGCAGTTTATGGTCGAGTTTACTGCTGTGATGATGAGAATAAGTTCTTCTAGCTGCTCATATCTGATGCCTGTTTGTCAATGGCACTCCTAAAATCCTGGTTTCTGTCATCGGGGCCCAACTGGGCAATTATTTCTCGGTTGTAAACCTGCAGACACCAATGAGGCAACACTGGGAGGGTTGGTATGTAGCGCTGTCATTGATTCTCCATGTATGACGACACCCTTTGACATGATAAGAACTAGACCTGAAAATGAGATTTGACACGTTGAAATGTTAATTTAACATATAAGTGAATCTATTTTGGCCTGTTCTCTCATGTTCTTCTCAGTTATGTATTATTGAAAATGTCTTTAAATATGTTTTTTATATCTAAAATTCAATTCTGCATTGTTTTAAAAGGAACTGTAAATATCTTAAATGTCATTTTGGTTTGTATGAATAGAACTTTCACTGGTTGCCGTTGCATTTCACATATCTGAAATACAATGACCTTCTTACTAGTTACCATTCTAAGCAAACATTTCAATCATTTCATTTTAAGTGGTCACCATTTTAAATAACAATGATGTATATGATGGAAGAACAATTGTAAATAATCTACAATACGCAAAAATTTAGGGACTTTTTGGTTAAACTGCAGGCTGTGTTTACACAGAGCCGTAAGGAGGCAAAGTCAAAAGCCGATTAAAAACGCAAATAGCGAAAGATTTATTGTATATAGAGTTGGCATTTATTTTCCAAGTGCTGGTAACCAAAAAATGTAGCTTTCTGTGAGCTGAACTAGATTGAACTGCAAGCTGTGCATTAACAGAGCAGATAGAAAACATGCAAACAAATAAAAAATGTAAGCAGTATGTCAGCAAAAGTTCAGTTCATTGTTACAAAAATTCAGGGATTTTGCAGCTGAACTCGGCTGAACTGCAGGCAGTGTTCACACAGAGCAGATGAAAAAATAAATATGAAATAAAAACTAAACGAGTAGAATATACAGTCTGTTTTACATGTTGATTCTAGGATTGTTTAATTTTTGTAAAATAAAAAAAAAAAAAAAACACGACAATGAAAATTTCCACTAGAAAGAGCTGAATTGCTGACATTAATGATTAAGATTTGACGAGAGAGAACCAAGTTGTTGATTCCAGTATTTAGAAATCCACCTAAAATCACACTGAATACTTATTGCTAATTTGGAATTCTTCAGTGGTAAAAGTTGACTATTTGTGATTAACCCTCTGAATTGAAAAACCAAAATTGAAATTAACAGGTGCGACATGTTTCCAAATACCCACAGCTGTTACCAGCACTGACCAGAAAGGTAACTGCATGCTACTGATTTTGCACTAATTCAACTGGTCACTAACCCCTTGGTCTCTGCGCTGTGTAAACACTGCCTGCAGTTCAGCTGAAAGGCCCCTGAATTTTTGTCACATGACTTTTGTTTGTAGCCAAATCCCTTGTAGTTCCAAAGTTTCCAGCATTTTTGTATTTTTGCAAAATCTGGTACACACTTTTTAAATCAAACATGTAGAATTAAGTGATTTTGTTGAGATGTCTCAATTTTAAGCTTAGATTTGATTAAGATGGTATTTGTTTATAGGGTTTCTGACTCATAAAAGGTGTAATTGGGATGATTTTATTGTTTTTTTTAGGCAACATGCTTTTCAAACCTGCAGGTGGGTTTTATGGTTCAGAGAGTTGATTAACAGATGAAGAACTTTTTCCACTTGTTGATTAACAGAAAAAGAATTGAACAAGAATAAATTGCATGTATTTTTAAATAGACTTGATGCTAGTCAACATTACATTGCAGACATGTTGTATTAGAATTCTAACTAATCAAAAAGCAGCTGTGGATGTTGTAAATGCTGACATCGAGAATTGCTGTTATAATATAAGATAAAACAAGGGCTTGTCTCACTTAATGTCAGAGCTACAAATGAAAACGCGCTAAGTTGAAACATTGCAGGTTTTAAAGTGGGTTGCAAACTACTGTTTATTTTGCAAACTAGTAATTTACTAAAACATGATGCTGTAGTTGCTGAGTGCAAATTTAGTAGCAACTAAAATAAATTTCTGCTTCAGTGCAAGTTCATGTAGTTTTGTTAACTTTGGCTTTTTTCCTGTCTTTGTGCTAAGTTGTTGCAGTTAGTGTAATAATGAATTTAACAAACAAACATGCAAACTATGGCAGTATTTTCACCTGAATCTTGTGCCTCAGACATTCCTGTGAAAAGTTCCATGTCTGAATAAATTAGCAGAGTTTTCCACAGTGCCACTGAAGTAAATGTGTTGTCGCTGTGGGCTGCAGGAGGAAGGAGACACTGTGGACGTCACTGCTGTGATCAGCTCCTGCAACCTGTCAGAAGCTCGATTCCTGCTGGACCATTTCATGACGATGGCCATCAATAAGGTACAATTAATTCTTTTGCTTAATATTTATAGCAAGTCATGATAAATTCCTTATTATTTAATAGCTATTATACCTATAAACTGTGATTTTAGTTGTTAATGCTGGTATATATTGTTGGTATTTGCGGCAACTTCCTTGGTATCCATGGTTACCTTTACGAGATTGAATTCAGTTAGTCTTTTAATGGCCTATCTTGATTAAATTAGGTTTCTTATTAGATTAGATGAGATTAGATTTGAAACCTAATTGGTCCGGTGAGGAAACGCCTCCAGCGCAGATGGCAACAAATGAGGAAGAGCGAGTAATTAGAACATCACACCGAAGTTAAAACACTGAGGGTTCATTATGTTTGTCTGCTTCTGATTATTGTGGGGTTTTTTTAGGGCCTGCAGGCGGCTCAGAAGGACTCCCAGCTGAAGGTGATGGAGGGCAGGTTGAAGCAGACGGAGATCAACAGCGCCACCCAGAACCAGCTCCTCTTCCACATGCTGAAGGAAAAAGCCGAGATCAACCCGGAGCTCGACGCTCTGCTGGGCAGCGCCCTGCAAGGTGGGAAACCCCGACAAAACCTGCGTCCATCTGAGCATGTCGACACAATCACCTTTCAATCATCTTTTCTTTAAGCGTGTGGCTGCTTTTTATTTTACAGGCTTCGTTTCCCCAAATACTCTGAAGCATTGGTTGCCAGAAAGAGCAATTTCAAACCCAATTTTCACTAAATTCCCTAAATTGAGCTGTCAAAATAAACAGCAGCCATTTTCTCATCTCTTTTGGGTTTGATTTTGATTTGATTTCTGTTTGTTTTCTCTGTTGTGTTGGTGTGAATTCAGAGTTAGGTTACCTGTCGCCAGGTGAGTATAAAAGATGCATAGAAGCGTCACAGTGTTTGACGGAGCAAACCAGGTGCACACTACATGACTTCCAATTAATGTAACCTCAGTTTTCATTGCATTTTAAACTCGTGAAAGTGCACCAAATAGCATTTAAATAGTTTTTTTCCACAATAAAAGTGCTACACACCACAGAAAATTCCCATCAAGTTACTTTTTATTGCATATTAGCAGAGAGAATATCATTCTACAATTCTTAAATTCATAGATATTTAATTTTTATGTACTGTATTTACATATTACATCCAATATTCCCAGCAGGTCTCACCAAAAACTTTGATTCTTTTTAAATATTAGCCCTCTGAACATTTTCTAGACATTTTATTTGCTCCTGTTACAATTTTTATTCACTGTGGGCTCATTTTTCACTGCATCATGAAATCCTGTAACCAAGTAGAGAAAACTTGAAAAGTTAATTTTTGCAGTTAAGTCATAAATCATTAAAAAAGAAAAATGAAAGTTGAGTTATTCATTCATCTTACAAAAATTCCAACAACATGAAATTCATTTGTGCAGCGGTTTTTCCAAGTGCCCTCTTGTGTTAACAATATTAGTAAACAGTTGTGACTCTACATACTTCAGATATTTGATTATTTACATTTTTAATTTGTTTCCATACTTGGCTCCTATCTTCCTCATGTAAGCACAGCCTGCAGTTCATCCTAGTTCAGGATGAATATAGGGACGATTTTAGGGATCAAAACTGACTTTTAAAAGACTGTGTTTACATTACAAAAGTAACTTTGTGCAAAAAACATGTAAAATGCATCTTAAATTGCACAAATACTGACCACACTTAAAAATGAATACTGTTCCTAGTTCAGCTTAAAAAAAAAAGTTAGTTTCTTGACTCTTAGTCACACCTGAGTCACTAAACAGTTACTTTTTGCGCCAAGGAGTGCAGAATTTTTCAGTTTTGACAGAATCTGATTTGAACAAATAAAAGAAAAATGAGGCATGTAGAATGAAATGAATAAAATATCACAATTTTTAGCTTAGATTTGGTTAATTTTTCCAGCCAAATAACATTGCAGATGACTGTATATAGGCCTGTCAGAATTTTCAACATTTTCTCAGATTACAGTTTCTAGCTCTGATAAATGGTGTACTTCTGCTGATTTTGTAAAAACAACATGCCTTTCAAACATGAGAGGGTTTGGGGTTCAGAGGATTAATGACATTTTCATGTCTGGCTCCCAAGCAGCTAAAGAAAACAAAACATCCATTTATATTAAGATAAATTCCACATATTTACAATAAGTGCCAAAAAAAAAAAATCATGTAGTGTGCATCTCAGTCCTTACCCAAACTAACCTTGTTGACGTAACTCCACCGTGATGTGCATGACGTGTTCCTCCACCTGCTAGCATCCAGCCAGACTCCATCAGGACGGTGGTCACTAAAACTAAAAACCTGAGCTGATCACAACCACAGCTGCAGTCTGTGTACACAGCAGTTTGTGTGTCTGCATTTCTGTGTTTGTGTCTTTCTGTGTCTTTCATGCTTTCTCCATTCTGCCTTTATTACCATCACCTTTTATCTAAAACCACAGTAGAGCTCCTGACTGTGTTATGAAGCTAACTGTTGTGCTGTGATATCCAGCTTTCTGAATGGACGTCTTTGTGCAAAGACTCAACATCAAGGAAAACACACGTGCTTTGCAAAATAATTGGGAAACTGCTTCTTTTGCATGCGTTTATATGTATTTGCGTGTGTTTTTGGTGCAGAAAATGGAGACGACAGCAGCAGTGACGAGTCGACACCCAGTCCGGCTGCAGAGGGAAGGTAAATACAGACACACTTTGTTTTTTTTTTTTTTTTAGGTTAACAGTTTAGCAGCACATATTACATTTAAACTGTTATTAGATTAGAAAAATTGTAGTTCATAATTGTGTGTCATGTTCTTTAAATGCACTGATTAAAAGAGATATAAAAGATATTTTCAAGTGGATGGGCAATAATAATAGTAATAAAAGAAAGACAAACCCATCTACTTGTACAGTTAAATTGATGGAGCTGTAAGTAATGTGAAGATCTTTCACAAAACAGACCCTTAAAAACACAAGTAAAAATATAGATGTCTAACATATTGCTTCAGTTTGTCCCATTCATTTACTGCTAAGCATGCCAACAAGCTAAACTAAGGTGATGCACATCATTATACCTGCTAAACACTGAAAATCCTTTGTTTCAGCACTCTGGCATCAGATTTAATGAAGTTATGTGGTGAATCAAGACCAAGAAAGGTACTGTACAATCTCTGGAAATTTAAAGTACATGGACTCTTAGTAGATACGTATGTCATATTTTACTGCATATAGACAAAAAAACACTTCCGTAGTGGATATTTATTGGATTTATCATCGCTAACTGGTCTGCTGACTTGTGAATCAGCTGATTTTTGAGCCAAACCGCTCTGATCCTTCAGGCTCGAAGGCGGACCACCACCCAGATGGAGCTGCTGTACGCCAGCAGCGGGGATTTGTCCTGCGAATCGCCTACCGGAGACTTCTCAGCCCCTCTGCTGCCCCTCACGGAGCGAGTGGAAGTGCCGGCAGACATGCAGGGTCAGGCGCTCGGTCAAACCCCCGACCGAGGGCAAACTGTTTCCCCGTCTGCCCCGTCTGCCCGGCCAGCTGGCATGTAAGCGTTAAAAGCAGCATTTCTCGGCAGTAGAGAAAACTACGTGTCAAATTCTGATCTGAGATGTCTATTTTAGCAGAGAGCTGGTTAGCCTGTGTGCATATTTAGACCTACAATGATGACTCCTGACTCTTGTGATGTCTGTAGTTCTGGATCCAGGTCGCCTACAGGAACTGAAAGGAGACAACTTGAGCGTTCACCGCTGAACCGCAGGAGGATGCAGGACAAAGGACCGGCGACACACATCCCAGCTCCTCAACACACACCTCCATCAAACACAGCAGAGACGAAGACTAAAACCAGCGACTACAAATCATTGTAAGTCAGAAGTTCGATCAAACCTGAACAGTTTCTGGACATTTTATTGGTTGCTGGCACATTTTTGCACACCGTGGGCTCATTTTTCACTGCAATATAAAGTCCTGCACCTCTATGGAAACAGAACAACCACGAATAGAAGTAGAGAGAACTCAGAAATGTCTCTTGTGCAGTACGACACAGTTAAAATGGCAGAAATCTTTTTTCTTTTAAAACGGCAGAAAATGAAAATTTAATTTCTTTGATTATGTATTTAGCAAAAACGTAAAAAACCTTGAAGCAACATGCTCCAACATTTTGGAAGTGCCCCCAGGTGTTATGAATACTGGAAAAAATTGTGGCTCAAAATACAATAGATATTTTAATTTGCTTCTATACCTGCCTCCTACCTACTTTGTGTAAACACAGCCTGCAGTTCAACCTAGTTCAATTGAAAAGTTCATGCATTGTTGTGTGACTGTTCATCACAGTTAAATGACTAATAGCTTCACAGTTGCACCAAGATCTACTGCTTTTTTATTTTATTTTTTATTTTTTTTGTATTTTGCAGAATTTGGTCAGAATAAATGATATATTTTCCACAAAGTTTTTAAATGAAATGTGCAGAATAAAATTATTTTGGATGAAATATGACAATTTTAGACCTAGATTTGGATAATTTTTTCAACAAAACATGACATCACAAATTGAAAACACCAACATTTTTTTCTGTTTTTGCAGTTTTTGCATTGATAAATGACGATTTTAAAAAAGATTTAAATAGACAGATTAAACACTTTAAACCTGCCAGCAGGTTTTGGGGTTTAGTGGGTAAATCAGCACAGCCACAGTGTTTTTAATTGAGGCTTGCCATGTCAGTCGCTGTTTCTCATTGTTGAATGTGTTGCCATATAATTTTCACTGAAACGCTAATAACCTTCCCATCAGCCTCAGCTTCATTGGCAGTTAGTGCTAATTAGTAAACGTTAGCAAGCTTACATGCTCAATTAAGTTTAATTTAATTCTTAATATATTTCATTTTCAAAGGCAATGAACAATAATAAACATAATGTAACACTCCTCATTCATCCTAAAGCTCATGTTCATCTACAGATGGAGGCAAATATGATCAATTTTAGCTGCTATGCATCCTGTTTGTGAGCCTGTTGTCATAATGATAACAATGGTAAATAATTGAAGCTGTTAGCGAGACTTAGTCTTGTTCACGAACTCCAAATTTTTACCACATCTTTCCAGCTGTTTCTTGAGCCACTATTTTAGACCGCTTTGTTTGATATTAGTTTGTTTTTTCCCCCAGGTTGGATGAATCACCTGTATTTGAAGGCCACAGGTAACCCATTATTCAACTTTATGAAGCATTAACCTCTCCGGTCACTTCTCCTCAAATACAAAATGAAGATTACCATTTATTGATTTTATCTGTCACATCAGCTTCATTACACTACACAACATCTTTCTGAAGCATCTGCTGTTGATTGAAAATCAAACTTAGAAGTAATGCAGTTTTTTAAAGATGATAGAATTTCGAACCATTCGACGCTTACGTGATTTTGCACATGAATGTCTCGCTTCCGTTGTATACTATATGACAAGGCTTTGAGGGAAAGAACTGGTTGGTAAATGTGTTCTAAAATGCTAAATAATTCTGAAATGTTATTGCGTGTATTATAGAGGTGTGATCAACCCTGTGACGGCCCCTAAGAACAGCCGAGGAGCCAAACTTCAGTGTGTTTATGTAGCTGAGGGCCACACAAAACCTGTTCTCTGCGTAGATGCCACCGATGACCTGCTTTTTACTGGGTCTAAAGGTTTGCTTTCTTTGGAATAACTAAGAATGATTGCTCTGATTTTGTTCCCATCTTTGTGTCTAAATCTGTACTCGTATCTTTGTTCGTTATTCTCAGATCGAACATGTAAAGTTTGGAACTTGGTGACGGGTCAGGAGATCATGTCTTTAGCAGATCATCCCAGCAGCGTTGTCTCAGTCAGGTACTACTTTAAGAAAAGCTGCCACATTTAGTACTAATATTAGTTTTTATATAGATGCATTTAATTTGTTATCTTGTCTTTGTCTTGTTTGTTCTATTTTAGGTACACTTCCAGCCTCGTCTTCACCGTTTCCACCGCTTACATCAAAGTCTGGGACATTCGAGATTCTGCAAAATGCATCCGCACACTCACGTAAGTAGAAAGACTCCTACATCCAACATCTAATATTAAGCTTAAAGCATCAGTGAGGACCTCTAATGCATGCTTTGTGTACATCAGGTCTTCAGGGCAAGTGGGTTCAGGAGACACATGTTCGTCTGTCAGGAGTTTAACAATCCCACCAGGAGAAAGTCAGATCAACCATATCGCTCTGAATCCTTCTGGATCTTTTCTTTACGCTGCTGCTGGCAACGCTGTTCGCATGTGGGACCTCCGCAAGTACGTTACAGCAACGACGATCAGAGTTTTTCAGAGCCAAAACTCTTGGTTGATTAAAATAACTGGACTGTTCTTTCTTTAGATTTGTGTCTACAGGGAAGCTCACCGGCCATTTGGGGCCTGTAACGTGTCTAACTGTTGAGAAGTTGGGTAACGGACAGGACATCGTGCTCACCGGCTCCAAAGATCATCATATTAAAGTAGGAAACTGCACATGAAAATATGACTACACTAGCATAGATGCAGAAGAATTTGTGCAAAAACAGTCACCTATAGCAGTCTGGTCCAAAGGTATTGGATTAGTAACAAGAATTTGGTAATTTTGCCTCCATATTCCAACACAGTGGATTTAAACTGAAGCAATCAAGAACTTGATTGAAAGTTTGACTTTCAATTTTAATTTAAGGACTAGAAATAGGGGTTTAGGAATAACAGCTGAAGTAACTGGACAACTGACTGCTTTTCTTAGCCAGGTGTGGCCAATTTCCTTGTTTCACAGCAAATTTAGGAGATGAAATGTCTGAAGTTGATTCAATGTTTGAATGCAAGAGATGTTTGAAAATTAGTTTGTCTGATTGTTTCCCACCTGTGTTTCATTACCGTGGCCTCCCTCGAGTATTTAGTCGGTGTGCTTTCTTTTTTCTTTGCCATTGTCTTCTTTGCCATCATGTTTTTCGTGCTCATCTGGCTTGTGTATTCAGTTTTTTTTGGAACTTTATGTTTCACTGTGTTTCTTGCTTCAGTTTGCTTTTGTTGCTTTTTTTTAAAATATTTCAGTTATGTGGTTGTCTTTGAATCAGCTTTTTAATTTTGAAACCTGCCATTTGTGGAATTTCCTGACACCCCACATAGAATGACGAAGGCCATCATTTGGCACAAAAGCTAAACAGCCCTATGAAAGAGACAGGAGAAATGTTATGAGTGGCCAAATCAGCAAAAAAAGGAAATTCACTGGTGAGCTCAGCAACACCGACATGACTAGAAAACCACAAAAGGCAACGAAAGGGGTTGATCGGAGAATTCTTTTCTTACTGAGAAAACATAATTTATAACATCTGGTAAAGTCAAGAACACTCTAAAGTAGGTGCTTTAGGTAAATCAATGTAAACGTGTAGGTTTAAAAGACCCTTTCATGAATCTAAATAAAAAGGAATTACTTCATTTGTGGAAGTAAATATGGAGATGGGCTCAAAATCCAAAGCAGACCACATCATCTGTCAAGCATAGTGTGGGTAATGTTATGGCATGTATGGCTGCCAATAGGACTGGTGTTTATTGATAATTTTCCAAAGTGTATAGAGCTCTAGTTTGTGCCCAGATTCTGTCAAATTCTGTAAATCTAATAGGATGACACTCCTCAGTATGGATGGATAATGTAATAAAACCACTGTGGAAGCAAACCAAGAGCTTCTTAAGGCTAAAAAATGGAATTCTCAGCCACCAACTTAGCTGCTTTTATTATTATTTTGAATCAATTTATTTCAGAAATGCCACAATACATAAACAAAAAGAGAATATAAAGCACACAAAATGAAAAAGAAACCCAATACCTGTAAATAATGTCTGAAAGCAAGGAGGAGGATGTTTAACTTATAAACTTCTACCTGATACATGTCCACATATGTCATAATTTACCGTCTCCTGTTTGCTTCTTCTAAATCTTAAGTACATCTTAAGAAACTTCAATAACTTATCAAAGAAAACCGAGGCCAGAAAGACCCACAAACGAGCAGCAACTACATGTGGCTGCAAGAAAGACCTCGAAAAGCAGCTCAAAAGAGGAAACTTAGCATTTGGTGACGTCCATGGGCAACCAACAAGTGCTAAAGATTTGCATTTTTTTCTCTTACTTTTAGTGAGACGGACTATGAAAAAAATAGTTGAATTCAATATTTTTTCTTCAGCTGCTTGAATTAAAGTTGGAAGCCTCCAAACAGTATCTCATTTTGGTGTTATATGGACGTAAAAATTATGAAAATTGCATCCCTAATCAAATACTCTGATCTTCCAGATGTTTGAGGTGGCAGAAGGTGCTCAGGGCAGCATCACCTCCAGCCATACGTTCGACCCGGCCCATCAGGACGGCGTGGAGTCTTTAGCTGTGCATGGAGATACTTTCTACAGCAGCTCCAGAGACCATTACATTAAAAAGTGGGACTTGGCGAGTAAACAGCTGTTACAGGTAAGACAATACTTAGTATATGCGTCTTGAGTGTCAGAATTCAGTGTTAAAACTTGAGATTCAGAACGAACTTTACACCAACTGTTGGCTGCTGTTTCGTCCAACAGTCAGTCAGCGCCCAGGCAGACTGGGTCAGCGTTCTGGGCGTGGTACCAGGATCCTCGGTGCTGCTCAGCGGCTGCAGAGGAGGCCTGCTGCGACTCTGGCACACCGACTCGCTAACGCCCCTCGGTGAGATCCAGGGCCACGACAGTCCCATCAACGGCCTGGCATCCAACAGCAGCCAACTGTTCACTGCCTCAGAGTAAGACCCAAAACATCACATTGGTAATTCTGCACTCTAATCATGTTTTTCATAACCTGATTTACTTTTCTGTTTTCGACAGTGACCGCACGGTAAAGATTTGGGAAGCCAAAGGATCTCTGGAGGATGGGATTCACTGATTTCTGATCTGGCCTTCAATCAGTCAACATGAAATATCTGAGAAGCTGTGTCAAAGATGGTGGAAATGGTGTGAAAGTTTGGCTTCCAGGTGAAAAATAACCTTAAAAAACACTGATCCTTCATGGATCAGTTTCAGGGAAATCTAACTAGATGCTGTCGCTGTTTTCAGCTGAACGCAGTTACAAATATTTTAGGTCAAGACGGATCACGATAAACGTATTGGAGCCTTTGGAGTCTCGATTAGAGCTACAAAGACAGCTGAGATGGACGGCACTTTTCAGAACTGTGACTGATAATTTCATTCAACATTCCCCCTATCAGTGCAGTGTAACACAACATGGATACCGTCTTTGCATTTTTTCCAGAGCTGCTGAGAATCAAGGGCAGGTTTTGATGAAACGCTTTGCTTCCTTGCACCAATTGCTTTCATCAAGACTCCAGAAAGATGTGGAGATGCTTAATTCTCCAGCAATAACTGTGAGTCCGTTCGATGTTTTCACATGGCGTGTGCTGTGTTGTGTCTTCTTGGCGTTGATGTCAGGTATGTGTGCATTATCAAAGTTATCAAGGACCAAACAACTACTGAAACTACATATGTACGGTCTTAATATTCAGCTGTTACTGCCAAACACACCAGATGAACAGAGAGGCCTCTAAATACAACAGACTGTGCTCCTTTGACAGGATTCTCATACATTTTCCATTTGAAATTCCACGTTTTAGTCAAGATTTTAGTTAATGTTAATGAAGTGAACTGCTACCCATATTACAGCTTTGGAAATATTTATTATACCACTACGAGTACTGTTGTACCACCTCTCTCCCGCCTCTCTTGGTGGAACCATACTGCGTTTTCTTCTTAAGGTTGTAATGGACGCTGCCACTTAGCAACTGGCTCACTCGCTGTGTTCCTCTTCACTAAGCACCAGAAATTAAAATGTCTTTTCATCATCTTGCGATTCTCTTCTTTTAGGCATCCTAGGATGTTAATGAAATGTGGATTATTTGTTGAATTTACTTGCATACAACACAAAATAGTGGTGACTCCACACATTTTTTTGGCCATCTATGGTGAGTTTTGAAATGTTTACAGTTTCAATGCATCACATTTTTGAACATAATTTATTGCAAGTATTAAACAATTAGACTTTTATAAGACTTTATAATACAATCCAAACAACATGGCCAAAGTTGAAGACCAGTTGTGTAGACAGGTAGATGGGTGATCTAATAATTATTTCCAAAGCTGCATGTTTCTACTAAAACATATATATCACAGCTGAACAACAGTATTTCTACAGTATGTACTGCCTTACAAAAGCAAAGAGCACTGACAGAGATGGATGGTGAACAGCTTGAAATTTGAAAGCTACTTGGTAAACCCTAACAGTTTGATGAATTGTGAAAACATTTCACTTATTATTCTATAATTCCATACATTAAAATATGATGTATGTGATATACATTAAAGGTAGCCAAGTTATGTAAAATCACCTAGTGTCAGAGGCTAATACAGAACTTACTGCTAAGCTAGGCTAGTTAGCCTAAATTGTTAGCTAACAGGACTAATTTAGCTGCTACTTTTTTTTCTCAGTTATGATAAAACTGAATTACAAAGCTACTAAAACATCCAGTCTTATTTCAATAAAAGGTAACGGTTGAGGAAAAACTAATTTAAAAATCTGATCTGAACGACTTATTTGATAACTCAAGTTGTGTAACATTTTGATACGCCTTAAAACTATTTAACTAATCTATAATTTTATAGATTTAATTGTGTGAAATTCACAGCATGTGAATAACCATCTCGGATCATGTAAATTCACCAAGTTTCAGAGGATAATATTGAACTTACTGCAAAGCTAAGCTAGTTATCCTACAGTGAGTTAGCTAGCAGGGCAAGTTTAGCTGCCACTTTTTCGTCTGTTATGATAAAAGTAGCTGCTGCCTTATTGATAAGCAAACTGGATTGCTCAAATACTGGCTCATCAAATTGTAATTTATTGGTACTGTCAGCGCATCCGTTTATTTGCTTATAGAAGAGTCTAGAGTCCCAATTGTCCTTTAAGAATATTTAATAAGCATTGGCAAATTAAAAGAGCATGTACATGGATGTATTTATTTCATAAAGGTACATGTTTGTACGTGACTAATGGCATGTAAGCTTGTTCATATTTTAGGTAAAGCTGCTGTGCTATAGTTTAAAGAAGTGGATGTCGAGGGAGTTGTCTGTACACTCTATCACCGAAAGCAGAAACTGCTCTCTGCAGCAGTTCCGTTAGATTCAGGCCCACACTCCTAAGGTCGTAAATGTCACACATTTATGTTTAACACAATAGTAATGTAATTGATTACGTAGTTAAACTGAGCTGTGATTAAGAATATTTCCCAACAGTATGAAGTAGGTGGTAAATGAGCTAGCTAGCTTTAACTAGGTAGTATAGAGTCAGTGCCTGATTATTAGTTCCTCACAACTGGTATTGATTTGATAGCTGGTAAAGCAGGGGTCACAAAGATAAATTGTGATATTAACTCAGTTTGAGCTACTGTTGTTATTGCTTTTTTAATTTTGTAAGGCAGTACAATTCATCTTGTTAAAACCTGAGCTGAACTGGCTGACAAAAACATCTAATAATACAGGTGTCTCAGTCTTTCCAGGACTTGTGTCAGTGTCAACATTTCAGCCTGAGATGAACAGTTTTTTCCTGCCTGTCGGTGATGTGTTGTCAGCCGTCCGCTGGGTTTCTAGATTCTCTGGCTGATACAGTTTCCTTAACGCATCTGTGGCTTTAAGTGGGAGTTTTAGCTGCTGAAAGGTTTTACTTTGCTGTCAGCACGATCCCATCTGCCTTCTCCGACTTGCATCTCGCAAACATTTTCTCACTTCCAGGATTCGACCCTCTGAGTATTTCCTTCTGTAGACTTTGGTAGCTGTACAACACTTTTAAGAGTGAATTGCAGCTCCGACGGCAAGGAAACTATTGTCCTAATTCAAGATTTTAATGAGACCTGAATAATGTGAACGTAAATCATTCATGTTTATGGAATCAAGCACCTTGTTGTTGCTAATTAATAAAATACAGTTGAAATTGCACACTTTGTGAAAGCATCCTACCCTGACATATGTGTTTCTTCAACCAAATGATGTCAGTTCTCATTCAGTCTCTTTAAATATGTCCAAAAATGCTACTATTTATTTATTTCTTCTTCGGTTTTTGATTATTTACTGTTGCGTCTTCTCTATCAGTGATAGAGTTTGATATCATTCCTTCTAATGCCTTGGATATCTTGGTGTCGATGGACTGCACAGAACCTATGGGATGGATTTTCTCCATAGTCAGAGGTGTTATTATCAGTGCCTGTAATAAATCCTCGACTGTATAGAGACTGTGGAGTCGCTACCTGATAAATGTGGACTATCCCTCATTAAAAAAGGTCAGGTAAACAATTCATCATGAGCTACTGTATCCTTTAAGTGTGTCTGAAAAACACCTGCTGCTCCAGTTTGTGTATTGGAGGTAGAACTCGATGCTGAAGCCAATGGAACTAAAATAATTGCACTGAAAAATCTACTTTTTTGCTCATTTAAATGAGTTTTCCTCCCATTGCCTGACAACACAATTCAATACAGAAGACTAAAATGGATTACTTACCAGTAAGAAAATGGTTTTCAGTCCTATTGATCAAACAACGAGGTGTAAGTAGTCCTAATTCATAATGAATCAGATTGGCTGCCTATAATTATCCCTCTAATTGTAGTTGTCTTATTTTGAAATTTGTTCTTGTGTAAATACGACTGTTTTCTTCCTGCTGATGCTCTTGTGCACAATTTCCAGTGATTAAAATATCAAATGCAGTGTGAAAATAAATTGTAATATTTTTAAAAAATGGTTTTGCTAAGTCTTTTTTCTTTCTTTCTTTTTTAAAGAAAACATCCCTGTATTAATACATTATGACCACATGGGGGTAGTACTGTACAATGACGCCTGATGAACAGAAGTTAATCATATTATATGTGAGATTTTGGTGATTTATACTTTTCCTGGACATGTTACATGCACAAAAATGCTTTTTTGAGTGATCCTCATCAATTTAATAACTCCTTTCAGATATGACTAAAATTAAATTAAAAAAATTCAAATACAGCACACATGAGAAGGTTGAAAAAACAGCACTTGGCTCAAGTGAATATGAATAATTATCTCTTTAACTTGTTAATTTTTCATTTAAAGCATCTTATCCACGTCAGATAATCTTTGAATCCTGTGTTCCCTTGCTAAATAATCATTTCTCTGCAGCTTGTTTAATTCCCCTTTTAATTAGAACTTCAAGCAGTAATATTGCGTCTCATGATATTGTCTAATGCATGAAATAGACAGAGGCACTGTTCCCTCTAAACTGCGCGCGTGCGCAATTGCGCACTGCTGACACGGTCTCCGCGCACAGAAAATCTGCACTGCGCACACACAAAAAAATCCAACCTGAATTGTAAATAAAATAAACACGTAACAATTCATTCTGTGCTATCTTTCAATGTGAGTCAGTGAGTTACCGGTGACTGGCTGCTGCAGCCAATCATGCGATTCACATACGTATTTACCATAGACTGTATATAATGGTATTTACGCAGCTAATCAACGTCCTTATGTGCAGCCATCGTTGTTCTCATAGATATGAATGAGTAGATAGGACACGCCCCTTTGAGCTGCGTACAACGGCGAGGCTAAGCTAGTGGGGGCAAAGTTTCAGTGCATTCTGTTGATGTAGACAGCATGAAAACGGAAACAATAAGTATGCCGGCTCACTGTGCTGCATACAGTTACACACTACGTCGTACGATTGAGACAAGGAAACTTGGAATGACTTTTCATAGGTAAGAATAGTTTTTGGCTCTTTTTTCATTATGAAATCTTGTTGAGAGCTTCCAGTCTATGAGAGCTAACTAGTTAGCCACTAGCAAAACGCTAAGGCGAGCTAGCAGCTTGACAACCAAATACCAGACGATTAATAGTAGCTGTAGTATAGTTGTACAAGCAGTAGTAGTAATACTAAAAGTACAAGCAGCAGTAGTAGTATAAACAGCTGTTAGTCGTAGAAGTAGTATCAGCATTTGTAATAGTATTACAAGTTGTAGTAGCATTGCCAGTATCAGCAGCAGTAGTGTCCTACCACTACTACTAGTAGTAGTCACATTGCTATTACTACCACCAATACAACCAATAGTACTGATGAAGCCTAACTCATGTATATCCAGATTACCGTCTATGTTCTTCCTCCAAACCCATTTTATGATTGGGATTACAGGCAGTTCTTTAGGACTGCTCTCAAATAATTGAAATGTTACTAAACAAGGTTATACTTATCAAATTAAATAGCTCTGGTCTCCAGTATATTGGCGAATTCGGTTCTTTGTACTTAATTTATTAGCATGATTTCTTTTTAATATGTTGTGTACAGACTTAATTACTTCTCTGTCTACTTTTCTTACTCCATGTAGGTTTCCCAGAGACTATGGGTTGAGGAGGAATTGGAAGTTTGTCGGCTTAGACCTGGTGTCATTCCATCAGTGTTAAACTTCCCGGCTCATCTTGGAAGAGTACGTGCCAGAAAGACCACGACCAGGCAGCCTTGAGATCTTAGGCAGCGTCTCCCTGAGGTGGGTGTCGACGGTGTTCACAGTCAGGTCTGTGGTAATCCTGTCAAAAAACAAAACAGAAAAAAAAAATCTAGATTATAAATCAACATGTAACCAAAGCACTCTGTGTATAACGCCATAGTATTGGATGTAGTTCAGAAAATGTCAAAGTATAGTATACTTTACTCAAGAATAACATAGTATGGCCTGTAGTTCATAGTACAGCATGTTGGCAAGAAAAAAAAAACAACATAGATTATTATGTGGTTCAAAAAGCACAAAATGATAGGATGTTGCCTAAAATTGTCATGTATTATATGTGGTTCAAAAAATGTCATAGTGCAGTATATTGTCAAAATAGTATGTTATTCAAGAAAACGTCAGAGTATAATATGTCGTCTAAAAAATGCCATAGAATAATATTTCATTGCACAAGTAAAAGTATAGTAAGTTTTAAAACTGTTCAAATTCTTATGTTGCTAAAAAACAACAAAAAAACCCCCAAAAAAGGTCAGTAATATGTCAATTAAAAAAGCCTATAGTATAGCGTGTCGCCCAACAAACATCATAGTATAGCATGTCGCTCTAAAAACGTCACAGTATAGCCTTTAGTCCACAGCTGTCAGTAGGTGAGGAGCAACACAAAAACAGTCCAAACGCTGGTTTCCAGAGGGTTAGATGAGTATTTATTTGAAAGAGTAAGTTTACAACAACACATGTGAGGGAGTTAAAAACAAATGGGTGTTAGTAAAATAAAGATAAATCAACAGAACTAAAAGTGAATTTCATGTTTACATTGATGGGCATTCCAACCAGGAACAAAGTAAAAGATAATCAATATGAAAAAAAACTCTTCCTGTTCACCTCTTCAAGCCCAAAAACACACCGCAGTAGCACCCTAAACTAAAACTACTAATGGGTTCCCTGTTTTCCTTTCTGAACAATTCAAAGGTCCCTCTCTGTCTCCCCACACATCCACCAACCACTGGAACACATCTCCAAAGTTCTGCTGGGCCAGCTCAGCTTCCCCTCAGAAGAAGTGCTGCCACCTGCCAGATGAAGGAGCCTTTTGAGAGGCAGCTGGCATCGTGATTGGACTGTACTTTGGTCTGTTCCAGTCCAGCTTCAGCTCCAGAGACGGCAGGCGGGACGAGTCAACGGAGGCCGGGTGGACGAAGGCATGCAGCTGAGTACAATCCAGAAAACAACAGAGGAGGAGGGCAGCGACCCAGAGCCAGAACAAACAGAGTATGTCTCTTAGAAAACATCATAGTATAGCCTTTGGTATGAAAAAACGCCATCATATACATCGTATATTGTACAAATAACAAGTCAAAGGAAAGAGACATACATTGTAGAATTGTAGTAATGGTGGGTTGACTGATTTACTGATTATCAGTATTTTATTTTTTACTGATTTACGGTAATAAATAAATTTAAAAATGGCGCTACTTTGGCTCTGAACCTTTATCTACCTTTGGTCGCTCTGTCTTCTGGAGTGATTTGATCGGTTATACGTCACGAATAAAACTCCTTTAACTTAACATCTGTAAACAAAACAAAAATGTATCAACAAAGTTTTCTGTTAGAGTTTGTGTTCTTCTAAGTTTAACTCCAAGATTTGAAATACTTTCATTTACTGCAAATGAATATCTACTCCAAATGTCTCACTAATAATCATTATCAGCCTTAAAAACCCACAAAACACCCCTCTATACTCGACCACACTTAGTACAGTCCGGTTCCCCCTTCTATAAATCTGCTTGGAATCTTCCACTTCCTGTTTGTCAAAGTGGCCTTCTACCTGGACAGGTTTTGTTGGAGCTCATGCAACAAACACTTTGGGTAACTGCACTTTAATATGGATGAATGACACTGAATTAGAGTCTGTTTTAATGAGACTGAGTTAAGATGTGTAGCTCTGTCATTAAATAGTAAATTATTTCTCAGAATTCACAGAGAAAAGTCTGAAATGTTTGCTAGGTTAGCGTCCCACATGTTCTTTGGCTCAGCTAAAGCTAACTCTCTCCAACTTCTGGATCTCTTGAGTTGCTTGTTGTTAAAATATCTTGCTAGAGGTGCTGAAGCTCAGAAAGTCTGAGATGTTTGTTCAAAATAAGCTCAGTCTCAAGTCTTCTCTGAACTGTCCTCTTTTGTTTTAACTTTCCCTAAACTTAAGAGTTAATGACAGAGCAGCACATCCAGACTTAGCCTCATTTATGTAGAGATTAAACTTCAATGTCATTCATTGATGTTAAAGTGCAGTTTTTCAAATGTTTGTTGCACATGCTCCCGACCAAACCAGTCCAGGTGGAAGACGATGTGAAGAGAAAGCTCCAGAGGATGAATATCACACATTTACATTGGAAATAAATGTCCTTTAATTAGACATTGTCATGCAAAAGTTGGATTTCCCTTTAATGATGTTCAAGTCTTTGAGTGTTTTGTTGATGTTGGTTTCTAAATGTTTTTTGACACTCGGCCCCAAAGATTAAAACCTTCTACGGCTCACAAGCTGCAACAATTCACACATTATCAACTATCTTTCTGACTAAACTAAGATAAAAAGGGAAAAACTGCCTGATTCCTGCATCATGATTGTAAATCTTTTTGTTTTTTTTGACAGTAAACTGAATGTATTTGGGCTTGACATTTTATAAACCAAAACAAGAAATGAATTACTGGAGAAAACAATCAACAGATTAATGGACAAAGAAAATGTGTTTTCCAACATATATGGCTGAATTACTCCAACATTACAAGATACATACAATTTTAATTCAATATTATTTATATAGCGCCAATTACAGGTCAAATTGTCTCAAGATGCTTTATTTTTATATTATTTGTCATATTTAAAATATGACAAAGTAAGAAATTTAAACCTCTTGACTAATCCAATTTATTATTTAGTTTTTAAGAGACTAATTGACAATTCAAACTTTCTCCACTAAAACTAATAAACATGAGGTCAAATAGAAGGAACAGTTTTAAATACTGCAGTCCCACAACGACAAGAATAAAGTTTGTCAACAAAAACAAAATCTGCTGGTGGATTTCATTAAAATCCTAATAAATTCTAAAAAAAATTGTGATACTAAAGGTTTATGGTGGTAAAAATGTCAAAGTAAAGATATCAAGTTGAACATCTGGATGGAGGTTGATAAAAATTGACTTCCCTTCATTTCTCTGGAGCGACTCCATGGATTTTATGGATGGTGGTTAAAGACCTGCTCTTCTAGTGGTCTTCCTTCTAGTCGCTGTAAAAAGTCAGTCCATCCTGGCCGACTTCAACACCTCTTCATGACAACTTGTTCTGCCTCCGACCTGGTGGAAACTCCAGAAACTCGGGAAAACCTGTCGAGACTCGAGGAACTCATCGAGACTCGAAGAACTCGTGGAGACTCGAAAAACTCGTCGGGCGGGGGAAGGTGTGGTGGGCAGTGGGGGGAGTCAGGGCGGAGAGTAGGTGGGGAGGTGGGTGGCGGCCTCCCCCCCTCTACTCCCCACCCACCTCCCCGCCTACTCTCCGCCCTGACTCCACCCAGACTCCGCCTTGGCTCCGCCCATGTGGTCACTTCAGGAACTACGATGCCAAAGGGACGACGAATTTATGTCTTTTCATCTGATCTGTAGCTCAGTGAGTTAAGGATTTGCCTGTGGAGCTGCAGGTCGCTGGTTCAAGACCAGACCCTTCTTAAATGTTTTGAAAATCCTGACAAAGACAAAGAAAGAAAAATGCCGGTGGCGGGACTTGAACCTGCGACCTTCCACTTGGGAGTCCGTCTTCTTACTCCCTGAGCTACTCGCTCAGATACTAATTCTTTGTTTTTTTGCGCATTTATCATCTATTTTTTGTCGTTTTCGAGTTTTTTTTTTAACTCGAGTCTCGACTCGACCGTTTTTCTCAGGAGGTTGGACTTCAGCCTTTGTGCTGGAGGGTGGAACCCTCAGTTCCAAGACTTTCCAAAGCCTCCACACCTCCCGAGTCCTCAGGACCTGAGCTTTCACACAGTCTGAGGGCTGAAATTTTCTAAGTCCCACAGTAGTTCTCTGTTAGATTGAACTTTCAGACAGTCCAAGGACTGATATCCTCTAAGTTCCTGACTAGTTCTCTGTTAGTTTGAACCTTCAGACAGTCTGAGGGCTGAAATTTTCTAAGTCCCACAGTAGTTCTCTGTTAGATTTAACTTTCAGACAGCCCAAGGACTGATATCCTCTAAGTTCCTGAGTAGTTCTCTGTTAGTTTGAACCTTCAGACAGTCTGAGGACTGAAGTTTTAAAAGTTTCTCAGTACTTCTCTGTTAGTTTGAACTTTCTGGTTAATAGAAGCCTTAAAACTTGTAACCATGAGTCTTGATTTCACATTTAGACCATCCATCTGAGTTCGTCTCAGACCTTCACCTGTGGTTTTTTTAGAAACCCTTAACAAACTTTGATTCTCTTCACTGAACAGTAAAGTTTGTGGAGATCAGAAGGTAACATTAGTTTGATCAATGCCTTCAACTACTAGTAGACTTATCTGGAAAGCAGTATTCTGAAATGAGTTCTTAGTAAATCTATCCACAATCAAACCAAGAACATAGAAAGAGGAAATGTTTGAAGAAACAACTTTCTGTTTTCGTTTCAGACTAGAAAACGCTTTAAGAATTTTATCCGTCTTTGCCCTTTTTGATCGTTTTATTGTCTCTTCTGTTTAATTTGTTCTTCTAAAGTCTAACTGGTGTCTTTTCAAATGTATTGTCTTTAGTTTGATTCTTCTTAAACGTTTATTTTTGCTCTTTTCGCACCTTTTATTCTTTTCTAATGTCTGATTTGATTTCCAAATGTTTTGTCTTTTTAATGTTTAATTGTTTTTTCAAATGTTTTATGGGCTTGTTTGATTTTTTTTTCTTGCCCAATATTTAATTTTTCGATTAAATCTTTAAGGTTTTTCTTTTTAAATGTTTTACCACCTTTTAATGTTTATTTTTTTTAAATGCTTCATTGTATTTTTTGTTTAATTCCCATTTGAAGTTTTATTGTCTTTAAGATGTAATTTTCTAATTAAACATTTAATTTTTTAATTCAATGTTTTGTCTTTTTAAAGGTTTAATAATCTAATTAAATGTTTTGTATTTTTTTAAATGTTTAATATTCTTGTTTAATTGTATTTTTTAAATGTTTAATTATCAAAAATATTTTATCTGTAATTTTTAATATTTGTATTTTTAAAATTTTGTTTAATTTCATATTTACATGTTTTGTATCTTGTTTGATTATCTATTTCAATATTTTGTCTGTTTAATATAATTTAATTGTATTTAATGTTTAACTATATTAAACAGACAAAATATTGAAATAGATAATCAAACAAGATACAAAACATGTAATTATGAAATTAAACAAAATTTTTAAAATACAAATATTAAAAATTACAGATAAAATATTTTTGATAATTAAACATTTAAAAAATACAATTAAACAAGAAGAATATTAAACATTTAAAAAATACTTTTTAACAATAAAACTTTGAAAAGTTTTATTGTATTCAATTTTTTTTCCTTTGACTTAATTGCTTTTTGTTATGTAGTTTATTTCTTTAATCTTCTTTTTCTGTCAAGATTTTAACCCCAACCTTAAAAATGAAATAAACCCTTAAATCACAATGAAAATACTTCTGTTGTCACAATCATGAGTTAGTCAATTACTCAGTTTATCAACTCAGCTTTATTTGTTTAGCACCTTTCACACAGATGACAAAACTAAACAAGCAAAGAGAAAAAACTATGCTCAAACTATGATTAAAACTCAACATTTCAAAAAAAAGATTTAACATGGTAATAAAATATGTTGTGTCCAGGGGATGGAGGGAGTTTATTGAAGTCTTTTTGGGCTCATATGGGAAATCATTTAAAATATAAACTTGATATTCAGTCTAAGGAAACTGCAGAGCAACAGAAGAACCAACAATATCTCCTGTTTTCTCCTTTAATGAGCCGACTCTTCTTGTGCTTTCAGACCAAAGAACTACAGACTCTTCACAACCTGCTCAAACTCTTGGTACAGGACCTCACCACACGGGTCAAGAAGGTTTCCGTCTCATTTCTACTCTGAAGCTCACCTTCTCCTGCTCAAACTGCTGACAAATGTTTCTGCTGCTCTAAAGTCTGGTCTCCAGAACTTCCTAAAAACTTTCAAAGTCTCTCCTGCTGCAGGTTGCTTTGTAGAACTGTTGCAGAAAACCTCACTAAACCACATGGAGGGGCCTCAAGATAGTCGTCCAAATGAAACCGTACAAAAACCAAACTAGCACAACCCAAATGCTAAAGTCTCCTGCAGCCTACCAGAGAACCTCTGAGAACAGAGAATCAGGACAGGAACTCTTACCTTCTGGACAACCAACGTTGGTTCACAAGAATACAGAATGTGTCTGACCAAAAACCTCTAAAGACTCACTACAGCCAAGATAAAGACACAACTCAGCTGCACCAAATCCACTAATCACTGCACACATTAGCACCATGTGCTAACTGTGGCTAAAGAATCACCTTTATCAGGACGACTATCCAGTACAAAGCCCTAAAACACACCAAGAAACACATTAAAGACGATTTTACTGCTGGAAGCTGCAAGCCAACGCCTAAAGAACAACTAAAGCAACAGAGCCAAACCCGGTTCAGTAGTGGAGAAGCAGAGGAAATGTTTGGCTGCAGCCACATAAAGCAGGAAGACACTGAGCTGCTCAGGTGTTCCTGATAACACCAAGCAGCCACCTGGACAGCCAATGCGAACACAGCTTACTGGAAGTCCAGAGGGCTGGGTTAGTGAAGGAAATTTAAAGTTGAAGCAGAAAGTTAACAAAGAAAGTTGAAAACCACCTTCTGATACCTGAAATCTCTGAGTTTTCACACAAAGAACACCTGAACATGTCAAACTGGTTTCATAGTAGAACCATCATTGTAAAAACGTCATAGTATGGTGTGTTGCTCAAAAAACATTAGGACCCGGCTGTCAGGGGACAAACATGTAAGAAACATGAGAACAGAGAGAACCCAACCAGTAGAGCCGCGATTCCACAAGCACCTACTCGGCGCGGTACGGTTCGCCACTATTCTATTTGACTCGGCTCGTCTCGGTCTAGTTGTTTTTCCATATAGCCTCATCGTGGGTGGAGTCGTCATAGCGCAGCGAGCCGAAAGTCCCTTAACGTCATTTGTGTGCGACACAAACGCAACACAACGGAGGCGATGGTTCACCTGCTGCTCGGTCTGTGGCTTTCGGTCAGATTCAAAGTAATAGAAGAGTCGGAGAAAGCTGAGAACGGCGAGTCGAAACACTCAGGAGACACACGGGAGAGTTTGGGAGGCGAGCAGCAGTATCAAGCCGAAGACAAGAGGATATGAACTCGACGACATATGAGGGTAAGCTAATGCTAGTTCGCTAGCTATCGTGTATCAGTCCTGTGAACGACCCTGTAATGGCTGCAGTTTATCGCTATTAGGTATTAAAATATGTATGCTGTGTATGTGTTTCAGATGCTCTCTGATGAGACTTCATGGGATTTACCTGAAGCAGCAGCACATGAGCCTGCAGTGGCACAAGGTGTAGAGGAGGAGGACAGAGATGTACAGGATGCACTGATGCACTACGTGTCATGCAAAGTTATTCTTCTTGTTATACTTCTGTTTTTCGGTCCCCGGACCGCTATTGTTTTCTTTAATGCAATTCTGACAATAAACTTTTGTAGATGTGTCTATGCTATTGTGTATTTGTGAAGGTTAGCAAGATTACATGACAAATTAAACACCAAAACATTAAAACAGCTGTTTTAAGAATATTCCAGTTTGATAAATCAGTATTGCTTTGGTGTAATTCAGTCACCGGAATTATGAACCATAAAGGAGTTTGTGTTAAAACATGTTAAATCCCATTAAACATAAATGCATTATTAGGGAATACAGAATTGTTTGGTTCAGGTTGTTGACTCTTTTCCTACCAGTGTCTTAAGACAAAATGAAAAGTTATGATGCAATCACATAAGTCACAAAATAGTTTATTAGTCAGCAGCAAAATCCAAACTATTTACAATGTGCAAAGTACAAACTGGTGGGCCTCTCCTACAGTGGAGGGCTAAAAGTAAAACTATATACAACTAAATCTCAAGTCTCTGGGAGGTGGACTCTGGCTGCCCACTGCCTGCACCAGCTGCCCCAGCACACCCAGGAATGACTGGTTGAAGGCAGCATTCTGGGCCATCTCCTCCCCTGCAAGGCCACTTCATTCTCTCTTGCCTCGCTGAGGAGCAACTAGTTATCATGCTGGGCACGGTTCTGCTCCTCAGCCTGCATCTCCACAAGTACGCTTGGAAGGTCCAATTTTCTGTTGCACCTTTTCCTCTTGCCTAGACCAAAGACAGAAAAGTGATCAGAATCATCTTTAATGGCCAAGTAAGTACACAACATACAAGGAATTTGGTTTTGGCTGTTGGTGTCACACTAGGAATATGGAAGAGAATAATAAAAAATAAAGAAACTATAGAAAGAGGAACAGGGAGGAAAAAGAAATAGTAGCAAAATTAAATAAAAATATATACAGAAATTTACAGCTAGACTGGAATAAACACATTAGCAAAACGATAATTGCTATAAACACAGTAGTGCTAAAGCAGAGAATGCTGTTCATGGTGAAAAAAAATGCTGTACATGTCCATTGGAATACTGACTATTGTACAGGTGTGTAGGAATGGCTTAGCTGTTTATTACAGTGATGGCAGTGGGGAAGAAACTGTTTTTGTGTCTGGAAGTTTTTGTGTACAGAGCTCTGTAGCGCCTGCCAGAGGGGAGGGGGGAGAACAGTTTATGTCCAGGGTGAGTGGGGTCTCTGATGATGTGATGTGTTTAGCCACCCATCCATTGATTTTCAATCATGATCATGTCTTTGATAGTTTTACTTTAATACATTTTTGGCACTCTTTAACTGAAGCACAAACAGTACCTCCTCCACCACAACTAAAAACAACGTGGTGTGAACTTCATTTCATCTTGTGCACATTTTAGAGTTGCTAAGAACAGCTGTGTTTTCTTATTTCTATGTATATTTTCATTCAGTTTCACAGTTACCTAGTGACTATAAGAAGAATGGTTGCAATACTAAATTGCACGAGAAAGTAAATTAATTAGAGTGACTTGCTTGTTAAGTCAATGGGAAAAAAATGCAGCTGCATGTGTTCTGTTTATGTGTCACTGCAGCTGCATGTAGCTTTCATCAGGCGTTCCTGAGCTGGCAGCTGCACAGTTTGCATTTACACCTGCCTGAATTCTTGGTCGTTGTTCTCGTTGATCATGCTTGCAGGCATTTACACCTGCAATAATAATAATAATGCGAAAATCAACCATGCTCTCTGTTTACCGTGTCTTACCAGTGATAAGACGTTGCTGTTGCTGGAGGTTGATGTTGACAGGGTCGGTGTCCGAGCTGGTACTGGTGTCGAAGCTGGTGCTGGAGAGGAGCCGCTGGTGGTGGTGGAGAGGAGGCAGGGGAGCTGGGGGCTCCATGACGGAGGTGGAGTAGGCTTCGTACTACGAAAGGGATTCTTGAACAGATATAAACATTCACCCTAAGTACACAAAAAATACGACATTGTAACTTGTGAAAAAAACAAACCTTTAAGACCACTAGCTTAGTTCGTCATGCTGACTGATGTATTAGCTTCTGAGAGCTAAACGTTAGAAACAGCAGCACGAAATACACACGGAGCACGGAGCTGATGGCTAACTAGCTAGCGCCAATGGCTAACTAGCTAGCTTATTGTCTGCTACAGGAGACAACAACGTTACTTTCTAAATATACTTGTTTGCTTAAAGGGAGCTTGCCACCAATGGGATAAATGATGTAAAAGTTTCTTGAAGTCACACAACACTCACCATTCTTGAACGTCTCCAATAATGCAGCAGCTGAGTCTCCCTCCTGTTGCTCGCCGGTGCGGTGCCAGTCAATAGCTTCCATTTAACCTCTTCCAACACCTCCTGGTCGACCCACGCCGGTCGTTGTGGTCCTTGGTGGACCGATAGTCATTTTTGAGCTTTTTCAGCTTCTCCCTACACTGCTTCTGTCCTCTTTATATACAGTCTACTGTATATGTGAGCGGCCATCCGCTCAGAGACCTCCTGATAAACTTTCTCCGTCCAGCTCTCTCTGTATTCTTTCGTCCACCACCAAAGAGAAAAGTCTCGACCTCTTCATTCACCCACGGTACAGATCTGGCTGTCATATTAAAATTATGAAGAACAGAGAGTTCCGTGAAGAGCAATGCACACCGTCGCTGTTTAGTTTTTTTTTTAAAATGCCGGTTTTGTTTTCGTGCTGGAGTCGCTCTCGTGTGTCGTCACTCCCTGTCCAATCAGTGGCCTGCACTCCTGTCCAATCAGTGGCCTGCAGTATGTAGACGTCACATCTCGGCTCACTTTATCTCGCTTGGAACCTCAGCCGAGAAGGTACGGAAAATCGTGCCTGATACCATGCACGGAATCACAGGAGTGCCACAATAAACTCCCAGAATATGATCAAAGTAAGGATGAACACTACAGTTATTAGATTTAATGTTCCAGCAGTTGGACTGAAAGAACCTTGTAGATCTTTTTCTCACTGTTAGTGTCTTTTCCTTCCAGCCTTGGTCTGGATCATTGGGAACATCTGCTCTGATGGACTGAGAGCTACAGTGAACATGAACATCCAGCTGTGGTTGTCTGAAGAGTCTTTTCTCCTTCATCATTGTGAGGAAGAGCAGCACTGATGTCCTCCTTATCCTTCCAGTAATAAGTTGGGTTTTTTTTTTTAATGCTTTTTAGTTTTTAATAAACATTTAATAGCCTATATGTAATCAATAAATGGCCTTTGTCTATCTTAAGAAAAATTCACTCAGAACTCTATGTTAACAGTACTAAATAAATCAATAAATACATGCATACACACAAAAATAAGTTCATACATTAACTGTGTTAAGATAAGATTTAGATTTTTTTTTTTTTTAAAAAAAAGTTGTTTATGTTTTTGCAGAATCCAGTATTGCTCACTGGTTGGTCATTACATTTTGTTAGTTTGATTTCACTGTTTAAAATGATGCCACCTCTTTTCAGACAGAACCTGTGATAATAAAACAATACAAATTTTTTAGTTCCGTGTTAATAAAGCACTTAAAGCTTTAAGTATGGCTAAATGTTTTTTTCAGAATTAAATATATCACTCCTTAGGTGGTAGTGGCCCCAAGTTCAGTGAAGTTGGAAAGATATTCACAGATTCACACTTCCAGCATCAATAACTCGTTAGATATAGGTTGTCAAAACATAAACGGTGCCTCTTTCCCATTGTTGCAAGGCAGACAATGTGCTACAAGCCCAGTTTTATCAAAAGTAGCTGTCTTTCAAGCTACAGGAATAACATTGGTGTCTATGGAGTGAACAGGGTCCATCTGCAATTTGCAAAACCGCTGCAACAGTAAAGAGAGACAAATATTCAATAACTTCACTCTTATACATTGTAGTGTCACTAAAATCACTGCAGCCTTCAACTGGCTCCTGTTGACAAAGTGTTTTAACAGAAATGTAAATGCTGTAATTTGATTCTTTTAATGAACCATGTAACTTGAATGGATGTGATGCTGGTGTGACCACAGTGCACACGTCTGATGTTGCTCACAGTGGTCCAAGGAACGCTCAGGGAGTTTGTGTGTTTGCTCAGACTCAGGAAAAATTACAGGGAACATTGGACAGAGGGTGGTGAAAATGAGTAAGAGACTCCCCCTGAAGACAAAAATTAATGTCAACAGTGATGGAAGGATCAATATTTAATGTTCGGCTGCACTGCGAGCAACAGAGTGTTAATTGACCTCACAGGAGAAGAACATTGACTCGTTGCTGCGCGATGCTACCCTGTGTGTGTTGAACTTATTCCACTTAATATTACTGTTCCTAATAAGTGCTTTAGGATGCCATAGCAAACTTGCACAGTGGATCTTTCAGCCTAATTAGCTTATTTTTATCATTTCCATGCTTTTATTTTGACAGGGAATTGATTGTTTTTGTTCGAGACTGATTTGCATTAATGCTGTAACTTTGTCAGCTTGCTACTCAGCTAGGTAGCATTTCTTTATTGTGTATATGCTACTGTATACAACAGAGGTTTCCATTATTATACTAAAAAGTTCACTAATGTTGACATTTTTGCTCACATCTTATACCATCTAATAAATAATTTTATCAAAACATATAACAAGTTCATTATATTTTTTTTTTAAAAGTAACTTTGGGCAGTTTACTGTTATTTTCCAGATTTTCCCTTTTTTGTTATCCACAATAATCCACATAGTACAGAAATAACATTAAAATTTGCATATTTTTTCCACCTTTTTAAAAAAAAAGAAATGTAGTTGTTTGTTTGCTTGCTTGTTTATTAACAGCTTTTGAATGAATGTTACAGTATTCCCCCTTGCTACCAGATTTTCAACTGCATTGGAATCTGGTGACTATAAAGGTCATAGCATATGATTCAAAGCATTTTCGTACTCATCAAGCCACTCGGTGACCTCTCGTGACCTATAGATGGGAGCACTGTCAACCAGAAATGACTCCCATCGGGATGGAAATGTTTTATCACAGGCTGAAGGCCAGAAACTCATAACGTTCTATTGATTTTCGGTGACTCCTTCCTCTAAGGTGACAAATACATGAGTAACAGTTGCAGCTTAGTTTTTTCTTACACTAAAACACAAACATCCCACTTATAAAATGTGTAATGTTATCTAAAAGCAGATGTCATGGTTGGTATTGCAGTAAGGTGAGCAGTCTTTGGGACTGAAACTCCTGCCATCTGTGCCCCAACCTTGAACTCTCTGGTTAAGTCTTTTTTTCTGTGCCATTTTGATACAAGGTCAGAATCACAGAAATGAGCCTGATTAGCATTTTTATACACTCCACAGAGTGTAATTGTTAACTGCTCAATTGTTCCATAGAGTGCAACAACTCTACTCCAAGCTCACTCCAGATGTCCAAACTCTTTGCTCTATCTCTAAGGCCAGTCACCAGATGGAGGACACCCATTTCAACCTATTGTCATTCTTTTGGTCTCTATCCAGAGCTCATGACCCTAAATGAGAGTTAGAATGTAGACTAACTGGTAAATTGAGAGCTTCGGCATCTTGCTTAGTTCCATTTTCCCCACAATGATTGATAAAACGCCAACCAAGAATGTTTGACTTTGTTCAAAGAACGTGACTCTCATTCTCACATGGTTTCTGGTAGCACTGGTTCTCCACAGGACCCTCTATAGAGTCTTCTTGCTCTAGGTCCACAACACACATGTGGATATACTGGTCAAACTTTGCAAGCTAGTTCACTGATTTGCAGCCAGAATCTGTACAGCCCCATTTGACAATTGGTCCGAACCTCCTTTCCTGCACCCTGAACTAAATTTTTCCTCGGAGGCTGAGGAAGGCTGATTTAACAAGTTATCTCTTTGTATTTTGTGTTTCCTTCATTAAACTGATGGTAGTTTCGCTTGTATATGCCATTTAATGGACAAACATGGATCAGGTATTCATTGTCATCTGAATGTGTCATGCCAAATGGTGTATGTTCCTTAAACTCTAGCATTGAAGTGTTTTTAATCTTAACTCTGGCGCTTATATTTCACAATACCACAAACTTTCCCTTTTTAGTAGCATAGTGTCCCATGAAAGGAAACAGAGTAACCATATCTGACTACACTTTGACCTGATTTAGTCCTAACAATTGGCTTTCTGGCAAACTAACCACAACTGCAGCCAATCTATTTGTTCACTTTCAATATGCAAGCTAAATAAAAAAACAGCTACATAACTCTATTAAAAGAAGTTCGTGGAAAACACCTGCGTGTCTTCTGAAAACAGCTGTCATACTGGATCACCAAGTCTCTGCTCTGCATGTTTACTGTATACAGGAGTCGAGCAGTTACCAGCACACAGTGTTCAACCCTGCTGATCAGGTTTCACCAGAAATCAATAATAACTCCTCAGACAGGCAGACAGACAGCGTGGGATGAGAGTTCCACTTTTGGTTTTAATTGCAGTGTAATTTATGAGGAGTCCAGATAATATATCCTCCTCTAATCTGTTCAGAGAGCGCATCGATCGGTGATGTGTGGGCCAGAAGCAGATGCTCTTGTTTCTCAGTTAAGCCTGTCTGAATTAATGTGATTTATACAGCGGCAAGTGGCCTGTATTTGCTCAGGAATTACAATCAATAGAGGTTAATTTCTATATGTGAAAGGCTCTGGGATGAGATTTAGCCTCGTCTGTGTTCTCTTCTGCATCTGTGCTGAGAAATTAAGTGTAAAAAGGACAGATATCTCTAAAACATATCTGAGAATTACATTGCCATTGTTGTTTGGCCAGAATGACAGTCATTCTTGCCTTTTTCTTTGGATGAATTCCATAAATGGGGTTCATTACCACCAAGAATGTTTTGATTTCTGACAGTCAGCGAGCTATACGCTGGAACCTGCGGCATGAAAAACACATCTCATTTGAATTTCTTTTCTTTTAATGCCATATGGAAACAAACCCCCAAGACAGAACTGGTGTTTGACAGAAACAAGGAAACGAGGAAAGATAAGGCAGCCAAGTCAAAAAGGTGGTTACAGACGTTTTCCTAAGTGCCAATGAGGCTCAGGAAGACGGGGTCAATATTCACCACCCTGACTCCCATTTTTGAGCATCCACAGAGTGAATCCTCCAGCTAAAAATACCAGAGCTGCCGCTTTATGACCACAACTGATGAGCCATGATACTGCTGTCTGCTCTCTTAATGTGACTACAGACATCAACCCTGTCCCCTCTCAGCGGATCGCACTTATCAAGCAAAACAGATTGGGAAGAACAACATTTTTAATACGCCCGTTAAAGCGCTTTAGCACGAAATTAGAGGGCAGAGCCTTTAGAGAGATCACATCTGTGTTTCCATTGACCGAATCGGTTGAACAAAGACAGCAGTGCGGGGAGGTGGATGCTATTAATAAAACCTGTGGGAAATGATGGGAAGAGGGAGATACAGCTGATAGTGTCCAGGTCAAGTGTGTGCTCTCGTTGACAGAATGAAGCTCTCTGAGTTGAATCGTCCCCGCTAGACCTCTCCATAAGAGTGCAGATCGGTAATAATTGTGTCAGCGACTATTGAGAGCTCTCGAGTTGAACTCTGTGTAGTGGAGAGTAAATTAGCAAGTTGTGGTACCTTGTAACTACCTGGGATGTTTGACACATTTAGTGCATTATATTGAGTCTGAAATATTTTGACAATAGAAGAACGGATTGCTGTGAAATTTTGTAGACATTGATATTGAATCCATCCATCCATCCATCCATCCATCCATCCATCCATCCATCCATCTCTCTCTACCATCCATCCATCCATCCATCCATCCATCCATCCATCCATCCAATCCAATCCAACTTTCCAGCACCTAAGTGCAGGATTTCAAAGTCTTCCCAGGCCAGATGAGATATGTCACACCTCCAGTGAGTTCTGGATCCACCCTTGGATCTCCTCCTAGTTGGATGTACCCTGAAAACCACCAAAGCCATCCTAATCAGATGCCTGAGCCACTACAGTTGGCTTGCTTTTGACCTGAAGGAGCAGCTACTCCACTTCGAGCTCTCGATGTCCTACTTCCTCACGCTATCTCTTAACTTGAGTCCAACTATCCTACTAAGGAAACCCATTTCGGCTGCTTGTATCTTCACCTTCATTCTTTCATTCTCTACTCAGACTCCAAGACCACGGGTAAGGACTGGAACGTAGATCAACTGGTAAACTGAGAGCTTCTCATTTACCTTTTTGATAACATTTTTGCATATTCTGAACATCTATCTACCATCATGAAACATCTAAGTATACATTATATCGGACATGATATATTGTGATGGCAGTTGGAGAGTGGTGTTGAAGACCAGAAAACAGTAGTCACTAACAAGTCACACATCTGTGACTCATGGCGTTAATGAGGTTGTTGAAGCTGCTTGTAGAATGTTGTCTTTCTTTTCCTGAAGGACTCAGTGAAGTTGGAAGACATTTTAGGGGACAAGATTACATTGTCAGACACCTCCATCCAGAATATCCACAGATGTTAGATGGGTGACATGTCTGAAGAGAATTCAGACCATTGGAGAACTGGAACATTTTGAGCTGCAACAAGTAGAGCAGTACATATTGTGGAGGCATGAGGATGCGTGTTGTCTTGTTGAAATGTCAAGTGATGGTGGTAAATGAATAGGATAGCCATGGGTGGGAGGATTTCATTGCTTTATAATTGGGCGTGGAGATTGCCATTGATGAAATGTAGATGTGTTCTTTGTCCGTGGTATATTCCTGTCTGTAGTATCGCTCCTCTTCATACAACAGTGACGTCCACATAGTGATCCTCTATAGCAGTGGTTCTCAACTGGTCTGGGCCTGGGACCCACCATAAAACTGAAATGACAAGTCGTGACCCAAACAATATTTCTCCAAAAATCAACAATTTATTGATTGAGCGTTCGAAGACAAAACTTTTAAACCTGAACTCAAGTACTTCACAACAACTCAAAATCAAGCAGCAATACTAATTCAAGTACTGAGGACTCTGAAACAAGTAGAACAATAGCCTCAAGTAGTTCTCAGGATATATAAAAGTGCATTTTTTTCTACAAAAAAAGTGCAATTCAACAAAACCAGTAGCTTCTCATAATACTGCACAAGTCTGCAACATTGCTGTTGTAGCTGGAGAAACTATGTATAGAAATATGTGCAAAAGAGTCCAAAACATGAAAACTGATGAAGTGCATTCAACAAATTATTAAAGTGAAGAAATGCTTAATGTTCTGATCAATCTCAAAATGTAAACACAATAAAACATTTTTCAAAGGGCTTAACTATATTTGAAAGCCAATATTTGGGGGAAAAAAATAGTGTGCAATATTGAAAGAAAAGTGTGTTTTTAAGCACTTACAAATAAACAAAAGTCACAAGTCACAACAAAAGTACTGCAGAACTACATGAAGTTCTAATGGCTTAGCTGAGGATGCTTTTTGGCCTTTACAAGAGTCTCAAAATCTGGCTGTATGCATGATAAAGCAACTCTGAGGTCATGCTCAATGTTCAGTTTATTTCGGTATTTTGTTTTCAGCTGAACAAGAGCTGAGAAGCCACATTCACAGAGGTATGTGGTGCTGAATGGTAGGAGGATTTTTACAGCTCGACTAGCAATGGAGGGATACTCTCTCATCACATCGTTGCACCAGAACTGGGAAAGGCTTACCTCTGTGAATTTCTTTCTGAGAGTGCGGTCACATGATAGCTCCACCAGCTGACATTCATCGCTGCTAGGCAACGTGATGCTTTCCATGTTTATTCCAAACGGGTCGCGCACCCAGTCGTCCTCGGGTTGTTTATCGGGAAAGTAGTCGCTAAACCGCTCGAAAAGTTTATTCAGATGCGTGCTTATTGTTTTCGTCATTGTCTTGTCATCGCAGCGATGTTTTTAAATCCTGAAGCCGTCTGCGAAAGTAATCAACAGGTTTTTGACTCTGCGATGAGTGCTTCGTTTCCAAATGACGCTTCAGTTTGGATGGCTTCATGCTTTCACTTGCCAGTACCTCACAACACAAAATACACTGAGGTTTTTGGACTCCTTTGTCTTCGATGTAGGAAAATCCATATTTAATGTACTCGCTGTCGTACTTGCGTTTAGCCATGCTGCTGTTGCTATGAAAACATGCAGTTTCTTCTACGGTAATACGAGTGTCCTCACCGGTCGCTGCTGACACGACGACCCCCTGCGGGTGCGGAGGGGAACTACAATGACTCGCCACTAAATTGGATTATCTTTATTTTTCTCTCTTTTTAGAAAAAGGCTCGCGACCCACCAAGAACGGCCCAGCGACCCACTTTTGGGTCGCGACCCACCAGTTGAGAAACACTGCTCTATAGGATGCCACGTACAATGTTTGTAATCTGCTCTGTACAACTGAAAACAAGATTCAACAGTGAAAAGGACCGTCTTCTATCTTGCTGGCATCCAATGAACATGACTGGTTGCCTATTGGAGCTGATTATGATGCTGTTTTACTGTAAGATCAAGGCTTTAAGGTGTGGGAAACAAGAATGAAAACCAGCTTCCCAGATCGGGTAGATATTCTCTTGTTGTGCACACCAACAACCTTATCTGCAGTCTCTGGAGCTGATTGCAAATAATTTTGCAAATGGATGAACCGGATGTGACAATCCTGGGCTCATGTAGTCTGCGGCCATGTGGTAGATCGTCAAAAAAAATTTGGATGAATAATGGTGGAGTTTTGGACATTCAAGTGCCTGATTATGGTCCTGATATTCAAACATCCAGCATGCCAATTTGTCTTTCTCTTGTCATCTTGGCATCATATAATTTGTATAAAGCTGCATTTTTAGGGGGCCTTTGATAGTTACTGGTCAAAGAAGAGTCTGTGCACTGGTCACATGACCTGACCATTGTCCTTTAAAGCTGCACCTGACTAAGATGTGGGTTAACTCAGTGGTTGAAAATTTATCACCAGTTAAACAGTTAAAAAACGTGCTGAATTGACTGAATTGAACCCCTTTCTAGTAATAAAATACACATCACACATATACTTTTTCACCAAGACAGAAAAGAAGACCATTTGTATTCTGTGTTTATATATTGTTTGCTGTATATGCATTGCTAACTGTAAGTTATGAACTACATCAAAATGAAAGTAATAGATGCAGAGGTAGCATTTTTCTTGTTTGGATTTTCAATTTTGTCTCGGGTGTAAGGGTCTGTACATTTACTCTACTTCCAGTGTGAAAGATCTCTTGAAGAGTTATTTGTTGGAGGGTTATGTTTCATATTTAGATGAAGTCTTGGTTAATGTGTATACCTAGAAGATGCAGATGTTAGATAATGGTTTATGACATGATGGAATGTTTGGCTCATTGTTTGTTGACATGTAAAATCCCACAACCCCAATATTAATCCTTTAAGGGAAAATACATTTTCTACCATGTTTGTAGCATCCATGTTGATCAAAAATCCATATGCATGTATGATTTAGCTAATAGGTGCATTTATAAATTATAAATTGGCTTCCTCACAATCTTCCACATCGCCTGTTGTAACGAGGGAACGATTCAGATTTTCTCATTTGACAGGTTCATTAAAATTATAAACCAAATGCTAAACCAGCTCCACTGCATGTCAAATAGGATCAATGGCATTCACAATAAATTATTATAAATTGCACTACAGATAGAATTTATGTGGAAAATACCCTCTAAAAGAGTCATACACACACACACACACACACACACACACACACACACACACACACACACACACACACACACACACACAAACACACACACACACACACACACACACGTCTTCAATATACAAGCTAAACTACAATTCCAATTTAAAAGAGAAGGAAAAAACATTGTTCATTAAACATTTATGCATTTTGTGAACACATTAGTGATGAATGTACGGCATGTAGGTGGGTGTTTATATGGAGATGCATGAGTTAGTTGTGTGTAATAATTACTGTATGTGGCTCTAACAAATGACTTCATGTTTATGCATGTTCAGGGACTCAGCTGCTCAATTATGATGAATGGATATCAATATTCTTGCAGCATGGACTGAAGAAGTTTTTGTGTGTGTGCCTGTGTGTGTTTGAATGCTGCATATACATGACCGAGGCAGCGCTGCTCTGCTCAGCCTGCTGGGCGATGATGTGATGTTTGCTCACACAAATGGCTTCCGTCTGTACTTACCTGCATGTGTGTTCGTCTCAGCGTGTTTAAGTTCTTGCTCTTCTGCGTTAACCCGTTCATCCCACCCACACATGCACACAGGCCAGTGGCATGATTATTTGCCCAAAGGTGCTGTAATAGTTTCCACCAACCGAGGGTGTGTCAGCATGTGTCTATGTGAGTGTGTGTGAGCTATATTTAGAGATGTGGTTGCCAGTAAACACACTGACTAACACCCAGATGCGTCATATTAAGATCCCATGACTCTATCAACTAAATATAATGCTTACACAAACACACACAAGCATATAGCACAAGTAGACACTTTTTTTTTCACCCGCAGGGCAGTTTGGGATACTTGCGATGCACAGGTAACACAAGAAAAGTGTGTCCTTGTGTACTTGAATGCAAAAACATACGGTTTATTTCTCCCGATAGCTCGTGTTCTCTGATAAGAAACACACCTACAGTGCAGTAGTACAACACACACACTCATAACGTGGCTCCCTAATGCGACTCTCCTCCTTATCCCTTTGCATTCATCATGCTGTCATTCTATTCTCTGCCAGCGGAGGGTCTCCCTTTCATTTAATTAAATCAGATTCTAATCCTTGTTGCATGGCGAGAGAAAGAATGTTTCAACGCAAACATTAATAACAATAATAATTAGAACATTAATAATGTCATCATAGATTACTGAGACTAGGGAAGTGCGTCTCTGCTTTGTGAGGACTGAAAGTTTTTGAGATAAAAGGTGCACTTTAAGGTGCACTTCAGTGATTTAGAATTGCACTCCTATTAATTTGATTTACTTGAAGCAGCAGGAACTGATATACCAAAGATATTATGAGGAAGAGATTTGCCACTTAAAACATCCTAAATTGAATTGTTTTCGATAATTCAGTAATGCCACAAATGGCGGTTGTATGATGCATGTCCCGCCCCTCCTCCCAAACAGCCAATAATCTGCTATTCTGACTTCCTGAATGCAGGCTGTGGGTATAAATTCACCATTTGTGGCACATTTAACCTGACTTTCTACTCCTTATCTGCTATTTACATGCTATAATTTGAAAAAAAAATATCTTCACCACATAAAGCAACAATCTATGAGCATCAACCTACCACACTGAAAGTTTCAAATTTTACTAAGGGTTTGTATTCTGCCGTTTTTTTAAGCATTTTACTGACAGTTTTCATCTTCCGGCATGCAAATGTTCCACTGAAACAATCTCCCTGTGATGATTTTGAGGAGAAGTAAATGTAAAAGGCTTAAAGAAGCACAAATGAGGTGAGGTGCAGTCAGACCATTCTACACATCACGCCAATGCTAGTAAATAGGCTGGCGATGCAATATTTATTATCTCCAAATCCATAGAATATCTGTTGATCTATAGATTTACCGATGTTCATCCGCGTCATTGCAAAAAATGTAGAATATCCACATTGCACAGACTTTATGTAAGACATCAAGAGAACTGTCTCTGGTATGTATGATGCACAGGAATATTTTAAATCAAAACTACACCAGAGGAATATACAGAAGAGACAGAATCAGTCACAGATAATGTTTGTGAGTCACAGTAATGTGTTAAGGGCTGAAGTTACGCTTTGCAACTTCTCAGCCAAACACAGTCAGCTGTACCAAAACACCTGACAGAACTTTTGCCACACATAAACTGATGTAGATATATTTTTTTTGATGATGATGATGATGATTTTTTTATATTTTGCTTGATTTGTGTGATTCTACTTCGTAGCAAACATCCATCCAGTTGTTGTGAAACTGTTTTCATGCATAGAAGTAGAACTTGTGTTTGAAAACGTCTTTTAAACCTTATTTGGTTGCAAAGTTGCCAAACTTTTAAAGTGATTTACATCAGATTTAACTGGTAATTGTACACATGCAGTTTTTATTTCCTGGTGATCGTTGAAATTACAATTATGGCTTTCTCCATTCATTTAAATAGGAACCTGTTCTTATTAGCCTGAAATAACTGCCTGGGATTGTAATCAAGATGAATGCGAATGACAAGACTTGCCTATAAGGAAGTTTAATATGAAAGAATACATTTCCCATAGGGCTGCACAGTGGTGTAGTGGTTAGCACTTTCGCCTTGCAGCTAGAAGATCCCTGGTTCGCGTCCCGGCTTTCCCGGGATCTTTCTGCATGGAGTTTGCATGTTCTCCCTGTGCATGCGTGGGTTTTCTCTGGGTACTCCGGCTTCCTCCCACAGTCCAAAAATATGCTGAGGTTAATTGATCATTCTAAATTGCCCGTAGGTGTGAATGTGAGAGTGCTTGTTTGTCTATATATGTGGCCCTGCGACAGACTGGTGACCTGTCTAGGGTGTCCCCTGCCTTCACCTGAGTCAGCTGGGATAGACTCCAGCACCCCCCATGACCCTAATGAGGATTAAGCGGTGTATAGATAATGGATGGATGGATGGATATTTCCCATAAAGCAAATGACTATCTTCTTTTGTTTCAAGACTGCTAAATGACGCAGTCTTGCCCTTTAAAGTAAAAATGAAACTATGTGATTAGGTATAAAGCCTTTGTAAGCAGCTGTGGAATTTCCTCTGGTAGGAAATGAGCTTTGGAATGGAAGTGTCGCATTTGTGCAACTCATTTGTGTAAAGTGGAAATTTAAGCAACTTTTCTGGAAATCACGGACATCCAACTGCCACTTGACACCTCTGGAAACTCCCAATAAACTGTAAAGCTAACTGCTGTTAATGTAAAATGCAGAGAGATTCAGCAGCAGCGTGATTTTATACAAGAAATTTATATATCAGGGATTAAACCCTACAAAAATCATGTAAAATATTGTTTTGTTGTTTGTATTGTTTTGTTGGGATGTAGCCTGTAATGGGTCCCTGTTAGAAGGTGCCTGTCAATCACTGCCTAATTCTGTGCACTGAACACAGTAAAGAAAAATGTTATAACAGTTTTTAACTGTAATTTTGTGAACGATTTACTGATTTTACTTTTTCAATTGGTTAAATTATAAATAATAACTAGTAAAATCATAGAAAAGTGTTAATTTACAAGTTCACCATAAAAAAAGCAGGCAAAAACTGCAAATAATGCCCCAAAACCACAAACCTGTAATGTTAAAAATGGCAAATCATTCTTTTATGTGACTGTGAAAGTACACAAACGCAAACACACACACACAGAGATATTTGCTGTTATTTGAATGGGAATTTATCTATATTAAAGACTGCCATGTCACAGATTTTCCTTTGATTTGGTAAATAACAGATAGCATCTTGTAAAATTATAGAAAATGATATTTACATGTGGACTGTATAAAATCCAGGCCAAAATTGTAATATCCACATCAAAAATCTGTATTTTTATACAGTAATTCATTCTTTTAAAATGTGACTGCAAAACCACACTTTTTAAAAAACTGTATTCAATCATTTTTTTTTGCTATTTTTCTGATATTTGCTGTTATTTGAAAGAAAATAAAATGTCTTAAACTTGCTACTTCACAGGTTTTACAAGTTTTATAAAATTACAGGAAATCTAGTTTAAAAAAAATCACTTTACATGTTGACAATAAAAAAACAGTCCACAATTGTAAAAAAAAAAAAATCCAAACCAGTAAATTTGCATTTATATTATTGCAAATTCATTGTTTTATAACATTTGAGCAGGAAATTACATACTTTTTGCTGTTTTTAAATAATCCAAAATTAATTTCTTTTACAATAATATAGTTAAAAACCAATAATAATAATAATAATAATAATAATAAAGGCCAAAATTGCAAATAATGGATGTCAACACTGTTCCCTCGAAGCTGCGTGTATGTGCAATTGCGCACTGCTGACACGGTCTCTGCGCACAGAAAATCTGCGCCGCGTACAAATAAAAATCCAACCTGAATTGTAAATAAAATAAACACGTAACAATTCATTCTGTGCTATTTTTCAATGTGAGTCAGTGAGTGACCGGTGACTGGCTGCTGCAGCCAATGATGCGATTCACATACATATTTACCATAGACTGTATATAATGGTATTTACACAGCTAATCAACATCAGGCGTCCTTATGTGCAGCTACTGTTGTTCTCATAGATATGAATGAGTAGATAGGACACGCCCCTTTGAGCTGCGTGCTACAGCGAGGCTAAGCTAGTGGGGGCAAAGTTTCAGTGCATTCCGTTGATGTAGACGGCGTGAAAATGGAAACAAGTATGCCGGCTCACTGTGCTGCATACAATTGTACACTGCGTCATACGATTGAGACAGACAGTCTGAGCACTGAAATCCTCTAAGTTCCTGAGTAGTTCTCTGTTAGTTTGAACCTTCAGACACTCTGAGGACTGAAAACCTAAAAGTTCTTCAGTAGTTCTGTTACTTTGAACCTTCAGACACTCTGAGGACTGAAAACCTAAAAGTTCTTCAGTAGTTCTCTGTTAGTTTGAACCTTCAGACAGTCTGAGGACTGAAATTTTTGTTTTGTTTTGCTCTTTTCTCACCTTTTATTCTTTTCTAATGTCTGATTTGATTTCCAAATGTTTTGTCTTTTTAATGTTTAATTGTTTTTTCAAATGTTTTATCGGCTTGTTTGAGTTTTTTTCCTTTCCCAATATTTAATGTTTCGATTAAATCTTCAAGGTTTTTCTTTTTAAATGTTTTACCACCTTTTAATGTTTAATTTTCTTTTTAAATGCTTCATTGTATTTTCTGTATAATTCCTATCTGAAGTTTTATTGTCTTTAAGATGTAATTCTCTAATTAAACATTTTTTAAACAACTTTTTAATTATATGTTTTGTCTTCTTTTTTGGCCTTTTTCAGCTTTTTATTGGATAGGCGTAGTGAGAGACAGACAGAAAACGGGGGAGGAGAGTTGGGGGGGAGACATGCAGCAAAAGGCCGCAAGGGGGAATCGAACCCGGGACGCTGCGTCAGGGATCAGCCCCTCTACATGGGTCACCCGCTTAACCCGTTGAGCTATACATACACCCATGTTTTGTCTTTTTAAAGGTTTAATGATCCAATTAAATGTTTTGCATTTTTAAAAATGTTTAATATCCTTCTTGTTTAATTGTATTTTTTAAATGTTTAATTCTGGAAAATATTTTATCTGTAATTTTGAATATTTGTATTTTAAAAATTTTGTTTAATTTCATAATGACATGTATTGTATCATGTTGAATTATCTCATTCAATATTTTGTCTGTTTAATAGAATTTAATGTAATTTAATGTTTAACTCTATTTAGTTGATAGCTGTCTCTAGTGAATGACCAGCAGTGTCTTGTTCAGGTTGTGAGGAGAAGTAAAAAGCTTACAGCAGCTGGTATTCCCAGGTAGTCTCCCATCCAAATACTAACCAGGCCCAACCCTGCTTAGCTTTGCAGATCAAATGAGATTGGGTGTATTCAGTCTCAGAAACAAACCTACAATGTAAGTTCTGTACCTCACATGATTCAAATCTCCACTCACACCTTTTATTTGTCCTTTGATTGCTCCAGTACTGATTGATGCCATCATTTAAGCCAATTTACAACAACATCTTGTAGGAAATGTGGTGCAGAGGTAAGTTCTGTGCCTCATGTGTTGAAGGTCCATGGTTCAAATCCCCACTCACACTTTTTATGTGTCCTTTGGATGCTCCAGTACTAATTGCTAGCATCATTTAAGCAAAGTTAGAGCAACATCTTGTAGGACAGGTGGTGTAGAGGTAAGTTTTTTGCCTGGCATGTTGAAGGTCCCCGGTTGAAATCCACCTTAGTACCTTTATTATCTTCACCTCCTTAATAGTTTTGTGTACCATCATTTACGAAAACTAACAGTTACACCCAGTAGGAAGGATAGCGCAGTGGTAAGTTATCTGCCTCTCATCCAGGAGGTTTTTGGTTCGAATCCAGCCCAGGGCTCTTTTGACACTTTTTAAGATAAGATAAAGATAAGATAAAGTTCTTTATTTCTCCCCACTCCAGGGGAAATTTACATTGTTACAGCAGCTTTATTTACAATATATACATACTTTGGCTGTATGACAACCTCTTTCAACCATCATTACAACAAAGTCCATGAAGGACCTTGTGTGAAAGATAGCTCACACATAGGTTGTGTGTCTGTCATGTGGAGGGTCACGGTTCGAATCCCCACTGGGAACCTTGCGGAGGATGATAGCGGAGTGGAAAGGTTGTGGTCTGTGGTGTGGAGTGTCAGTGGATTGGAGTTGAAGGGTGGTTCCTGCAAAACTAAGAAGTTGCCTGAAAAAGGCAAAGAGCGCAAAGAGCGCAAAGAGCGCAAAGAGCGCAAAGAGCGCAAAGAGCGCAAAGAGCGCAAAGAGCGCAAAGAGCGCAAAGAGCGCAAAGAGCGCAAAGAGCGCAAAGAGCGCAAAGAGCGCAAAGAGCGCAAAGAGCGCAAAGAGCGCAAAGAGCGCAAAGAGCGCAAAGAGCGCAAAGAGCGCAAAGAGCGCAAAGAGCGCAAAGAGCGCAAAGAGCGCAAAGAGCGCAAAGCTTCTTAACTCTCGAAGATTTTTGGCGAATTTTGCCCAAATGTGAAAAAAAAGCTTGAGCAGAGTGGGGGATTGAACCTGCACTCTCCAGGTTCCAAACCACCATCACTACCTCTGGACTACCGGTCCTACATACCCAAATACAGGCTTTTCTTCTATTCGTCAAGGCGGTGACATCAACACTGAAAGAAAAAAAAAACAATCCACAAAATCAAAAAAAGAACATAATCTACCTACAACTTTTAAAGAACACGCTAAAAAACACAATACTAAAAAGTCACACTCTTCTCCTCATCACTCATTTTTACATTTTAACACAATTTCAAAGCCACACAAATCACATTCTTCATGTCAAATCACTTCTCTTCACTACAAATGGGAGAGAACAGCAAACAAATAAAATACAACTTATGGCTTAAATATCTTCAAAATCTCTTTGCTATTCCTCTACATTCAAATTCCTCAACACCACTCAACAATCACCTGCAGGATCTCTTACTTCTTTCTTAGCTCTGACAAAACATCTTCAAGACTCTGAGAAGACAACTCATTTTCAACACATTTGCTGCTTCGTCTAAGTGTCCACACACATCTCCAGTCATCCACAGGCCTCACCACTGATCAGCTGCACAAACTTACATGTTAAACTTCTCCAAAGATAAAATACAGGCCCTTCTGTCTGATCACAACTTTTACTGGTGGCTCATATTTCAAGTTCATTTCCTTGCAAAGTCTTTATTTTGGATTAAAGTGGGATCTGTGACCAGGCAGATCACTTGTTTATTCTTAGCATTTGGATTTCACTGACATTCCTGTCATGTAGAAAAATAGAAATATCTTTGCATTGATTCAGCTAAACTAACTGCAGACACTGAGAGGCGTAAAGTTCAACAAATGCTGTTTTTATTTACTTCACTGGTGACATCAGTAGATGCTTGCAGTGAAACCACCACTGCAAATATTTATGCATTAAAGTATCACAACTGAAAACTCCCTACAAACGTCCACTTCTAACACCACAAACATTGTCCAGAGGAAATGATATTAGCTGAACATAAAAACATGTAAAACAGCTCTGATGCTTTCATCCTGAGCTCCACTCAAACATTTCACTGTGCAGCAGCTCAGCAGTTTGTTTAAGAAAAGCATTTAGGTTCAATCTGTGAAGCCCAAAACCCACCAGCTTTGAAAAATGACACCATTTACCAGAGTCACAAACTGTAAAAACAGAAGGAATTGTTGGATTTTCTATGTGAATGTGTCGCCTCTCTAGTTAACTCACCCGGTTACGTCTCCATCCTGACGCTGCTCTGCTGGACCGGAGCTTCTGGACCAGCCGGGTGGACCTTCCTTCACAGATCTTCCCGGTGGGAGTGATTCTGAGTCGGCCTTGGTTGACTGCAAACTCCTTAAAATGGACACATGAGAGGAAATCGTGGACAAATCGATACAACAGCTTGTTCGGTTTGTCCTGTTCTTAAATGGGTAGAAAACTGCTGAGAGCTCTCAGTTCAATTCAATTTTCAATTCAATTTTATTTATATAGCGCCAATTACAGTCAAATTGTCTCGAGACGCTTTACAGAACCCATATGCCTGACCCCCAGAGCAAGCCAAAAGGCGACAGTGGCAAGGAAAACACCCTTTTAACAGGGAAAAAAACCTCGAGCAGAACCCGGCTCTAATGTGGGGGGACCCATCTGCCTGCTGGCCGGGCGGGTTGAGAGGGACAGAAGAGGTAGAAAGGTAGAGATAGAGGGGTAGAGGTAGAGATAGAGGGGTAGAGATAGAGAGGTGGGGGGGTGGGACACAAGGACCATAAAACACAGCCACACATCTGAAGCATCCAGCATCCAGCTCTGGGACCAGGGACACTCGGAGAAAGGACACAGAAAGAAACAGAGTGAATGTAATGCAATAATGGTATATGTAGTAAATACATAGGTAGTTAGAGAAGGGCTCAGTGCATCAAGAGAGGTTCCCCAGCAGTCTAGGCCTATAGCAGCATAACTAGGGGCAAACTAAAGGGACGTCAAGAGGGGAAGTCAGTTGTGCAAATGAAAACACCAGCATACCCCGTCAGGGTCCCCCAGTCAGCCCTAACTATAAGCTTTGTCGAAAAGGAAGGTTTTAAGCCTGGTCTTAAAAATAGAGAGGGTGTCCGCCTCCCGAACCCAAACTGGGAGCTGGTTCCACAGGAGAGGCGCCTGATAACTGAAGGCTCTGCCTCCCATTCTACTTTTAGAGATTCTAGGAACAACAAGTAAGCCTGCAGTCTGAGAGCGAAGAGTTCTGCTAGGATAATATGGTACTATCAGGTCTTTAAGATATGATGGAGATTGGTTGTTAAGAGCTTTATATGTCAGAAGAAGGATTTTGAATTCTATTCTAGATTTAACAGGAAGCCAATGAAGAGAAACCAATATAGGAGAAATATGATCTCTCTTGCTAACTCCCGTCAGTACTCTGGCTGCAGCATTTTGGATCAGCTGTAGATATTTCAGAGAGCTATTGGGACAACCTGATAATAAGGAATTACAGTAGTCAAGCCTAGAAGTAACAAATGCATGGACTAGTTTTTCTGCATCACTCTGAGACAGGATGTTCCTGATTTTCACAATATTTCTCAGGTGGAAAAAGGAAGTCCTACAGATTTGTTTTATGTGCGAGTTAAAGGACATGTCCTGGTCAAAGATAACACCGAGGTTCCTCACAGTAGTACTGGAGGCCAATGTAATGCCATCCAGAGTAACTATATGCTTTGAAAGCAATTCTCTAAGATGTTTGGGGCCAAATACAATGACTTCAGTCTTGTCTGAATTTAGTAGTAAGAAATTATAGGTCATCCAGGTCTTTATGTCCTTAAGACAATCTTGCAGTCTAGCTAGCTGATTAGTTTCATTTGGCTTCATAGATAAATACAATTGAGTGTCGTCAGCATAACAATGGAAATTAATACAGTGCTTCCTAATAATGTTGCCTAAGGGAAGCATGTATAATGTGAACAGTATTGGTCCTAAGACAGAACCCTGAGGAACTCCATGATTAACCCTAGTATGCTCAGAAGAGTCATTGTTGACATGCACAAACTGGAACCTGTCTGATAAGTAGGATTTAAACCAGTCCAGTGCTGTCCCTTTAATGCCAATAGAATGTTCTAGTCGCTGTAATAAAAGTTTGTGGTCGATTGTATCGAATGCTGCACTAAGGTCCAATAAAATAAGTATAGAGACCAGTCCATTATCTGACGCTATGAGAAGGTCATTAGTAACTTTCACCAGAGCTGTTTCTGTGCTATGATGCACTCTGAAGCCTGACTGAAACTCTTCAAACAAGCTATTCCTTTGTAAATGTTCACATAATTGATTTGCAACTGTTCTTTCCAGAATTTTGGAGAGAAATGGGAGGTTGGAAACTGGTCTATAGTTGGCTAAAACATCTGGATCTAGAGTGGGCTTTTTAAGTAAAGGTTTGATTACAGCAACCTTAAAAGCCTGTGGTACATAACCTGTTACTAGAGAGAGATTAATCAGATCTAACATTGAGGAATCAGCTCTGACAGAGTGTTGCTCTGACTCCATGTGTGACTGAGGCTGGAGTGAACAGAGCTGCTGCTGCTCAGCTGCAGCTTCTTATTAGCACAACAACAGACGCTGCGTTCACTACGTCTGTGGGTGTGGAGCTGATAAAGAGGATCTTCACCACTGACCTGAGCTGCTGCCACACGGTGAGACGTCCAACAGAGTCACTGAGCAGCTGATGATGAAGAAGATGAAGGCTTCAGGAGGAGGTGGAGGAGGAGAAGCTGCAGGGCCACATGAGACACTGAAGAGACAAACCAGAAATGATTCACACACTAGACATGAAGAAAAGAAAACATCAGAGAGTGTAAAATACAAGAATGAGTCCTGAACATCACTGGTGATGAAGCTCGAGGCAGAAAAACTCAAACACAAACTGCCTCAACAACAAGTTCATTTCTATGGTCAAACTGAGAGCAAGAATTCCTGGAATATTTAGTAAATCTAAACTGTATTTCTGAAATTTAATCCAGACAGGAGAAATATTGTGCATTTTAATATTCGTGTGTGCTGTCCCGATAAGCGGCTGGTGAAGGACTTTCTAAGTCTTATTGCCTCTTTTAATGTGGTTCAGTGTGTGTCGGGTCCCACACATGAACACGGACACACGTTAGACCTGGTTCTGTCTTATGGATTGTCTGTGTCGAATATTGAGATCGGTGATAACGTATTCTCTGATCATAAGCCTGTGATTTTTAATGTCAGCTTTCCGTGTGCTGGTCTTAAATCCAGCGCTCCTGCTCGGTACTGTCGGGTTTTTGAACTCTCTCTCTGCCGGTCGCTTCTCCGCTGCTTTTAATCAGCTCTGCGTCCCCTCTAGTTTATCCTCTATGGATACAGAGGAACTCAGCTCATGGTTCCATTCTATTCTGTCAAGGTGTTCTGAACTCCGTGGCTCCTTTAAAGACTGCACATCGTAGAGCAAAACTGGAGCCCTGGTTCAACGACGCAACTGGAGCAGTGAGGAGGGAGTGTGGTAGAGCTGAGCGCAGCTGGAAGAAGGACAAGCTGCAAGTGTCGTTTTTAATTTTAAAAGACCGCTGGAGAGACTATCAGACTGTGGTTAAGGAAGCCAAAAGGGCTCACTTAGCTGGAGTCATTGAGTCAAACCGCCACAACCCTCGAGTTTTATTTAATACCACTGACTCAGTTTTAAATGCTCCCAAGCCGGTTTGCCAGGAAGCATCCATCGAACTGTGCGTCAACTTTCAGGAGTTTTTTATTGATAAAGTTGTTAGTACAAGGGCTCTGATCTCAGCTCCTGCCGTCGACCCCTCTGCCTCTGTCTGCTGCCCGGCTGGGCTCCATAAATTTCAGCCCGTTACTCTGTCGTTTTTCATAGACACTGTCGGCCACATAAAGGGTCCCTCACGACTCCATCCCGCCTCACTTTTTAAAAGAGGTTTTTCCATGTATTGGGCAGTCAGTTTTAACCGTCATTAACAGCTGTCTGTCCACTGGCGTGGTCCCCCACTAGTTTTAAACACGCTGCAGTCCAAACACTGCTGAAGAAACCTGGCCTCGACACCACAGTTTTATCTAACTTCAGAACAATCTCCAAGCTGCCCTTTCTTTCCAGAATTTTAGAGACAGTTGTTCATGCCCAGCTGAAGTCCTCTTTAGATGAGCACAACGTACTGGAGGTTTTTCAGTCTGGTTTTCAGACTCTGCATAGCACGGAGTCAGCACTGCTACGGGTTTTTAATGATGTTCTCCTGGCAAACGACTCTGGGGATGATGCGGTTCTTGTTCTTAGCCAGTCTGCTCTAGCGCGTCTCCAGTTGGCTCAGAATGCTGCTGCTGCCCTCCAAAATATGAGCACATTACGCCTGTTTTAGCCTCCCTCCATTGGCTCCCCGTGCGCTTTAGGGTTGCTTTGAAGGTTCTTTTATTTGTTCTTAAAGCCTTAAATGGTCTGGCCCCTCCCTACCTCTCTGAGCTGCTCCATCCTCATCCATCCTCATCCCTCCTCACCAACCCTCAGATCAGCTGTTCAGCTGCTTCTGGAGGTTCCGAGGTCTAGGAGGAAGCTCAGAGGAGATAGAGCCTTCTCTGTTGCTGCTCCCAGATTGTGGAATAATCTCCCTATGCACATCAGAGAGGCTCCCTCACTGGCGGTTTTGAAAACCAAACTTAAAACCTATTTTTATTCACTGGCTTTTAACACAGCATGAGACTCTGCTTCTGTTTTATTGTGCTGCTGTCTTAATATGTGTATGTTTTATTTATTGTTTTAATGTTTTATTTCGTTGTTTATTGTACAGCACTCTGTTTCAGCGGCTGCTGTTTTAAAGCGCTTTAGAAATAAAGTTGAGTTGATTTGAGTTGACTTGCATTTAACTGTTAAAGTCAGTGTTTCTAGTTAGGGTCCGAGCACCGAATGGTGCGAAGACCCTATTGGAATGCAAGGAATTATTAGGGTCCGAGCACCGAATGGTGCGAAGACCCTATTGAAACCCGTGGGTTTATTATTATTATTATTATTCTTTTTTTTTACCGCAAAATGAATTAAGATAAGATAAAGATAAGATAAAGTTCTTTATTTCTCCCCACTCCAGGGGAAATTTACATTGTTACAGCAGCTTTATTTACAATATATACAAGGGTGAAAAAAAATTTTAACAGAAAAAATAAAAATAAAGTTTAAAAGTGCAGAGATGTGCAGTGCAAGAATGTCAGTGCAAATTTTATGGTTTGGGGTGGTAATGATATAGTCCAGTTTATGTTAACATCAGCCAGTGATGCTGATGTTGTAAAGTCTTATAGCAGATGGGATGAAGGACCTGCGATAGCGCTCTTTTTGCAGGGTGGATGTCTCAGTCTGCTGCTGAAGGAGCTGCTTAAAGACCCCACAGTGTCATGCAGTGGGTGAGAGGGATTGTCCATGATGGATGTGAGCTTTGCCAACATCCTCCTCTCACCCACCTCCTCTATGGAGTCCAGGGAACAGTCCAGGACAGAACCAGCCCTCCTGACCAGTCTGTTTAGTCTCTTTCTGTCCCTTTCAGTGCTCCCTGCTCCCCAGCAGACCACTGCATAGAAAATAGCAGACGCTACCACAGAGTCGTAGAATGTCCTAAGCAGAGTCCTGCACACTCCAAAGGACCTCAGTCTCCTCAGCAGGCAAAATTGAAAATTTGGTCATTAGGCCAACTGGCAAAGTGTTTGATCTACAGCTACAAAATCTTGTCTGCGTATTCAGCACATCAGGAAACCCAAAAAAGTCAATCACGGCCATACTGTCAATCCAACAGGAAGTCGGCCATCTTGAATTAGCTATAAATATTTTGGGATTAATAACTTAGTGACGGTAAGTCCGAGAGACGTCAAATTTGGCCAGTATATGCAACACTGCCTCCTGATGAATAGTTATCAAAATGCTCCGCAAAAGTCAAAGGGCGTGGCCATGGTAACTCCCAAAAATATTGATCCTTTGTCTTGAAACAGGAAGTGCTGTCTAACTCAGCTGTACATGCTCCAATCTGCCTGAAATTTTACGTGTGATCAGGGTCCAGCCCTGATGACATCCATGTAGTTATATACATTCACAGTCATAGCGCCACCTTGTGGTAGCAGGAAATTTACATTTTTTACACTTTGATGTACTATTCTTAGCACGTTGATCAGATTCACCTCAAATGTGGTGACATAAGCGTGAACACATTGATGATGATTCCCAGACAAAATGGCGACTCGTCGTCAAGGGGCGTGTCTGTGGCGGCACGGCGAATTTCGATTTCTCGCCATGAAAATTGAATTATTCATATCTCAGCTGGACATGATCCAATCTGGACCAAACTTGATGTGATGGACACCAGTCAGGTTCTGAACACATCCACATTCATAAATTTAGAAATACTCATAGCGCCACCTATTGGCAACAGGAAGAAATTGTCATTACATTTGCAGCCACCATTGACGGAAACTTTGTCATATCATCTTGAAAATTGGTCAGCTCAGTGGTCACACCTAGGCGATGCCATAGTGTGAAGATTTTGACGATTCATAAAACGCTGTTGCCGTGGCAACGTATCGTTGCCGGAATAAACAAAGTACTTTTTGACAGGTTAAAAATGCTCATATGCTCGCCAAAATTGCCACACACATCAGGACTGCTGAAATTTTTGATATTTTAGACGAATTGCACATGGCTGTTGCAAAATGGCTCCATAGCGCCACCTGGAAAATTTCAAACATTTACTACGGCCAGTACGTGTCACCTAGAATTATGAAACTTGGTAAGCATATGTAACTCGTCAAGACACACAAAAATGTGATAGACACCCATGCCCAAAACCCAACAGGAAGTCGGCCATTTTGAATTATATGTCATATGTTTTGACGATTTTGGGTCATTTTTGTACATTTTCAAAAGCTATAAACTCAAACAGGGTAACACCGAGAGAGCTGAAATTCGGCCAGGATGTACTCCAGGCATGGTTGATCCAAAGTTATCAAAATGCTCCGCAAAAGTCTGAGGGCGTGGCCATGGCGGCTTCCTGAATTTTGATGCTTCGCCATGAAACATCAACTGCTGTGTAACTGCCCTAAACATGCTCCAATCTGCCTCAAACTTTACATGTATGATCAGAGTCCTACCCTGATCACATCCAGAGGCCAATGTAAACTCTCGGTCATAGCGCCACCCGGTGGATGGACAGAAAGGCTCTATAAGTAGCCTGAACATGCTCCAATCTGCCTGAAATTTTACACGTGATCAGAGTCCGGCCCTCATCGCATCCGTAGGCCAAAATGCACTCTCGGTCGCAGCGCCACCTGGTGGACGTGCGTGGATTCGCCGACCAGCAAGGATGCGAGGACCCGTCCAACGCTGCTTGCAGCTTTAATTTTTTTTAAAACTGCGGTGTTACAATCCCTGTTGTGTTATAAAATCTAGTAACACTGCAGGAAAAAAGTAAATATTTTCACAGATAATTCATTATCTTATGTATGACTGTAAAATTACACTATCTTGTTTTTTTACTTTATTTAAACCTTCAACAAATATATTGTTAGTTTGCAGATATTTGCTGTTATTTAAAAGCAAAATTATGCATATTAAGAATTGAAAAATGATACAGAATTTTTCTAAACTCTTGTATTATGTTTCATTTCCTTATTTTATTAAATTATTGGTAATATTTAGTAAAACTGTATATCTATCTATCTATCTATCTATCTATCTATCTATCTATCTATCTATCTATCTATCAATCTATATATATATATATATATATATATATATATATATATATATATATATATATATATATATATATATATATATATATATATATATATATTTCCCATTTTTTACCCACAAAATTTTATTCTACAGTGTGTTTATATATGCCTATCACGTGTCCAGTGCTGGAAATGGTCAAAAAACAACAACAAAAATGTATTGTTGACTCTAACACATGCTTCCTGCTAAAAAACTCGCCATCTCCAAGCCTGAAGCGACACCATCGGGGGGCTCCGTGGAGGCTTTTAGCCCCGGGGGCTCCATGACAGGTTGATCCGGCCCTGGAGGATGAGCTGAGGGTAGATTTCTTGCCAGCAGAAGCCACATTGAAATGATGTGAATTGAACTGAAGTGAATGAGAGTATTGAGGGGAACACGTGCATGTACACACACACACACACACACACACACACACACACACACACACACACACACACACACACACACACACACACACACACACACACGCAGGAAAGACTTTTCATGACAAACTCATTCAATGTGATCGATTGGTGATTGTATCATTGTCATCACTTCCAGGCCAGTAAAATGAAGCGAGCTGAAAGAGGGGAGGACATGGAGATGGAGATGGAGATGGAGAGGGGGAGGCAGGGAGGAGAAAGAAGGGAGAGAAAGTGACATCACATCTCCCTCCCTCTCTCTCTCTCTCTCTCTCTCTCTCTCTCTCTCTCTCTCTCTCTCTCTCTCTCTCTCTCTCTCCCTCCGTGTCTCCGGCACCTTTGCTCCACTTCTCGCCGCGGAGGAGGCGCACTCGCTCGGCTCCGGCTCTGCTCCTTCGCCGCTGCGCGTAAAGAAAAAAAAGTGGGGCTGGACCGCAGTTTACCGACAGGGAAAGGGAAAAAAAAGGAAACAGCAATTTGACAGGATGAACAACACTTTCCTAAACATGGCGTCGATAGGAGACTTCGACCCGCTCAACGCGTCCATTCCAGCCACCAAAGTTGAAATCACGGTGTCCTGCAGGTAGGACCAGACTGCGTGTCTCTTTAACCTGTTTCACGAACAACCGAGGGGGTTTGCTTTAGAAAAAAAATAAAAATAAAAAAAAATTTAATTTATGGAAAAACACCGAGCGGAGCAGCTGGAGGTCACCTGTACTCCAACTCCTGCCAAGTTTCTGTTTAGTTTCAGTTTAACGAGTCTTAAAAGGAAAACGAGGACATTTGTGGACAATCAAGTGATTGTGTTGGTTAGTTAGAGGTTTTAAAGCTGAACTGGACGAATGTGGAGCCAGTTTGACACTTTGACTGCAATTTAACGATGTTTGAACGAGTTGTGACGATTATTGAATGAATTCTAACATATTCACAGGACTTTTAAATCTATATATATATATTTATATTTATTACGTTTGTGCTGACATTACTGCTTTAATGTAGGAGTCACATTACATATATCTATATCTATGTAGATAGATAGATAGATAGATAGATAGATAGATATTCACTGTGTAATGTATATAATGTATTCACATGACATAGTGTCTAGCTGTATATGGAATATAATATTTAGATTGTCTATATATCTATGCATGTACTTCTTTTGTATGTGTATATATGTGTATATGTACATATGATCTATACAGAATACTATAAATGATACTATATAGAGAGAGACAGAGTCTAGCTGTACATGGAAAATAATATCTATATTTGTATATATATATACATGTACATCTCATGTATGTGTGTGTGTGTGTGTATTTATTTATATAGGATTAGGATGAGACAAATAAACAGTAAAAGTGTGTTCTACACAGTATGAGTGTTAAAGGCTGTCTACATTTTGATACAGTAATCAAAATGTTTACATTATCACCAAGTAAATGAAACAGACTGTACATGACAATAAAAAATACATATATATTCATATAACTATAAGGATAAGTGGTATATAAATGGTGCAAATCAACTTTATATATATATATATATATATATATATATATATATATATATATATATATATATATATATATATATATATATATATATTTATATATACATAGTTTCAAAGTGGCACCACATTCATGTAATTTAGTGTGTCTGCAGGAGCAGGGTAGTACAGTCCAGGAGAATAAACAGGCTGATAACTGGATATTAAAGACACTGAATAAGCTTGAGTTGCCTGCAGTGTTATTGAACTATTGCTGATCCTTCAGACATTTTTTCCGCTGTCTTGTCCCTCCTCAGAGTTGCTCTGAGTGCCGTCCTTGTCGTTGCAGTTCTGAACAGCTGAAAGTCTTGTTGCTGCTGCTGCTGGTCAGTCACCTGTCAAATGACTGCGTCATTTAGACAATGTGCATAAAATGTGTTTTAACAGTAGCATAGTGCCAGTTTGACACGTTTTCTGCTCTTGCTTTACTGAGTAATGATAATGACTGATCGGCTACAGGTAGACTTCATGTATTCTGTGGATGCTGTGGGGTTTTCTTCTGGAGCTTTTTTTGTTGGATAAGCTGTGTGCATGTTTTAAAGCATCTCAAGAAGAATGATGCACATTATGAGTTATGTGCGTACGAGTTATTTGTAATTATTCATCCATTTTCTGGCTGTCTTGCCTCTTCTCAACACTTGTTTTGAATGCTGTCGGTGTGGTTTTCGCCGGCTGAAAGTCTTGTTGCTGCTGCTGGTCGGTCACCTGTCAAGCGAGGGCATCATTTAGGTGTAACCAATGCATATAAAATGTGTTAAAATTGCTATGTGCCGTGCAGTTCTGGTGGGTAAACTGACTGACGTGATGGAAACTGACAGGGGGACCAGTGCAGAGGGCTGGTTTCTGCTTAACCCCCGTCTGAAGGGGGTTTTCTTGCTGATTCGGGGAGGATTTTCCTTTCCAGCAGCAGAGGATGTGTGTTGTTTCTGCTCCAGCGGTCACACACAGCGGGCTGCAGACTGTACCGGTCGGTCACATGCTTCAGAGCCCCCAGCGAGGGAAACGTGTTGAATGTGTGGCTTTCATCGATTGGAATGTGCCACCACCGGGTCTGAATGATTGCAAAATGAGTCATGATTTTAGCAGGAGTGGTATTTTTGCATTTCTTTACCACTGAAGCTAATGTAGAAATGATGATTTTTTTGCTGCAATTTGTACCGATTATCCCTTCACATCTGGAGGATTTGATTCATAGGCATCTTTCCATCACCACAGTAGCTCCTGCAGTTTGGATATTGCACTTATTTTGACAGATTGCTCAGCCAAAGAGAGGTTTTTGAACAGAGAGAAAACTGTGTCGCAGTGTGGAGTCACACCTCTGTGTTTCTGGCTAACAGTGAATGCAAAATCACTTTCACTGTACGTCCCTCAGGGCTTTAATGAAACTTTGTTAAAATACTGGAAAAAGCAGATTTATTCTCAGGCTTCGAAAGTGAAACTAAAAATGTTGTTTCCTTTCAGCTAATGTGATTCATATTTCAATTTACATAGAATTTACGTATATTTTCCTTTTCAAACTGTCCGACTTCATGGAAAGTTATTACAAGATCATGTTATCTTCAACTGAAAAATTGTAAATAATTAAAATTTTATTTGAACTCTTAATTTACAGATTAATCGACATGTTAACTATAAAAACAAACTAACAAAAAACAGGCTGTTTCTTTAAATAAAAAACTATAAAATTGTAATTCTCTTTTGCAACTTTTGACTACAAAATTACAATTTTTTTTTCTGTATTCAGTATTTTTTCCGTGTTTAACTAATCAAAAAATAGTATTATTTTACAGCTATATAGAAGAAAAAATAGTAATAATAAAAATTGTATTGATAACTTTATTTAGATAGTACTTTTAAAAACATAGTTTACAAAGTGCTTTACAGACAGGGCAATAAAGAAAAGAAGGATACTCAGGAGGAATGTTGAACAACAAAACGCTGGTTAGTCCAAACACGGTAAAAGATTTTCAGAATAAATTAGTATAACAGCACCAGATAAAATAATAAAATTCCACATCCAAGTAAGGGAAAGAACATGTAAGGGAAAGAAAATAGAGGGTGAAACCATAACACAAGGCTAAAAATTATAATAATAATAATAAGTGAAATAAATAAATAAATGGTAAAAGAGAATAAATTAGAATTTTGTGATAATTATACTATGCATTTTATTTGTTTATTTTACAAATATAATTTATAAAATTACATTTATATTGACATGTTTTATAAATATAATTGATAAAATAAATAACAAAAAATCAATTAGATGATAACAACAGATGATACAATTAAAATAATATAATAGTAATAATAATTATAATGAAAATAGAAATAAGAATAAAATTGAGGTAGAATTTTTAAAAACTGTTTAATAAACTGGTAAATGATTATGATTACAATTATTTTACAAATTAATTGACATGTTAACTCTTAAAAAAACTTGGCCATAAAAAATAAATAATTTTTTTAACTGCAAAATGACACTGTTTTTTCTGTATTTTATATTTATTTAAATTTAAAAAATATATTTTCTTTCAGCCATATAGAAGAAAATGTTCAATATTAAGAATTAAAAGATGGTAAATATTTTTTAATCTGGTATTTTTTAATGAATTTACATATTAGCTGTAAATAAATAAATAAATAAGTAAAATTAAAAACTTAGCTGAACTGCCTGTAATTTTATAAATTATATTTTTTTCTTTTTAAATTTGTGACAGCAAAATGTCACTATTTTTCCGTATGTTGTATTTTATCTGTATTTAAATGATCAAAAATATACTTATCTCACAGCTGTATCGAAGAAAAAATATGTATATTAAGGACTGAAAAATGGTAAATCATTTTTAAGCTGGAATTTTACAGAGTTTCCTTGTTTTGTGATATTCTAGAAATATTATTAGAGAGAATAAAGAAAGATGAAAAAATCAAACTCCTTCCCTGAATTTGAAAGTGAAACTAAAAATGTCATTTCTCGTAAGCGAGTGTGATACATGTTTAACAATTTTCCATAAAAATTACATAAATATTGTCCTGGAAGTTCAAACTTTGCGACGTTACATCATGTTACTGCTTCACATAAGGAGCATTACCGAAGCAGTTCCTGTAGATACTGTAGTTTTTGTTGAAGTTTTTGCCAAATCTCTTTAGTAACTGAGAAGATCACGTCATCTCCCAGCAGAATATGTGTTCGGATGAGTTTTGCTAATGTCTGAATCAGGATTGTTTTAGTGTCCGTCCTCCCACCTCCACACTGAACGAAGGCAGGAACACCATGGTTACGGTCAGGTGTGTGCTTTATATACATGTTCGTGTGAGATTATTGCACATATGGTCATTGTTATTGTGAGTGGACGCAGTGGGAGGCGTGGAGTATCACCATGGTTACTACTTTTAAGTTTGTGTAGGGGGTGTTAGAGCGAGAACTGTTAAAGGGGAGGTGATGACTTAACAAAACTCAACATGAAGAAGTGACCGTTCGATTAGAATATGAGAGGTCGTTTATTATAACTGCAAAATCTCCAGTTCTGCTGGCGATGATGAAAACCTTCTATTAGAGTGGATTAATTTGGCTTATTTCCAGTGTAAGTCAGTGTTCTTGCATATGTATATTCTGGTTTGAGGCAATTTTCCAACAAGCAAGATTGTATTTGTCTTTAATTTTCACTTTTGATTTCATTCATCTTCACATAAGGCTGTTAAAAAAAACATACAACAACTACTACTACTACTGTTACTGTTATTATTATTATTATTATTATTATTATTATTATTATTATTATTATTATTATTATTATTATTATTATTATTAATAATAATAATAATAATTAATATTATTATTGTTAGTAGTAGTAGTATTAATGATAATAATAATAAGAAGAATCATGATAACACTAACAATAACAAAGTAAAAAGATACTCAGGAAGAATATTTAACAACAGAAGGCCAGCCAGTCCTAACTTTCAAAATAAATTAGTATACCAACACCAGACAAAATGATAGAATTTCACATCCGATTGGAATAAAAGAAAATAAAAATAAATCCATAAACACAAGGCTAAAAATTCTAATTGTAGTAGAAGAGACTAAACTTAATAATAGAATAAATAAATAAAAATCACTTAGATGAAAAAAATAGGAATACAGTATAATAATAGTGATAAAAATGTAAATAAAAATATAAATAAATGTAGAAGTTGTGTACATTAGGATTGAAAAATGTTAAATATTTTTTAAACTAATATTTTGCAGATTTTTTCTTGTTTTGTTAAATTAAGTGATTGCAAAAACCTGCACTTAGAGTGGATTAAGTGGGCATTTTTTCCCAGTGCAAATCAGCATTTTTGAAACACTTTAAGTGCACATTCTGGTTTTAGGAAGTTCTCTTACAAGCAAACATCCTATTTGTCTTTAATTTTCACTTTTGGTTTCATTCATATTCACATAAGTTTGTTCTTCTGCAGAGAAATAAAATGAGACTGAGATGCTCAAAGCAGCTCTCCTCATACATCCAGTCAGTGCTGGCAAAACCATTACAGAAGAATTAAACACATCACAACTCGCATCTCCTGCTAATTCAGACGATGCTTTTGGGATATGAAGTGAGATCTCGGCTCACACTCGGCACTGAGACATTTTTCCGGTCGATGGGATCAATACGCCACCAGCTCTGCCCACCACGGTGCACAAAAGCACGCATGCATAAAAGTCTGTTCACACAAAACTATATGCCCGAGCCGTGCAGGAAGAATGAATTACTCCCAGATGCACTTTAGCATTTGCCACCTGTGTGCTGGAGCCGCTGGTCAGTGGCCTCAAGTCCAGATATTCCATTATGAGCATCGATCGGGCCCACACACAGGGCGGCTTCTTTCCAACACACAAAACCAGCACTTGTAATATTTCAAAGAAGCTCAGAACTTTTGTGTGTGTTTTGAAAAGTTTCTTTATGTAGAGTTTGCCTCACCTTTATAGTACAAAGCACTACACAGTATATCCTGTGTAGTGAGTAAATGCAGCTTTGTTAGGTAGCTTGAGTCTGCTTGTACTTTATACTTGCTTATTATATCTGTGTGGGTAGGAATGGGTAAAAAGCCAGATTACTTTTTTGTTTGCATGAAATTCCTGGTCAAATTTGTGGCCTAATTATTTGTTGAGATATTTAAATTAGTACTGCAGATGGCTTTTTTTTATTGTCAGTTACATTTTTAAAAATATTAATTGCTTGTTCAGTCTGTCCGTATCAAAAAATGTCAGAAAATGTTGTGAGATTGCTGAAATCAATCATAAAAACTGAACAGACGAAAGTTTATTATTTGTTCTGCAAAAAAATTAAACATCTGAACTCAACATGCACAACATTTGGCCACAGGTATTACAAGTTTGGAAAAAATGTCACCAATTACATTTCTGATTTGTTTCCACACTTGTGTCCTATCTGCTCTGTGTACACACTGCCTGCAGTTCAACCCAGGCCACTCCAAAGGTCGCAGAACTTTTTGTGACTCTGACTCACAGCTGAATCAGTCATGGCTTCTTAGTTTTGCTGAGGTTTGCTGAATTTATTTATTTTCAGAATACGGTTGCTGCAACCAGTAACAGAATTTTTGAGGACAAAGTGATTTGAATAAATTATCACAGATTTTACACTTAGTTTGGTTACATGTGAGAAGTTCAAGGAACCTATGAAAATTGTAAAGCAAGAAATTCTATCTGTTTTTACACTTTCTGACTGATGAAAAGTGTCATTTCTGCTATTTGTTTTTTTCTTTGAAGTAATTTGGTTTTCAAACCCACTAGCTGGTTTTGAGGTTCTGCTCTATGGACACACTGCCTGCAGTTCAACCCAGTTCAGTCAGAAAATCCCAGAATTTTTGTTACATGACTGTTGGTCACAGCAGAGTCAGTCGTGATGTCTCAGTTGCGACGAGAAGCACAGAATGTTTTGTGTTTTTCAGTTTCAGGTCAATGCCAACAGATTATTTAAGGCAAATGTTTAGAATAAAGTGATTTTGATGAAATTTCATGACATTAGGCTCAAACTTGGTTCTACGTAAGTTCAAGGACCATAGGAAAATTGAAAACTAATATTTTCTCTGTTTTTACAGTTTCTGGTTTGGATAAATGGTGTCATTTCTTCAGTCTAGTTCAGCCAAAAATTCAGAGTTTTTGTCACATGACCGCCAGTGACATCTGAGTCAGTCATCTCTTTTCTGTTGCAATGTGGAGTGCAGAATTTTTTGTGTCTTTTAGATTCAGGGTAATGCCAGCAGATTATTTTTGCCATTTTTTTTTAGAATAAAATAGTTTTGATAAAATATCATGATTTCAGTCTTTTACTTACATATGAGAAGTTCAAGGACCATCTGAAAGTAGAGAAACTGAAAATTCTCTCTGTTTTTGCACTTTCTTGTGCCCATAAATGGTATTATTTTGCTTTTTTTTTAAAAAGAATTTTTGGCACGTGACTGCTGATGACATCTGAATCAGTCATGGCTTTTCAGTTGCAAGGTGGAGTGCAGAATTGCGTGTTTTTTTTCCGAATCCAATCAATGGAAACAGTTCATCTTTGGCACTTTTTTTTTGGCTTTGATGAAATATGATTTTTAGCTCAATTTGTGTGACATGTGAGGAGTTCAAGGACCATAATCAGAAATCCTGACTCGTATTGCACAGAATGGGAGAAACGTACATAACCAAGCTTGCAGCTCCAGAACTACGACCCTGAGAGAGTTCAACAACAAAAACGACCAGTTTTTGAGTATTGCTCGAACAGTTGTTTTTTTCCGTCTGTCTTTCAAGCTGCTTGACACATCGCTCTCTGTCTGCACCGACTCTCATCGTGAATTCCAGCACTGTCAGCAAACATTGTAACTGTTGACTGTAATAACTCTCCTCTCCCTTCACGTCTTCCGTCTGCAGCACCGAGGATGAAAATAAAGGCGTCTCTTTGCTGTAAGCCGCTGTTGCCACAACATATTGCTTGTGGTGTAAATGATAACTTTTGAGACTGAACCTGCAGGTAAAAATATGGTCCCCTGAACAATCCCTGCGTCTGAGTCACGTTAATGTATGTTCCTGATTTCACCGAGGACCGGTTTGAACTACGAAAACAGGGCCAAATTTAAAAACAAGGTCATATTTGTGCAGGCCTCAAGGCTGGGACACGCTGTGATCCTAATGGATTCACTCAAAAAATGTGTCATCGTATCAGCTTCAAACCACAAGGAGTCCTGCGGCTTTTGGTGTTTCTGTGTGAGTGTAGCTTTGCATAATCTACTGGGACGGTGTAATATTCCTCCAGATTGAGTGCTTACATTGGTAAATGTGCTCGAATTACATTGCTGAGTACATTAGAGTGGATGATCTATAGTTGATCCCTTCTTCTACGTCTTCCAAGTCTGCATTTAGTTACGTTTTGGGGGATTTCCTCATCAAACTCACTGAGAAACTACGTCACTGTACAGTCAACAGAGGTGCACAAACAGTAGTCTACTGTTCGAACTAATGGTGCGCTCGATATGGTGTTGAAGAGGTCCATTGTTTTCTGTCTCCCAGTGGAAAACTCTGGTCTTTGTCTAGTTTTGAATGGGCTCACTTGTCAGCATGTGTTTGTCAGCATCTAATTCCTATTTCTTGCCTCTGTTTTGTCATTTAACTAACTAGAGGAAGCCTTGCTGTTGATTCTGGTGTTACATTTTAACTGTGCACAGCCCGAAAACACCTGAATGAAGCTGTTACATTGGTTTTTGCATGTTGTGTGTCCTGCTAGCAGCTGCAGTAGTTCCTCTATATTAGTTAATATGCCTGATGAATAGATTGTTTGCATGGAAAATTGGCCTTGTAAACTCAGATAGTTTCATTGCTGCACATTGGGGATGTTTTAACTTATTAGTGCAACGTGAATGCAGATTTTCCTTGCTGTGAGCTCATTTTCCACTACAATATAAAGTCCTGCACCACTATGGAAACAGAACAACCATGGCTAGAAGTAGAGAGAACTTCAAGATGTATTTTCTGCAGCCTAACAAAGTTATAATGCCATAAATCATAACAAAAAGAAAGAATGAAAGATGTATTTCTCTGCAAAGGTTGAAAAATGGACTCAGACACTGCCTGCAGTGCAGCCGACAAAGATTTTTTGTCATGTTACTGTTGGTCGCAGAAATTTTAGTTTGTTACAAAATCTAGTTAAATGTGTAAAATAAAGAGATTTTGATGAAATATTACCGTTTTAAAGTACAGATTTAATTGATTCTTTCCTGATGAAACCAAAAGTTACACATGATTAGTTCAAGAACTGCCAGAAAGTTGATGTTTTTACAGTTTCTTGCTCTGATAAATTGGAGATTTAAAAAAAAAAAAAAAAAAAAAAAAAAAAAAAATATATATATATATATATATATATATATATATATATATATATATATATATATATATATATATATATATATATGACACACTTTTCAAACTAACTGATCGCTTTTGAGGGTTTAGAAGACTCTAGAGACAAGAATTAAGGAAAAATAATGACCTCCTACCAGAAAACTGGGATGAAAAGTGACAAATTCTGGTTTTTTTTTTGGCTCCTGCTACCCTTTCAGCCCACTCTCTGCTAATCTGTCACCTCTCTGTTCTGCCTTAATGACTACACAAAGGAACGTTTGTTCTTTCCGTCAGTCATGTTACAGCACAGTTAATCTTTGAAGGACTTAGTGTGTGTTTCTGTTGGTTTGTGTACATATTTGTCTATTGTAAACAGACCGTTGCCTGTTTCGACTGCAGACTGTTTACTCTGGAGTTGACTCCGTTCGACTCTGTGCTTGGTGTTATACGCTGTGTCTAATATAGCTTTGCTATCCAAAGGGGCGTGTTTAGAGACAGTCTCACCTGTGTGAAATGAGGAAAATAGCTCAGACACATCATGCTGCAGCTTTATTGCTTTCTGGTACGAAAAGAAAACTCTAATTTCGCATTTATTGCGATTACCAGACAGGCTCCTCCTGCTGTTTTTCTTGAAGTTTATTGGAACTTTATTCATCAGACGTAGAGTTTGTTGACATCAAGGCTCCACATGTGCACAGCAGAATAAGCAAGAAACATGCAGAAACACTGAAGAGAAAGATTTTAATTGCTAAAAGAAATGCAACGTCAGTTATTTAATCATTTAAATCAGCATCTCAAAGCTTTATATGATGAATTTAAAACCAGATCTGACTGCTAGTTAAAGTAAATAGCTATTTTGAAAGTCTTTGCCAGTGGTACACTGCGTGAAAATGGTTCCCAATGACTTTTTTTTCCAGCTTTTTGTACATTATCCTATTTTTAATGCAGATACACTCATCTATAATATCACCTCGACCATGTTCCAATGATTAATTCCTTACAAAAAGAGTTACTCGAGCCATCTGCTGAAAATTCCTGTATTTTTTCATACTGCAATACACATTATGCAGAAAAACTAAATGTCATAGTGTCAGTTTTTTCCAATATTGTGCCGCAAAACAGGAGGTTTTAAGCAAATAATAGTAAGTAAACATGGTTATTGATTTGATGTGTATATATCTCACAAGATTAGAAGAAAGAATATGCATATACTGTGCCTATAAAAAGTATACTTGTATTTTTTTCCATTTTATAGCTTTTTAACATTGAATTTAATTAGGCTGTTTGGACAAGAATATGCAAATAAAGACTTGTTCATGTCAAAGTGAAAACAGATTTCTATAAATGAATGTATTAGACTTCAAAACACCCATTCTTTGGTACAAATACGCAGTAATAATCATTAACAAAAGCTATCCCTATTCCAATTCTTGCCATCCTACCCACCCGTATTAATACAAGCTTTTAGAATACCTGAAGGTTGGGGAAGGAAAACTGCTTTTATAGGGGTTCACTTTCTTAAAAGGTTCATATAGACAGTCATAAAAATACCAAAAGTGCCTCTGATTCTAAGAACTTTCAAAGAACCCTTCGAGTCTGTACTTAGTTGTTCCTACATTTCACAAACACAACTTTTTTTTGACCCGTTGGGGAAAGGACAATGCAGCGTTAATGTTATTTAAATGCCAGCATTTCATCATAAATCTTAAAAACACAGTGGTTTAAATAGAAGTTTTATGGAAAGCTGAAACAGATCTGCCACACAAACAAATTTACCTCTGCCATAAGCTTGCTAAAAGCTTGCTATAACTTGACATTTCAACTCATGAGGAAACTGAATTTAGTCAACAACAGATTGTTGAACAGTTTATAATTGTTAGGTCACATTATTCACATTAGCGCTCCAGGAGAAAAAAATTTTTGCAAACAGCTTTTTGTGAATAAAATCTACTTGATTCATGCTGTGTTAAATGTTTTGCTGCTGTTCACTTATTATTTGGTCAAGTTAGAGGTTAGATAATAAGTAGGACATGCCTTTTAGACTACTGAGCCCTCATCATGATTATGAAAAGATTTATCGGATCTTTCCAGTCCAAAGTTTCCTCAAATTAGGAAGACCGTTGGTTGATTTTTCCATTAACTGATATGAATTTTGTTCTATTTTTAGACTATACAGCCTATTGCACCCTAATCAAGATTGATGAAGGATTTTCATTTCTTCAAATCAACAAGACCTTTGATTGATTTTTTCATTACCTGGTATGAGTTTTGTTTTCCAGATTGACGGTGGAAAATATTCACATGTACGCTGATAATAAAAGTTAATGTTTGAATCTGTGAAGCAGAAAGAAGGAAGACAGTTGAAGTTTTTGGGTCACAGCCAAGAAAAGGAGGAAAAGTAGGTTGGATTAATGTAGGTTGCATAAAATTGCATTGTACAGAATCAGGCACAGAGTTTGGACCTTTGAGCTGCAGCAATTGCTGTAATTACAAATGCAATCCTGATCATCGAATCAGTAATAGATTACTCATATTAAGGTAAGAACATTTCTTGAACTCTGAAACCGGCATATTGTCTTCAAAAAAACACTAAAATTACACCATTTTGCAGAGCCAGAAATGGTAAAAACAAAAAGAATTTATGGATTTATGGATTTTCAACTTTCTGACTACTCATCCCGGTAAATGGGATTTTAAAAATATTTATTCTTCTGGTGTCATTTAAAAATCCACCAAAAATAAACCATTGGCTCTAATTACATTCTGCGAAAAACAAAAAATTCCATGCTCCTCGGCACAACTGCAAACCCTTCAGTGACTCAGATGAGACCAGCAGTCACGTGATAAAAATTCAGGAACTTCTGGGCTGAACTGCAGGCTGTGTTTTCACAGAGCAGATAGGGGACAAGTATGGATGCAAATGTACAAATACAATTAGTAAAATCTATATCATGTGTAAAATCATCTTTTTTTCCAGAACTGGTAACACTCGTGGACACTTGGAAAAATACTGTACATGTTGATTTGAATTTTTAAACATTTTTGTGGAATATATAATCAAAGAAATTCCACTTTGTTTTTTTAATGATTTATGCCGTTGTGACATTGCTATACTGCACAGGAGACGTTTTTTAAGTTCCCTTTAGGTCTAGTCATGGTTGTGCTGTTTCCATACAGGTGTTGGACTTTATATTGCAGTGAAAAATGCTTCTAGGAGCCATTTTCCTGCCAAAATTGTTATGCGTCACTGAGGTATTTAGTACAAAGATGTTCCTTGATATAAAGCAAACATTGTTTCCCTCCTGAGGGTCACATGCTCCTGATTGTATTCGCCGCCTCCTGTGGACTTCACGCCATTGATCCTATTGATTTGTGCTGCAAAACCCGCTGCTGCACAGACCTTTTGACTCGTCGTTGTGGGGAAATCTCAGGTGAAACGAATTCTGTTAACACGGTGAGCGCCTCGCAATGCTCGCACAATACATTTCCACTGTTATCAGTCACACCTGTGCTTTGCTGTTGCTGTTTGTGCTTCAAAATTGAAAATCTTCCACTGCGCTGCTTCACATTTTCACCCTGCAATCCCACCTTTTTCTTCTTCTTTCTTACTGTAGCATCACGAGTCATGAGCGGCTATCTATTTTCAGGTTGCTCACTCCCACTCCGTCTATGGGGAAGTGATTGTGTTGACCTTTTTGGCTCCATAGAGCTCACATAATAGTTCTTCTCATTGAAGACGCCGCTGACAACCGTCACTTTGGAGCGAAGACGGGGGGTCGCCTGCTGAGTGCCGGTTCAATGCCTGCAAAAAGCACAAAAGGATGTGTGCGCCGTGACGCAACAGCAGCAGCCGATAACTTTTTATTTTCCCCCTCCCCTTGTCTGTTTACGTGTGGTTCTTGACAGCAGGGAGCGCAAATGATTTTTCGATGCGAGCAAAGTGGGGCTGGCAATCACAGAGACAAAGCTATGTTGAAGAAAAACGCTCTTTGAGCTGCCATGAATTGATGCCATTGTCTGACTGTCTGTGCGTTTTGGGCCCAATTGTTAATGTGGGATTGTTTGTGGGCCCAAAGTTGGATCCTGTAATCAGGTTTGGGCTTCTTCTTCTTTTTTTTTTTTTTTGCCAGTCGAGTCAGTAAAGATTTATGCACTTGGAGGAAATTACAATCGACCTCGGCCCCTCTGCTGTTCGCTCGCTGTGGGTGGTTTTCCACAGAAGTCACCAGACGGTATTCGCGCCACAACACACGTGCCCGAATGTCTAATTGCACTACACACTTCATGGGTTTTGAGGCACACGGACTGATTCGTACCTCGCCTCCATACATCAAGCTGCCCAGCCGAGACGAGAAAATGGATTGCTAAAGATCTGACGGAGAGCCGGAGAAGTCGTCGGCAAAGGTCAAGGGCTACGGTTTGTGTAGCGCTCTGCTGCTACATGCAGAGGTAATAAGTGTAGCCTCACCGTCAAGGTTACGCAGCTGTGGTGTTATTTTAAAATGCAGGTGATAAAACATGCAGCCAAGGACACAAACCTTCAGCAAAGCAAGTACTCAGCGACTGAATATAATGCAACATCGCTCCAAAGTCACTTTGAATTTTTGCAGATGAAAAACATTCATGCAATTATGACTGCTCTGTATTCATGTGGAATGCAGTTTTCTTTTTTCTTATTAGATTTTCAGGGTAAGAAATTATTTCCTCACAAGTGCTGACATTGTAAAAAAAAAATAAAAAATTTAAACTGTATTCACACTTTACGGGTTTTTACAGTTTTGGTAACTTATATGTACTAACTGGGAAAATCTAACAAAATTATTACATTTTTATTACATATTTTACATGTTGAACACAAAAAATGACTAAAATTGTATGAAATGCACTGTAAAAACAACAAAAAAAGAAAAAAAATCCCATAAAAAATGTAAAAATCAAGAATGCCAGAAAAACAGTGGAATGCTGTCACTAAAAAACTGTAAATAAGAAAAAAGTAAAATAATAATATTTATGCTTCAATTAAATACAGTTAAACAGTGTAATTTTACACTTACATGTAAAAAAAAGAAGAAAATTATACGTAAAAAATTCAGATTTTTAATGTGGACATTATTTACAGATTTGGAGTTTAGTTTTTTTACAGGCAATGTGCAATTTTTTTTTACATTTTTGTAGATATCCATTATTTAACAACACAGGAAAAATCTGTAAAGTAATAGTTAAAATCGATCAACAAATAATAGATTAAAGATAATAGAAAAAAGTGTAGTCATTTGTAATCCTTGACATAGACAATTTTTCTTTCAAATAGCAGCTAATATCTGAAAAGAAAGAAAAAAGATGCTATTTTTTTCGGATGTAAGTACAAAAAAACTGTAGTTTTACAATCAAACATTGTAAAAACACAGATTTATCTGTGAATATTCTTTATAGTTTTGGCCTGTTTTTTTTTTATTTTTTTTTTTTACAGTTAATATAAATTAACAGTTTCTTTCTGTAATTTAATAAAACAGAAAAAAATCAGAAAATTGATCTGTAAACAATAAAGATAACAGAAGAAATATTTAATACTCATTTGTAATCCCTAAAATAAATATTTTTTCTTTCAAATAACTGCAAATATCTGAAAATACAGAAAGAAAGTGCAGTTTTTTAAAATTTAAGTTCAATAAAAAAAACTCAAATTTTCTGTCAAACACTGTAAAAGAACATATTTTTTATGTGAATATTATTTACAGTTTTGACCAGTTTTTTAAAAAAAATACATTTAACATATAAATGACCACTTTCTTCCATGATTTTACAAGTGTTTTTTCCTGTAATTTAATGCAACAGAGAAAATCTGTAAAATAACAGTCCATTTTTTTTAAAAACTACTTTTTTTCACAGTGCATCCACAGCCAAGATCATATTTTTTTGACTATAATCAGCTGAAAATGCCATTCTAAAATACAAATTTCTAGTAATTTTTGAACATTACAACATTTCAAGATTTTTCGAGCTCTTTTTTTCTTGCACGCCACTGCCAGTTTGTTTTTACAGATTTATTTTTACAGTGTAATACAGAAGCAGCTCTTAATATTCCCAGAGATTGGATGAGCAGCGAGACGTTGACCTCTGGGTCAAACGTGTGTTAAAAGCAGCAGCTCAATGGGCCTTTAGAGGAGGGACTGAACTCCTCAGAGCAAATGAATTCATCAATAACCATGGAGATGTACAGCAGGAAGCCTCAGGGAACCGTTGGGCCGCAGCGCTGATACCTTCACAACACCCGCTGCACGTGCACACATGCATGTCAGAGCGCTGAAACCCTCCTGCATGCCGTCGCAGACATTTGTGCCGCTGCGCCTCCATCAGTCAGACAGATGATGACATTTTCAGCACAAGACACACATAAAAAAACACGGTCACGTTTGATGCGCTGACATTTTGTTTCCACAATGGTGCCGGTTGCCTCCTGTGGGACGTAAAAGGTAAAATGAAACAAATCAAAACATCTCCCGGAAACTCTGCAGGGACAATTAGATTTTTTATTTTTTGACATTTTCGGGGAGCTATCTGGATAAAAATTGGCTTTTATCTGATGAGGATTTTTCCCTCGCTGTCTCAAAAAAGAGAGATGCCAAGCTCTGGGATTTAGACGATTTGACAAGGAAGATTACTTGGCATACAGTAAATCACCCTCACAGTCCTATTTACAGCTCGGGGAAGCTGAGAGAGGGAGAGTGAGGGCAGCGGGAGGAACTGGCTTTCCTAATGAAGTCATCTCCAAACTGGTCACATCTCACAGAGGCTGCCTGGATTCCTCCAGGGAAGCTGTCTTCCTCTCAATCTGTCTTCCTCTCTGGTGGAGAAGCCTCTGGCCTCAGCCTGCACATCCAAGCATGTCGCTCTGTTTCCTTCGTATGCACAAACAGACACTTGGCCTCCTGTAGAGAACACTGTGAGAAGGACACGGTTTGTGTAGCGGAGAAAACAAAGGATGTAGAGGTTCAGCTTTCAAGAGCCAAACCCACTGGTGGGCTTAAAGGGTATGTTTGCTTTTAAAAAAATACTAAAGTTACATCATTTGTCAGAGCTGGAAACTGTAAAAACAGAGGATTGCTGGATTTTGAACTTTCGAGTGATTCTTTTACTACTCCTGTGCTGTTTGTTTGCGAAGTGTAACCAAGTCTAAGCTAAAAATCATAATTTTTTAAATCAAAATCACTTTATTCCGCATGTGTCATTTACAAATTTGGCAAAAATTGACCGTTTGTATTAACCACATTCTGTAAAAAATGAAAAATTCTGTGTTCCTTGGCACAAATGAGAAGACTTTAGTGACTCGACTGTGACCAACAGTCACATGGCAAAAATTCGAAGACTTTTTGGGTGAATTGCAGGTAGTGTTTACACTGACCACATAGGAGATATGCATGGAAACAAAGTAAAAATAGTAAAATATCTATAGTAGGTAGAGTCACTATTTTTTTCCAAGTATTGGTTACACCTTTAAGATAAATATATAATAATAGAAAAATAAAATCCTAAACTGTAAAAACAGAGATAATTGCCAGATTTTGAACTTTCTGATGGTACTGTAACTACTTGGGTTGTTTGATCAGGAAACTTACCCAAATCTAAGGGAAGAATCGTGGTATTTCATCAAAATCACTTTATTCCGCATGTGTCTTTTTAAAAAAATTGCCAAAAATCAACCATTTGTGTTAGCCAGATTCTGAAAAAAATAAAAAATATCGTCGCTCTTTGGCGCAACGGAGAAGCCTTTAGTGACTCAACTGTGACCAAAAGTCGCAAGGCAAAAATTCTGAGACTTTTTGGGTGAATTGCAGGCAGTGTTTGCACCAAACACATAGGAGACAAGCATGAAAACAAAGCAAAAATGTAATTTGTAAAATGTGTATAGTATAAGTAATCAAAGAAATTCAACTTTCCTTTTTCGGCTGAGCTGCAGGCAGTGTTTGATTCCAATTTTCAATTTTTGTAACAATTTATTTTTTAGGATATATGGTATTACAAGTAAGTTAAACTGCACAAAAGACATTTTTAGTTCTCTCTACCTCTAGTCGTGGTTGTTCTGTTTCCATAGAGGTGCAGGACTTTATATTGCAGTGAAAAACGACTCACGGTGCGTAAAAAAGGTGGAAGAATTCTATGAAATTCTGTAGCTGAAATACCAGACTTTTTTTCTACCAAAGGAAACATTACGTGGCAGTTGTTCAAGTAAATACTTTTATATTTTTTTAGGTAAATTGTGATGCTGGAGGGGATTAATGCTACGTAAAGGAGTCAGAAAAGAGAAATTCCTCCATCCTCCTCCGTCCTCCTCTCTTCCAACAGTTAAACAAACACACTCACACTATCCATCAGGTCAGTTATTCCTGCAGACACACACATAAACACCTCACGTAGGCACAAAGAACACACATGTAGGACACACTAACGCAATTTGGCCGCTTGGCAAACCTCATCCCACCACGCTGGATTCATCATGTGGCTTCAAATATGCAAGAATCTGACTTTATAGAAACCTGAAGCTGACGAATCATTCAGTGGATCCCTGTTTTGTATGCAAACATTTGACCTTTTGTCCATATTTAGCGGCTACAGTCAAACCGGTGACGTGTCGTTGGAGCAAAATAGCCGAGTCGGACTAAACTGCATTGGAAAGCGGTGCCAAAGTCAATTAAGGTAAAAAGCCGCTGGCACGGATGCATAGCTGCGTGTGTGTGTGTGTGTGTGATTGATGTGTATGTTGTTGCCTGTGTTGTCTTTGTGTGAATGGATAGCGGCGTGGCATATTTCGCTGCATGTGTGCGCGCCGAGATGTTCTCTTGGCTCTCCCAGCCCTTGTCAGGAAGAATTAGGGCAGCGCTCTTAGAGGAGCGGAGAGAAAATACGTGCTGCTGATGCTTCCCTTCAGTATGAAAGAGATGTGTGTGTGTGTGTGTGTGTGTGTGTGTGTGTGTGTGTGTGTGTGTGTGTGTGTGTGTGTGTGTGTGCGCACGAGGAGGGACTGCGCTTTTTCTTCACACACTCGAGCAAATGAACCAAATTGGGTAAAAATGAAGAGGAAGGAGGGAAATAATGGAAGCAGGAAAGATGCAGGTACCTGTGGCATCGTGCTCAGCGACCTGTTGAGAACATCTGAGCATGCCCAGTTCGCTCCTCTTTGCTCTACATGTTTCCAAGAATATTCCTGGGCTGTTGCTAAGCGTGGCGGCACACACAGCGACGAGTCGTGCAGCGTTGTGTGAACTAAAATCGCACAAAAATGACCTCAAAACGTTTAGATACCATCAGCATCGGTGTAAAAATGAATTTTCAAGCAGATACTTAAGAGAATCCTTCAGTCGGAAGCGTTTGTGTGATAAATTGGCCGTGTTAGCTTGTCCTTAAAGCTCCAGTAAACATTATTTTTTATCGTTTAATCAGATGACTCCTGGTGACCCCCTCAGCGTAAACACTCCAAGCTGCCCTCAGCTCATTGTGGCTTTGATTGTGCTTGGCAGGTCTGCAGCAAAAAGATACTGAAGTACTGAATCTTTTTTGTTGAATTCCTCAGGTTTTGGATGTATTCTGTTTGTCAAATGTCACATATGACCCCAGTAACACGTGATACCTGGCATTAATAGGATCTGTCATCTCTAATCTGCTGCATTGTGATCAGATCTAAATATGTAAATGTGTTCTGCAGCAGCGACAGACGTGTCAACATAATGCATCTCAGGTTATTTGAAGCTGAAGAAGGAGGACTTCCAGTTATTGGTACTGCCTTCTGTTTTCAGTGTTTTTGTTGAAGCTGAAAGGAAGAGGTGAAGTTGGAGGACTTCAAAATGTGGGTAGATTTGTATTTTAATGTGGTCATGCTGAGATATGATGTCTTCTGCAGATCCGCTCACATTGTCCTCCTGAGTCCTGAGCTTTTAATGTATGAAACAATAAATTCACCAGTGTGTGACATCGCTTAAAACTTTATTATAATGTCTGTACTTGGCTGTAGAAAAACAAAATGCAAACAGTGCAACATTTTGTAACTTTTTGGAACTTTCCTTGCTCCGTGCTACAACTAGGAACTATTTGTTGATTCCCCGTCGCTCCTGGGTGAACCTGAGAAGACTAGTGGGTCAGTGCGAGGTACAATAATAATAATATACAATAATTGCATCTCAAAAAGTGCCAAATTAATTGAAAATCATCATGCTACAACATTTTTTTCTGCTTCATACAAAGGAAAACTTGCACGATTCCTCATTTTTCATTACTATTATGCAAAACAAAATCCAACACAAAGAATTTGCTCCAATTTAAGCGTTATCTTTGATACACTGATTTTTTTTTTTATTTTATTTTTTATTTTTTTATCTTATTCAGAAGACACAGGGTTTGTTGCAGGCCCACATGTGCACAGAAACTGAAAAGGAAGATTTAGTTGCAAAAAAGAAACGCAATGTCACTTGTAAGGCTGACAAGTGAAACTAAAAGTCTTTTATATTTAATTTTTATTATTTATCTACCTGTATTTTTATTAATAACATTCTGTACCATGACCTATACTTGCTTGTCCTTTTTTTGATGAGTTTTACTTGATTTTTATTATGTTAGCAACATTTTATCAGTTTCCTGAAGGACCTTTTCCTCTATCTAAAAAAAAAAATAGCTAATTTACTACAAATGAAAATGATTATTATTTGACGCTTTACATCAGTCAGTCAACTTGTATTTACTGAAATTAAATTCAATATATTAATTGGATGTTAATCATGATAAAGGTTTGGCTTCCAGCAATTAAATTACATAGAATTGAATTGACATTTAAAATGCTCTGCTCATAGAAAACAGCCTATGTACATAAAGTCAGCTGGCTTCAACTTCATAAATGTGACATTGCAACGTCTTTGACTGTTTTCTAAGTAATTTTAACTAGATTAACAAGATTCAGGTAAAAAAAAAACAAATTCTGCACTTTTTGGCTGAACTACACTGATGTACATGTCAATGCCAGGTTTGTTCAGTTTTTCTGTAGTAAGACATCAAAGAAATTCAACTTTGATTTTATTATTATTATTTTAAAGATTTATGGCATTATGACTTAATTATACTGCAGAGAAGACTTTTTTTTTCTACCTGTAGCCATGGTTATGCTGCCTCTTTTGAGGTACAGGACTTTAGATTTTAGTAAAAAAAAAAAATAATAATAATAATAAATTTAAAAAAGAAAAAGCAACGTGATGTGAGCAAAAAAAAAAAAAGAAGCAGAAACTGCTCGGAGTTAAGAGGGCTAACATCAACAAACAGTTTTTACTGAGTGCGTAGTGTGAAATCCAGATTATTTTAAAGCTAGCAGCTTGTTTCCTATGATCTCTTGGTATTTTTAACAGCCAAACTGGGATTTTCTGGCTGTTCAGTGATTGTGAAAAGTTACACCAACATTCATCGTATAGAGAAATTTAAAAAACCCGATAAAAATAAGACGTCAGTGTTATTTTTATTAGCTTTCTTGATGTGTACTTTGTTTAGCGCTGTGTTTGCGTTGCTGATTTGTTAGTGTTTGCGATCTTTAGTCTGAATAACTGAGCATTAATGGGTATTAATGAAGTAATATTGCTGGTTTTAAGTTGTGTGTGTGAGAGCTTGTGCATCAGTGATGTAAGCTGAACTGGAAAATCATTGTTGGCTATTTTTAACAGCTAAACTGGGTTTCTTTGGCAATTTAGAGATGAAATTACAGTGCCACATATCAAGTATAGAAAAACATGTGCTTTTTATTGACATATAGTATGTCTCAGTGTTATTTTTGCATTGCTGATGCATCAACTTGATATCTGACTTAATGTATCCCTGTTTTAGTAGGTCAGTCATGATGAAACAATATTACCTGGGCAGTTTTAGTCATTTGTGTGTGTTTGCAGGAGAACAGAGCTGAACTGGAAAACCATCAGAGCGTGTTCAGGTTGCTGCATGTGTCTCTACATGTGTGTTACTGTATCTAGTTCAGTCGGATGCTGTCGCCTATTCAGGTCACGGTCAAACTGAGACGGAAACAGACAGAATTAGAGAGGGAGAGAGTTAGAAAAGGAAGAAGAAGAAGTAGTAAACCAGTAGACAGAACAGGAAGCTCTGGGCTCTCACTGAGAAAAGCCCTTTTCCCCTGAGAGCAGGACAGGACAGGAGACAGGGAGGACTCGGAATCGATGATTACTGCAGTAATACGGAGGAGTTAAAGGATCAGAGAATGATTGAAGATGCGTGGAAAGCTCAAGTAAGGACAGGAGAGGTGAAAACAGGATACGACACAACACAGCTTTGAAGAGCGAGCATGAAAAGAGCGATAAGTGGAGCAAAATGAACAACTGTATAGTCTGCAAATAGCCACAAACACCGCTGACATGTAGCTTTGTCAGAAAAATATTATTTGTAATGGTTTTTGCATTCAGTTTAAGAGAAATCGACAAGGCTTTTGTGCATGTTGTATGTTATTTGACCCCTAATAAAATAGCGCCTTCGCTATGTATTTACATGCAGACTGTAGAAAAATCTGTGAAAAATAATCAAAACATTACAATAAAAACTGGAATGTTCAAAAACTGGAATAAAAACTGAAAATAACCCAAATATCTGTAAAATATTGATATTGTAGTTGATTTAAATACAGTGTAATTGTATGGTTAAGAATGAATTAATATTTGTTTAAAAAAATCTGTTTTTTAGTCGACAGTATTTGCAGTTATGCTCCCCCTCTCCCCCCCTTTTTTTACAGCTAACATGTAAACTAATACTTTCAATCTGTTATTTTACAATATTTATTAGCTAAAATAAAAAATAACAGGAAAAACATGATATATACATACATTTTCTTTCAAATAAATGCAAATATCTGTCAAATTGAGCTGTTTTTGCTAAATTAATACAATATGAATTGTACAATTTGGTCAAAATGTTCATGTTGTGTGTAAAAAAAAAGAAAGAAAAAATGTGAAAATGTTTAAAAAACTGTAATGTTCAAAAACTGTAATAAAAACATAAAATAACCCAAATCCCTCCAAAATAATGATATTTTAACTGATTTAAATGCAGTGTAATTTCATGGTCACACACTGAAGGAATTAGTAATTGTAAAAAGAAAATAATAATGATTAAACAAAAAGAGATTTTTCAGTGGATATTATGTATAGTTTTGTAGATTTTTTTTAAACATTTAACATATCAATTAATACTTTGAATCTGTTATTTTAGTATATTTATTAGCAATAATTTAATAAAACAGGGAAAAAGATATAGATATAAATAATTTTCCTTTCAAATGATGGCAAGTATCTGTTAAATAGAGCCATTTTTGCAGAACTTATATAGTAAAAGTTGTACAATTTGATCAAATGTAAAAAAAAAATATATATATATATTTTTTGACAATTTTGGCCAGTTTTTAAAATTTCATTTAATTTAATTAAATTTTATTTTTTGTGCCAAATGAATACTTTCTTTCTGTGAGTTCAGAGTTATCAAAGCAGGGAAAATCTATGTATCTGTAAAATATGTATGTGTGTGTATATATATATATATATATATATATATATATATATATATATATATATATATATATATATATATATATATATATATATATATATATATATATATATATATATATATATATATATATATATATATATATATATATGTATATATATATATATATATATATATATATATTACATACATGGATACTGCAATCAATATAAAAAGTTATTCTGGAGCCCCTTTATAATGACCAGGAATGATGCATCAGGCATCTTTGATAAATCCAGTACACTCACATAAAGTCAGAGTTGTTGAGGTGATTACACTGTGAAGCTCAAGAGAACATCTGAAGCGCTGAAGATGAAATGTCATTCACTTAAAGACGCCTTTGCATCAGCAGCAGCAAAAACAGCCCAGATTAGCACCGACTTGAGTCATAGCAGCTACATTTCGTAGCTCCACGTTCTTTGGCTTTTAAACCCCCTCCTTCTTCACGCTCTCAACTTTTCTCTGTGCCTGTTCTTAAGCCTGGACTCCAAATAGAGTCCAAACGACAGAAATAGAGCAGATTAAGACACAGTTTCCAACTGACACACACAAAAAGAAGCTTCCTTTTGCTGCTCTCGCACAGTTTGGGGACTAATTAGATGTCTTGCTTCTCTTCCTCTGTGTGCAGCTCTTTCACTCAACACCTGTATTTTTTTGTTTTTGTCTCGCAACTCCTCTTTCCTCTTCACTTTTCTGTATTTCCTCTGTTACTGTCTCCTCTCCTCTCCTGCCCTCATCATGGGCTAAAAAGTCAATTTATTTCTGTAACATAGGAGAGGGTTGTGCGGGTCCCAGAGAGGGAGGGATTTTTTTATTTTTTATTTTTTTGCTGTTGTGTCGTCAAGGTAACACACTGTCAGGGACACTACGGCCTCTCGAGCTGGTTGAAAAGCACAGCGAATGTATTCATTAATTTAAAAATAGGAGGGGAGGAATGAAAGGGAGAGGAAGGGAATAAAGAGGTAGGAGAGATGAAGGGAAAACGGATCAAGACAAGGATGCAGCTTGGAACAGAAATGCCCCGGCACTGATGGCATCCCCCCTGCTCGAGTCGAGTGGGGAGAAAAAAAACAAAAAAAACACATGCAGCGGCTGTCAGTCAAGTCAGTCAAGTGGCCCCAATTGGCTGTCAGCAGTTGCCATGGTAACCGCCTCCCCATACTACCCCATGCTGTTATCACGCAGCTCTCCCCTATGAGCCGATGCACAGAGGTGTGTCTCCAGTTTGTGTGTGAGGCGAACAGAGATAAACTCCACTCTGGAGCTCCGTCAGACATTTCATATAATTAGAGAGTTTTCATATCAGCTGAAGATGCTGCTTCACCATCTCTGTTCTTCTTACAACTCTCTGAACTGCAAAGACCACCAGTGGGGTCTGAAAGGCACTTCATCTTAAACGAGAGGAGTGTTAACCAGATATTGTAAAACCAAAAAGAATTATTTGATTTTCAGCTTTTCAGCTGTCACTGAAGGTATCATATGGAACAGTTTAACCACATTTTAGCTTGAAATTGTGATATTTAATAAAAAGAAATCACTTTAATGTACTTGTCGTGTTCAAAAATTTGCCAAAAATAACTAATTTATTCTAACCAGAAAGTGTACATAGCTAAAAATTCTGCACTCCTCGGTGTAACCATGAAGGCGTCAGTGATTCAGCTGCGACCAACAATCATGCAACAAAAATTCAGGGAGTTTTCACCTGAACTTTAGGCTGTGTTTACGCAAAGCAAATAAAAGACAAGCATGGAAACAAATTAAGAATGTAAGTAGTATGTAGAGCTACTGTTTTTTTCAGTTTGGTAACACGTGGATACTTTGAAAATGTTGTACATGCTAATTTCAGTTTTTTCGATTTAGCTAAAATAAATAATCCACATATTAAACTTTTTTTTAAACGATTCATGGAATTACGACTGTGTAAAAAAAAACTCATTTGGGGAAGTTAGAATCAATTTTGACATTTTTCTTCATAAAAAATGACTCAAACCAATCGATCGATTGTTATTGTCAACCATTTACTCGTTGACAACTTGCACATTTATTGATTATTCATGACAGCTCTACACTATACTGCAGCTACACCAACATGGCAGACTAGGTTAGTACATCAGATGATACTTTTAGTTTTTTAACACTTAATTTTATACATTTTCAGCCTATAGACATACCAAATAATAATTTGTGATTTGTAATTTAATTTTAATACATTATTTTGCTTTTTTAAAAAAAAAAACATTACAGCGCTCATTTTTAACACACTCTTGCTACTTTTTTTTTTTTATTTAGTGGATTTTTACATTACAATGTCCTAGATAGCTGCTGACAAGCTGCTAGGTGGAGTTTGCTGTCCTAAGGATTGGTACATGACGTCTTGGTCATATGGAAGTGTCACTGCCTGCACAGCACGGCGGTGGCATCATCATGTACTGATCCTTAGCTTCATATCACACTCTACTGAAAGATCCTCTGTGCTTAAAAATGCTAAGGACAATGCAACTTCTGTGGACGCTACCGCTTGATTCGAAGAAAAAGACATTTCTGAATTCTCTTTGCTTGGAGCCATGGTTGTGCTGTTTCCATGGAGTTACATGAATTTGTATTCCAGTAAAAAAAAAAAAATGAGCCCACAATGAGTAAAAATGTGACAACTGTTTCCTCATCCTCTGTTTTTTTTTTTTACTTGCTCATGGGAGTCTGAAGGAAAAGAGCACCAAGAAGTGTCTTCCCTACCTACCTAGTATCAGATTTCACTTGTTGTTGCGGTGACTGACAGCTGTCGCAGGTGATGCGTCAGCGATAAGGCCGCGATGGCAGAGGACTGCACTGGTGGAGCTCAGCCTCAGGGGAGGAAGCTCGGTTTGACAGCAATCTGAGATCAGCACTGTCATATTTGCCTTTGACGTTGTGTCAGTGATGCTGCCTGTGACTTTTGCTTGTGTATGTGTGGACTATAGAAGAAATGTGCAACTGAGAGGTAGAACGTCAGAATAAAGTTGAGAAAAACTTTGTTCCAAATGCATGAAATGAATTAAAGTTAAAATCACTAATCCAAACCCTAGGCGTTTGGAAGACAGTTCGATAAAAAAATGAAATAGCTTCAGAATATTACTGAAGTTGCCCTTTTACAATAAAATAAGCTTGTATTAGGTCTCCTACTAATGTCTGTGTTAATTGTCAGTAAATTTTCTTTTCATTTTTTAAGTCAAACATTATAAAACGGTGTTCAAACGCCACCATAATATCTTTAAACCCTGGATGATATCTTCAGATATCTCGTTTTATCTGCACCAAAAGGTCCCGATGATTAATCTGTAATCAAGATAGCAGCTCATTAATTTTCTCTTGATTAACTCATCATTGCTGGCATATTTGTTTTGATGGCTTAAGTGATACCAGTGGTGACCGATGGTTAATTAGTTGTAAATGAATGATATAGATGTCATTTTTAATTAAATATCAACGATACAGATCACAGTTTTAATTAAATATGTAGTGTTCGTGAATGCATCAGCTCTCGGGTGAAGCGTCTAGTCTGCTGGAATTTCACTAAGAAGAAGTTCATCTGTCCTGCTTTTATAATCCACTGTGGGCATGTTTTGTGAAACAAAAACATGTGCTGCAGCTATTTTATCTGTTAGCTGGTGGCTTCTGTTTTCCATTTAACCCAATATATCGCTAAAATAACACCATTTATCGGAGCCTGAAACTGTGAGGTCAAAAAGAACTGTCAGATTTTCAATTTTCAAATGGTCTTTGAACTACTCATCTGAAACTATTCTGAGTTTAAAGTTGTGATATTCCATCAAAATCACTTTATTCTACAAGTTGCTTTTAAAAATGTGCCAAAAATGAACCGTTTGGATTAATCTAGTTCTTTAAAAAACTAAAAATTCTCCACTCATCAGTGTAACTCCAAAGCCATTTGTGATTCAACTGTGGCAAACGGTCACTGGACAAAAATTCATGGAATTTTTGGAAGAACTGCAGGCTATGGTTACACACGGCATTAAATTGTAAACAAGTTTTGAATTTTTTTTTCTTAATCGCCTGTCACTCTTTTTTACTTTACGTACACTCTTTTTTTTTTACTACAATATAAAATCCTGCTTCTCTATAGAAACAGCACAACCCTAGCTAGATGTAAGGGGAGCTCAAAAATGCCTTTTGTACAGTATGACAGTCATATATCCATAAATCATTAAAAAAGCAGAGAAAAATGTAATGTTTGAATATTGATTTAATTTAAAAAATTAAAAACCTTAAATCAACTGTGTGCAAAATTTTTCCAAGTGCCCACAGGTGTTAGCAAAAAATAAAACAAAGGTGACTTTGTACTTTAGATATTTTACAACTTATTTTTTTCAATTTGTTTCCATACCTGTCTACTATCTAATTTATTTAAACACTGTCTGCAGTTCATCCTAGTTCTGCTAAAACTCACTTGAATTTTTGTCTCATGACTTTTGGACAGAGATGAGCCATTCATGGATTCACATGTGTAATGAAAATTGCAGATTTTTTTTCTGTTTTTGACAGAATCTGGTTGGAACAGATTATTTGTTTTTGGAGAATTTTTAAATGCGACATGAAGAATAAAGTGATTTTAAGCTCAGATTTGAATACATGTCCCTGATGAATATTCGTAGGACCTTTGGTGAGTTGGAAAACAGGGAATCCTTTCTGTTTTGCAGTTATTGGCTCTGATAGATGGTGGAAATCTGTTGATTTTTTTTAGGGTTCTTCATCACATTAATTAACAGATTGCAAAAAACATGCAAAATGAACCCAATTAAGGCCCATTGAAGCCAGTACTGAGTTAGTAAAAGTATACAATGTCCACGTAAATGTGCACGTAACTACCTGTTGGTGTGTGCATCTACAATGGAGTGTAATCAGTGGTTAAGTATGGGTTCAGAGGGGCCTTAAAGAAAAGAAGGTGGTGTGTGAATGAACAGCAGTGGAATGAATGGCAGCCAGTGGAAATGCCAAAGGTGGTGTTTTTGTGAGGAAGGATGAGAGAGAGGATTCATGTAAACACACCAAAGCTGAAAGCCTCTGGGAAATGTATCGGAGAAATCAATATTTCAGGAGGCGCCGCTGGCCCTTCGCTTTCTCCGCAGTCGCCCCTTTGGTTGAAATAAAGCAATGTAGTGGTGCTTAGTGTTACTAGCGAGAGATTATAGTGTATTTTTGGGAAACTCTCAGCTAAAAATACAAAAACTGTTTCAGTGCGGTGCGTTTATTCCGGCAGACCTCTCTGTGACTCGGATGGAAGCTTTCAGCTTTCAGCTGGATGAAAAGAGAGAGAGAGAGAGAGAGAGAGAGAGAGAGAGAGAGAGAGAGGGAGCCATGACTCATTCACATTATCCTCTGAAGTGGAAATCCTGAAAACGTGTCTTACTCACACATACAAAAACACACATTCGAGCAGGGGGGAGCCCAGGAGCCCTTTCGGAGTGCCACCATGTGTGATGTGCTTGAAGCAGCAGCCCGTCGAACGCTGTGGAGCCGCAAAATCGCTCTAAAAACGGAGGGAAAAGTGTATTTTAGCTCAACTGTACCACCAACTCAGAGGAGGGAAGTTAGTCCTAATCATGACACAAATGGTGCCACAATTTTTTTTGCAGTCCAGGTTTATTCAAACATGGTGCAAGATGGTGAAAGTGGTTTCTTACCTACAGTCAGGTCCATTAATATTTGGACATTGACACAATTTTTAGCATTTCGGGTCTGTACACCACCACAATTTAGATTTAGATTTTTAAAGATTTATTGGTATTTACACGTAGTTCATTGGTGCTCGAGAGCAAAATGAGTGTCTTCAGTCGATAATCAGAGATTGCTTTATCTCTCTGAACCCCAAAACCCACTGGCATGTTTGAAAAGCATTTTGTCTTTCCAAAAAATCTCCAAAATTACGCCACTTACCAGAGCCAGAAATGGTAAAAACACATAGAAACGTAATATTTTCAACTTTTAGACACTCTTTGAATCATCTGATCATGTGTAACATCCGATTCTGTCAGAAAACATAATCAAATTCAAGTTTAAAATCATAATATTCTTTTAAAATCACTTTATTCTACGTCTCATCAAAAAAAAATGCCAAAAATGAACCATTTGCTCAATTCAAGTTGACACTTTCTATTTTTAGACTATGTAGTGTTGCACCCTAACCAAGATTAATAAAGGATTTTCATTTCCTCAAGTCAACAAGACCTTTGATTGATTTTTCCATTACCTGATATGAGTTTTGTTTTTCATATTGACTGTCAATAAATGTTCACCCTGTTCACTGATTATTAAAGTTAGTGTTTCCAGCTGTGAAGCAGAAAAAGGGAAGACGGTTGAAATTTTTGGGCCGCAGCCAAGAAAAGGAGGAAAAGTAGGTTGCATGAATGTAGGTTGCATAAAGCTGCATTGTACAGAGTCAGACACAAAGTTTGGACTTTTTAGCTGCTGCCTTTACTGCAATAATGAGTGGATTTTTGGTCATTTTGAAATGATGAGTCATTAAGATTTTAATTTTGCTTTTTTTTTAACCCTTCAACCTGCTCTTGGGTTTGAAAGGCATCTTTTTGTGTAAAAAACTTGTAAAGTCACACCATTTATCAGAGCCGGAAACTGTAAAAGCTGAAAAAAATAATTGGATTTTTAATTTTCCCAACAGCCCTTGAACTATTCATTCTTATAAAATGAACAAATCTCAAATCGAAATCTGTTTATTTTAATGGAATTTAAAAAAGTCAAAAATGAATGGTTTGCTCCAAACAGATTCTGTAAAAAACAAAAAAATCTGTGCTTTTTACTGCAACTTTAAAGCCATTAGTGACTCAGTTTGGATGAACAGTAATAGGACAAAAATTCAGGGGCCTTTCAGCTGAACTGCAGGCTGTGTTTACACAGTACAGATTGGAGCAAGTATGGAAACAAATCTAACCAGATTCTGTCAAAAACTAAAAATTTTGAGGTTCCTTATCACACCTGCGGGGCCAACAATGACTCAAATCTGACAAACATAACAAAGTCACTTAACAAAGATCCTGTATTTCTTTGACTTCATTAGGCTAAACTGCAGGCTGTGTATGCACAGAGCAAATAGGAGACATCAAAAACAAAATTAATACATAAATAGTAAAGTATCTAAAGTATGTGGAGCCATCTTTTTTCCCAGTATTAGTGAAACCTCTGGGCACTCGGAAAAATTCTGTACCTGGTAATTCCAAATTTTTGTAAAATAAATAATTGTGATTTATAGCATTCTAACTTTGCTGTACGCCACCACAGAACCATAGAGGTTTCCACAGAGGTGCGTGGCTTTAAAATGCAGTGAAAAAATAACCCACAGTGAGTAAAAATGTGTCAGGAGCAAAGAAAAAACACTCAGAGTGTTAAAGAATGTAAACAGGATTGTGAATTGAAAGGTGTTGGCCATTTCAGTGTGAACCGGGGAGGAAACCACAGTCACACCTTCAGCGTTTGCTCTGTGAGTGATTTGTGGCAGGAAACTCAAACAGCAGACTGACCTAGAATGTGCAGCTTCACCTACATACTGCAGATAGCTGCTTCGAACAGCTCAACACTTGAAGTCTTTGACGTGACGACAAATTGTTGTGCATTTGCTACGAGATCTGAGTGAGAGAATGAGCTGTAAAGTAACAGCGAAGAAGGAGAAAAGATGCCAGGAGTGGTTTTACTTTGAAAGCAAACACATTAGAGTGAGACAGATATAGAAATGTCATAGATGTGATGAGTTGTCAAGCTCAGGCAAGTGAAAAGAAAGAAGTACACACAGAAACAGATAGAGGATAGAAGTGACACCGAGCTGCAGCCTCTCCAGCCACTGATGGTTTCACGGCTTTGTCTCAGAGCCTTTAAAAGTCCCCCACAATCCCTGGGATTCAGAGGATAAAAGAAGCATTACTTATTGTTTCGTGGCCTTTCTGCTACCAAAAAACGCCACAGCAGGTTAAATAGACAAAGAAAAAGATGGTGAAGAAGATTTTAATCCTCGAACAACTTAGTGATCCTGTTCTTTCTTGTTCTCTTCTCTATACACCTTTAGCTGCAATCACCATCATTCATCTCATTATTCAGAAATCAGAATTAATGATAAGATCGGGCCATTTAACTTTCCTCCAGGCTCTCGTCTTTCCCCTTTTGGGGGAACATAAATTCTGCACGACTATATTAATGTCCACATCGGCCAAAATTCAGTGAGACGGAGAACAGAACAAAGCATCAGAGAATATCGGCTTAGACCACATAATTGTGAAGAAATGAGGAATTTAGAAAGTCTGAAACCTCTCAATCCTTAGTTATTATTGAGGTTGTTATTGTGTTGTTTGTACTGATTCTTGTCATTGCTCTGGCTGCACGAATGTGGGAGTATCAGTCCCAAACTCAATCATTCCAACAGAGGAGGCAATTCTTTTGAAGTCAGTCGCTATTATATGTTTTTATCAACAAAAAAAAAGTTCCTTTAACAGGTGGATGCTGTGGTTTTGAACAAATGTTACATAATCAGGGGCAAATAGACTATTTTCTTATGCAGATTAACATATATTTGGGTGGAAAAACACATTGTAACTGTAGCAGTGTTTCCATAATATACTGTCTTTTTATATGCATTTTATATGCAACATTTCTTAAATGCTTCCTAAATTTTGAAAATGTAACGTTTTTTTTGCTCATTTGAGGTGATTTTTTTTTTCCAGGTTCTAAACCCCAAAAACTGCCAATGAATTTGAAAGTTGTTAAATATTTCACTATTTGTCTGAACCAGAAACTGCAAAAACAGAGCGAAATTATCAGATTTCCCGTTTTCCAAAAGTCCTTGAACTCCTCATGTGTGACATGCTGTTTCATCAGAAGATGTAATCATACATGCCACATTTAAAATTCCTCCCGAAATAAACCATTTATTCTAATCAGATTCTGCAAAAAAAAAACGTGTTATTCAGCAGTCACATGATGATAATTCACAAACTTTTCCGCTGAACTGCAGGTTGTGTTCAGTTAGCTTCATGAAATGTGTCCAGTACTGACTGAAATGAAAGAACAATTACAACTTACCTGATTAAAAACAATTCCTGAAGAATTCTCTACATCTTTGTCTTCGAGATGACCAAGGCCACTGTTTTTTTTTCTTTCCTCCTTCTTCTACTCTGTTTATTACAGCCATGTAGCTTCTGTCGCCACCTTCTGATGACACTATGGAGCCTAGATAGCAGCAATTAGGCCTAATTTGCAATTTCTTCTTTTGGATTTTTTTTCCATCACTGCAAAAGTTTACCTGACAGTCACATGAAAATACATAAACAGAGTGTGATGTTAACATGTCGACTCGGCCATTCGCTTCCTGCATATAAATGGTAAAGGAATTGTATTTCTAACCATTTTTTCCCTTTTGTGTCTTTACAGAAACCTGCTGGACAGAGACACTTTCTCCAAATCAGACCCAAGTAAGATCCACCACCTCTCAAGTTTGTGTTACTGTCAGTGCATGCTGGTTAATTCAGGTGGTAAAAAAATACATAAAAAGCCTTTTTAGTTTTATTTATAGTCTGAATTCACTTGAATAATATAGGTATATAAGAGAAAATGGCATGAAGAAAGAGAAAAGAAATAAAGAACAAATGTTAAAAGGGTAGAAAACAAGGGGAATAAGTGCACTGAAAGCTTAAATTCATTAGCATTTGAATGAAGGTCTATTCTTTTGCCATATGTAGCTGTGAGTCAGTCCTTACATCTGTAAGTGTGTTTTTTTTTCCCACTAAATGTGTTGTCTTGGCTCGAGGCAGGTCTGACTAATGCAGGAAGTCAACTAAGTAGCTTCTCCTTATTGATGGACAGTATTTGTGGCGATTCTGCTCTACTCTCCCACTGCTCAGATCAATATAATAATAGTGTCAGGGCCACAGCAGTCAGAATTCAACATTACCGAAAACGCACTTATTTGTTTCCTTTGCAAGAGTTAGTGGAGGAGATCAATATGCCAGAACTGTGTGCTCGAAACTTGACTTTTGTGAGACTTGGCTGCACTTACCTTGAGGTTGCATCAAGAGGTTGTTTGATTTATTCCACCCCTGCAACTGTAGAATTGTGTTTTGCTTCTTGCAGAAATTTAAACTCACTGCCCATTCTGTGGGTCTAGCTGATGTATTAGAGATGTTCAGTCCATGCATAATCTCTATAAAAATGAACCCATGTCAACTCAGTGATGCAAAATATGTAACTTCCTTGATAAAAGCACATGAAAAGCCACAGAAACAGTCATCATGTTGACTGCTGAGGTATTAGCCTCGTGTGCAGCTAATTTTGCACTGAGCTGAACTTGGCAACTGAACAAACAGTGATGCATTCGCTTACTAATGTGCGTGCTGAAATACATTTTAACCCTCTGAACTCCAAGTGGTTTCCGAGCGTTTCTTTCTCCCTTGTCAGGTTTTTATTTGTACTTACTATGGGCTCATATTGCACCTTTATTAAAACACCACAAATACAGCAGGAAGTAGAGAGACCTCAAAAAGTCTTCTGTGCAGTATTACAAATGTGTAGTGCCATAAATCATAAAAAGTGGAATTTCGTCTAATATTTATTTTTTTAAATCTGAAAAAAACTATAATCAGCATGTACACCATTTTTCCAGGTACCCACAGTTGTTACCAACACTGGAAAAAATGAGTCTACATACTGTAGATATTTTACTACTAACATATTCAGTTTTTTCCCCCCAGAGCAAGCCCTGAAGCGACAGCGGCAAGAAAAACACTCTTTTAACAGGGAAGAAACCTTGAGCAGAACCCGGCTCTACAGTGGTTGTTATTTACTTTGAGTATTTTCTACATTGTAGATCAATACGGAAGACATAAAAACTGTGAAAGAACACATATGGAATTAAGCAGTAAACAAGAAAATGTTGAACAAAGCAGAATAGGTTTTTTACTTTAGATTCTTTAAAGGAGCCCCCTTTTGCTTTGATGACAGCCTTGCACACTCTTGGAGTTCTCCCAAACAGCTTCTAAATCTAAAATATAAAGCATACTCTGGTTTGTTTAACACTTTTTTTGTTAACAGCATAATTCTGTATGTGTTCTTTCGTAGTTTTGATGTCGTCAGTATTAATCTACAATGTAGAGAATGATTAAAATAGATAAAACCATTGAACAAGAAGGTGTGTCCAGACTTTTGACTGGTACTGTATATCACCAAATTCCCAGCCCAGCCATCGTCTTTAACCAACACTAAGTTTGCCAGACACTTTGCACTATAAAATCTGAATCTTAGCGGTGTAGAGCAGCTGGTTGGAAGTGACTTTTGGTTAATATGTGGCCCCAATGAGCCGCATTTCACTTACTATTTCATTCTCTTTCTGTTGGCAACAAAAACACCAAAATTAGTGAATAAAGATAGCTTTATCGGAAATGTGGCTGCATTAAAACACAGTGTATGTGAGCACAGGGAGCAGGAGAGAAGTTAACAGATGTGAAGTGCCCCTTGTGTGTTGCTCTGTGCTGCTGTGATTCAAACTCTGTACAGTGCACAAACCATCTTTATTTTATCTGATAATTTGAAGTAATCCCGTCTTTTCAAACCTTGGCTCTTTGGAAACTTTGACACTGAACTGAGTCAGATTCTGCTGCTGCCATCATTGTCTAAAAGTGTAGCAATGAGCAGCTGACCAACTACTGGAACCAAAAATGACTAACATTATGGTGCCACAAATATGCAGGGATAGTGGAGAAATACATTTTGTTATTATAAAATGAAGTAAAAAAGGAACGTGTTTAGTTAAAAATATTGATTATTAGCGTTGACGTCACTGATTGTGCCAACTAATCGCTATTCTTTTGTTTAATTCATAGAAAAGTGTAGAAACAAAGCTTGGGTCATGTGCTGTAACTTTCTGTTATCTCTGTTGGTTGCACACTAACCGTATATTTACTAGATATTTATGGGAGTGGTATCGATTCCCTCATCTAATTCTCCACAGAAACATATTTCCCAGTGGACCAAACCTTTACTTGAATGATATCTGATCTTTAGTGGAAAAAAAAGATCATCTGAAATGACTGTAAGCTCGGATCAGCTTTAATGTCGTCACACAGCCAGAGCTCTGCACCTCATCTCCCTGCATCCGATTTAGCAGTTCAACGTGGACCATGTTAATTAAGTTGAATTATGTGTTTGCTTGTGGTTTGTACGCTGCAAGCTAACCACCTGCTTCGAATTTAGAACACAGACACGAGTTTGGTGTTGATTTTCTCACTTAATTCTCAGCAAAAAAGCAAAAAGGACATTGTTTTTTGCATGTGATGTGTTGCACCTGCATGTGAATTGGTGGATCGGAATGGGGAGTGAAGGCAACATAAGATTCCTCCCTGAAATTAAACCACTTTTTGAGATTGCAGATTACATCTCAAGATGTGTACGGCTGTGAAATTATGATATCATGATGACTTTTGAGGCCCTGTAGTGACTCACAGTCTGCAAAAACACAGCATGTCAGCACATCTGCAGCGGCATGAGGCCAAAATGACTCAAGGTGATGATGCTGATGACAGTGATGAGCCCGATGATGAGGATGACAGTGATTAGGAGGAGGAGGAAGAAAGACGCGTGAGCTTTAACCATACATTTAGCTTTTATGCTGAGTGGCACTTGTGATTGTGCTGAGCGCCGCATCTTGGGTTTCCTGATATAAACCAGCCTGACAAGGGAAAAGAGCAAGGAGGTGAAGGGAAAAAATTACTGAAAATATAGATTATACCTTGGATATGTCACTTGGTGGTAAATATAGCTTTAGAATCTGAAGAGCAGTGATCCAGATAAGAAGGATCCAGAGTTTTCTTCTCTGTTATTGCTTCAAATCTGTGTTTTTCTTCAAATATCACGTGCTTGTTTCCGTCAAAAACACTATTTATTTGCCTGTATACATGCACCCTGATAAATCCTGCTGTCAGTTATCTGAAAAAAACATCAAAGCCCTTTCAAAATGAAGTATATGATGATAATTCACCTTTTAGAGAACTGTCTTGTTTTGGGAAATTACAAAATAGCTTTAAAATTATGTTTTATTCCGCCGTCTGAAGACAGGAAGTAGATTTATTTAGGCTTCATGAATAAAACTATTAGGAGCTTTGATGTTGTTTTGTTATTGCTGATTCATGCACTTATAGCTCACTAGTCATGTCCATGAAATACCATGACATTTGAGGGTTTTTTTAAAAATGTATTTGCTGATCAAAGCAGCTCATAAACATGGTTATATCGACTAATCCTCATGTTAGGCAGAGAACAGGAAGAACTGATACATATTTCTACACATCTACAAAATGACCAAATTTTACTGTCATTTTTACAAAACTAGAATATTATTCAACATATAGCTATAGATTTCCAGTAAAGTAATTATTTACTTATAATTATAGGTGGGAGCCAGTGGCTCAACTTAACCCCACTGCTACCATTTTAACAAAGGTGCATCCAGGCAGTTTAGAGCTAACTTCATGCCTACACTTTAGCCTCATATTGTAGATAACCAATGTTAACACACGTGTGAAATTGTTACATATGTTTCAATAAGTGTTCAAACACAACACTCATGAAATCATAAACATAACATTTTTACTTTTTGTTAACTAAAATGACCTCTTACTCCATGTGCTCCTTCTCTTCACTGGGAGGGTTGAATGGATACCTCCTCAAAAATACTTGGTCACATGATCAATTTCTTCCATTATTCTCTCGAAACAAAGGGTGGCTCAACTAACCCACAGGCTCATCTCACCCACTCTCCCCTGCGATATGGAGAATATAAAGTTTGTCGAGATTCTGAAAGGAGAAGTACAACTGCATCAGTTTTTATAGTGAATCAGATAGTCAGAAAGTTCTTTCATTGGCTCATTATTAGTTACATACCACAACAGAACAAGAGTCCTTCTTCCCAAACTCTTTTTAGGAGTGTGAAATACCTTCTATTGTTGGCCTCAGACCTTTGGACCCTTAGACACTTCTTCAACACCTGAGCTACCAGAAGACTATTGTACTAACAGAAATTGTACCACAACAAAAACACATGTACAATAACTGAACATATAGATAATAAATGATAATCTAAGAGATCACCATTGATTTTACTTTCACAGAGCCAATAGGAAAAGAGTTTGTATTTGCTATGAAAGCCTTTAAAACTTGTACTTTGTCTTTGGGGAAGAGAAGAGTGAGGTCTCTTCCACCATGTTTAGTAAGGCCTCATTCCCAACTGTAATAATCATTTTCCATATTGTTAACAGTAATACATTTATGGAAAAACCCAGCAGCGTTGTGATAACAATCGGGTGTTTGTTATCACATTTTAGTTTAGAACCTAGCCATAAAATTTCCACAAGAGTGTTTGAATTTGTAGTTACTGATTAATTTTCTCTGATGTTATGTGTCTTTGTCCTTCACAGTTTGTGTTCTCTACACACAAGGAATGGGCAACAAAGAGTGGAGAGAGGTAAGTGTGTACATAACTGAATGTGTTGTTGAATCTCCTGAAGCCAACCGGCAGTATTTGTAGTTTGTATATGATATCAGTCTTTAGTTTCTAGTGACTTCTATAACTCTGAATTTCATATAATGGAATCATCGAACCTCGTGTGCCTTTGTCACAAAAAACAAACATTAATGCTAATATCTGGGCACTTTTTGTAACCATCCAGAAATTTATGGTTGTATCTTTGACCCTCTTGACAGAACTCGTGCAGTTCAACTAAATTTGTTGGTTTTCTGACACTGACTTGTTTCTTCATCATAATTCACAGATTATTGATGGGAGTATAAGTTGTGACTTTGAGAAGGCCATTCTAAAACCTTAGTTGTAGCCTGATTTAGCCATTTCTTTCTATTTCCAGATGATCTATCGTACATTCATAAAAGAACCACAATGCATGATTGGTCCTTGTGACAAAGATGTATGAGTTTCCATGATTACATCCTAGAAATTTCCCAGTTATGGGTGCCATTGGAAACTCAAGACTGCCATTATATATATGGTCTTTACAAAACTATGTAAACTTTTGGTTTGCAACTGATTGCAGGACTTGATTTGGGATCCATCAGACCAAACACAAATCTGGTTCTTGTACAGACTTTTTTCTTCAGCACAGTCCACAGGTTTTCGATGAGGTTTAGGCCAGGACTTCGTATTGCAATCAGTCCATCATAGAAAATAAAGTGTTATAGAAGTTATTGGAAACTCAAGACTGCCATGGTATATGTGGTCTTTTCAAGTTTATGTGAACTTTTGTTCATAAGTCTTCATCCAAAATGCGTCCTTTTAGAGAGTAGAGACAAATTACCACAGTCCAATATACTGCACGCCTCAGCTATCTTTCTCATTTCTCAGTATGTAGCAACAGTCTTAAATTTGAGTAAATACGGTTAAAGGTGGCTGAATAATAGAGTGACACAAATTCACCTCAAAGGAACATAAATAAATTTCATGGAAATTTAAGACTGTGGTAGCACCCGAGGCTTTGGTGATCTTTTCTTTTGAAAAATGTGGCATATTGTGAAGCCACACTGCTGCTCCTAGTTATTAAATTAAAAACACTGTCTCCAATATCGGTCACAACACGCTCCGAAATGGTTTCAGAGCATGTGTTCGCTCACGTATGACTGTACTGCCGTCACCGCCGCGTTTCACTACAATGAATATTCATGAATGTAAATGCGGAGGGCAAATCCTGCGGCCCAATCATTCCACAGTTATTCATATTTCTGAGTAGCCCATCATCTGCATGCATTATTAACAGGCTAAGTTAAATGCCAAACCAGGACCTACCTAACCCCCATTGACTCCATACTTCAGCTACTCTGCATTCATTACTCCAAAGCTCTACATAATCTTCTGTAACCAACCTCCGTCTCCTCATGTCTCCTGAGGAAAAAGAAAACAACTTGCAGGTGATTAGATATTTACACGAGTCACTGCAACTTCACAGAGTGCTTGTAAAAGCTGTGATTTGCGAAAGGTCAAAGCTTTAAGTAGCAGAAATATAAAATTACAGATAATAGATTATGCAGATTTGGGGCGATAAAGTGACGTAGTTTCATGGTTCATCATTTAGAAAAGCAGAATTGTGTTCTTTTTGGCCTTTATCTTGCTTTTTTTGTCTAGTTTGGCAGAACGGAGGTGATTGACAACACACTAAACCCAGACTTTGTGCGGAAATTCATTTTGGACTACTTCTTTGAAGAGAGGCAGAATATCCGATTTGACTTGTAAGTAAGATTTGCATCTATTGTATAAGTACTCTGTGAATTTGTGTTCAAGCATCTGGAGTTCTTTCAGTCAGTCACTGTCAGATGTCAACTTTGTTTTCTAAAATATGGATTATACAAGGCCTTTGACAGGTTCTCCTGCAGATTGGCAACTTGCTGTGAAAGCACAGCTTGACTCCACACCACTGTCTACTTAGCTGTGATATGTGCTCTGCTACATGTGCTGCAGAGTATTGGAAATATGTTGGACTGAAATTAGAAAATGTTTTTTTCAACTTTCGCATTATGTATGTCAAAACCTAATTAGCTACCGAAATTATGAGCTATATTGAACTATAAAGTAATGGAATGTGACGACTGACACTATATCGGATATGTTCATTTTTAATCTTATTTTGCATTTTTTTGCGCAAAGGCTGAAAATGCTATTTATTAACAGTCATGGCTGATGTTTTTGATGAGGATATCCTTTTTGTTGCTGCATTAAAAAAACTGCATTGATCTACCTCTGCTGCCACACTAAGTCCATTGAATTAGATTGGTTGTGCTGCTGATGTATTGACGACCACATCATGGTAGAATCCCACACCTCACTGGCATAAAGGTAGATCTGTAGGAGCAAGCTGGTCCTTACACTTATTAAGCCACCAGCCTGCCTCCAGTTGGGAGGATTCTCTTCCTCACTTTGCACTCAAATCGCATTTCTCATTTAGTTATGGAGGGATTTCAGTGGCTTTATTTTATAAGATGGAGATTAATTGTAATATAATCAAGGGAGGCACTGCGACAACCCGACTGGGATCTGAAAGTCTGTGAGGAGGAATTAGTGTGTCTGCATGGAAGTGTTTGTGTGCGATAAAAGGAGAAAGAGAGGGAAAATATGTGTATGGGTGGAGATATGACTGTATTTGTGCATGGGGGTATAAGTATATAGAAAAAACAACAAAAAGAAGTGTACCGATTTTTTACATGCACAACCTATATATGCACAACCGTTTATTGCTCTACCTTTATTATGGATTACAGTCCTCCACTACTATCCTGTATCTGTCCATCAGCACCTCTGAACCCCAAAACTGGCTGTTGGTTTCAAAAGGCATGCTAAAAAAAAATGCTGAAATTACACCATTTATCAGAGCAAAGAGCAAAGACACTGTAAAAACAGAAGCAATTGTTAGTTTTCCCAACCATCCTTAAACTACTCATCTGTGGCATGTAAGTTTTTTGAAATACTTAACCAAAGCATAAAATTTAATTAAATCACTTTATTCCACACACATCATTTAAAAAATTCACCAGATATATTCAGCTAAAACTAACCAGATTCTGTTAAAAAAAAAAAAGAAAAGAAATAAAATTCTGCACTCCTCAATTCAACTGAGAGAACTTTAGTGACTGAGCTACAACCAGCAGTCACATGACAAAAATTCAGAGACTTTTTGGCTGCACTCGGTTGAACTGCAGGCAGTGTTTACACACAGGAGACGAGTGTGTAAACTAATTTACAATGTAAACAGTAACACTATCTATAATAAGACGTACAGTTGATTTTTCTGTAACACAAGTAGACGCTGAAGAGTGTTGATTCCAGGGTTTTCAATTTTTGCAAAATAAATAATCAGCATTTATTTTATGAGTTATGGCATTTAAAATTGTTCCACAAATAAACCGAAGTCTAACCAGCTCTTTTAAAAAACTAAAAGTTCTGCACATCTTGGTGCTAATATGACAAAATTAGACTGAGCTGTGACCAAAAGTCTAAACAAACTGGGATGAACTGCAGGCAGTGTTTACACCGAGCAGATAGGAGATAAGTATGGAAACGAATTACTCTGCCAAGGAGGCGGAGCCTCGGCGGAGGTATGTGATGGTCGGCATTGGTTTGTCTGTCTGTTTGTCTGTTAGCAACATTACTCAAAAACGGATTACCAGATTTGGATGAAATTCTCAGGGAAGGTCAGAATTGACACTAGGACCAACCGATTAGATTTTGGCAGTGATGTGGCTTATAGTCTGGAGCCACAGATTTGTTAAATATTTTTGTGTCATTACAAGATAGTGGCCTGGCGTCACTGTAACTATGACAAAGTGAACACTACGTCAGCTGCCTGGTGACAATCACATGATTGTGATCCGACTACAAATCAACCACTGTGGACTTATAGGGACTTATCTGTCGGAAATGATCCAAGGAACAATTGATTAAACTGTGAGGGTGTTTCCGAGTCCCATCAATTCACGTCGCCCGCTACATATTTAGATCATGTGATTCGGTATCCGTGCATAACGTACACATGCAAAACACATGCCTGTGCTCAGTGCAAGGTCTTTTTGTTTGTGGGTACATCTATATTAAATGGCCACATTCTATTTGGCCGTGATTTCAGCCACAACTTTTGTCAAGATTTCAGCCGTTGGAAATGATCCAACCACTGAGCAGCCTTGGTGGAGTACTGCGCTCTTTCAGTGCTTTTCTTGAAGTAATGATTGTGGAGTCATTGTTTTTTCCAGTATTGATAACACTTGTGAGCACTTGGAAACATGTTGTAAATGTTGATTCCAGTTTTTTCCAATTTTTGCTCTTTCATTTTTAATAAAAGACATCTTAATTTTTTCTTTCTTTATGATTTGTTGCAATATAACAGTGTCATACTGCACAGAATACATTGTTGAGTTTTCAATACTTCTAGTCATGGTTTTTGTGGCTGTTTCCATAAAGGTGTAGGACTTTATATTGCCGTGAAAAATTAGCCTACAGTAAGTAAAAACGTGACAGGAGCAAAAAAAAACAAAACAAAACAAAAAAAATGCCCCAAAACTATTTGATGTTTAGAGGGTTTAAATTGTCAAGGTTATAATAAATATTGCAGTGTGGGTTATAATGACTACTTTGTTGTCCTGGTTGCAATAATAAGTACATGGTTAAGATGAAAATCAGATGTTTCTTTGACCCATCCATCCACCTGAGCTCCTCCCTTCAATGAAAAGTCCTTAGAACTTGAAATAACTCAGGAACACTTTTCTTACAACAACAAAAAGGAACATGAAAGTATATTTCACTCAAATAAAAATGGCAACAGCAGCAAAAAACGTCCAGGTTAAAAGGGGAAAAAATGAGATGTTGGCCAGTTTTGAAGCCTTGTCAGTAAATCATTGTGTGTTTTCAGGTTGTGTTACTGTTCTTTGTTATAGCACATACTGATACGTACAGTAGATGTGTCATAGGGTCACGTGTTGACCAACCGATTCCAAGACAAACGCAAAGCTGATGCATTGTGTGTGCATTCCCACATACGGCGTGTGACCATGGTGACTGTGTGTGTTTCTGTGTGCGTGCGTTCATGTCTATGTGTGTGCAGGTTTTACCATGTAGCCATAACAACCGTGAGTTCTGTGGGATGCTGGGTGTGATATAGGACCAGACAGATTTCCTTCAGGGAAATGGAAGCATTTAACCTTTTATATCTACTCTGCTTGCTCCGCTTGTGCACGTTACAGCCGTGTACATTTTCACACGTAAATGGACGTGTAAAAAACATCTTTCTCTGTATAATGAAGGTAATGGATGAGTATGTTCAGTATTTTAAATATTTATTTGTTCTTCTTACAATAAAAATCCAAAGTTGAGCGTTTTGAAATTAGTTTTTTTTAGCTGTTTTGGTGCTTTTGTATCCATCTGAATCACTTCTAATTACTGTTATGGTTAAAAATAGCTTTATTTGAAAGCTAGACCAGCTTTCTTATCAGTATAGATACAATAAACGGCTGCTCTTTTCACCTTTTTCATGTATGATTTGATGAGTGTGTGCTTTTTACAAGTAATGCAAACAAAGGCTGTTTGAATCCTTCTGTGTAAAGGCAGTAACACACTTTCTGCTTGTGTTGTGACATTCTTATGCTCAGAATATGCAGGTACATCTGTGTTTGTGTTGCTTCCATGCCTGCCTGTTTCTTTAGGCGACCTGTGAATGAATGAATGCATGTTTCGCTCTCTCCTTTTCTGAATGGAACCGAGCATTTCAGGGACAAACGGCGCTCTGGCTTTTTGTAGGTCGGCGACCGTGTGTTGTTGTCGGTATCTTTCAGTTTATGCATCCGTGTGTGAGAAACAGGCCCGTGTCTTTGTCTGCATGCGTGTGTCTGGTTGTAGTTTGCTGCTCGTTTCAGCTGCCGATGGTTTCTGCCTGCAGAGGGTAACACAGTCTGATAGTAGATGAAAGAATGTTTCCTCCCTCAGGCCCATGAAGATGAGATCTGGATGAAAATAAAGCAGTAGCAGAGGGAGAGGTTATGAAATACTATAGTACGTCCACTGAAAGTGATACTGCGCTGTGTTTAATAGGAGTGTCAGAAGATGTATGGTTTGGTGTGAACCTCAGTTTTAGAGTTAAGGTTTGGTTTGTTTTCCATGCAGCCGAGACTACAAAAAAAGGGCCAGACTGCCTTTTTTTCTCATTTATTAAAAAAAAGAAAATATTCATAAAGCCTGAAGATTCTTAGTTGATGACCCTCAAGTGTAAAATAGATCAAATAAAAAATGCACATTAAGTCAAGTACAACATATTCATAATCAATTTAGCCCTTTTGAACAAGTCGTTTCTGATCGTTTTTGACTCCTGTCACATTTTTTTCACTGTGGGATTGTTTTTTTTTTACTGGAATATCCTGCACCTCTATGAAAACAACACAGTCATGCTGAGTAGTACTGAGAAATAAAAAAAATCTTTGTGCAGCATAGTAAAGACAGAATGCCACAGAAGAGAAAATTTAAAAATTACAATAGAATGTCTTTGATCATTTATTTTTATTAAAAATAATAATAATAAAAAGCTTAAATCGACACATGCAACACTGCAAAAATTGTAACTCTGCATACTGTAGGTTTGTATTAACATTACCGGTAACTATACAGAGCACATATGAGAGTAGGATGTTAAACTCTGCTTGTAGTTTAGCTGAAAAGTCCCTGCGGGTTTGTTTTTTGACTTTTGGTCAGAGCTGAATCCTTTTGGTAATATTTGGTAACAAAGTTATAATACAATACATCCGAATAAAAAAGATAAGACAAAAGGTGAATTTCACTGGTTATGAATTTCATGATAAATAAAACTAGTTGAATACCCTCAAGTGTTCTCAAACTGAAAGAAAAGTGGTGACTACTACATATTTTACTGATCATATTTTTTGTTTTGTTTCTATATTTATCTACGATATGCTCTGTGTAAACACAGCCTGCAGGTCATCCCAGTTCAGCTGAAAATTCCCTGAATTTTTATCATGTAACTGTTGATTGCAGTGGAGTCAAGTATAATCTCTATTGTGCTAATGATGTGCAAAATATTTAGTTTTTTACAGAATCACGTTTGAGGACACTGTTCATTTTCGCAAATGTTTAAATGACACATGTAGAATCAAGCAATTTTGATGAAATCCCAATTTCAAGCTTACACGTTTGTAATTTTTCCAACCAAATGGCACGTCACGGATGAAAATTCAATGATTCTTTCTTACTTTGTATAGTTTCTGGCTCTGATAAATGGTGTAAGTCTTTCAAACCTGGCGGTGGGTTTTGATGTTGATGGGGTTAACATGGAGGTCTAATGGGGATATACTGTGCACTGCTAAAACAGTGGGAGTGTAAGTATGTTGACATCAGTGGCCTCTGACAATAATTTATTTCATCCTGAACCAAGCATCACATGCAGATGAGTTCAGGAGGAATACATGTACCCTTGTCTTCAAGAAAAATATATTTGGAAGCGAAACAAAGCCTAAGATGATTTAAATGTGAAGCATAGATGAGAACAGGAGCTGATTGTCTGATACCCACTGACTTCATGTAATCATTCAAATATTCGTCTGCGCTTCAGATTAATTGAGAATCCTCACCCACTCACACAGGATGTGCTACACATCATCCTGCACATTCTTGTAAAGCGCCTAAATTGCCCCTCATTTCTCCCCCCGGAAAGTGTTACCCAGCAAAGGCCAATCTGTTGTTAGTGGTGGGTGAAATGACCTGAGCTGTGAAATGACCTCAAACTCACCAAGTGAATGGCTCGTCTGATTGCTTCCCGTTCTTTAGGAGGTGGAGTGGCCATTTCTGGACAAATTCTTTTCTCTGCAAATATTGTACTGTATGTATGAGAGGCCTGCAGGTGGAACTGAGCAATGAAAGGTGTGAATAACAATCAAATACAGCGAAAAAATACACCTGAATGAGCAAAAAGATCTTATTTACTCACTAACTGGATATGTCTCAGTTTCTGTTTCCCTCTTTCACAGGCACATACTGTCACTGACCAGTAAAACTAGGGAATAATAAGGTTGGAATTATAAACGTCAGTATAGATTCTGTTATGTTTTATTTCTAAAAGCATCTAATGTAGGATTCTGTTCCCACTGAGACGTCTTTTAACCATTTGGTATTAATGAATTCACCCTCTGAACCATAAAATCCACCTTGCAGACCAAAATTACCAAAATTGGTGGATTTTCGACTTTCTGTCGGTCCTTGAACTACTCATCTGTGATGTGCTGTTCCTAATCCAAGCTTTAATTCAACCTATTTCATCAAAATAAGATTATTCTGCATGTTTCATTTTTTAAAAAAATTGCCAAAAATCAACCCTTTGCACGAACCAAATTCTGTCATAAAAAAAAAGTTGAGACTTTTTTTTTTTAACCATTCTGTATTAAGTAATTAGCCTCTGAACCACAACATCCACCTGCTCTACTTGTGCATATTGTCTTTTGCCAAAATCCCCCAAATTGATAGATTTTCAACATTCTTATGGTCCTTGAACTACTCATCTGTGATATGGATTCGGAAATCCAAGGTGTTTTATCATAATCAGTTTATTCTGCATGTCTCGTTTAAAAATCAATCAGATTCTGTATAAAACAAAAAATTCCCTACTCCCATTGTGTTTTACTATTAAAAGCACCTAATGTGAGATTATGTGGGGACAAGTTGGACAGGAGTTCCCACTGAGACGTTTTTTTTTTTTTTAACCATTCTGTATTAATGAATTCATTCTCTGAACCAAAATTGCCAAAATAGGTTGATTTCCAACTCCCTGATGGTCATTGAACTACTCATCTGTGATATGCTGTTGCTAATCCTAGCTTAAAATAAAGATGTGTCACTTTATTATGCATGTGTCATTTAAAAAGACACAGCTTCATTTTTTTAACACCCCTGTGTGAAATAATTCTTGCTCTGAACCACAACCACTTGTTGGTTGTAAACGCATGTTGTCTTTAACCAAATCACCAAAATGGCACCGTTTATCAAAGACAAAAACTGTGAAAACTATAATAAATGGTGCATTTTTAACTTTCTGATGGTCCTCGAACTGCTCACCTGTGTTATGCTGCCCCTAATATAAGTTTAAAATTGTAATATTTTCAAAAAGATTTGACAAAAATGAACCCTTTTCACAGACAAGATTCTGTAAAATACAAATAATTCTCAACTCCTTGGTGCAGACATAAAGTCATGCAGGTCTGGACTGGATTTTCAACTTCCAGACTGTCTTTGAACTACTCATCTGTGATAGGCTGTTCCTAATCTAAGCTCGATCAAGCTATATCATGAAATTCTTTTTATACTACATGCATCATTAAAATAATTGGCAATAATCAACCCTTTGCAGTAACCAGATTCTGCAAAAAACAAAAAATTCTCAACTCCTTGGTGCAAACATGAAGTGATGAATGACTTAACTGAGACTGAAAGTCATGTGACAAAAATTCAGGGATTTTTGGCAAAACTGGCCTGAACTTCAGACGGTATTTACACAGGAGACACATGTAGAAACAAATTAAAAACCTAAGTAATCAAACATCAACATATAGTGCGTAGATTTGCCATTTCTCTTTCAAGTATTGGTGACACCGAATAGAATATTGTACATGTCTATTCCAGTTTTTGCTGTTTGCCTTTCGCTCTCACGGTCATATGTGTCACTGCCAATTAGTCCATTTAGTGTCAGTTTAATGGAGGATGCCTGCGATGCTGGAAAGGGAAATACCCGAAGCCTCTGGGGAGATCGTCGGTGACTAGCTGCTTGGCCCCATTATTGATTTTTCCCCGCCTGTAATCCCTGTTGTGTTCCCAGCTGAGCTCCTGCCACCCTCCATCACTTTCTAATGCACTGACTTTTGCTCTCCTTTTTTTTTTTTTTTTTTTTTTTCCACAGGTACGATGTCGACTCCAAGAGCGCCAACCTGTCGAAACACGTGAGTGCTTCGGAGCCGGAGATGTTTATTTCTGTTCTCTCTCTGTTCGCCCATTTCGCTGAGTGTTTTGTTCGAGCGTGATTGCTGTCCTTATCATTACCTCCCATTAGCCTCATTTCAGCCACATAACAGTAATCTGACCATTACAATGAGTGTGTTTATCATCCGCTCTGATAGCACATTTCCCCAAAACGACCTGTTGTTCATTTAGAAATTAAATACGTCCACCCCGCATTAATAGCAGTGATTACCAAAACAGTAATTAGAAACAACATTGCAATAACCTGGACTTTGTTGGGGAACAATAATAGCTGGGTGCATGATGGGGATTTTTCATATGTTTGTCATTTATTGGAGATCATCAGTTGTGCAGATTAACCTTCTGAACCCTAAAACCTGCTGCCGGCTTTGACAGTTATCTTTTGAAAAAAGATAACTCACAAAAATATGTCCTTTGTCATAGAAAGAAAAACAAGAAAAATACATGGATTTTCAACTTTCCAAGGAACCATGAACTACTTATCTATTATATACAGTTTTGCCTGTAAAATTAATGGAAATCTAAGCTCAAAATCAGAATCATACATCAAATATACTGTATTCGATATGTCTTGTTAATAATTTGCACTGCAAAGATCCTCCTTGGTGTAACCGAGAAGCCGTGACTGACCCAGCAGCAACCAACAATTCCCCAAAGAAAGGATGAACTAGTCCACAGCTGTTATGGCAAACACTATCAGTCCAACACCTACCATTTAAGGTAATGTGGATGCATTTGAAAGAGGCCCATTGGATTTTAGGTGAAGCAAACTTTGCTTCTGACCAATAAAGCAGTAAAATCAGGTAATGCTAGGGCTAGAATCAGAAACATCACTATAGATTCAAATGTGTTCTATTATTTTAAAAGCAACTAATATGTGATTCTGTGGGGACGAGCCACATACGACTTCCCACTGAGACAGTTTTGTACCATTCTGTCTTGATTGTTTCACTCTCTGAACCCCAAAATTGACCTGAAGGTTGTAAAGGCCTGTTGTTTCTCTCCAAAATTGCCAAAATGATACCATTTATCAAAGCCAAAAACTGTAAAAACAGAAAGAATTGGTGCACTTTCAACTTTCTGATGGTCCTTGAGCTACTTATCTGTGGTGTGCTGTTACAAACTTAACCCGAAAATCAAGATTTTCATCAAAATCACTTTATTTTACGTCTCATTGACAAATTAGCAAAAAATAAACCTTTTCCACAAACAAGATTCTGTAGAAAACAAATAATTGTACTCTCCTCAGTGCAAGTGTAACGTCATTAATGGCTCAGCTGTGAAAAACAGACGTGACAAAAATTCAGGGACTCTCCAGCAGAACTGGGCTGAGCTGCAGGCAGTGTTTACACAAAGCAGATGGGAGGCAAGTATGGAAACATATTGCTCAATTCACGTCATAAAATATGTATAGTATGTAGACACAGTATTTCATTTTTGCAGCATGGGTAACAGCTGTGAGCACCTGGAAAAATGTTGGACATGTTGACTTAAAGTTTTTAAATTTTTTGTAAAATTAATAATCAAAGAAATTCCACTTTTGGTTTTATATTTTTAAGATTCATTGCATTTTAACTGTATTATCCTGCAAAAAACACATTTTAAGTTCTCTTTACTTCTAGCTGTGGTTGTTCTGTTTCCATATAGCTGCAGGACTTTATACTGCAGTGAAAAATGAGCTCACAGTGAGTAAAAATGTGACAGGATGTGGACGGTTCATATAGCGGGTGTTTAAATTGATAGCTTTGATCCACTCAATAAGCTCCGCTGTGTACGTTTATCCTGAGGTTCGACTGAGATCTTGTTTGCACATACCTGTTGTTACGTAATCGGCTTTACGGCGATATCTGAGACGTGTTTGGGCAGCTGGTTGCCGCGGTAACGGCCAACTCTCACCCGGGCCCCAGCACACGGAAGTCATAGCAACAGTGGAGATGATGGCACTAAAAGCTAACACAAAAACAAAGTTAGACAGCTGTCGTTTCCTTCCAGCCTCTTTGTCTGGCTGGCTGCTCTCTGGAAGAGCCTCCAGGTCTGTAATAGCCAGCGGGGCCATCACAAGATGCTTCCTTTCAGCAGTTTTTGGTCTGGGGACAATTTTTGTGTGAAAGAAAACTAATTTCAGGTTGCGGTCGCTTGACTTTTGTGTCCCAGTCTGCGTCAGAGCAGAGCTGCAGACGAGGTGACAAACTGCAGCTCTTATCACTGCTGGTTCTTCATATTCCAGCCCGACCTGTCCGTCCACATAGCATGAGTCATAGCAGCAGTCATGTGACTTGCTGGTGTTGGAAACAAATAGAAGGAAGTAGTCATGTTATTAATTGTAGGTTGGTTAATAATTTAGTATTTCCATGACTTCCTAATACTTTCTTAATTACTTGGGTTTGCTTTGCTCGCTGCTGATTTAACTTGTCACACTTTTTCATTAATTTCCTTTTATAATTTCCTTCTTTTTTAACACAGAGAACAATTTTATCTACTGTAAAATACCAAAACATTGCATCTATTTTCTTGTATGTGATAACCTACTTGGCAATAAAACTGATTGTGATTCTGAGATGATAAAGAAGTTCTAGGAATATGGGACTTTACCTATTTAATCTTCTGATCACCAAGCAGTTTCTAAGCGTTTTTTATTCACTGTGGCTCATTATTCACTGTAATATAGTCCAAAGTGCACCTCTATGGAAACAGCACAACAATGACAAGAAGTAGAGAGAACTTTTTGTTGTTTTACTTTTTTGTTGTTTGATACAGAATCTGGTGCAAACTATGTATTCCTCTATATCTCTTTTATTTCCTCTAGTATTGTTGCTCTATTTAGTCCTCCACCTCTGTTGAAACAGCACAGGGTTGTGTTTCCTGATGGAACCACATGTCACACGAGTAGTTCAAGGAAAGTTGAAAATCAGATGATTCTTTCTGTGTTTTCAGTTTCTGGCTCTGAAAAATAGTGTCATTTTGGCAATTTCTTTCATTCTTTCTTTCTTTCTTTCTTTTTTTCATCATAGTTACACCACTGTTTCTTACTACTCACATCGTAAAATAAGCCAGTGATCCTTTAAAACATGCAATCCTCTACATACTCTTATCAAAACTGCAATTTGAGCTGAACCCATTGGGGCTAAAATATGCTTCAAGTCGTCCCTCTTTTCCTATTATGAAACTACGGACTGTATTCCTGCTATAGCTTCACTATTTGTAATATTTTTAGACCCATTATGACCTTTGAAAAATAAATACAAAAGCTGTAATTGACAACCTTTGAAGCAGAATTGTACACAAGCTCAAGTTTCACTTTTATTCAGGCTGCTGAAAGGGATGCAGAGCCACAGTAATAGGGTTTTTTCTTGGTCATCGTGTTGAAATATCATTACTTATATACAGTCAGGACCATAGTGTTGGTGTTTTTTGTTCAGACTTTTAACCACAAATCACTTATTATTTCTATTACTGCTGACTGTTGTGCAAAGCAGCATTTTAAAATGGATTTTCTAGATTTATAAAGACTATTCTTCCCTGAAATAGAAAATCTCGCTGTGAGGGTTTGGGTAAAATTATCTGAGTGGGTGTTAGGTACATTTGTGGCTCATATACTTCCAGCAGACAAAGATTATTTCATCCTGATTATCCTCTAATTACCTGAAACGCCATTTCATAGTGAGTTTTATGTTGACAGATTATGCTATACATCAGTTTATAAGCCATCAAATCCACTGCTGGCATTTCTTTGCCAACAGCTGCATGAAACTAAGTGAAGATGAATCGAACACTACAGCGAGAAACACTCAGAGTCTCTCAAAGACGAGTTTATCCTCTTACTTTTTCCCTGCAGGATATTTCTTTCCTTATTTTACGGTGCTTTGATGTCTCTCCGGATGCAATCCATTCCTCCTGCGCTGTCCTTACGGCGTCCCTTCACCCATTTTTTTTATTCTATTTCATTGCCATACCCTTGTTCTCTCACCTCGCTCTCATCTCCCATTTCCCTTTCCCTTCGCTCCCGCTTGCCTCACTTGTTTGAAATCAATAATCTCATACAGGAAGAGATGTTGGCTCGGAGGCAGCGAAGTATCTTGGCGGAGGCCTCAGGGGAGCCGAGCCGGAGAGCCAACCCATTAGATGGTGCTTTAACATGGGAGCTGCCGGCTGCCGAAACACCTGGGGACTGAGCGAGTGTGAAATATATTAGAGCATAGTGGAGAGAGTGCCTTGTTTATCTGGACACACTAATGTGTAGCTGCTGTATGCACATAGATTGCAAGCCAAGCTGATCCCAGGCTGCACAGCAAATCCATTTCTGAGTGTATTTCAGAAATGCGATGCAAATCAGAGGCCGTGTCATTCATGTAGGATTGGCTGAAAATTCACCTTTTCTTCGAATGTATTTCCGTTTATAACAATAAAAATGATAAAACATTGTTTAAAAATCTTTCTAAAAGGTAAACTTTGTAACATTTTAATGAGTTGTTGAGCCGTGGCTGTGAAAGGTTTGTTATCTTGAAAAAAATCACAAACTTTCTCAGGAATCTTAAAAAAAAAAAAAAAAACATAAATAGCTATCAGATTTTCAACTTTCCGACTGATCTTTAACTAATCATGTGGGTTCCATTTGAAAATGTAGTCAAATCTAAGCTCACAATTGTGATATTTCATCAACATTGCTTTATTCTACATGTCTCTTTAAAAAATAAATATTAAACCATATTTTCTAAGAAACTCAAAATTCTGTGCTCCTTTGCTGCTGATAAGCTATTAATGATTCAGCTGTGACTAACAGTCAGATGACATAAATTCTGGGACTTTTTGGTTGAACTGCAGGCTGTGTTTCCACAAAGCAAATAGGAGACAAGGTCTGAAATAAATTAAAAATGTAAGGAGTAAAATATCTACAGCATGTAGAGCTACCATTTTTTCCAAGTATTGGTATCATCTGTGATACCTGGGAGAAAAGTCATACATGTTGATTCTCTTTGTCTTCCTTTTTTTTTGTAAAATAAATAATCAACAAAATTCAACTTTAGCTCTTTCTCTTTGCTGTTTTATAACATTATTTTCTGAATGAAAGACATTTTTGAGTTCTCCTACTCCTAGATATTGTCGTTCTGTTTCCATAGAGGTGCAGGACTTCATATCGCAGTGAAAAATGAACCCACAATGAATAAGAATGAGCCAGGAGAAAAAAAACACCCCCAGAAACTGCTTAACATTCTGTATAAATCATGTTTCTAATCATGTGTGATTTCCATTCCTTCCAAATAATGTACCAAGTCTAAGGTCGATACTATAATATTACAGCAAAAGCAATTTATTCTACATGTCCCTTTGTACAAATTGCCGAAAATAATACACTCAATTCTAAGCTCCATGATACCGTTGAGAAACTATGACTGGCTGAGTTATGACTAACAATCATGCAACAGAAATTCAGAGGCTTTTTGACTGAACGGACAGACAGATAGAAAACAAATAGGAAAAGAATAAAAATGTAAGTAGTAAAATATCTATAGTATGTAGAGCCACTATTTTTTTTCAAGTGTTGGTAATGCCTGTGATACTTGAAAAAAAAATGTCGCATGTGTCGATTTTCTTATTTTTTTGTAAAATAAATAGTCCAAGGAAGCCAACTTTAGCTCTTTCTTTTTTGTAATTAATGACTGACTGAGCTGTGACTTCATTAAAATCACTTTATTCTACATGTCTCATTTAAAAATTCACCAAAAAGCATCCCTTTCCACAAATTGGATTCTGTAGAAAACAAAAAACTCTCCACCCCTTGGTGCAACCATAAAGTCATGAATGGCTCAGCTGTGACCAACAGTCATGTGACAAAAATTCAGGAACTTTTCAGCAGAACTGGGCTGAACTGCAGGCTGTGTTTCGTACACAGCAGATAGGAAACAAATACGAAAAAAAACTTCTAAAATGTAAGTACAATAAAACATATTTAGTATGTAGTGCCATCATTTTTCCAGTATTTGTGATGTTTGTGGTATTATAGCTTTGTATTATTGCAGAGAAGACATTTTTGAGTTCTCTCTACTTCTAGCCATGGTTGTACTGTTTCCATAGCAGGACTTTCAGTGAAAAAACACCAGGAAACTACTTGGAGTTCAGAGAGCTTCTTGCACCGGATGGGATAAAACATTCAAAGTGCGACAGAGCCTCTCTATGTGAATTGACCTTTAATATTTCTCCACAATTGATCTGAAGAGTCCAGCATGAAGTCGGTGGTGATTAGTGGTTCTAGTTCTGCTGTTTAGATCCCAGTCCTGGATCCTGATCTCCATAATGTTTCTGAAGCAACCTTCTGCTCAGACTCTTCCTGAACTTTTCCTCTCCTTTGAGATCTCAGTCTTATCCATCAAACAGTGCATTTGTCTGCTGAATGGAGCGACGCCCACACGACTGTCTTCTCCGCATTAAATCATTTTCCAGCCCATGCTGTTGTATATTTAGCCACTGTTGCACTCCACCGATTCTCCGATGGACCTCATGCTGGCAGCCGCCGCAGTTGCTAGGTGATTTGTGGCTTTACCGCTCTGCCTCTACACAATGGATGGGGGGGGATATCATAAAAAAACATTCTCAAATGTTATTCCTGCACATGCTGTGGTCGAAAACAAATTAGCTTATGCATCCATCCATTCATCAGCTGTACCTGCTGCATCCTGTGGAGAAGCGATCGGCTGACGCTGGGCAAAAACGTCAAAGAATTACCAATCCAGCCCACTATGCATGACTTTGAACTGCAGGAAAGAATGCAAACTTCACTTAGAAAAGCCCCAAATTAGTTTACGGTGAATAAAACTTAATACGACCGCATGTAAGTAAATCTGACACACAAATAGATATGAATCCGGGTAGATGGATTGAGAGACAGCAGCAGACAAAATAACACAAGAGGCTAATCACTGGAGCAAAGAGAATCCATTATGTTAGTGCTGCTTGGAGCTGCTCCAGTCAGATATTAGACACAGTGTCCAATTATGACAAATGGTTTTGCCCCCTGGAGAAAGAAGAGTGAAGACGGCACGTTTCTATAATAGCTTCCATAAATTTAGAGAAGAGGCATTGAACGTAGTTTGTGTGTTATAGAGGCTGAATAAAACTCCAAGCAGTTTCTGGGTGTGTTTTTTTGTAGCTTTCTGTCACATTTTGTACTCGACTTGGGCTCATATTTTACTGCAATATAAAGTGCTGCACCTCAATGGGAACATTACAACCATGAATACAAGTAGAGAGAACTAAAAAATTTATTTTGTGCAGAAGTTATAATATCAAAAATCACTAAAATTACTTTATTAATTTGACCAAAAAATGTTACAAACTTGGACTTGACATGTACAACATTTTCATGCCCCCCCCCCCCAGGTGTTGATAAATGGTGCCACTATATACTAGCAATATTTTACTTTATTTTGATTTCTTACTTGTGTCCTATCTGCTCTGTCAAAACACTGCCTGCAGTTCATCCTTTAAAAAATCCTTGAATTTTTGTCACATGACAGTTGATCACAGCAGAGTCACTAATAACTTTTCATTTCCAATAAGAAGTGCAGAATTTTTAGTGTTTTTCAGAATTTGGTTCGAGAAAACTGTTTCTTTTTAGTACAATTTTAAATGAGACACGTAGAACAATTTCCATCCATCCATTATCTATACACCTCTTAATCCTCATCAGGGTCATGGGGGAACTGGAGTCTATCCCAGCTGACTCAGGGTGATATCAGGGGACATCCTGGACAGGTCACCAGTCTATCACAGGGCTACATATACAGACAAACAAGCACACTGTTGAATAATGTGATTATGATTTAAATAATCACAATTTTAGGATTTGATTAGTTTTCATGACGAAACGGCACATGAAAGTTTAAAATCTAATGATTATTTCTGTTTCTTACAGTGTCTGTTCTGACAAATGGATCAATTTCAGTAATTGTTTTGAAATAAAAAATCTTTCAGACCCACTGACAGGTTTTGAGATTTAGACAATTCATTAATTTTAAATAAATGACCCGGTTTGTTGAAAATCCACTCTGTCATGGAAATGATTTTCCAGGACAAACTTGAGGACGTTTTGTGTATTTTGTGTCGTCTCTTCCTCTCTGCCTTTCTCTCAGTAGCATCTGCAAAGCTTCAATATGTGATGGCAGTTTAATTTACCAAGGCAGTGTCAGGGGAGCAGCTGGGGGCAGGTGTGAGGGCTGCTGGGAGGAAGGCTGGCTGCCAATGGGGAACAGAGACGTATTATAAAACGTACTGGGCCTGTCGGGCTACGCTCTATAGGGGTCATTTTTTGTTGCTTCAGAAATATTATGCCAGCTTTGTTGTTTTTGAGTGAATCTTATGTGCATTTATTTTGTCTTGTTGACCGCAGGATTTCCTGGGCCAGGCCCACTGCACTCTGGGAGAGGTGGTCGGATCTTTGGGCAGTCGCTTGGAAAAAGCTCTCGGGTGAGTAGGTGTGCACGAACCTGTAGAGCTGAGAGAGGCACGATATTTCAGTAATTACCAGAGCAAACAGCAGCAAATGACTCCCAGAGCTGCCTGTCAGGTTCTCCCTGCAGAGCAGATGGAAAAAAGCAAGGAAATTCCTCTGGGAGTTAGCTGTGTTTAAGTACTGATGACGTCCAACGTGTTTACACCTGCAGTTCAGAATATAATGGAAAGTTATTAATCCTGATGGAAATTCTTGGGCTCAGAAAAATAGAATAATAAATACAGTGCCTAATAGAGTAGCAACAAGATGTAAGTATGAAATCCATCCATCCTTCATCTATACACCGCTTAATCCTCATTGGGGTCATGGGGGTCTGGAGTCTATCCCAGCTGACTTAGGGTGAAGACAGGGGACACCCTAGGACAGGTCACCAGTCTGTCACAGGGCTACATATACAGATAAACAATCACACTCACATTCACACCTACAGACAATTTAGAATTATCAATTAACCTCAGCATGTTTTTGGACTGTGGGAGGAAGCCAGAGTACCCAGAAAAAACCCCCGCATGCACAGGGAGAACATGGAAACTCCATGGCAAAAGATTCCAGGAAGGCCGGGACACAATCCAGGGATCTTCTAGCTACAAGGCGAAAGTTGTAACCACCGAGACACTGTGCAGCCCTAAGTACAAAATATTAGAAAAAAGAAAAATATGTTGATTCTGAAATGAAACGAGTAACAATATTGGCAACAGGAAAAGCATTCAGACAGTGCAGTGCTCCGCCAAGGCTGCTCATTCCTTGTATCATTTCTGACGGACAAGTCGCGATAAGTCCGTAGTGGTGGATTTGAAGTAGTATCGCAATCATGTGATCGTCAGCAGGGAGCTGATGTAGTGTTCACTTGTTGTCATAGTTACAGTGACTCTGTGCCGTTATCAATGATACAGAAATCATGGATCTAGACTATCACTCGCATCACTGGCAAAATCTAATCACTTGGTCCTTGTGTCATTTCTGACCTTCCCTGAAAATCTCATCCAAATCCATTATTCCATTTTTGAGTAATGTTGCGAACAGACAGACAAACCAACACTGATCGTCACATAACTCCACTGTGTTCCTTGGTGGAATAATTAAACACATGCATAATGTGCGCAAGATAATGAAAATATTGCACAGTAAATGGAAATATTGCACATAAAATTTTAATGTTGCTCTGGATACTGAAGATGATGTTGATCAGAAAACGTAACATTGCAAATGATAATAATATTATTGTTCAATGTTAAGTGTGACATTTGAGTTTTAAGGTACGTGTCCACTAGATCTGGCAATTTCCCACATCCTATTCATTGTCTATGTGAAATGCATGGCGTTGCATGCTGGTCTGGTTGCGGTGCATATCGAGCTGCGATCCACTGCGTCTCCCTTGAGCTCATTTGCATAAAGTAGACTCGACTTCTACTTTGTACAAATTTGATGCGGTGCACGGAGGTCCAACACATCACGAAACTTTAGTCAAATGTCTAAACTAGCCATCATTGAACTAAAATGAGGACAGATCAATAATTGCTCAGCTTAAAAACACTTCAGCGAAAAGTATTTCTGAAAGGAGTTGTGGCGAGAAATAAGCTGTGCAGTTGCTGAATCTGTCCTCGTGCAACAAGTAATTTATTTATAAAAGAGAATTAAATACTTGAAAATATTAAAACAAGGCAAAACAGGATGACCAATTATAAAATCAAGTCTAAGATAATACTAATATAAAATATAGAAATTATTTGAACTACCAAAAGACATTGAAAAATAATGAGAATGAATGGAGTAACAATAGGAAGATACATTAGAAAAAATTATAATAAAAAGTAATTGAGCACAAGAACACTACAGTGAAAAACTAATATTGGATGCTAAAGATTATGAAATATTGCACAATAAACTAAGATATTCTGCATACAAAATGTTGCACATGACACTGAAGCCGATATTGATCAAATAAAATAATACTGCAAATGATATTAATAATTTTGCTCAGGATCCTGTGTTTCAAATGTTCTTCCTGCAGAGTTGGGAGAAGTTGTACAGTTTTTGAGAGTTGTTTCACCAACTTTTTCTGCCATGACTTCATCTTTTATCAAATAAAATAAATACAATAAAATACATTTATTTAGCACATTTAATGCACCCCAAGTTTACCAAAGTACTGTACATAATAACAGTCCAACAGCAATTAGATAACTGCAAAAAGCAGTAAATTTGCAAAGGATTATAAAATCGTGTAAAATATTAAAATGACACAAAACAAGATAACAATTAATAAGATCAAACTCATAATACTGTTTTCTATATACTTCTTTCTCCATTTAATTTATTTTTTTTGCATTCTTGTCTACTATGTAAAACCAATGAATGTCTTGAAAAGTGCTATATAATTCATATGTAATATTATTATAAGTTTCTGATAAAAAAAAAATACTAAATATTAAGACAATTAAGGGCTACCAAAGGCCAGTGAAAACATGTTTGTCTTGAGATGTTTATTTAAAATATTAATTATTGCAAGAGTTAAGGCTCCTGCAAAGCTTGAAAACAAGTTTTTTTTAGCAGTCAGTACAGTTGAGCTGCATTTTTGCAGTAATAGTAAAAAAATGGGCTTAACTGTCAAGCCATATGTAAAGTTTGGTGTTTGACAGTTTGTCTCTCAGCATCTGAGTCTGCTACTAAAAAATCCACCTGTCTTAGTGTTAAATGAATGTGACTGGTTAAGAACCGCAGAGAAAGCCGGTATATCCCTGAGAGAAATGCGGAAATCCTTTGAGTCATATAAGCTCCAGTTACAGCTGAGTGGATGAAAATGTTCTGTAGAGTTTATGGTGTCTGGCAGGAAGCCTCAGAGCTGTGAGATACGAGTAGATTTACTCTGTGGATAAGAAACTGTTCTGATTGGTAATTGGACTCAACCGGTATTAAGAGTGAATTCCTGATTCCCAATTTTGTGGAAATTAGGCTTAGGAAGAGTTTGAGGCTGTTCGTACAAACACTAAGTTTTATTATGGCGATCTACAAAACAAATTAAGATACTTCACCTAACTGATATAAATATCCAGACTCTACAGCATTAGTACTTATGAAGATTAAACTCAAAGAGCTCTAAAGGGAATGATAAAATCCATCTGTAGCCATGAATACATCTTCTAGTGACCATAGGTGGGACACAGTCTGTGTCTGTGGAGGTTCTTGCTGATTGGACCAGCTGCAGTCGGGAAGAAACTGTTCTTGCGTTGAGAGATTTTGATAGACTGCAGCCTCTTGCCGGAGGGCGGTGTTTAAAAAAAAAAAAACGATGTCCAAGGTGGCAGACATGGACTTTCATCTTTGCTGGTCACCTCAGTGTTCTGCAGGCTGTTGCAGCAGTGTAGCACATGGTGATGGAGGCAGTGAGGAAGGACTTACATTACAGTGGTATAAAAGTGAACCATTACTGCAGGGTGAACTTTTTTTGGCTCGTACATCCTCTGCTGGGCTTCTTCTTGACGCACTGCTCACAATAGGAGGTAAAGGGACTGCGTTGCTTGTTAAATCTACAGCCGTCTAAGCTGTTTTTATAACACTGAACTCCAAGGCTCGTCCTGGTTCTTTGCAAAGGTAACAACACTGTACATATCAGCACCTAAAGCTCTCTAATTTGCATGATGAAGAAAGAGTAAGTGTAAAACTGTCCAGATCACATAGAAGAAGTCTTTTGGCTCGGTAAGCCACATGTCCTATGTCTGATTCATCATCAAATTGTAGTGGAAAGGAAAAAAAGAATGTGGCATCAATATTCTCAACAAACTCAACTGTGTTTACTCAGGATATCTGATCAAAGCAGTTTTAAAGTGATCAGTATTGGCACCAATACCTTTGACACCCGCGGTCACACAAGGAGCTGTGTTGCTTTTACATGCATGAGGGCAATTTTACCACAGAATACATCACATTTTTAACTTTTTTTGGGCTTTTTTAATCAGCGTTTTATCTCTTTTCTTCTACTGAAATGAACTTCCTGTTTTTTATACGCTATAGAAAATTATACCCCTTTTTTAAGAGGTAAATGCACCTGAATTCAAGACCTGAAATTGAAGAATAAACAGTACATGAAGTGGTAGTCAGCCATGTCTTCCAGGTCATTGTAACTTTCAGTGGCTTCTCGTTCCTGAACACATATACATTCACATGCTCTTGAATGCCCACTGGAGTTTGATTGAACAATGTAATTAGTTGTAATTAACACTCATTAAAATTGTTAAAGAGCCCCCCTGTGGTGTCAGGCTGCAGGTGTGTGTCTGACAGAGTCAAACACCTACACACACAGAAATATGCATTCAGACACAACCTCAGCAAGAGAACAACTGCTGCAGCTGTGGCCTCGGCACCCTTGCTTCTAATAGATGTTGACAGTGTTGCTATTTCTGCACCGAATCACTGCTGACTTCTTCAAAACCAGTGCTTATATGGGATACCTGTGGCACATTTGGTGAATGCACTTCAGCCAGTCTTGATTCTTTTAGCTGCAAATATGTGCAATATCATACCACAATATATGGACAGTGAATGTTTTCAGGACCTGATAGTGCACAACTCCTAGTATTTATATACTTTACGCTTTCTTTTGCTTTGGGAATCACTGATATTTGATATTTTTCACCGCTTCCTGATGCGTTAAAGACCAAATAACTAGCCGATCAATTGAGAAAAATACTTGTCAGATTAATCAACAGTGAAAATAATCCTTTTGCAACCCTAGTTTGAATTAAAAGCATGTTAATGTAATTTATGTATTCTTTATTATTGCACTTGCTTATTCTTGTCAATCTCTCATACATTTTTTTCAAATTCAGTAGCTCTTTTCATATTCAGAATATATTTTTTTACTTATTCTTTAATAATGAATTGTATTTGATTTGATCTATATATAAATACTTCCTGTTTTTTGTGGCACTTGCATTTTTATTCTTATTGAGTATACCAACAAGGGCTACATAATATATAATGTCAGCATCAAATATTGTGAAATGTGCACGCGCAGTGCCACATTGCAGGAAGTGCAATGTGAAGTAATGCAACTTGGCTTAAACGTAATCATGATTTTAACTTCTCACGCTAAATTTAATACGATTGGCTGAGAAAACGGCACGTGTAGGTAAGATTAGTTTTTGGATGAGCTGAATCTGACATTAGAACACCTTAATTCACTCTTTTTAAGTGAACATTTAGTCACACATCTGTCAGACTTGCTGCACTGCAGTGACTGAAGGGAGACTAGAGACTTTTCTGTGCACAGCTGCCTGACTAGCTACTACTGTAACCTGCACATGAGGCATTTAAGGAACATCAGTAAACTGTAGTATTTATCAATAAGCAGATATTTAGCAAGTGAGTGTTTTGGGCACTACTTTATTTATATTTTGTTTCAAGGAGATGCTCTGAGTACAGGTGCAGAAGAACTTGTGGTTCAGATTCTTGCTTTGATGCAGATTTGTGCTTTTGCAGGAATGTAGCAGAAGTGAAAGTCTGTAAATGAGTGTGATCAACAGGCTAACTGTGATCTCAATATTGACCAAAATAACTGTGATGGATCATCTTGACTATAATCGTGCAGACTTAGTCAGTTTTCTGGAAATATTTCTGCTACAGAAAGGAGGATATTGACCAAAAACAAGTTTTCAGTCTTATAACTGTTGTGAATAATTAGTTTAACCATTTAAATCAACACCACAAAGCTCTGTTTAATGAGTGTAATGCCTGATCTGAATGCCATCTAAAGCAGGAGCACAGTTTCAATGTCGAATGTATTTTTTAAAGCATTTTTAAAACACAATTTTTAAACTTTTTAGGCAGGTGCGCCCCTGTACAAAATCATCCCGATCAATTTTAGACATTGATTCTTTCCAAATAGAGTCTTTTGAGTTGTCCACCAAAATTGTCTGTATTTTTTCATATTGAAGTAAATGTCACAGAAAAACTAAATCAAACACCATCAGAGCCCTGATATATCTTTCTATTTCTTGTGTTTACTTACTTGACAATCAACCTAATTCTGATTCTGTCTCCAGTCTGCTGCCATTTGATTCATATGAACACAAGGTTGATATCAATACTTTGATCTAACTCCCAACAAGAAAGCTGAAATGTATATTTCTGAAAATGTCAAACTTCTGCTTTAACTTGCAAAGACCTTTTTACTTTATAGATGCTCTTTCCCTCATGTCAAGCCTCTTTGTGCGTGAACTTGATTCAGGTACCCTCGTAATGAATTTCCTTTAAAGTTAAATAGGATTTCAGTCTGCTGCATGCTGAAGCTAATAAATTACTTGGGGGGCTACTTTTGACTTTCAGAAATGAATGAATGTGTCATATTGATGCATTGTTTGGTTAAATTTACCTGAGATCCCTTCGGGGTTTTACCGCCTGAGACATTCTGCTGTGGATTTTCATTTTATTACTAATAACTTTCCCATTTGAAATACTGACGCTGGTGATCACTTGATATTTTTGAATATTCAACAAGGCAGTTTATGAGAATGAGGTTTATTAGTTTCTCCATCTCTTTCCGTCTCGCTCTAAAACTGGATGTTTTTACTAGTTTTTGGCACAAGGCTCAAGATCATCTTTATTATGCAGTACAGTCACATTGGTACGCAGTTTCATCACACTGTACAACTACAGTAGAATAAGAATGTAAATTGTGAATGAAAATTAAATTAAATAATAAGAATAAAATCATCTGTGAGAGACACAAGAAATATTGCAATAAAATAAAATAGATTAGAATATTAAAATTATTAGTGAGACAAAGGAAATATGATGATAAAATTAGATAAAAATAGAAAAAAATAAAATTGATCTAGAAAAATAAAGTCATCATCAGTGAGAAAAAACAATATGATGATAAAATGAAATAGAATAGAAATAATATAGAAAAAAATAAATTTGTCCTGCAGTCAGCAGTCCATCACACAGGTACACAGTTTCACCACACTCCAAAGCCACAATAGCCTAGAAATATGATAAAATAAAATGAAAATAAATGAATAAAATAAAATAGAATACAATAAAATGGAGTGAAAATAATAAAATCATCATCTGTGAGAGACAAAACAAATATGATAATAAAATGAAAAAAATGATACAGATTACAATAAATAAAATAATGTCATAATAATTTATGTTGTTTTTAATATTATTGTTCCAGATTTCCCTTGCTTAATGAAATTACAGATATTAAATTAGTCTAGTAAAATCACATAAATTTTTAGTTTTTTAAAATTTTCATGTTACCTTTAAAAAACATGGCAAAACTGTAAATACTACACACACACACACACACACACACACACACACACACACACACACACATATATATATATATATATGTATATATACAATAGAAGTATATAGTGTAATAAAAAGTAAATTGTGTTATTGCACATCACATTATTAAGTGTCATCTCAAGATGTAAATATTACTATCATCTGTAAATTTTAGCATCTTTTTTTGGAGTATCTTTGCTGCTAGATTTTCAGCTTTTTTTGCAGGATCTTTTTTTTCTTGCTGTCGACATTCAATTTAAGTGATTCCAGGGTCAGACAGAAATGACGGTGAACTCTGGGAAGAGCCAAGTGGTCAATAATTTCAAATGCAAGCAAGCCTGACCTCACAAAGGCTGATCACTGTGAATACAAGCCTGACTGTGTAGCGTTTGTAAAAAAGAAAAGGGAAAAAAAGGACTAAGAAAGTCTCTCCCTGGCCCTTGTGTGACATGGATTTGATGTCAGTATTCCTTTTGTAAGAGAGAATTATGGTTATGACCTTCCTTTTCATGGAAAAAGTGCGTCTGGGGCAGGACGAGAACAGACGGACCCTCGCGCTTTTGAAACGACAACTGATATCTGATTCAGATATTCTACCTTCGTTGGGAATATAATGAAACTGGCATGTGTGTGTGCGTGCGTGCGTGCATGCGTGCGTGCGTGTGTGTGCGTGCGTGCGTGCGTGCGTGTGTGCGTGTGTGTGTGTGTGTGTGTGTGTGTGTGTGTGTGTGTGTGTGTGTGTGTGTGTGTGTGTGTGTCTTTAACCGTTTCTAACTGCATATTGTAGCGGTGAGATGACATGATTGAGTCTGAGAGGAGGAAACACGACGAGAAAGAGAGACAGCAGAAGAGTTTTGCAAAGTCTTTATTGTGCTTGTGAAAAGTTTTACTTGCTTCCTCTGTTCCTCCGTCGTGGCAGCAACCAAAGTTCATAGTAAATGAGGAAGAATTCATCCCTAATTCATCCATCCATCCATCCATCCATTATCTATACACCGCTTAATCCTCACTAGGGTCATGGGGGGGGCTGGAGCCTATCCCAGCTGACTCGGGCGAAGGCAGGGGACACCCTAGACAGGTCACCAGTCTGTCACAGGGCTACATATATAGACAAACAAGCACTCTCACATTCACACCTACGGGCAATTTAGAATAATCAATTAACCTCAGCATATTTTTGGACTGTGGGAGGAAGCCGGAGTACCCGGAGAAAACCCACGCATGCACAGGGAGAACATGCAAACTCCATGCAGAAAGATCCCGGGAAAGCCGGGACGCGAACCAGGGACCTTCTTGCTGCAAGGCGAAAGTGCTAACCACTACGCCACTGTGCAGCCCTATCCCTAATTCAATTTGCTGGTAATGAAATCTTTCATTAGTGTGGTGTGTAGACTGTGTATTTTATTTCTGTATGTAAACAGAACTGTTGAAAAGCCAAGAAGTTTCTCGGCGGTTTCTGTTTCTGTTATATTTTTACTCACTAAAGCCAAATTTCTCACCAACATACAAAGTCCTGCACCTCTATGGAAACCATGACTTCTTTCATTATTTACTCAACAAAATTAAAAATTCCCCGAAACAGATGTTACCAATACAGGAAAAAAATGTGACCCTGCATACCGCATGTATTCTTCTAGTTATGTTTATAATTATTTTGATATTTGTCTCCTATCTCCTCTGTGTAGACACTGCCTGCACTTCAGCCGAGCAGTCCCCGAATTTTTAATGATTGTCTAGTGGTCGCAGTCAAGTCACAATTGGTTTCATTGTAGTATTTGTGTTTTTGTTTATGAGCGAAACCTCAAATTAGACATGTGGAATACAGTGATTTTGATGAAATATCACAATTTTGAGCTTGAATTTAGTAAATTATTTCGAGTCAGTAAGTTGAAAACCCAACAGGTGTTCAAACACTGCTTGCAGTTCTTCTGAAAATTCCCAGAATCTTTGCCACATGACTGTTTGTTGCAGTAGATTCATTAATGGTGCCTCGGTTACAAACAGAAGTACAGAATCTATTGTTTTTGACAGAGTCTGGTTAGAGCAAACTGTTTATTTTGGAGGATTTTTTGACATGTAGAATAAAATGATTTTGATAAAATACCACAATTTTAAGATCAGATCTGGTTAAATTTCCCCACAAAACCGAAAGTCCCATTAGCTCGAGGATCATCACAAAATTAAAAATCCAGTGATTCCTTCTGTTTTTACAGCTTCTTATTCTGATAAATGCTGTCATTTGCTGTCTAATGATATCGTGCCTTCCAAACCTACAAGTAGTCATTGGATACAGGAGGTCTTTGGAGTTGGAGGTTTTCCTTGAATTTCCAGAAGATTAGGGCTATTTTTGGTCAGATGAAAGGCTTTGGAGACATGTGATACACTGCAACGACATGAATAACCTTTCCCTAGCGTATCAGTTCCCCCTTGAGGAAGCCTGTCAGTATTGTCTTATTGATTTTTATCTCTAATCCTCACTGATCAAACCACTTTTATTGCTAATGGCATCTGGAAAGGTAACCGTAAGTCCAAAGGACTGTCCCTTAACCTTTCGATGCAGGTGATCTGTGTAGCTTTGTTTCCTAAAGGCTATTGAGTAATAATTGCAGGAATTCTTGCAGTTGGGTTGCATTGAAGCCAATTTGGATGCTGTTTCATCAGACTGGTGCTCAATGATTTCCTGTTTTCATCTTGAAACCACATACCAAGAACCAAACTAGTATTCAAGCAGTTAAAGACATTAGAGAGAGAGACTTTCTACCTGTTCAGTGACAGAAGTAAACATCTACAGTGAATCTCTGTAATGGGAAACATTTTTTTTTTGCAGTTTCAGGTGAAAAAGGTCCGTCTTCCTGTCATTTTCTCTGGGTGTTCCTCACTATCTCAGTCTTAATTCTGAATCTTTCACTCACTTCACACACAATGCATACAAATTATCTGACCCCACCTCCCTGAGAGGTCTGGGAATAATGAGTTGGAGAGAAAAAAATAGTTTTTCTGCTCATCTTCAGATTCCTGAGAGCAGCATATTGCTTTTGCACATGACAAAAGCTCTCAGCTCCTCAATGCAAATTGATGGCTGCCGGATCTATTTCATTTTTGATAGAGCTGTCCTTTTCACAAGCGTTTTTCTCTCACTTCCTCATGCTGGAGTAAAACGGGGCTTGAATTACATTCACGCAGAGGTTCTCGACCCCAATTCTGGGCTGCCTAAATGACTGCATGAGTCAACTTCTGCCAGGTGGGACTCAGAGCCGAGCTCATCACAATCCTCTTTGTCAGATTGCAGAACGTCTCAAAAGTTAAGTCAAATTCCCTGCTGTTCCTTCGATGTGTGGACAGTTCCTTTACTGAAGATATATGACTACTTTTAATGATAATTCTCTGCAAATTATGATGCAGATTTTACTATTCAAAGCTCCTATAATTACCAACAGATGTGATTAGCTTTCTTACAACTCAGTTCCTCCCAGCTCTGTAGAGCACTTTAGCATCTTTTAGCCCACAGTTTTACTGTCATCGCTCCCATAAACCTCATTTCTTTTCGCCTTCAAACTCTGATAAACCGACTTCCTGCCAGACAAAGTTAGCAACTAGCTGCAGAACCTAATGGAGCATTTAGCAGCTCAAGGGCCAGACGTTTCCATCAGGACTTGGTAGACAGCCACACGGCTAAAAGGAGAGTGAATGATTGACTTATATTAGGTAGTGGACCAGAAACACAACTCCAAATACGTGATAATTGTGCTCCATTTGCTAATGCATCAGCCTTGTCCGCTTTATTAGGGGAGATAATGTGTGCGAATCTTTTGCTTCCCCCTCATTTAGCCAGTAATGTAAATGCAGGTTTAATTAACCATCTTTCCATACTAAAACATTAGTTTTTCAAATTCCTTCTAAAAGCATGGATGACTTATTTTAGATTTTTATCAAACTTTCAATCTATAAACAAGGTTCAAGGTTATCTTAATTGTCCCTCTAGGGGATATTTGTTTTGCAGCAAAAGCTCAAACATCTAGAAAATCCAGAAAAGGAAATTCAAATGTGCCAAAGTAGAGCAATTACACAGCCAGAATGCTCATGTTTATTAAAGATCCTATATTTAGCTTTTTTTTTTTAAACAGACTGATGAAAGTCTCACCTGTCCTTCAAATATTTCTTTCAATTTTTCAGCTTAAAATACTGCAAAGATGTTTCATTTTACCCTGACTGTATAACTGCTGGTTTTAGTTGTGTTCTAAATGGGTTGTTTCAGTGTCTGTAACTTTAAATGCAACTGAGCTGCCCCTGTCCACGCCCCCTTCAGGAAGAAGACTCTGTCTCAGTCTCTGATTGACAGTGCAGAGCAGAGTGTGTGAGACCAGGGCCTTTCTATCACTTCTAACTTTCTGTTTTGAAGATCATTTTCCATGGAAATATCGCAGAATAACTGTTATTGTTTTTGTGGTGATGATGCAGATGATTTTGCAGCTATAAATCAGTGGTTTGGCAGTGCAGAGCAGCAGCTTGGAAGTAACTATGAATGTGATTTCCAGTTAATATGTAGCCTTAATGGGCTGCATTTCAGTCACTATTTTGCAATTGTTCTGTTAGAAACAGTTAGAAAATAGAAAAATATGTAAACCTACACAGCTTGTTTGGGAATTTGGCTGCATTAAAGCACAGTAGATGTGAGCACAGAGAGCAGGAGAGAAGAATAACAGTGTAAACACAAGCTGAGTTTAAGCTGCACTGCAACAAAACAGGCAACATGAAAACTTGTTTATTGATTTCAAATCGATCTTAAAGGTTCCACCATCACTAAATGTCCATCTGCTTTACAGTAATCATCACAGAGCTCTGACGAACTTTGGTTGCTAGCCAAGGAATGCCAATTGCTAGCACAGGATGCTAGTTGCTAGTCTGGAAATGCCAGTGACCAGCCTAGGGATTATGAGCCGGGGAATGGTCGCAGTTAGCCTAAAGATTCCAGTGACTAACCTTGGAATGGTAGTTGTTAGCTTAGGAATACTAGTTGTCAGCCTTAGAAGGTCATTTGCTAGCCTAGGAATTGTAGTTGCTAGGCTAGGGAATGCCAGTTGGCAGCCCAGGAATGGTACTTGTTATCCTAGGATTGCAAGTGGCTAGCCTGGGAATGCTAGGGGTTCGCCTTGGAATGCCAAATACTAGCATCGGAATGCAAGTCGTTAGTCTGGGAATGCTAGTGACTTGCTTAAGAAGACCAAATACTATCATAAGAATGTTATTTGTTACTGTAGGAAGACATTTTAGAGTTACCCTTAGTTTAGAGTTTCGAGTATCTGTAGGAAGTAAATAAACCTAGTGGGTTATTTTTATTTTACATCTTCATGTTTTTAAGACAAAAACAACAACAACAAAAATATAGGTTTTCAACATATTGGATGTACTGAAGTATGTATTGTACTGTTGTAAATGACGAAAAGCTTGAGATCATCCTGGTCATTCTGACAGAGACTTCTTTGTCTACTCCTATTGGACGAGGTTGTGTTTCCAACCCAGGCAGTAATATTAAAAGGTCTTCCTTGTTCAGTAACATAACTAATGGTATGAAAACGTCCTTTAAAACAGGATTTGGGTTGCTTCTCTGTGTGTGCAGCATAAGTATATGAGTTGGACTGGTTCAAGGAGGAGATGCTGTAAATGACGTCATCGAGTTCACCTTGAATAACACGATGTTTATTCAGAGAAAGTGCGAACACACCCACACACACACACACACACACACACACACGTACATCATCTCATCCCACCTTTACCACAGCTCGGGAACGCTAGTGCACATCATGAACACCCACTTTCAGCATCAACAGGAACATTCATTCACTCACACAGACACACTTCAACACACACAAACATAAACAGCTCTTTCTCAACGGTTCCTCTACCATCTAGGAGATGTTTGGATGCAGTGGGAAATAGTAAAATTTTCCATGAGGCTTTGGTCATGAATTTCCACTTGGCCTTAACTTCATCAGCAGCTGGAATTCACCATGTAAAGATCAGAAAGGTTGAAGTTTGTGCACAAAAAGCGGGGAAATGTCTTGTGAGGCCATATTCTAAAGAAAAGTGGGTGGCTGCAAAATTACCTATATTGTACAGCTGCATTGATTGACTAAGTTAAAATGGATCATATGAAAGACACAAGCTCAACAAGCTAAACAAGCTTTTTTCTGGTCCACGCTCTGAGTTGAGATGGTAATTCAAGTCAGGAGATGCTTTCGGACTCTTGTCAACTTGGCCTTTGACTGTGAAAGTGTAGAGACCGGCAAAGACGTAGCAGGAAGAGTTCATGTAGAATAAACAACATGCCAATAACAATAACAGCATCCATGTGACTGTGACATGTTGACCTTTTGGTGTGTTGTCGTCCGCAGGGGCATCCCAGGGAAGAAATGTGGGACCATTATTGTGAAAGCCGAGGAGCTGAACAACTGCAGGGTGAGTGTCAGAAACTGGCCAGGATGAATGTACATTTTTAAGTCTATGTTAGTGATAGACTGTTTGACGGCTTGACTGATTAAATGGTGTTTTCATAAAATCCACATTGGCCCATTAATTTATGGTCTTGATACTCAATGATTTGTTTGAAATAGTTAGAAATGTGATAACTTGGACACTTTTAATGACATGACACATGGTTTTTTGTGTATATTTCTGGACTAATTCCATTGTTTTGCTGAGAAACGTTAGTTACAGTAGTTGGGAATTGTAATGTAGGAAGCCTTCGACCAGCTAAACTAGCTTACAGAGCTTTAAAACTTTCCACTACTATTTTTCAGTTTTGTCATTTGGGATAGTTATGAGACAGCAAGAAAGTGTAACTTTAAACTCTAGATAACATAAAACTTAGGTCAAAATTTTGTTCCATATTAGCATTGTACCTGACAGTAGGACTGCCGTTTTTAGTCAGCATATCCGACGCCGTTTATGCTGAAATGCATCAGCATCAATATTTTTAACCGACGTGTTTAAACTGGTGACACGACGAGATCAGACTTCGCACCAAAACATGATTTGTACACCATGCAGGGTTTCGTAGTGTAACACAGCATAATTGATGACCACCTAAAGGGAAAACACACAGGTGCTGTTTGGCAAGGAAGCACATTACATCCGTTTACTTCTCTCCTGCTCTCTGTGCTCACATATACTGTGTTTCAATACAGCCCAATTCCTGACAAAGCTCTTCTCTTTAACATACTTTTCTGTTTCTGTTGTCATAGAGCAAAAGGAGTATAAAAAGTCACTTCAAGGCTGACTTTGAATCTGCTACCAAAGTCAACCCTTCTTGTGCTTTGGTCAATATACAGACTGAACTTTTTCACTTTGTTAAAGACGCAAAACTTGAAATAAAACCCTTATCTGGATTAATAGATACTTTAGATAAACCCTCTATTTTCTATTTAAACCCAACAGTTTTGCACTATATTGTATAAACTTGTGCTTACATGTTATACTGTGCTGCATTATGCAAAGACATACAGGCTGTCAAAATGAAGTGACCTTAAATGAAATGATCATTTTCCTTTTCTGGAGGAAATTTTATCGCTAAGATCCAATCTGTAAAATAGGAGACAGATTATTTGATAGAAAAATCATTGTTAGTTGCAGCTCTACAACATAGCTTTACTGTTTTACCATTACCAGGGATCCATTTGTATTTGGTTATACTCAAGCTGCTAAACACCAACAACGACATGGTATCGGCGTTAAATCCAGCTTTCTAAATATTCGGAATCAGACATCAAAATACCCATATTAATCCGAAAGTAATCTCAATGTCTATCTGTCTAACTTCACTGTATCTGTTTGATAGATAGATGGATGGATGGATGGATGGATGGATGGATGGATGGATACTTTATTAATCCCGAGGGACATTCAAGTTTGTTAAACTTTACCAAAATGTTCACTTGTATCAGAGGATTTGCGGCATAACAGCCGTAGGAATTTAGTTCTGAACTTTATTTGGATGGGACAGTGCATATTAATGAACATACAATCTCATAAGTTTACACAAGTGTGCGGTAAATAAGTCAGATTTAGCACAAGTGCTAATTTCCATCTGTCAACTTTATAAATGACTGTTCTCAAAATTTCAAATGGCATGAATATTTGAGTATTTAAATAGTCTTTTAAACTTTAACAGCAAAATGCCAGTTTGAAAAGCACTTTAAAGCAGCTGTCGGTAATTCATCTTGCATTTTCGGTCCCTGTTGTTGTGTTGATGGTATGTTATGTATCAAGTGGATATCTGGTGTGACTTGCTCATTGTGACATGATAAACATGGCCACTACACCAGGGTATTATGGGAGTCCCTAAAGCCCCAAAACGAAATAAAAGACAATCAGATAATTTGAAAAACACAACTGAAATCAATAAATAATACTTTTAGTTAAATAATTCTAATAAACCCCATCTAACCCTTAAAAAAAGAGAATTTCTTTTTGTATTTTGTTCTCAACTTTCATTTACATCCTTCCGGCTCTATTTTTTCATCATCTGTTATGTCTGCTGTCCTAATATGTTTTTGCTTCAGCGCCCATCTGCACAGAAGAAGCAACTTTCTCCTTTAAGTCATCAATAATGGAAAAATAAAAGACGGCTTTTGGATTCAGTCTGTCCTCATCAAATAAAAAAACGACTCCTCGCTCAACTTCTTCACAATAGCTTTCAGTAGTGATGCACAGGAGACAAGTTTTTCCTCCAGCAGAAGCCTCAGTGGAACAGAAATTATTTGTTAAAAGCAAAGACTGTGGATTAGATCATGTACTGGATATTCTCTGGTGTCTATAAAATAATTTGACTGAACATGTGCATATTTTGTGTCTTCGGGGACTCATAAAGCGCAAAAATCTACAACCAAAGCTTTCCATACTTACTTAAGAGTTTTCCTTGTGTCTTTTTCGGTCTCTGCTCGTTAGGAATCGGTTATGATGCAATTCTGCGGAAACAAGTTGGACAAAAAGGACTTTTTTGGCAAGTCCGACCCTTTTCTGGTTTTCTACCGGAGCAACGAGGACGGCACGTGAGTTCCCCTCCCATCCATCCTTCCCATCGCTCCTTCTCTTTCCCTGCATCCAAAGGAAATTGGTTTCATTGATTTGCCTCAGATGAAAAGCAGTGCTGCCTGTTTAAAACGTGTGGAGATGTGTGTGTTTACAAAGCAGGAGAAAATGCAGCGCTGTAGATTTTATATATACGTGTGTGTGTGTGTGTGTGTGTGTGTGTGTGTGTGTGTGTGTGTGAGTGTGTGTGTGTGTGAGTGTGTGTGTGTGTGTGTGTGTGTGTGTGTGTGTGTGTGTGTGTGTGTGTGTGTGTGTGTGTGTGTGTGTGTGTGTGTGTGTGTGTGCGAGTGTGTGAGCTTCCATCACACACTCGCAGTGTGTTACAAGTCAGATAAGACCTCGTGCTCTGAGGGCAGAAGATACCGAGCCCACCTGCTAGCCAACGGACTAATGAAATTACCTCTTTAGTGTGTGTTTGCAGCTCAGGGCAGCCCTGCAACTACACTGTCACCAAGCGGAAAGTTAGCAAAAAGTGGCTTTAATTGCATTTTTAAAAATTCCTCCTCATGCTCACTTCTTCAACTCCATCTCTCGTTCTTCTTCTGCACGTTTCCTATCAATCAATCAGTCTTTTTTTATATAGCAGCCTTTATATGACTAAAAATGCAACACAAAGTGCACAAATAAAAATGCAATAAATCTGTATAAACAACCCTCACCGTCAGGTTACGAGTAAAGGAAACAGGAGATGAGATAAAATGAAATGAAATGAATGAAATAAAATAAGCTAAAAATTAGAAAGATCAACAACTAAAATTTAAAAGAGGAAATAAAAAAGGATAAAAATTGGAAAGATAGATTGCAAAAATAAAATAAGCGAAATAAAAAAGCAGAAAAATTTGAAAAATAATTAAAATAAATTAAATAAGAAAGGATGAAATTAGACAGATAAATCTCTAAAATACAATAAAATAAATGAAACAGTATGTATTATTGAGATAGATATAGAAGTTCAAAATAAAATAATAATTATAATAATGATAGTAAAATAAATAATTATATGAACAGAATAAGAACTGATAAAATGTAATGTAATTAACCATACATTAGCCTAAAATATGTAAATTGGTGAATGAACAGAGAAATCAATCAATAAAATTAGTTCTAAAATCGAAACTCTTTGAATAAAGATGTGACACAAAATGCTTTATGGCTAACAGAAATAAAAATGCAGTATAAACAGCCCTCATAGTCAAGTTGTAAATAAAGAACTCAGGATTGGGGAACTGAGGAAATTAAATAAAATAAAATTTTAAAATTAACTCACTGAAATACAATAAATGAAATAAAATATTATTAAAATATTATTAAATTAAAAAATATCAATACAGATAAATAGAAATAGAAGTTTAAAAAATAGTAATGAAATAAATATTTAGAAATATATTAATACAAAATTAGAACGAAGAAATAAACTACATTAAATGGACTAAAATATGTAAACAGGTGAATAAATATAGGAGTCAATAAATATTAGTAATAATTCGAAGAAGAGTAATGAATTCATACAATCTGTTAAATCCAAATCAAAAGCCTGATTAAAAACGGAGATCTTGAGTTTGCCTTTTTCCTGCCCTTTCTCCTGCCCTCGGAGATGTGAGCAATAATTGCAAAATGCTGATAAATAGGATAAATATGAAGGACCCAGACCATTATGAACTTTATAAAATAACAAAAGGATCTTAAAATCAGTTCTAACCATGAGAGATAACCAGTGCAGAGGCTTTAAAATTGGCTCATCAGTTAAATTTTGGTCTTAGTTAGGGAGACCAGATTACAGCATTACAGCGGTCAGTTGTAATAAAAGCATTTATTAGTGCCTCTGTGTTAGTTTTATAGACGACTGGTTGCAGTGAAGTGATAGTTTTCCCTCTTTTCTCCCTTGTTTGATCCTCTTTTTCTTGTCTTTGCAGGTTTACCATCTGCCACAAGACCGAGGTAGTGAAGAACACATTGAACCCCGTGTGGCAGGCCTTTAAAATCCCCGTTCGGGCTCTTTGCAACGGCGACTACGACAGGTACGTGTGCTTTCACATATTAAAAAGCAACACAGAAACCAAGAACAACCATCTGAATCATCAGGTGTTGTTATTTTCAGTATCAAGGCTATTGAAAAAGTCAGACGAGGTAATGTGCTGAGTGCTCCTGCGACGTCTAATGGCTGAACACATACAGCAACATCATGTATAGGAGTCATTATGTACATTCCAATGTTCTTATTAGTTCAAGCGAGAGCATAAAAGAGACATTTTCAGGTGTGATTCATCCAACAATGAGCTTCATATGTGAGGGAAATAAAGTTTCTGTCCCATGCATTATCATTTTTAAAGCATCATGGAAGTCAGCATTCAATAAATAGGAATAATTGTGTGTGAAAGTGGAGTTTTTGCTATCTGCCATGTTTTCTATTAACATTATATCATACATTTCAATATTGGTGTGATTTTTCCTGCTTCTACGTACCAGCATCTGTCTTGGTTCCACTTCTGAATAAAGCCAATAACAGCTGCTTTATCCAGAAGATGCATTCAGATTTGTGCATCACAGTCTTTCTGGCAGGAAGGTAACGCTATTTTCCGGTGGTCTCGTTTATATTTAGCGCACGGTTGCTAATCCTCTTGTCATAGCGGCTTAAAGTGAAGCAAAGAGCCAAAAAGCAACGTATTCCGTCACTGTCGGCCTCCAGCTTTTATTTTGGTAGCACAGTAACAACAAGTGTCATCCTGCAGCCCTAACACAGCATTTCTATATTTAATATGTCTGTGATCACAGTTTTGTGGCACACGATGCTTTGAGTTTTCTGAGCATCATTTTAGTGAAACTGCTTTAAGATCTAATACCAGCAGTTGACAGTCTGTGATCGACTGAAGGCAAGAATTTATGTCAGCAGCAAACATGAAGCGTGAAGGGGAGACGTTTTTCTAAAATTCAGGCACACAATCTTTATCCTCTCATGTCCAGGCAGTTTCTGAGCATTTCTTCACTCATTTCATATTTTTACTCACTGTGGGTGAATTTTTCACTGCAATATAGAATCCTGCACTTTTATGGAAACAGCACAACCATGAATAGAAACAGAGTATGTGCAATAAGAATTTTATTGATTGTTGTGTTTTTTTAAAATCTATTTATGCTAATATCTGCATTTAATTTTAATTTATTTAAACTTTAGTGTGATTTATTTCAGGGTTCTTGTTTCTTTTTAATTGTTGCTAAATTATTATTATTTTGACTCTGAGTCACGTACAAGAATTCCAGTGTACCTGTACTGTGATGTACCTGTGCAAATGGCAATAAATTCTATTCTATTCTATTCTAGAGGGAACTTAAAAATGTCTTTTGTGCGGTGTGACATTTAAAATGGCATAAATTACGAAAAAGCAAAAACAAAAGGTGGATTTCTTTATTTTGTTTACAAAAAGTGAGCAAATCAGGAATCAACATGTGCAGTATTTTTCCAGATGCTCACAGGTGTTGCCAATACCAACTAAAAACACTCACACTGCACACTAGAGATATTTTACTTTTTAAATTTTTTATTTGTTTCCATACTTGTCTCCTATCTCCTGTGGAAACACACGGCTGAACTGCCTGCAGTTTTTAGATCTTTGCAGAATCAGTTTAGTGCAAATGATCTTTTTTTTTAAACAATTTTTTAAAATGGTGAGACTCAAAGAATAAAATGATTTTTTAAAATTAAATTTCACAGTTTTACATTGAGTTTTCCAACTGAATAGCACATCACAACTGAGCAGTTCAAGGACTGCCAAGGAAGGAGGAATTTAGATTTTTTTATTCAGTTTTTACAGTTTCTTGCTCTAATAAATGGTGTAATTTGGGATATTTTTTAAAAACATAGCTTGACTGTCAAACCTGCCAGTATGTTTTGGGGTTCAAAGAGTTAAAGTTGCCTTAGATAGAATACCAGATACTCATAAAATATATAATAATACCGTGGTCTGCTGAACAAGATGAACATAAGTCAGTCATTCAGCGGTGTCTAGTTCAGAAGCTTAGACTGGATCATGGGCATTAAAATGAGTTCCACAGGACTGATCCTTCCACTGCCAGGGATGAAGAAGCTGCTCATGACACTGACTGACAAAGATCTACTGATAGACAGGATTTACTCTTATAATTCTTAGGCCAGACTCACAGTGCAGGAGTTTTGGGCTGATTTACAGCAATTTCATCCCAACAAATGGCAAAATCTGGGCTTAGATGTTGATCTGAACTGATGTTTGGCCCAGATTGCTTCGTAATATGAGAGGTTTACAGATCCAGGATCAGTCTCATCCCTGATAATATCAGACATGTTTGATATTACATCTGCTTCCCCATGAAATCACATGAGGCGCTGCTCTGCTCCCTGATTGCTACTTCTGCTGTGATTATCTTAATAATATCCTGCAGTCTGTGGTGCAGCATTATTTTAAAATCTTTTAGTGTGTACACGTCTGACATTACAAAGAAGAGTATCTGTGAAGTTTCTCCTCATGTGCATGATGCAACCAGGTTTCAAAATCTGTTAAACTTTTAAAACTCCTGCAGTGTGAGTCTGCCATTACATATGTAAACTTTCTGGCTGAAATGATGGTTCCAAAAGTCAGTCTGAGTTTTTCAAAAGACTCATCACATGAGTTAGTGGATAGACTTAGTTTTGGTGTATTGTTTATTATTTTTGGTTTTGTAACACCTTTATAGGTCTGTAACTTCTTAATAATTACAAAAAAATGTCATCACTTATTCAGTTTTCTGAGAAAGACATGTATTATTACTTAGAAAATTGTACAGATGCTTTTCCTTGAAATGAAAACTGTATTTGATGGAAATACTCTTCTGTTATTTGATAATCCACATATAACTTGAATTGTAGTTCCAATTGAATGTTTTCCTTTTAAAATTAATTAATTCAAATCGTTTTTTGTAGCCGGAAAAATGTAAAAACTGAAGAAATAATTGACTTTTCAACTTTCCGAGTGTCTGTATACTCCTCATCTATGAAGTGTAATTCCAGGTTTTGTCAATTTTGGTAAAATATATAATCAAACAAATTCTATTTTCTTTTTTTTCTTTATGGATTATTGCATTTTAAGTGTAATATGCTGTACAAAGTTTTTTTTTTTTTTAAATTCTATATATTTCTAGTCATGGTTTTGCTGTTTCCATGGAGGTGCAGGACTTTATATTGCAGTGAAAAATGAGTCCACAGTGAGTAAAAATGTGACGTCAGAAAAAAACTTGCCAAAAACTGAGTTCAGAGGGTTCAAGACTCTTTAGGTGATGATTACTAGGATCAGTGTTACACTAAACTGAAGTTAAATAACTGAAATTGAACCAACTCAGCACAGTGTGTCCATTTAAATAGGGCCAAATACAGTGATTGGACTATAAAATGTAGGGTTTTCACTTCCGGATAGTCTCAAAATACACCCTTATTGATATTAAAAAAAAGAACTCTTCAGCTCTTTGAATTCTTCTACATGTCTGAAAGTCTCACACCTGCTTTACTTTATATCTCAGGAGGAGAGAGACAACAAATAAGTAGATAAAAGTGTGTCTCTCTTAAGTCGGCCATGTGTGTCTGTCTCCTCCATCGATAAGAAGCTGTGTGCTGAAAAGGGCAGAAAGAAGCACACAATAGGGTTTAACGTCGCCGAGCTAACAGACAGCAGCATTGATCTGAAGTTTGCTCCAATAAGCCGATTGGAGGAGTTGAGTCACACCGAGTCTTATCAATGGGCGACTCAGGAAGCTGGCGGTGGACTGAACATACAGTCCACAAACACATCCAGCCTGTATCTGTGAGATAAGGACGAGCTGGAGCCGGCAAACAATGGAGGAGTGTGTGTTTCTGCTCATAGGTGCTTCTGTTCACACACACATGCAGGCAGCAAAGAACAAGATTAACAAGTGGAATCGTTGCCAGTTTCATGTCACATCATCAAAGCCGCGAGTGATGGGATGTTTCCTGCTGAGACGTGGCATAGCGCCGACTTAATAAGACGCACGCCTCTAAACACACGAAATTACACAAGGAAAAAGTGTTGCGCCAACCAGGAGTCTCTTTTTTTCCTCCAGAGTGCCCATTATTACCCTCCAGCCCCTTCCTGCTTCTTACATTTATAGCTCCGCTTTCCTCTAATGTGCATCCGAGCAGCTCCAAGCTCCATTAATGACGGTCTGTGTTTCCACTCCTTCTCGTATTGGAGGATGAAGCAGATGGGGAAGTGCAGTTTTCGCTCTGATTTTAAATTAGATACCACTTTAAAGCTCTCTAAGTTGCAAGTTTAGAGCAAGCTTATAGAAAATTCATGACATACTGCGGTCTGGTTGCATATTTTTACACAGTAATGCTTTGAGATTCTTCTTACACTCCTGGGTTATTCCATCTCAAAACAGCGGGGGCCTTCTGCTCAATGATCTCTGATTTGCTTTAAACTTCATTTTTTTCATGGAATTCATCATGTAAAATTTTGGATTAAGTAGTAGGGCAACACATTGAACTGAATACATGATGTCTAAGTGACTGAAGACAAAATTAACCCTCCTGTTGTCTTCACTTATGGGCACCTAAAAAAAATATTGTTTAATCCAAAAATTCTGCAAAAAAATTCCCCAAATTTCTGAAAATTTGCAAAACCTTCAGGAAGAAAATTCCAGTAATTCCTTAAAAATTTCCCTTAAAAGTTTTATTTTTAAAAAAATCCCCCAAATTTGGCAAGAAAATTCTTGTAAATATTTTCAAAAAATGAATAAAAATCTTCCAAAAATCCTAAAAGTATCTAAAATGATTCCATATATATCAGTAAAATTTCTTTGTTAGTTTGTGCTCAAAGATAGGATTTTCTGATTTTTCCTTTTTTTTTTTCTTTTTTTAACCCACCGTCAGAGACTATTTGATCTACTTGTTCAGTATTGCAGATTCTGAATCAATGACATGATGAGAAATAAGTAAATAATTTCAGGGTTTTATTTTTAATACATTTTCTGTTTTTTTTAAGACATTGTTATCCAAAAGTAGCCTCAAATTTTGCAGGAAAAAATGTTCTAAAAAGAGGATAGATGGGCTTTTTAAAAAAGCTAAAATTTCAGAAATATTGGTATAAATATCCTTTTTTCAGGCAAATCAGAGATATTTGAGCAGAAAGTATTTGAAAAATGTGGTGATTTGAGATGGAAAAAGCACTGCCTTCTTTCTCCTTCATTCTCTCCAGCAGAGTGCCTTTTGCTGTCTCACTTTTAATTTGCTGTTTGTTCTATTATCTTTCCACCTCCCCTCTCCTCTCTTACGTATCGCTCCCTTGTATTTGTCAGAGAGAAATGACCCTTCTGTAGCAGATATTGGTAGATTGTGAGTGCGCAGCATATCTGCCTCTTGCAGCCTATTCAATGTTTTTACTTTTTATTTTTACGCCCGTGAGCTATAATGGGTCACAGAAATAGATGGATCTGGAGATGAGGAGAGCACATTACTGCAGGCAAACACAGCCAGAGAGAGTGCTGGAATAAAGATAAGATACCGAATGAATCTGCTTCTCCTAAAAGCTCCATGACAACGTCGACAGAAGACATTAACATTCTTCTGACATGTCAGACACAATGTCGGTGCATAATTTATGACTTTACAACATTGCTTTTCACTTTATAAAATATGTTACATGGTGCCACTGCACACTTGGGTGCCTCCAGAAATGTTAAAGCAGATTGCCCATCAGTCAGAGTCATAATTTATTCATGTTTTTTTTACTGTATGCCTCTTTCTACAGAACAATCAAAGTTGAAGTGTACGACTGGGACAGAGACGGCAGGTAAATCCTCTTTTCTTCATATAATTATGTTGTAATTCAGCTGTCACCTCACTTTTTAAATTACAAGCTGCAAAACTGTAACCCCAATAAAGCTACTACTATTGCCAATTTTTCTCAGTTGATCCATTGACCGTTTTACCGATTAGTTTATTAAATTAATCTAAAAAAATTCCTCCAAAAATGCAAAATTGCAATTTTATTTAAACACATTTCTTTTTCCAAACTGTATGTCATTTTATTATACAGCACGGGGTCATATGTAAACAAAGATTTAATGTTAAAGTGCAAAACTGTACAGGTAAACCAGAAACTCTAATGTGATTTTTTTAAAAAAGAATAAAAATACGGCTTGTCGTTTAAGTCAGCAGCTTCAATCAAACCCCTTCACAAAGTGAAAAAGTTGCTGATTAGTTTTTGATACTGTAGTACCCTGAGGAGGCGGTCAATTCCATGTTAGCAAGCAGAGAGGGAGAAGGTTATGCAGTAAAGGTGCACTGTGACAAAGACTTCTGCGAGGCTTACTGGCCAAAGGCTGCACACAAGTGTTAAATTAAACTTGGCCAAACTGGGACATGGACTGTAGAGACCTGTGGTAAATTTTTAGCTGTTTTGTGCTTTTTATTTCACATGTATATTTGCCTGACAACAGACATAAACAAAGATGATCACAGCAACTCTGAACCATAATGATTTATTAGTTTAGTTTAGCCATTTGCTAGTTTGTGGAAAAAATAAATTGTTAAAAGAGAAAGAATTGTTGTATTTCCAGCTTTCTGACTGGAAAAATTACCCAAATTCAAGCTTAAAATTGTTATATTTCATCAAAATTGCTTAATTACACATGTTTTCTGAAACCAAATTTAAAAATAAAAATCACACAATTAATTGATTTTTGACTCAGTTGAAACCAACAATCATTTAATTGCAATTCTGGGACTGCTCGGTTGAACTGCAGGAAGTGTTTACACAAAGCAAGTAGGAGACAACTATGAAAAAAATATATACGTTAGTAGTAAAGTATCTATTCAATTCAATTTTATATGTATCTCTATTTATTTATTTTGTCTACAGCATATAAAGTCATTTTTGAGTCCTTCCTTCTCCTTGCCATAGCGGTGCAGTTAACGTGTCCAAAACATGGCCAAACATACAGACTATTTATTTGTTTCTTTATTTTTTTGGTAACAACCCTATTAATGCAAATGTCAGCACTTAAAACAAGATTTAGTTTTGAAAGTGTCAGTATTTAATTCCATCTGTAGTTGCGAATGCAGAGAAAAAACACAGTGTTGTCTACAAAAAACGTTGTCAATGCTGTATTTCTGCTGTATTAGTTACAACTTTTGAGAAAAAATTATTGAGTTTAAATCTTCATGATGTTTTGCACTTAACCACCATTGCTCATTAGTTTGGCAACTGATAACCTGTCAGACTTTGTTATTTATTCAACAGGACTTTCTGCATCAGATTTTCATTGTCTCTTCTGAATTAATATCCCTTTGTATTACTGAGATGAAACAATGATCCGTATTGAGTTCAGTCGTTGGGATCATGAACACTGGAGCTTATTGTACATATATTAATCTGATATGACGACCTCGGAGCCAGTCATCACTGATAAATAAACACAAATGCATTTCCGTAATACTTCTTGATTACATTACCATTCAGCCCACCAGCTTCCTATGTTAATCTAATCTAAGTCACACATAATTAACACCAGTCTATGTTTTCAGTAGGTAAGAGAGCTGCTTCGTCATGGATTGACTGCTTAATGATGAGTCTGGATTCTGGCTGCTGACAGAAAGAAAGAAGGAGTGACATTTGTCAAACTCTACTGAGTTATTTCTCTATTCTTTACGCTTTCATGGACTCTATTCAGTGTCACTCACAATCTGAGGGAATGCAGGGACATTTTGGTCAAGAAATGCTAACAATTATAACCAGCTGTTTGGGGGAATTGAGATTTCGTGTTACCAGTTTCCATGTCCGTGAAAATGTCTGGTGTCATCTTCACCCGTTGTAATGCTGTTTTACTATTCACTGACAACAAACCGAATCTTTCTTCACCTCAGTTTAATAATTTGTCTCCTCTCAGAGTTGATTCAGTTCAGTTTGCTTTAAAAACTCACAACACATGATGAAACCTGATAAAAGGACAAAATGCCAGCATTGTCTCTGAGTTTGCACTCGTGTTTTGAGTTTTTAACTTCATATTTTGAGATTGTCACTAATGTGTGTTGTCTAGATTTAAAAAATAAATAAATGGATGTGTTGTCAGAAATTAATATTTTTAATTATTTTCTGTTTTTCTCCCTACTGCTTTCTGTAGTCACGACTTTATCGGAGAGTTCAGCACCAGCTACAGAGAATTATCCAGAGGACAGAGTCAGTTCAACGTCTATGAGGTGAGATTGAGTCATTGAATGTTTGCTATCTGCCGTTACCTGATATAATTTTCCTAGACAATACACATTTCAAGTATTATAGAGTAACTGTAGTACCTGGTTGCACCATCAGGTGGAATCACTTACTCTTTATTATTAGAGTGACCAAAGAAGGTGGGCATCATGGGAGTTTAGTTAGTAAAGGAGCACCATGACAAAGTCTACAAGACTTACTGACCTCTGTCCAGCACGTAAGTATAAAACTAAAAGCTTGGCCAAAGTGGCACTGTGATGGTAGATCCACAGTGGTAAATTATCTGCAATTAATACAGCTTTTTCACATGTAAACAAAGAATTGGTCCCAGTCCCAAACAGTTAAAAGTCGTCGTAACTCAGGCTCAGGATACATCCTTAGTACAGATGTGTTACTGTTTAGGTCAAAAGTAAATCTCCAGTCTAGATCCTTGCTTGTGTTGTATTTTCTCTCAGATGTACGTCGCTTTGGATAAAAGTGTCTGCTAAATGAAATTGTAGAATTTTAGAATTGTAGACGTGTTGTGTGTTCATAGTTAGGTATTCTGCATTCCTTGGTTGTAACAAGTAGTTTTTTGGAGTTACTGTTAGCTTTCTATCATCTCCAACCAGTCTTCCCATTCTCCTTTGTCCTCTCACATCAACAAGGCATTTTGGTCCACACAACTGCCGCTCACTGGATGTTTTCTCTTTTTCAGACCATTCTCTGTAAACCCTAGTGATGGTTGTGTGTGAATATCCCAGTAGATCAGCAGTTTCTGAAACACTCAGACCAGCCGGTCTGGTACCAACAACCATGCCACGGTCAAAGTCATTTAAATCCCCTTTCTTTTCCATTCTGATGCTCGGTTTGAACTTCAGCAAGTTGTCTTGACCACGTCTACATGCCTAAATGCATTGAGTTGTGGCCATCTGATTGACTGATTAGCTGTTGGTGTTAACAAGCAATTAAACAGGTGCACTTAATAAAGTGGCCGGTGAGTGTATATTGTAATTTCAACAGGAATTTTTGTAATCGAAGCTATATGTCTTATATAATCATACATATTCTTCTGTACTGCTCTTGTGGTGAGTGATGAATAGTGAAACCGATCGAGGCTGTCATATGACTGATTTAATGCCGATCAAAATTAAAATTTCGAGCAGCTTTGGCATCTCCTTCCAAAGAAAGCAGCTGAAATTCCTTAACCTCTGTTTCACTTGCACCGTCTCATTCGCACACTGACGGTTATGATGGATCGCTGGCTTATCTTCTCCCAGGAAGAGTCAACACTTCTTGATTAACAGAGGACTGTACGGGGAGCAGAGTGCACTGGGGACTTCCACTTTAAACAGCTGCTGTGTGTCTAATAGATCTCACACACGAAAGAACAGACACAAAATAATTTTGCCTTTTCTGGCCTGTTTCTTGACCTCAGCTTTCCCTCAACCCGAACACGGCGGTTTCACACAATGACTTGGCACACTTGGTGTATCTGTGTGTGCATTACAGCCGCATTTCAATTCACCTCCAAATGCGTCCTTGTTGGTTCGTAAAGTGAATCAAGGAGAAACGCATAAATCCACACATTTGTATGTTGTTTCCCCCGAGGTCCTCCTTTTCGGTTTAACCTTGGCACAGTTTAATGAGACCATAAAGCTCAGATTTAAAAGCACAGATCCATTATTTGGCATTCAAAGTGAAGTTCAGGTGCTTCTGGCTGGTCTCTGCATCATAGGCACGATTGTATGTTTTAGTAGGCGATGAAACGAAGGCCACAGCTTCTAATCTGGAAAGGAAAGCTGGTTTAGATGCATAGTGGTTTCTGTGAAGTGTCTGTCCTGTTACATATTCATAAAGTCACACCACTCAGTTCAGAGTCACTCTCCAACTCTGGATTTAGCTGCTTCCTTTTGGACATGCAGCAGGTTAAAAGCATTGGTCAAAGGCGTATTCATGGTGGTTGTTGATTTAGAGATGAGCATAGAGAAATAGAGGGAAGAACGTATAGAAAATGTACTATAAATGACCTCAGTTTTGGAATAGTACTCCAAAAGAAGTCTTAAATTACATAGTATTTTGTGATAGTTTTTGGTGCCCCAGTAATAGCTAATTCTAGCATTATGACCACAGCTGGAGACTGAAGGAAAACTCCAAATGCTTTATGTAAGATGTGCAAGCCCCTGTGTGAAATGCATTAATCTGTATTTTCGTCTGAGCATTGCATCACATGGTTGTCAAAGTGCTCACTTTAGGGATGCAGGGAGTTATCAGCCACTGCAGCTCCTCTATGGGGCTTCATCAGGGTCATTTTTGGCTGCAGCAGACTGCCAAAGTTAGAGACAAGCTGGTGAACATTTATTCAGCAGTTAAAGATCCAGATAACTCTCTGAGGAGTTGGTAGAGACCAAAACGGAGCTAAAACAAGAGTGCCTACTGGACCTATGTTGAGTGGGTGCACAGTAGAAAGAAATTAATTTACCATAAGATGCATTTTTCAGCTTTTAAAGTTTTAGTGAAGAATTTTTACATGTGTAAAAATGATAAAATTACCTAGAATATATATTAATAGTAAAGATTTATCTCATTAAACAAACACATTGATCTAAACTTACAGAAACAGCACTTCTTTTTCATTTTATTCTATCCAGTTTTATAAATATATTCACGGTATTAAACTTTCAGTTTTCTTTCAAAAAAGAAAAGAAAAGGAAATATTATAGTTATTCACAGATACATGGTTTTGAGCTACTTTACAATAGATATGTAAATGTAATTCACATTCACAGTCATTTTTTAAGCTATATTTTAAGGTATTTTTAAAAATTTGTAATATTACTCTGTATTGGCTGAATGTGTAAATAGGAATCTCGTTTCTAAAAGTTATCTTACGTTACATAAACATGACAATAATAATTTTGTGCTGTCCCAATCTGGCCCAAACAACAGTTACTGCAAGTTTAGCAACAGAGCTGGTGGTGATTATGTCCCATTTTTGTTGCCTTATCTAACACAAATGAAGGATAGAATCGGTCAATAATTAATGAAGCAATGTTGAAGTTCCAATCTGTTCTTTTCTTAGGTGGTAAATCCAAAGAAGAAAGGGAAGAAGAAAAAATACCTCAACTCTGGAACGGTAAGACATCAAACCCGATGCACTGTTTTTCTCCTCAGCCCTCTGAACAGTTTCTGGCTGTTTTTTGCTCCTGTTACATTTTCGATCACTGTGAGCTCATTTTTCAGTGCAAAATAAAATCTTGCACCTGTATGGAAACATCACAACCATAGCTAGAAGTTGAGAGAACTGAGTTCAACTGAGAGAGACAAAACTCTTTTGCGTAGTACATCAACATTTTAAAGCCATATATAATAATAAAAAAAGAAGACAGAAAAGTTGAATTTCTTAGAATTAACGTGTACAACTTTATTCTAACTGCCCACAAGCGTTACTGATACTAAGAAAAAAATGTTGGCTCCACATACTATAGATATTTTTCTACTTATATTTTGATTGTGTTTCCATAGAATCTGCTATTGCCTTGGTGTAAACACAGCCTGCAGTTCAACCTAGTTCAGCCCAAAAAAATTTATTGAATTTTTATCACATGACTGTTGGTCTCAGCTGAGTCATTAATGGCTTCAGAGTTGTGCCAAAGGCCACATAATGTTTTGTTTTTTGCAGAATCTAGTTATTGTCAAGAGTTTACTTTTTACAGTTTACTTTCTTACAAATTTACTATTATTATTATTAGTAGTAATAATGCTAATAATGCTAATAATAACAAACATAGAATGAAGAGATTTTGATGAAAAATCTAAATTTTAAACTTAGATTTGGTTCATTTTTCCAACTTAGCTGCACATCACAGATGAGTAGTTCAAGGACCATCAGAATGTTGAAAATCAGACGGTTCTTTCTGTTTTCGCAGTTTCTGGCTCTGATAAATGGTGTAAAATTTTAAAAAATAGCCTGAATTTCAAAGCTGCTGCCTGGTTCAGAGGTTTATTACACGCAGTCCTTGTGTTTCCTGTATCAGACAGAGTAACTTGCATTTGTCCCACTGGTGGCTGATTGTGGCCTTGTCGCTTACAGGTAACACTGCTGTCTTTCCTGGTGGACATCGAAGTCACCTTCCTGGACTACATCAAAGGCGGGTAGGTCGCCGAGCAGCCGTTCACAGAGCCCACACTGGGAGACGCGGTGTTTTAATGAGAATTGACATGCTGAGTGTGCTGCTCCCTGTCTGTGAAATAACCCCATCACAGCTCAGTGTCCGCAATGTGCCCAAGATAATGATCCCTCAGTGTGAGCCAATCAGACGGGGAAAAAAAGTCTGCATTTGCATGTGAGAAGAGGAAAGTGAAAGGATGGCGGATGGGAGAGAGACTGACAGATGGGCTGACCTGAAGTCAAGTACACAGGGTTCAGACTCTGAAGTGTGTGTGTGATCTTGTATTGTGTTTAAGTCCGAGCGTCGCATGTTGCTCGGGAGGGTCGACCGTGTGCGTCCAGCCATGAAGTCGACGTTCGCCTACACACTCTGCCTTCATTAGACTCACAGAGGGGGAGACTGTCGAGGGAGAGAACAGAGTGTGTGTTTGTGTGTGTGCATCTGAAAATATGTCTCTGTATTCATGTGTTCTTACTGCCCTTGTAGCTTTGTGTTTTCTTTTTAGATTTTATGGCTTTTAAAGAGGAAAATCACTTCTTTTTTTAAGAAGTTTCTTTAAAAGTTTGGGATTTTGAAGACAAAAGAAAACAACACTTTTCCAACTAGATTTCGATGCTGTCGCTCATTTCGGGAGCATTTCAAAGGACACGTAGCTGCTCGAAGTAGCGAGGCAAAGAGCCAAATCGTTTGAGCTAATTAGAGGACTGTTCAAAAAGCAAAGCACAAAAATCCGGCTGCTGCAGATAGATTTGGATTTCTTTAGTCACACTTACCTGGAATCAAAGCGTTTTTGCTTTGAAAGACAATTTTTGATTTTTCTCCTAATTACAAATAAACACCACCTTAGTATTTGAGCCTTTCATGACTCACATCAGCAGTTTCTCAGAGTTTATGTTGTTTTTTGATCCTGTCACTTTATCATTGAAGACTCTTTCTTCACTGCACATCTATGAAAATCAATTTTTCAACTGTAATATGAGAAAAAAAATCATCAAAATATAAATCTTTTGCATGTCATTGCTTTGGGAAATGTAACCAAATCTGCTTAAAATTGTGATTTTTCATCAGAATCATTTTATTCGACATGTCTCAGTTAAAAATTTGTCAAAATAAATCATTTGCATGATTGGGATTCTGTAAGAAGCTAAAATTTCTGCATACCTTAGTGCATATGAGTACAACTCAAGAGCTTTTAATAACTCAGCTGTGGTTAACAGATGTGACAAAAGTTCTGGGACTTTATGGTTGAACTGGACACTGTTGACTTGACAAACTGATAAATCTAAGCTTAAAATCGTGACATTTTCTTGAACACACCATATTCTACATACTAAAGATTTCCCCAAATTAAACTGTTTGCACGAGATTCTGCAAAAACAACAACAAGAAAAAAAATCTGCACTCACAGCACAAGCGTGGAGCCACGATTGACTCAGTTGCAACCAACAGTCACGTGACAAAAATTCATTGACTTTTCGGCTGAACTGCAGGCAATGTAACACAGAGGAGATAGGAGTTAAATAATAAAAATGTCATTAGCAAGCACAATTTTTTTCACAATATTAGCAGCATCTATGTGCACTTGGAAAAAATTTGGACATGTCGTTTTTTTTTGTAAAATAAATAATGAAAGAAACTTTTTTTATAATTTATGGCACTATAATTTTATTATCCTGTACGGAAGACAGTTTTGAGTTTTCTATACTTCTATCAATTGTGCTGTTTCCATAGAGGTGCAGGACTTTTTATGGCAGTGAAAAATGAGCTCAAAGTCAGTAAAAATGTAACAGGAGCCAAGAGCGCCCAGAAATTGCTTACAGTTCAGAGTGCAAATTAGATGAAAGTGAAGCAAGGATGTGATAATTTTCTTGTTACTACTAACTAATGTTATGTGCAAAGGTGGGACCTTTGATGTGTGTTTTCACCTCATGTCCTGACATGTGTTTATGTGCTATGTCGCTAACTGTTAATGGAAAAACCCCATCACCAAAAGACAGCTTATTCCCTGCACCAGTGGAAGTCAGGAAGCACTTTAAATGGGTTTTTTTATTCTCTTTTTTTTTTGGGCAGTGCTTTGGGAGTTTGCGCTCGGTGTTCACGCTAGTGTGGCCAAATAAAGTGCCAAGTGCTGTCTCACTGTTTGAAACCTAAATGGGCTGTAATGGTCCAGTTGCACCAACTCCAATTGCATAATGTTCACAAATATCGCTTCGCACCAATCCTCCGAGGTGCATTTTGTGAAACCCCTCGTGTGTCTTAATCCGATTGGACGTCTGCTCGGGTGTTTTGTTGGTTTGTCAGTCATTTCTTTGTATCTCCTCTCCTCCTCGCCGCTCTCTTATCTTCTGATTGACAGCTCTTTTTGCAGCCTCAACCCAATCAGCTAATTGTTCATTTGGACCTAATTAAGAACACGATCTGCAGCCGGCATTTGCATAAATGGCTGATTTGAGAAGTCTCAATCCAAAGCATCTCTGCTCTCATTCTTTTCTCTCGCTTTGATAAAGCATGAGCACCACCCGTGAATTTTAACAAAGGGGCCTCTTTTTCGCGAGCGTGATGACAGAATGAGGAATTGATGGCCATATCTTTCATTTTGAGTAGAGTCTTTGAAGACCGCCCTGCCACTCACAGTGACAGATATTGTTTGATACTGTTTTGGTTTGTGAACTGAGTATTGAAATCAGAATAGAAGCAAGGAGGGAACTGTGCTTGTCACTCTGAGAGGTTATCATTAGTTAGAGGAGCAGACACTCAGAATCAAGACAAAGATTGATAAGAATACATCAAATCTCTGAAAGGAAGGGTTAGGGTTAGGACAACACCAATATTAGCAAGGTAAGGAAATCCACATAATTGACGTTAAGAGATATACCAATCAAATGAACAAGCACAACATGTCTACCGATATCAATTCAAGCTTGTTTGTTTTCACCATCTGAATCCCAAAACCAGTGATCGAGTTCAAAAGGAATTTTATTGTTTAAAAAAAAATAAAAAATCCACCAAAAACAAACCATTTTCACTAATCAGACTAAAAATTCTGTATTTTTTTTGCACAACTACAAAGCCATGATTGACTCAGCTGCGACCCACAGTCATGTGACAATAATTCAAAGACTACTAGACAGAACTGCAGGCAGTGTATATACGGAGCAGAGAGGAGGCAGGGGGAAACAAATTTGAGAAACTGAGAGCGAAACTTGTTTGGTTGTGGCCATGGTTGTGACTGTATATAACAGATGGTTGTAGCCTCCAGGTTTTAAAAGTGAAGCCAATGCAGAAGTACCTTAAACCAGCATTCTTTCTAACAGCCAGCAGGGGGCAACTCCTCTTATTCTGATTGCATAGACGTCCATGACAAAATGATCCTATTTCTCACTTTATTTGCTACCTCAGGAAGCACTTTCCTAATAAGTTTACGGTCTCAATTGTTAGTTTCAAGTCTCATTCAATACAGAAATATGTTTATTTTGCAAATTATAGTCCTATTTTGTGGGATATAGATGATGAAGCAGGCTATGCTTTATGGCATGGCTACCTTGGGATATAAAAGTTGTTATTTTGTCAGCATACGTAGTGTCTTCTATGTAGTTCTCAGTCACATCAAAATTTGCTTCACAAAGGTCATCTACTAGAATATACTAAAGAAATAAAATAAATATAGCAGGGCTCAAAAATGCTATACTGAGGACTTCTGCGAGGCTTACTGGCCAAAGGCTGCACACAAGTGTTAAATTAAACTTGGCCAAACTGGGACATGGACTGTAGAGACCTGTGGTAAATTTTTAGCTGTTTTGTGCTTTTTATTTCACATGTATATTTGCCTGACAACAGACATAAACAAAGATGATCACAGCAACTCTGAACCATAATGATTTATTAGTTTAGTTTAGCCATTTGCTAGTTTGTGGAAAAAATAAATTGTTAAAAGAGAAAGAATTGTTGTATTTCCAGCTTTCTGACTGGAAAAATTACCCAAATTCAAGCTTAAAATTGTTATATTTCATCAAAATTGCTTAATTACACATGTTTTCTGAAACCAAATTTAAAAATAAAAATCACACAATTAATTGATTTTTGACTCAGTTGAAACCAACAATCATTTAATCGCAATTCTGGGACTGCTCGGTTGAACTGCAGGAAGTGTTTACACAAAGCAAGTAGGAGACAACTATGAAAAAAATATATACGTTAGTAGTAAAGTATCTATTCAATTCAATTTTATATGTATCTCTATTTATTTATTTTGTCTACAGCATATAAAGTCATTTTTGAGTCCTTCCTTCTCCTTGCCATAGCGGTGCAGTTAACGTGTCCAAAACATGGCCAAACATACAGACTATTTATTTGTTTCTTTATTTTTTTGGTAACAACCCTATTAATGCAAATGTCAGCACTTAAAACAAGATTTAGTTTTGAAAGTGTCAGTATTTAATTCCATCTGTAGTTGTGAATGCAGAGAAAAAACACAGTGTTGTCTACAAAAAACGTTGTCAATGCTGTATTTCTGCTGTATTAGTTACAACTTTTGAGAAAAAATTATTGAGTTTAAATCTTCATGATGTTTTGCAGTTAACCACCATTGCTCATTAGTTTGGCAACTGATAACCTGTCAGACTTTGTTATTTATTCAACAGGACTTTCTGCATCGGATTTTCATTGTCTCTTCTGAATTAATATCCCTTTGTATTACTGAGATGAAACAATGATCCGTATTGAGTTCAGTCGTTGGGATCATGAACACTGGAGCTTATTGTACATATATTAATCTGATATGACGACCTCGGAGCCAGTCATCACTGATAAATAAACACAAATGCATTTCCTTAATACTTCTTGATTACATTACCATTCAGCCCGCCAGCTTCCTATGTTAATCTAATCTAAGTCACACGTAATTAACACCAGTCTATGTTTTCAGTAGGTAAGAGAGCTGCTTCGTCATGGATTGACTGCTTAATGATGAGTCTGGATTCTGGCTGCTGACAGCAAGAAAGAAGGAGTGACATTTGTCAAACTCTACTGAGTTTTTTCTCTATTCTTTACGCTTTCGTGGACTCTATTCAGTGTCACTCACAATCTGAGGGAATGCAGGGACATTTTGGGCAAGAAATGCTAACAATTATAACCAGCTGTTTGGGGGAATTGAGATTTCGTGTTACCAGTTTCCATGTCCGTGAAAATGTCTGGTGTCATCTTCACTCGTTATAGTGCTGTTTTACTATTCACTGACAACAAACCGAATCTTTCTTCACCTCAGTTTAATAATTTGTCTCCTCTCAGAGTTGATTCAGTTCAGTTTGCTTTAAAAACTCACAACACATGATGAAACCTGATAAAAGGACAAAATGCCAGCATTGTCTCTGAGTTTGCGCTTGTGTTTTGAGTTTTTAACTTCATATTTTGAGATTGTCACTAATGTGTGTTGTCTAGATTTAAAAAAATAAATGAATGGATGTGTTGTCAGAAATTAATATTTTTAATTATTTTCTGTTTTTCTCCCTACTGCTTTCTGTAGTCACGACTTTATCGGAGAGTTCAGCACCAGCTACAGAGAATTATCCAGAGGACAGAGTCAGTTCAACGTCTATGAGGTGAGATCGAGTCATTGAATGTTTGCTATCTGCCGTTACCTGATATAATTTTCCTACACAATACACATTTCAAGTATTATAGAGTAACTGTAGTACCTGGTTGCACCATCAGGTGGAATCACTTACTCTTTATTATTAGAGTGACCAAAGAAGGTGGGCATCATGGGAGTTTAGTTAGTAAAGGAGCACCATGACAAAGTCTACAAGACTTACTGACCTCTGTCCAGCACGTAAGTATAAAACTAAAAGCTTGGCCAAAGTGGCACTGTGATGGTAGATCCACAGTGGTAAATTATCTGCAATTAATACAGCTTTTTCACATGTAAACAAAGAATTGGTCCCAGTCCCAAACTGTTAAAAGTCGTCGTAACTCAGGCTCAGGATACATCCTTAGTACAGATGTGTTACTGTTTAGGTCAAAAGTAAATCTCCAGTCTAGATCCTTGCTTGTGTTGTATTTTCTCTCAGATGTACGTCGCTTTGGATAAAAGTGTCTGCTAAATGAAATTGTAGAATTTTAGAATTGTAGACGTGTTGTGTGTTCATAGTTAGGTATTCTGCATTCCTTGGTTGTAACAAGTAGTTTTTTGGAGTTACTGTTAGCTTTCTATCATCTCCAACCAGTCTTCCCATTCTCCTCTGTCCTCTCACATCAACAAGGCATTTTGGTCCACACAACTGCTGCTCACTGGATGTTTTCTCTTTTTCAGACCATTCTCTGTAAACCCTAGTGATGGTTGTGTGTGAATATCCCAGTAGATCAGCAGTTTCTGAAACACTCATACCAGCCCGTCTGGCTCCAACAACCATGCCACGTTCAAAGTCATTTAAATCCCCTTTCTTTTCCATTCTGATGCTCGGTTTGAACTTCAGCAAGTTGTCTTGACCACGTCTACATGCCTAAATGCATTGAGTTGTGGCCATCTGATTGGCTGATTAGCTGTTGGTGTTAACAAGCAATTAAACAGGTGCACTTAATAAAGTGGCCGGTGAGTGTATATTGTAATTTCAACAGGAATTTTTGTAATCGAAGCTATATGTCTTACATAATCATCCATATTCTTCTGTACTGCTCTTGTTGTGGTGAGTGATGAATAGTGAAACCGATCGAGGCTGTCAGATGACTGATTTAATGCCGATCAAAATTAAAATTTCGAGCAGCTTTGGCATCTCCTTCCAAAGAAAGCAGCTGAAATTCCTTAACCTCTGTTTCACTTGCACCGTCTCATTCGCACACTGACGGTTATGATGGATCGCTGGCTTATCTTCTCCCAGGAAGAGTCAACACTTCTTGATTAACAGAGGACTGTACGGGGAGCAGAGTGCACTGGGGACTTCCACTTTAAACAGCTGCTGTGTGTCTAATAGATCTCACACATGAAAGAACAGACACAAAATAATTTTGCCTTTTCTGGCCTGTTTCTTGACCTCAGCTTTCCCTCAACCCGAACACGGCGGTTTCACACAATGACTTGGCACGCTCGGTGTATCTGTGTGTGCATTACAGCCGCATTTCAATTCACCTCCAAATGCGTCCTTGTTGGTTCGTAAAGTGAATCAAGGAGAAACGCATAAATCCACACATTTGTATGTTGTTTCCCCCGAGGTCCTCCTTTTCGGTTTAACCTTGGCACAGTTTAATGAGACCATAAAGCTCAGATTTAAAAGCACAGATCCATTATTTGGCATTCAAAGTGAAGTTCAGGTGCTTCTGGCTGGTCTCTGCATCATAGGCACGATTGTATGTTTTAGTAGGCGATGAAACGAAGGCCACAGCTTCTAATCTGGAAAGGAAAGCTGGTTTAGATGCATAGTGGTTTCTGTGAAGTGTCTGTCCTGTTACATATTCATAAAGTCACACCACTCAGTTCAGAGTCACCCTCCAACTCTGGATTTAGCTGCTTCCTTTTGGACATGCAGCGGGTTAAAAGCATTGGTCAAAGGCGTATTCATGGTGGTTGTTGATTTAGAGATGAGCATAGAGGAAGAGAGGGAAGAACGTATAGAAAATGTACTATAAATGACCTCAGTTTTGGAATAGTACTCCAAAAGAAGTCTTAAATTACATAGTATTTTGTGATAGTTTTTGGTGCCCCAGTAATAGCTAATTCTAGCATTATGACCACAGCTGGAGACTGAAGGAAAACTCTAAATGCTTTATGTAAGATGTGCAAGCCCCTGTGTAAAATGCATTAATCTGTATTTTTGTCTGAGCATTGCATCACATGGTTGTCAAAGTGCTCACTTTAGGGATGCAGGGAGTTATCAGCCACTGCAGCTCCTCTATGGGGCTTCATCAGGGTCATTTGTGGCTGCAGCAGACTGCCAAAGTTAGAGACAAGCTGGTGAACATTTATTCAGCAGTTAAAGATCCAGATAACTCTCTGAGGAGTTGGTAGAGACCAAAACGGAGCTAAAACAAGAGTGCCTACTGGACCTATGTTGAGTGGGTGCACAGTAGAAAGAAATTCATTTACCATAAGATGCATTTTTCAGCTTTTAAAGTTTTAGTGAAGAATTTTTACATGTGTAAAAATGATAAAATTACCTAGAATATATATTAATAGGGGGCTGCACAGTGGCGTAGTGGTTAGCACTTTCGCCTTGCAGCGAGAAGATCCCTGGTTTGCGTCCCGGCTTTCCCGGGATCTTTCTGCATGGAGTTTGCATGTTCTCCCTGTGCATGCGTGGGTTTTCTCCGGGTACTCCGGCTTCCTCCCACAGTCCAAAAATATGCTGAGGTTAATTGATTATTCTAAATTGCCCGTAGGTGTGAATGTGTGAGTGCTTGTTTGTCTATATATGTAGCCCTGTGACAGACTGGCGACCTGTCTAGGGTGTCCCCTGCCTTCGCCCGAGTCAGCTGGGATAGGCTCCAGCCCCCCCCCGCGACCCTAGTGAGGATTAAGCGGTGTATAGCTAATGGATGGATATATTAATAGTAAAGATTTATCTCATTAAACAAACACATTGATCTAAACTTACAGAAACAGCACTTCGTTTTCATTTTATTCTATCCAGTTTTATAAATATATTCACGGTATTAAACTTTCAGTTTTCTTTCAAAAAAGAAAAGAAAAGGAAATATTATAGTTATTCACAGATACATGGTTTTGAGCTACTTTACAATAGATATGTAAATGTAATTCACATTCACAGTCATTTTTTAAGCTATATTTTAAGGTATTTTTAAAAATCTGTAATATTACTCTGTATTGGCTGGATGTGTAAATAGGAATCTCGTTTCTAAAAGTTATCTTACGTTACATCAACATGACAATAACAATTTTGTGCTGTCCCAATCTGGCCCAAACAACAGTTACTGCAAGTTTAGCAACAGAGCTGGTGGTGATTATGTCCCATTTTTGTTGCCTTATCTAACACAAATGAAGGATAGAATCGGTCAATAATTAATGAAGCAATGTTGAAGTTCCAATCTGTTCTTTTCTTAGGTGGTAAATCCAAAGAAGAAAGGGAAGAAGAAAAAATACCTCAACTCTGGAACGGTAAGACATCAAACCCGATGCACTGTTTTTCTCCTCAGCCCTCTGAACAGTTTCTGGCTGTTTTTTGCTCCTGTTACATTTTCGATCACTGTGAGCTCATTTTTCAGTGCAAAATAAAATCTTGCACCTGTATGGAAACATCACAACCATCGCTAGAAGTTGAGAGAACTGAGTTCAGCTGAGAGAGACAAAACTCTTTTGCGTAGTACATCAACATTTTAAAGCCATATATAATAATAAAAAAAGAAGACAGAAAAGTTGAATTTCTTAGAATTAACGTGTACAACTTTATTCTAACTGCCCACAAGCGTTACTGATACTAAGAAAAAAATGTTGGCTCCACATACTATAGATATTTTTCTACTTATATTTTGATTGTGTTTCCATAGAATCTACTATTGCCTTGGGGTAAACACAGCCTGCAGTTCAACCTAGTTCAGCCCAAAAAATTGTATTGAATTTTTCTCACATGACTGTTGGTCTCAGCTGAGTCATTAATGGCTTCAGAGTTGTGCCAAAGGCCACATAATGTTTTGTTTTTTGCAGAATCTAGTTATTGTCAAGAGTTTACTTTTTACAGTTTACTTTCTTACAAATTTACTATTATTATTAGTAGTAGTAATAATGCTAATAATGCTAATAATAACAAACATAGAATGAAGAGATTTTGATGAAAAATCTAAATTTTAAACTTAGATTTGGTTCATTTTTCCAACTTAGCTGCACATCACAGATGAGTAGTTCAAGGACCATCAGAATGTTGAAAATCAGACGGTTCTTTCTGTTTTCGCAGTTTCTGGCTCTGATAAATGGTGTAAAATTTTAAAAATAGCCTGAATTTCAAAGCTGCTGCCTGGTTCAGAGGTTTATTACACGCAGTCCTTGTGTTTCCTGTATCAGACAGAGTAACTTGCATTTGTCCCACTGGTGGCTGATTGTGGCCTTGTCGCTTACAGGTAACACTGCTGTCTTTCCTGGTGGACATCGAAGTCACCTTCCTGGACTACATCAAAGGCGGGTAGGTCGCCGAGCAGCCGTTCACAGAGCCCACACTGGGAGACGCGGTGTTTTAATGAGAATTGACATGCTGAGTGTGCTGCTCCCTGTCTCTGAAATAACCCCATCACAGCTCAGTGTCCGCAATGTGCCCAAGATAATGATCCCTCAGTGTGAGCCAATCAGACGGGGAAAAAAAGTCTGCATTTGCATGTGAGAAGAGGAAAGTGAAAGGATGGCGGATGGGAGAGAGACTGACAGATGGGCTGACCTGAAGTCAAGTACACAGGGTTCAGACTCTGAAGTGTGTGTGTGATCTTGCATTGTGTTTAAGTCTGTGCTTCACGTGTTGCTCGGGAGGGTCGACCGTGTGCGTCCAGCCATGAAGTCGACGTTCGCCTACACACTCTGCCTTCATTAGACTCACAGAGGGGGAGACTGTCGAGGGAGAGAACAGAGTGTGTGTTTGTGTGTGTGCATCTGAAAATATGTCTCTGTATTCATGTGTTCTTACTGCCCTTGTAGCTTTGTGTTTTCTTTTTAGATTTTATGGCTTTTAAAGAGGAAAATCACTTCTTTTTTTAAGAAGTTTCTTTAAAAGTTTGGGATTTTGAAGACAAAAGAAAACAACACTTTTCCAACTAGATTTCGATGCTGTCGCTCATTTCGGGAGCATTTCAAAGGACACGTAGCTGCTCGAAGTAGCGAGGCAAAGAGCCAAATCGTTTGAGCTAATTAGAGGACTGTTCAAAAAGCAAAGCACAAAAATCCGGCTGCTGCAGATAGATTTGGATTTCTTTAGTCACACTTACCTGGAATCAAAGCGTTTTTGCTTTGAAAGACAATTTTTGATTTTTCTCCTAATTACAAATAAACACCACCTTAGTATTTGAGCCTTTCATGACTCACATCAGCAGTTTCTCAGAGTTTATGTTGTTTTTTGATCCTGTCACTTTATCATTGAAGACTCTTTCTTCACTGCACATCTATGAAAATCAATTTTTCAACTGTAATATGAGAAAAAAAATCATCAAAATATAAATCTTTTGCATGTCATTGCTTTGGGAAATGTAACCAAATCTGCTTAAAATTGTGATTTTTCATCAGAATCATTTTATTCGACATGTCTCAGTTAAAAATTTGTCAAAATAAATCATTTGCATGATTGGGATTCTGTAAGAAGCTAAAATTTCTGCATACCTTAGTGCATATGAGTACAACTCAAGAGCTTTTAATAACTCAGCTGTGGTTAACAGATGTGACAAAAGTTCTGGGACTTTATGGTTGAACTGGACACTGTTGACTTGACAAACTGAGAAATCTAAGCTTAAAATCGTGACATTTTCTTGAACACACCGTATTCTACATACTAAAGATTTCCCCAAATTAAACTGTTTGCACGAGATTCTGCAAAAACAACAAGAAAAAAAATCTGCACTCACAGCACAAGCGTGGAGCCACGATTGACTCAGTTGCAACCAACAGTCACGTGACAAAAATTCATTGACTTTTCGGCTGAACTGCAGGCAATGTAACACAGAGGAGATAGGAGTTAAATAATAAAAATGTCATTAGCAAGCACAATTTTTTTCACAATATTAGCAGCATCTATGTGCACTTGGAAAAAATTTGGACATGTCGTTTTTTTTTGTAAAATAAATAATGAAAGAAACTTTTTTTATAATTTATGGCACTATAATTTTATTATCCTGTACGGAAGACAGTTTTGAGTTTTCTATACTTCTATCAATTGTGCTGTTTCCATAGAGGTGCAGGACTTTTTATGGCAGTGAAAAATGAGCTCAAAGTCAGTAAAAATGTAACAGGAGCCAAGAGCGCCCAGAAATTGCTTACATTTCAGAGTGCAAATTAGATGAAAGTGAAGCAAGGATGTGATAATTTTCTTGTTACTACTAACTAATGTTATGTGCAAAGGTGGGACCTTTGATGTGTGTTTTCACCTCATGTCCTGACATGTGTTTATGTGCTATGTCGCTAACTGTTAATGGAAAAACCCCATCACCAAAAGACAGCTTATTCCCTGCACCAGTGGAAGTCAGGAAGCACTTTAAATGGGTTTTTTTATTCTCTTTTTTTTTTTGGGCAGTGCTTTGGGAGTTTGCGCTCGGTGTTCACGCTAGTGTGGCCAAATAAAGTGCCAAGTGCTGTCTCACTGTTTGAAACCTAAATGGGCTGTAATGGTCCAGTTGCACCAACTCCAATTGCATAATGTTCACAAATATCGCTTCGCACCAATCCTCCGAGGTGCATTTTGTGAAACCCCTCGTGTGTCTTAATCCGATTGGACGTCTGCTCGGGTGTTTTGTCGGTTTGTCAGTCATTTCTTTGTATCTCCTCTCCTCCTCGCCGCTCTCTTATCTTCTGATTGACAGCTCTTTTTGCAGCCTCAACCCAATCAGCTAATTGTTGATTTGGACCTAATTAAGAACACGATCTGCAGCCGGCATTTGCATAAATGGCTGATTTGAGAAGTCTCAATCCAAAGCATCTCTGCTCTCATTCTTTTCTCTCGCTTTGATAAAGCATGAGCACCACCCGTGAATTTTAACAAAGGGGCCTCTTTTTCGCAAGTGTGATGACAGAATGAGGAATTGATGGCCATATCTTTCATTTTGAGTAGAGTCTTTGAAGACCGCCCTGCCACTCACAGTGACAGATATTGTTTGATACTGTTTTGGTTTGTGAATTGAGTATTGAAATCAGAATAGAAGCAAGGAGGGAACTGTGCTTGTCACTCTGAGAGGTTATCATTAGTTAGAGGAGCAGACACTCAGAATCAAGACAAAGATTGATAAGAATACATCAAATCTCTGAAAGGAAGGGTTAGGGTTAGGACAACACCAATATTAGCAAGGTAAGGAAATCCACATAATTGACGTTAAGAGATATACCAATCAAATGAACAAGCACAACATGTCTACCGATATCAATTCAAGCTTGTTTGTTTTCACCATCTGAATCCCAAAACCAGTGATCGAGTTCAAAAGGAATTTTATTGTTTTAAAAAAAAAAAAAAAATCCACCAAAAACAAACCATTTTCACTAATCAGACTAAAAATTCAGTATTTTTTTGCGCAACTATGAAGCCATGATTGACTCAGCTGCGACCCACAGTCATGTGACCTAGTTGTCATCAACATAATGAGGATACATTCTGCATGGTGAAATCATTTTTGAGAATTGAGACTAGTGTGAAAATTGAAAAAAAAAAAACATTGAAAATAATCATCAACTTTCAATTCAACTTTAGTTTTTTCTGTTTTTGTGGTTTATGGTATTTTAACTTTGAGTTACTGCACAACTCAGAAGCTATTAATGACTCAGCTGACCAGACCAAATTAAAATAAATGAATAAATAAGGGACTTTTTGGATGAGCTGCAGGCCATCAGGAAAGCAATATTTCATCAAAATCACTTTCATCTACATACTAAAAATTGCCCAAAATTGAACTATTTCCCCCCAGATTCTGCAAAAACAAGCAAACAAAAGAAGTCTGTGCTCCTGAGCGTAACTGTGAAATCGCTTTTCAGTCAAACTGCAGACTGTGTTTAAATAGAGCAGATATGGTAAAATATTAAAACAAAATAAAAATGTAAGAAATAAAATATCTTTAGCATGTTGAGCCACCATTTTTTCCCAATATTGGAAGCACATGTGGTCACTTAGAAAAATGTTGTACATGTTGATTTTATTTTTTATTTATTTTTTTAAGTTGTCTCAACTTCTAGCCACACTGTAACAAATGTTCCTGTAAAATTACAAAAAAAATACTGGCAGCCGTGGTCACTAGTGTTTTACAGTATTTTTATAGTGTTACTGTTGTAATTTACTTACAACATTACATTTACTTACTTTATCACTGATAATTTTGTGTCTCATTTTTCTTTTATGTCTGATTTGTGTCTTTTTGGATAGTTTTTTGTCATTTTTTGTCATTTTGTGCCTTGTTTTTTTCAGTTTCTTTTGAGTCCTGTTTCAGAAATTTCGTCTCTTTTTTTAGAGACGTCGTTTTTGTGGCTTTGTTGTCTCATTTTCTGTCATATTTTTTGGTCAGTTCATACGGTATGTTTTTAGAGCAAAAAAAATTTTACAAGTTTTTAACCACATTTTGGGAAAAACAGTACACTACTCTTTAGAAAGTTTACAGTGTATGGTTGTGCTGTTTCCATATTGGTGCAGGACTCTATATTGCAGTGAAAAATGAGCCCGAAGTGAGCAAAAAACGCGACAGGACCAAAAGAAAAACACTCAGAAAATGCTTGGGATTCAGAGGGTTAATGCGGGTCTCCTCTCCTCTCCTCTAGCCAGATGGACACCTTCCAACCAGCAACATCTGTTTGCATATCATCAGGAGAGGTCACATCACACAACCTCAGATGCTGTTTTTAGGCCGCTCAGTGCACTCATGCACACATGGTTCCCCCTGACATTTGTGTATAACAGGAAAGGAGTCGTTGTGGGGGTTTTTTCTTAGAACATTCTCACTCAGGTGAGAATTTTCAGTGACTGTTAGCAGGACTTTTATTCTTGCTTTCAAAGAGAAGCAGTAATGAGCAGCAGTAACTGTTAGCCCCATAGCTGCTAGAATTCAAGTGTGTTTGTGCTAAAAAGATAATTATTTGACTCAAGTCAGTTGTGGCCATGGTAATGAATGTATATAACATAGCCTCCAGGTTTTAAAAGTGAAGCCAGTACAGAAGTACCTTAAACCAGCATTCTTTCTAACAGCCAGCAGGGGGCAGCTCCTATTATTCTGATTCACTTCAGTCCATGAGAAAATGATCCTACTTGTCACTTTATTTGCTACCTCAGGAAGCACCTTCCTAATAAGTTTATGGTTTCAATTGTAAGTTTCAAGTCTCATTCAATACAGAATTATGTTTATTTTGTAAATTATAGTCCTATTTTGGTTTTAACTTGACATTAGAACACTTTATTTCACTCACCAGAAGTTTTTCAGTGCATAGCCACTTAGTTTGCATGTAACTTAGCCCTTTTTCCTGCTTCTGGTGACCACATTGCTGCTTTCTTTACCATGTTTTTTCCAGTCTTCACCATTATTCAGTGGAAGACACCCATAAACAAAGCAGGGGCACACTCAGATAAATGGCTCTGTAGGGCTACTAGAGGTCTAAAACTCAACAGAGAACCTCCAAGTGAGTCGAATGCTTGTTTATTTGGATGCGTCTGTGAAACGTTTTTTCACGGTAAAGCTCATAACATTGTCACTACGTAATTTGAGGTGAAATCTGGCTGAATGTCTTTATAAGCAGTGAAAGCTGTCTTGCTGCAGAAGTCGACTTGAGATGCTTGACAGTAGCTTGTAGCTTGTTATGCCTGCTGGAAGGCTTTTTTGAATGCTGTGCGCAACCCCCTCATCAGTCCCCCCCCTGCTGTGCGGTATTTTGCGTTATTGGTTCCTAGCTGAGTCACAGTGGGCTTTAACAGTGAGGGAAGATCAGTGACTGACAGAAGAGGCTTTCCCCCTTCACCCAAAGGCAGTTTACGAAATACATGCACTTTCTTAATTACTCTCAACCTTTACTTTCTTTCTTTCTTTCTTTCTTTCTTTCTTTCTTTCTTTCTTTCTTTCTTTCTTTCTTTCTTTCTTTCTTTCTTTCTTTCTTCTTCTTCCTTTCTTTCTTTCTTTCTTTCTTTCTTTCTTTCACAGTCCTTTATCCACATTAGGAAAGCATTGTGAGAAATGTGTTGTCATGGTCACCCACAGTATGTACGCACAGTTGGACGCTGAAATATGTACATGTGTGTTATGTAAAGCACAGAAAGCGCTATGGGTAGAGTGCACAGTAGTCACATAAATCAGAGGGAAACTAAAAGTGAACAGGCATCTTTAATGTGCAATTTAACCAAAGCAAAGGTGCTGCAAAAGGGTGTTCATCTTTGTTGAAACCCTTAATAGTGCTAATATCAGAAAGAAGAGGAAATAAAATAAATTTAAAATGAGTGAAAACTGAATATTTATGTTTTGTTTAGTTATTCTTCTGTAACATTAATTGACTCACAAGAGGTACCATTAGTAGGCACAGACGTTAAAAAGAAAGCAACGTCAATATTTTTGCTTTCTTTTTTACTTAAGTAAATGTATAGCAAATGTTTTAATTGTACTTTTCAGATGAAAGTTTTCAGATAACATTTAGTTTGATGCATGTTTACACTGGAGTGCAGTACAGTTTTGTGCAGTTTTAGCAGGTAAATCTTTGTTTACATTTCATACTATGCTGCATTACACAATGACATAGAGTTTGTCACATTGAATGATCAGAAATAAAATGGTCATTGTTTTTTTGATTGAAATTCAATCTAATCAGTAAAAAGAGCAACAGGATTAATTAGTAGAAAAATAATTGTAAGCACCAGTCCTGACTAAGAAACTTGCTAAGTTTTAGTGTAGTTTGTAGATGAACAGATAAAATGTAAATTTGTAGAGTTTGTGCATGTCAAATGTCTGCTGAAGGCAAAAGTTTAGGTGCTTAGTGGTTCAGTGCAGCCATTTAAGAAAAGATAAAATGAAATAAAAGACGTGATAAAGCTTGTAACTGTTTTTAAACGGTTCCCCTCGAAAGTTTCCCTGTACCTTGAGGACACTGAACGATAAGGTGTGGCTTTTAAGGCGGACTGAACTCACGTTTCTCCTCCCTGTGCTGAAAGCCAGTGATGTGATGTTGCAGTTAAGCCTGCTTGCCTGTGGAAATCCCTTATCGTAGCCGCCAGAACACTGTGCTGCCTTACTGATTTCAACCCGCTTCTGAGTGATGCCCTGCTGCAAACCTTCTACTTTGTGTCTGTTTGTGTGTTTGCAGTACGGGATTCATGATAACTGCAACCACAAACATCCTAATAGGCTATCCTGTATTGATTTTAGTCAGCGTTTGCTGGTATTATATCCCCATAGAGACAAAGAGTTCATAAACAGTGCCTATAAATGTATTCATCCTCTTTGGAAGTTCTTCCCTTTCTTTAATTTTTTTTAACATTCAATAGTTTGACTTTTTTGATAAAAAGACTCTTTAATGTCACAGTAAAACAGTTTTCTTCAAAGTAATGTTAAATAATTAGAAATATAAACTGTAAAATATGTGATAGCATCAGTGTTTGCTCCTTTCACATCAGTGTTTAATAGATGCACCTTTGGCAGCAATTACAGCATTGAGACTTTGTGTATAGGTCTCAGTCAGCCTTGCACATAGGGACACTGCAATTTTACCACGTTTTTCTTTGCAATAGTGCTCAAACTCTGTCAGGTTGTATGGGGATCATGAGTGAATGGCCCTCTTGAAGTCCAGCTACTAATCGTCAACTAGATTCAGATCTGGGTTCTAACTCGACCACTCCAGAATATTCACTTTGTTGTCTTTAAGCCACTTTTGTAAAGTTTCGCCTGCATGCTTTGGGTTATTGTCTTGCTGGAAAACAAATCTTCCAAAGTTGTTTTACGTCTGCTTCAGGTGGTTCTCCGGGTTTTCCCTCTACTTTACTGCATTCATTTCACCCTCTACTTTTACAAGCCTTCCAGGGCCTGGTGCAGAAAAGCATCCTCACGTCATGATGATGCCACCACCATGGTTCACAGCAGAGCTAGTGTTTTTGATGATGTTCGGTGTTTGCCAAATATAGCGTCTAATCTGATGGCAAAAAAGCTTTGGTCTCAGTTTGGGTCTCATCGGACCAAAGAACCTTCTTCCAGTTGACTCTAGATTCTCCCACAAGTCTCTTAGTAAACTCTAATTGAGATTTAATATGAGCTTTTTTTGAACAGTGGTTTTCACTTTGCCATTCTCCCATGAAGCTGTAATTGGTGAAGAACAAGCAACAGTTAATGTGTGCTCAGTCTCTCCCATCTCATCTACTGAAGCTTGTAGTTCCTTCAGAGGGAGTCATAGGTGTCTTGGTGGCCTCCTTCACTAGTCTTTTTTTTTTTTTTGGACAATCACTCTCCTCTGTGCAGATTTACACATGTGCCATATTCCTGCCATTTCTTAATGATGGATTTAACTGTATAATCAGTGACTGAAATTTTCTTGTATTTATCCCTTAACTTATGTTTTTCAGTAACCTTTTACAGAGTTTCTTGCAGTGTTCTTTTGTCTTCATGGTGTAGTTATAACCAGAAGTACTGATTGACCAGTGACTGGACCTTCCAGATACAGGTGCCTTTCTGCTAGAATCACTGAGACACATTCACCGCACTCAGACAATCTTAATTACACAATTACACTAATAATTGTGTGACCTCTAGTGCCAGTGCCAGTATCTAATTGACATTTTTGCCAAAATCACTTTTCATTGTATAAGAAAAGAGTCTTTTTTTGGTAAAATTTTGTTTATAAAGCTTAATTTAATTACCTGTGAATTGATGTTGAGAAGCAACAAAAAGAAATTTGTACCAGAAAACATACAATGGAAGTAAATATTTTGCTTCCAGTCTTTCCTGCCACATTAATGACTTCATATTTTGGGTAATAGAAATGATATAAATAGTAGAAAAAATTGTAATGATTCAACTTATTTAAATTAATTACAGAAAAGAAACACAGCTATGTATTTTTCTTCCAGGCCAGTAGGATTCAGCCTGATCCGACTTCCTGTTATCCACGTGACCAAAATCTCATCAGCCAGTGAGCTGAAGTCTCACTCAGATTCTTGTCTGCTTAATGCAGAGGATGTGTTTGACCTTTTGGAGAGCGTCCTGAGCGATCTGATCTGGATATTTGTATTCTCTCTCTTTTTGAGCCAAATTTAAATGGCAGTGTCGAACACTGAGCGCAATTTTCACTTGGAACCAGAAACTCTGATGTCGACTCTGTAGGAGTCTTTGCTAATGATGGTACATTTGACAGTCCCGCAGTGCAGAATAACCACAGTCGAACTGCAGAGGTTTGATCATGTCGATCAATACCAGTGACTCAGAAATTGACTCCTTTTGGCATTATTTCTTGACAGCTTTAAAACTGTACATCATAATTCTGAGTCATCTGATGCAACACTGACATTGCTGTTCTTTTGTGCTGCAGTTTCACATCGACGTGTTTGATCGCAGGCTGGTTTTCTCCTTTTCATCTATTCCAATTTTTGTCATTTCTTGCAGCCCGTTCTCTAATTCACCTTGTTTTTCTAGCCGCCCGTTTACCTCCACATGATTCCTCTCTTAAAACTTTGTGTGACAGAAAAGAGAGAGATGAGGTGGTGGAGAAAGAGGACATGCATAATTTAGGCTGCTCGGCGTAAGCTGGTCTGTGCCAACTCAGGGAGCTGGACCAGAAATCACTCTGCCCCCTCGTCCTTGCAGCTGTCCCCTTGAAAAGCTACTTTCAGTGACTTTTCTTGATGTTCTCAGTATGTTGGGGAAATAAATCATCTGTAATTCGCATTTTGTCTCTTTTCACTATTGGATAGAACAGACCTCTGATAGGAGTGTCAAATGGCCAAAGAGACTGGGACATCTTTTTGACGATTAGAAGAACCATGAAAATGCAGACTGATGTAAAAATGTAAAATTAAAGTCGTATTTCTATTAAGAAACTTGCAGCACGAGATGCCCTTTTCAGATAACAGTGTGCCAAAATAAGTACAAGAAATCTGCAAAACAGTGCAATGCTAGGCTTCGCAGGTAACTTTAGCAGATGAAGATGTTGATATTTTTCAGAATAATTTATGTTCACCATCATAGTATAGCCTGTTAGCATGCTAGCTTGACATCTGCTCCAACCCTGAGTTGCTTTAACACTACAAACTCCAAGCAGTTTTGGGGCAGTTTTTCCTCCTGTTGTGTTTTTACTCAGTGGGGACTAATTTTTCACTGCAATACGAAGTCCTGCACCTCCATTGAAACAGAACACCCATGACTAGAAGTAGAAAGAACTTAGTAATGTGTTTTGTGCAGTATTTGACACACTTGTAATGCCATAAATCACAAAAAGCGAAAAACTAAAACAGAATTTCATTGATTGTTTATTTTTACAAAAATGGGGAAAACCCCGGGATCAACTTGTAAAACATATTACTAAGAGTTACCAATACTGGAAAAACAAATGGTTACTCTACATACTTAGATATTGCAGTACTTCAAATTTAAGTGTTGTCATACTGTTTTTGTCACATTACTGTTGGTTGCAACTTTAAAATGTATTTACTTTTTATAGAATCTGGTGGAAACTGTTTTCTTTTTGTAAAATTTGTAAGACTGTAGGAAAAAGTGATTTTGATTAATATTAAAATTTTATGCTGAAATATTTATCTCTTTACCGATGGAACAGCACTTTTGAGATGAGTAGTTCTGGGAAATCCAACTATTCTTAACTAGTCTTAAATCAAGACTTTTTCAAATTTGGGACTGTTTACTCATATTTCTCACTTCATTGTTGTTTAATTACAGTGCAGTTTGAGTATTAGCACCTGGATTTTAAATGTTTTGTTTGTTTTTGCTTATTTTCTATGTTCCATTTTATGTAACTTACATGCTTTTTCATGTTTCATGTAAAAGACTTTGACACAAATAAACTTATGGAGACATTTCACTTCAAACCAAAAATATCAGCCTCATACAGGCACCAAATTGAGAATCAAGGGATCCCCAAAATCAAACAGGTTTGTTGAAAGGGCTAGATGTTGCAATCCCTGGTGTTTGCACCACTTCTAATTCGGGAGTTCTTGATGACCGCTATAAGGCTTTACCAGCGGGACACATCGTCAGTTGTGTACTTCAGCATCATGGGGTGTTTTGGCCAATTATCACAATACACCCTCTGCTGAGGTAGGCCCACCACAGGTTGATCAAGCCTGGGTGTGTGTCCCGCGGTTAGCTGTTCATCTTAGCAGCCCAGGTGGTGTCGCTTCTCTTCAGCCACGGCCAACAGTTCATCGTCTCGGCGGTGTTGGCCAGCTCTTTGATGGCTTTTCTGTGAGCCTGTCCCCTGATTCCAACCTCGCTAGGAGTTTTGCTGTTGTGCTGGCTACAAAACCCGTACACCCCACCTCCACTGGGCACACCCATATATTCCAGCCTCTGTCCTCCGCCTCAGCTGCTAGGTTGGAGTAGCACAGCTTCTTACGCTCATGCGCTTCTTCGATGGCGTCCTCCCGGGGAACTGTCAGTTCGATGATGTAGGCGAGCTGGTGGGAATTAGACCAGAGGACGAGGTCTGGTCGCAGGGTGGTTGTTGCGATCTCCGGAGGGAAAATGAGCCTGTGATCTAGGTCGGCTCGCACCTGCCAGTCCCTGGCTGCATTCAGTGGGGCCAGATCGGGGTTTGAGGGGCTGACCCTCGGCTTGTCCCCCTCCTGAACAAACGAAGGTGGATGTCGGCGCACATCCTGGTTGTTGAAGGGTTGGGCATTGATGGATACCCTCTTGCACTCGAGTTTATTGGCTAGACACCTGAGGACCTGGTTATGTCTCCACGAAGTCTGTTCAAAATTCCACATGAATCTATTATGTAGTTGTTGTAATAAAGCATTTAAGTGTCTACTGAAGAGGTTAAATGACCAACTGACCCCAAAGTTTTGCAGCTTTTTTTGAAAACCGTGTTTTGACCAGTGTTGTCTTTATGTTGCTAATAGTGACGCCTTAATAAAGACCCAGTTAAACTCTGTGAATAGATGAAGGCCAGCAGGAGGTCAGAGTGCAGGTACAACCACAGAGAACAGAGCATTTAGCTGTCAAAGTTCAAGCTTTTCGTTTTTTGTTTATATCATTATTATTCAAATGTGGTGCTGCTTTTCGAAATAAAGGCCCACAGGGATCATACACATACCATTCTGAAATGTAGCCACGCAAGAGATGTGTTTTTGCGAAATTTCCTACACTATTGCGTTTCTTTTTCATGAATATCTGTAATTATTTGCCAAGATTTTAAATAACTACCCCTCAAAACTGCAACTTTAACATCAGAAAATGTAAACCTCAACAGTTTTGCACCTGAATTTGTTCTGCTTTATGCCCCATTTGCTCATCCACACAGTCGAGTAATTAGTGCTGAAACCTCACTGAGGTGACTCTTAATTGTCAGTCTTTTCAAGCTCTAAAAGGTGACGAAACTGTATTTAATTCTTTCCCCATAATGAGTAAACTTGGTAGCAGGAAAGTGAAAAAGCAGAGTTTACATTCCTCTCTAACTCCAACTCTGTCAAATGTCATTCTTCAGCGTACAACCCTTATTTTCTCTTCCCACACTGTCGTTATTCATCTCGTTTTTCAAGCTGTGTCATGTCAGTGCAGCTCCTCACCCTTCGGCTGTCTAATTCTTCTTGTATTCCCCAGAAAAAGCCCAACAATGTGGGCCGATCATTAAGTGTGCCGTGAACTTTTCCTTCCTCTTCTGTCCCCTCTGGACGGCACACTGGCTGTACTTCACGTGGCCTGCCGAGGCGACGAACATGATGAGCTGCCGGCTGTTTGACAGTAGAGATGTGTGTGAGGTAGAAGCTGAGGATTGGTGTGAAAGAGCTGCAGTAGCCCTACAGAGCTGCTTTAACCACATCCTGCTTCTGCCGGTAAACAAGCTGGGAGATGTTTGGATGGAGAGAGTTGTACCACTTTGTCACGCTGGGTGATTTTTGTCCCTGTGTCTGGTTCTGTTTCTCTCTCTGATTGTGCTACTCTTCCATTTCCGCCTGTCTTTACTTTCAGAAACCACAAATTGCAAAAGGCAGAGCTTCGAATCTGGAAGTCTGGCAGCAGATCTCCAGGTTTTACTCTCATGGAAAGAGCTTAGTCAGTTAGCTCAGGGGTCTCAGACATACGGATGACTTAGCAAAGTGTATAAAAAGATGGCAAGTTTCAGGAGTAAATTAAACAGTGAGTAAGCCAACTTAATGTAAAATGCTGCATCAGACACTTGCACCCTGAAGAATAAAGTTCTGTGAAAATGAATAGTTACTGTGGAAATATTTAAAGATGCTGAACATTGAACGATATAATGCCAGTTTCAGTAGCAAAGAGTTCTGTTTGATGGAACACTATTGTTCATGCACTGCCACGACTTTTATGTATTGTGTATGTATGGGGGGGGACTGTCTTTTCTACAAAACATAATGAACAACCTAAAATTTCTTCTCAAAAGGGGCTGCACAGTGGATCAGTGGTTAGCTCTGTCGCCGCACAGCTAGAAGATCCCCGGTTCGTGTCCCGGCCTGGGAGCTTTCTGCATGAAGTTTGCATGTTCTCCCTGTGCATGGGTGGGTTTTCACTGGGTTCTCTGGCTTCCTCCCACAGTCCAAAAACATGCTGAGATTAACTGGTGATTCTAAATTGTCCGTAGTTGTGAATGTGAGTGTGATTGTTTGTCTCTATGTGTAGCCCTGTGACAGACTGGTGACCTGTCCAGGTGTCCTGCCTTCACCCTTAGTCAGCTGGGATAGACTCCAGCCCCCCGTGACCCGAATGAAGATGAAGTGGTGTATAGATAATGGATGGATGGATGGATAATATATGATTCGAAAAGTGTTTGAAGACACTGGAAACAGCTTCTGAGCAGTTTGCAGAACATCTCTGGGGAGTCATTTTTCAGAGAAACTGATTGTAACCACGGACTTGGCATCAGGTGGTAGAGCGGGTTGTTCACTAATTGCAAAGTTGGTGGTTCGATCCCCAGCCTCTCTTCATGCCTTGGGCTGGACATTGAATCCAAAGTTGCCTCTGTTGCCATTGGTGTGTAAATGTGAATGTGAATGGGAAACTTTGAGTACAGCTTAGAAAGGAAAGTGCTTTTAAGTGCAGACAATTTACATACATGTCGTTTTTAAATTGGAAATCACCGTCTAGTGTTGCCTTGATGACACCTTGTGCAAAACACTGGGAGCTTTGACACAATATTTGAGTATTTGACACTGAGAATGGTAACAGTGTCCTGGCAGTATGAAATGCAGCTTTCATCTTTCATCCATAACCTGCTACATCATACTCAATAGACGATTGCTGTTTAAATTAACTACATCTTTGCTTTTGTCTTTCAAGGACCCAGATTAACTTCACCGTGGCCATCGACTTTACAGCTTCCAATGGTGAGCCTTGTTGTAAACACAACTTTAATGCACACACACACACCCACACAGTCATAGGCTCATATTAAGACACACAATGTCTGCTGAACGCCTCGGGAGTGTTTATTCTAATATATGCAGATGGGGAATCAAGTGTTTCCTAATGGCCCTCTCCATCACACCTGGCAGCTAAAGCTCAGCACAGTTACTCGCTATGATGGCCGTGATTAAGGGACTGTGTTATCCATCTACCCTTGAGCTCAGTTATAGTGGGACGGGCGGCGACAATTGAGTCAAATCCTATTAGATCAAATGAGAGCTTTCAGGCACTGGATGTAAAAAATAAAAAAAAGTGATTGAGGATGAGATGTACCTCATGTCGGCCTGTCGCTGAAATCTGGCGTTTATTAAAAACAGCTGATATGAAGAATCAGCTACAGGGAGATCAAAATAAGCTCTCACTTCAGTATTACATTAAGGAAATTAGCAGCCAATGTAAGTTCATCAGGGAAGCTATGATGGATCTAATCAGGTTCCGGTGCACACAATCACAACTGGTAAACAACTAGTGGTCTGTTAGTTTTTTTTTTTACACTGAAGCACAAAAAAATTAACACCATTTAAAGAGTTAAAAGTTCAAGCAGCTCTTCACACAGTGATGGTGGTTCCCATTAAGTACCATTAAACCCACACAGGTTATAACAATCCTGCAAAGCACACACACATAATTATATAGTATAACATAGAACTGGTCAGGTTTTTTTACATGTGTGTTAAAAGAATATCTACAAAAATGATTTTATCATTTTTTTTTTCAATTTTATTTTCAATTTGACCCTGAAAAGGTCAAACATAAAAAAAAAAATGGACAAAAATGTTTCTTTTTCACCAGTCAGATGTTGTGGGATGCCTCTGATGTACATAGAATACAGGAAAATGAAGTGTCTGGAATTTTTTTTAAAAATGGCAAAAAATGTATTTTTCACATCTCAGATGTTGTCGTAGGAGGCCTTTGGTGTTTAAAGAATATTTAAAAAAAAAAAAAAATAAATAAAATATATATATATATATATATATATATATATATATATATATATAAAAAGAAAAATATATATATAAAGAAAATAGGCAAAAATGTATTATTAAATTCGATTAGATTTTAAAAATGGGCAGAAATGTATTTTTCACCCTTTAAATTGTGTTTTAGGAGGCTTTTAATGCATACAGAACAGAAAGGGGGAAAACATTTGTAAAAAAAAGTAGTATATATTATAGGCTATATGAAAAAATGTGCAAAAATGTGTTTTTCACCTCTTCAATGTTGCAGGATGCCTCCAGTGCATATAGGATTATAGAAAAAATATGGAAAAAAAATTGTCAAAAAAATTAGTTTTGACCTTTTAGATGTTGTTTCTCGACCTTTGATGCATATGGAGTATAGAAAAAATACAGAATAAAGAAAAAAATAGGCAAAAATTTCTTTTTCACTTGTCAGATATTGTTGTAGAAGACCTCAGATGCACAAACTACAGAATTTTCCATTTATTTTCTATATTATTTCTGAGGGAGATGTTGCAGTATCGTAACGTTGGCCCTTGTTTGCAGCAGAATTTCTATATTTTACATAAATGTACAGAACAATAAGGGTTCATTTGCACGGTTGGCTGCTCATGTAGACCAGTAACAGTGTATATTACAAGTAAAAATCACAGAACAGTTATATTTCCTATGAATAGTAATAGTACTAGTGTTCACAAGACAGCTGTTTTTCTCAGCATCTTTTGATTCCGACTCATTATTACTCTCCATCTTCACAGTTTTTTTTTTCAGAATTGCTAAAAATTTATAAATACAGTTAATTACTTGTGAATTTAAAGATTTAATTGGGCGTCTAATTGAACAAATCATTCAAACTTTGATTCATCAGTTTCCCAAAAGTTTCCCAAATTGTTGCATCAATAAAGTACATTGTTACTTACCTTTTTAAAGCCATTTTAGAAAAATCATTCACCTGAGTCAGATTTTGATTGAATTAATACCCAGTGTGTCCTCTTCCACCACCAGGCCACCCTGCCCAGCCCACCTCGCTCCACTACATGAGCCCCTACCAGCTGAACACCTACGCCATGGCCCTGAAGGCCGTGGGAGAGATCATCCAGGACTACGACAGCGACAAGATGTTTCCCGCGCTGGGGTTTGGAGCCAAACTGCCTCCCGATGGACGAGTTTCACATGAGTTTGCTTTGGTAAGAACAAAAGGAAAGGATGTCTTCCAGCTATTAGGCCTTCAAACAAACCTTCTGCTGCCATAACATAAAGAACTTGAAGAAAAAAGAATAAAAACTCACTACAAATTAACCAAAATCACCTTTTAAAGCTTATTTTCATACATTTTTGAGACTGTTTTTAACTTTCTCTGCTCATATAGTTTTCTTTACTTTCATGTGCATGTTTTTTTTCAGTAAAATACATTTTTGCGGTCTGCCTCAGTAGATAAATACACTACATCACCGATTCTCTTCACTGTGCAGGTCCATTTGCTGCTTAGTTGTGTGTATTTTATTCACACAGACCACAGGTAAAATGAGGATATGCATGTTTTTCATACAGCATCGGAGGAGGAGTTAATTGACAGGTTGAGGTTTGCAGGTTTTAATGTCAGACACTCAGGCTTTTGACGAGCAGGTTAGAACACCTCCTGTCAAGAAAAACACGATCAGAAATCCTCCGCTGACAGGAGCCTCAGATGACGCCAGTGTGCTCTAAATCAGGTTGCATTTATAGAAAAGTCAGATTTGCTCTGCTGGAAAGGGTTCACTTGCTACAGTTGAGCAGTTTAATTCAAAGTGAATTGCATAACTGAATAAAATAACTCCTCCTAATTCCTGCCTAATCCATAAATGACAAAAGAGGCAGCACCCAAGTGTCACGCAGAGCAGTTGCACACTTAATTATGCCTAATTTTAAGGCTTAATGCAATTTAAATGGAGACATTATATAAAAATGGGGCTATTGTACAGTTGTCATGAATAAAGAAATTAGCTATAGAGATCAAAACTGTTTTTGTACCAGTCTGTAAACATGTTTATTTCTGCTGCAAAATTTAGTCTTTTAATATGGAGCTCTATAGGGATCGGCTCGCTTTTGGAGAAAGCCTCAAGTGGACATTAAGGGAACTGCAACTTGAACGTTTTGCATTGCATTTGCTTACTATGTCTTACTTTGAAGAGTTCATTATTCAAGTCAGATCTTGTTACAAGACTTAAGATAATTAATGTAATATAATGTGTAATATACAAAAACATCTAATATGTCTATTACCTTATTATTTTTGCTGTATATGTGCCTGGTTCAGACTAATGAAGTAGAATACAACAGTCTTGAAATAAAATCTACTTTCATTAAAGTCCCTTCATATAAATGGAATGAACAAACTGCAGCCTCCAAGTTGATCCCCAAGTTGTTCTGTAAACTCCAGAATCAACTGCAAAATTGCCAAAATGACACCATTTATCAGAGCAACAAAGATAAGGTAATCCTTTAGAAATGCCAGACTGGGGAAATTTGCAATGTTACAACAGCAAAGATTAAAAATTAATGTAGCATAAAATAAAAATAGACCAAAATATACACAAATACTCATTCTGTAAAAAAAAAAAACAAAAAAACACATTATTGCACATATTAGTGTTGTTTCACAGATTTTTTGATCAATAAAAAATACTGACAGACTATTGCATAGATTGTCTATAAATGGAAAGACTAAGGAAATAGCATATATAAACTGTACAGTAGAAAAGCTCATTTCATTTTCAACTTTTCTTTACAGTTACTCATTTGATAGATAGATGGATGGATGGATGGATGGATGGATGGATGGATGGATGGATGGATGGATGGATGGATGGATGGATGGATGGATGGATGGATGGATGGATGGATAGATAGATAGATAGATAGATAGATAGATAGATAGATAGATAGATAGATAGATAGATAGATAGATAGATAGATAGATACATAGATAAGGTGCTGGTATTTACAGAAATGTGCATAAACAGCTGTGACCAGTAGTCATAACTATTCCAGGTCTTTTTGACTGAACTGCAGGCTGTGTAGAGAGCAGATAGGAGACAAGAATGAAAACAAATCTAAATTTAAATATGTATAGTACGTACAGTCACCATTTTTTCCCAGTATTTGTAGCACCTGTGAGCATTTGGAACTGCATTTTTAATTTATGTTTTGATAAAAGACATACTAAATTTCATTTTGTGTTTTTAATGATTTATACCATTATAGCTGTGTTATACTGCAAAAAACGCTTTTCTAAGTTCTTTCTAGTTCTAGTCATGCTTTTTCCATAGAGGTGCAGGACTTTATATTGTCATAAAAAAGTGAGTGAAACATGAGAAAAATATGACCAAAAATTGCTCAGACAATAAATTTTTTCAAATATTTGCTCTAATTTTTCATTCCATCTTGAGTCTATTTGTTCCATCTGCTTCTCCAGTGTCTCAAATTAATGCATCTGTAAATAATCATAGGTCTAATCGTCTCCTCGCTTTGCCTTTTTTTGTAGAACGGGAACCCTCAGAACCCGTACTGTACGGGTATTGATGGCGTAATGGAAGCCTACTACCAGAGTCTGAAGTCAGTTCAGCTGTACGGACCCACTAACTTCTCCCCTGTCATCAACCATGTGGCCAGGTAACACAAACAAAGGCAAAGAATTACATGTAAACAGTGTCAAATTGTGCACTTCTTTCCTTTTCAGTTCGCATTAAATCAAACACAGGCTTTCATATTTGCTATCACTGCTCATATAATGGAGCCACTTTGAAAGAACTCTGAGTACATTTCACCTTGGAATTGAAACCAATGTGTGTTCTCGGCTTTTCTGTAATGAGCTCCGTTGCCAGGTAGCTAACGAGAGTTTGAAGGAGCTGATTGCTTATTTGTTTGTGTCTCTGTTTCGCCGAGAACATGGTTTGTGCCGCAGAGAAGCCGAGCAGGCACATGATGCAGGCAAAAAGAAGAAAACATTAAGAAACTATTCATGCGAGCACGTAATTAAAGAGGTGTACTTAAGTGATGTCTCTCATCAGGTTACTTCACATATCTGGGAGATAATTTGCAGAAATGCTTACAGTAATTGCGTATTTACACATGAAGAGGCAAAGTCTGGAGGGAAATGGTGAAACATACAGATGCTGCAGTATTTGCATTGACTCGTCAGTTTGTCCATGAAAATAATCACTGATTTCTTCTTGCAGAGAGGCTAATGATAAGATTTGAGTTGAACAAGTTACCAACAGCACAGGATTAGCATTAGCTTAGCGCAAAACTTCAACTGGAACACTGTATCTGGTTGGTTTAATCCTTAAACAAACAAATCTGAAAACAACAAATTGTGGTTTTCTGAAGAATTGTGCATCTTAGCCAACCACTAGCACCTTATGTGGGCTTTTTTAATTTTAAACTCTGGGGTTTTTATGGCTTAAACAAGCAAGATGTGTTAATTAGCGAGCTTTAGAAGAGTAGGTGGTAGGCTAGCGTTGCCATTTCTATAGCTTCATATTTGATGGCCACAGTTTATTTCTTTTCTTCTGACTTTCTTTGACTAAAACACTCTTCTGGTCCATGCAAATAACAGATAAACAAACTGAAAATTTAAATTTTAGCGCACTTTTACCTGGAAATATAGAATATATCACAAAGTTTATATGTTAAATGTTTTATTTTCACATTTTTCAGTAACCCCTCACCTCTCTCTGCCAGACTGCACATCATTTAACAGTGTTTTTTGCTGCAAGATTTTACTTGGTTGGATAAACACCAGACTAATCAGCACACATTCTACAAATTCCTCCTCCTAAACCTCATTAAAAACTTTCAAAACTAAGTGTTGTAGATACGCATAGCATCCTTTCTGCTGCTGTATTACCTATTTGGCAGCAGTTTTTTCCTCATCCACCGTCATTTTTCATCTCTCCAATGCATCTTTTTTGCTTTACTTCTTGTTCTCTGCTCCTTTTCTCTGTCATTCTCTGGTTGTTTTATTATATCTGAGCTTTGCATATGAGTTGCAGCATCATCAGACGGGAGGAGACAGATGTGCCGAAAGGTGAAGCTCAGCACAAGCTAAAGCAGCTGAAATAATCTCAGTGTGTAAATATCAGTAAGAATCCCACCTGGGAGCGAAAGGTCACACTCACAGGAGAAAACCAAAGCATATTGAGTGGCAGATTTGCAGAATTGGCATGAAAGTAGACGTGGAGGAAGAAAAACCTGAAAGATTAAGATCATTCAGAGTGGAATCAAAGCGACATTTATGGAAAAATAGCTTCCAAAGGAGGTCTAATTTCCACATGAATATTTACGACTAATTAGACTCCACAGAATGACGCTTGATATGCTGAAGTCATGAGTTCTGGAAATGGCCACCAAAGATGTTTCTGTGTGTTTTTTCCACGCAGATATGCAGCGTCCGTGAACGACGGCTCTCAGTACTTTGTGCTGCTCATCATCACAGACGGCGTCATCTCAGACATGGCTCAGACCAAGGAGTCTATCGTCAATGTAAGAGCTGTGAACGCCTCATTCTGCACTTTAAACGGCAAAAAAAAAAAAAAAAAAAGCTCACCGGAGGTCTTCTGAGAAATGTCAGTTGCATTTGTGAATGTGTTTAGTTGCATTAATGATAGCTAGACTTTGCAAGCAATCAAACGTACAGTTTTCTTTAAAGCTCAAAGGCAAAAATACAGTAAATAGACAGTACAAGTTAATTCCTTACTATTAAAACTTTATTTACAAAAAAAAAAGCAGATGCAAATGTTAAAAACAAAGCCAACAAATGCAAAAATACTCCACAAACCTATGGAACTGGTTATTTTTATTATATTTTATTTTATTTCATTTCATTTAGTTTTATTTCATTTTGCTTTGTTTTATGCTATTTCTTATGTTTTTTTATTTAATTAAAAAAAAATTATTTATATTTTAATATGACTGAAAAAAACTTGATTTTTTTTGAGTAGATTTCACCCCATTTTTTGAGGAAAGTGTACCTAAATTTAACAACAAGAAATTCGGTGACATCAACGTAAAAGCTTATAAATTCCTTATAAATACAAATATTAACAATATGACTTTAGACTTAGACTTTATTGTGCCTGTGGAGAAATTCTTTTCCACAGCACCATTCTGCTTGATTTACATTGACAGGACAGTACAAACAAAAAACAACAACAACAAAAGACGGATTAACTCTTAATTGGGAGGACGTAGAATGTAAAAGAGACAGTACGTTCCTACTAGTATCCAGCGACTACTGCCTTGTCCCAACAGCTGGAGCTTTCCTTCAGAACTCTTTTTTTTTTTTTTTTTTTTTTTTTTTTTTTTCCAATATTTAGTTTTTCTCCGGCTGCACAGTGGTGTAGTGGTTAGCACTTTCGCCTTGCAGTGAGAAGATCCCTGGTTCCCGTCCCGGCTTTCCCGGGATCTTTCTGCATGGAGTTTGCATGTTCTCCCTGTGCATGCGTGGGTTTTCTCCGGGTACTCCGGCTTCCTCCCACAGTCCAAAAACATGCTGAGGTTAATTGATCATTCTAAATTGCCCGTAGGTGTGAATGTGTGAGTGTTTGTTTGTCTATATATGTGGCCCTGCGACAGACTGGTGACCTGTCTAGGGTGTCCCCTGCCTTCGCCTGAGTCAGCTGGGATAGGCTCCAGCCCCCCCGCGACCCTAGTGAGGATTAAGCGGTGTATAGATAATGGATGGATGGATAGTTTTTCTCCATTATGTACTGCAAGAAACAGCTCAGTAAATCTGAGTGTGAGTCTAACTTACCAACTATAATATCCAGTCTGTGCCCAATCCTCTGCAGTCTGGTCCACTTGTTAAGTCCATCATCCTTCATCATGTTCAACACATTGTGTTTTTGTACAGGAAGTCTCTCATCAAGGCCCCAAACAGCCAAAGCTTCTCTCATCCCTGCTGCGATGTTCTCACTTGGCAAAATGCAGTTTGTAGACAGACTTTTTTATTTAGAAGTTCTCATTAAGACAGTAGAGGCTCAGACTTGTGTCAGACTCAGTTTTCCAGTTCACCACGAGTCCATTGTAGCTGTTCCAGCTGGTGCATTTTTCATCCAGCTCTGGGACGGACACTGTTGATTGGTGTCTTTCATGAGGTGAAAAGTTATTGTGTCAGTGATTCTCTCTGCAGTTGGGAACTTTTCTCATAGAGTGTCACACTGGCAAAGGCAACCAAGATAATTTTTCCGCTTTGGATGTCATTCAGATATTTGTTGTGCTAATTTTAAATGGTCAATCAAATGAGTTCCTTGTTTAGTGGCAACAATTGGAAGATGCTGCAGACAGAGTGCATGTTTTTGGTCAACATCATCCTTTCAAATGTGTGTCTTTTTGCAACTAAATCCTACTATGCAGTGTTTTTTTTTTATTATCCTGTTCACACTCAAAACCTGCATGTCAACAAACTTAATGTTAAAGAAAGTGTGAAAAACCTTATCCACGAAGACCAAAAAGTGATGTTCTATCAGACAGTGGCAACAATATTTGAAATATTTGTGTTTTCTCGTTTTTATGGCAGGTGGTCTACTAAATTTGTTCAGCACTGTACATAGATTATGTTAGAGTTACATTTAAAAGGGGGAAATTATAGGATTATTTTTAACTCATGTATTTTACAAACTAGTTAGCAACTTGCCATGAAGACACTCATTGACTCCGCAACACTGTCTGCTCAGCTGTACTCTGCTACATGCGCTGCAGACAGTTCTTACAGTATTGTAAACATAAACAATGGAGTCACGCTGCTGGGCAAACTACGTGATGATACCTATTCTGAATTATCCCAAATATCTTTTTCTGCATTATATTCTGAAAAATAATAAAATAAATATTCTCATGTTGGACAACATAAACAACAAGCACAACACTACCGTTCAAAAGTTTGGGGTCATCCAGGCAATTTAATGTTACGCTCTTTTGGGAAAAAAATGATGCCAGGTCTTAGGAGGGTAGCTTACATGCTGTGACACTTATTGTACCGCTAACTGCCACATTGACTCATCCTTTGTATATTTATGTTATATATAAATGTACAAAATTGTTTGTCATTCTGTGTATAAATGGTGTGAAAATCCAGCAAAACGCTGCAATGTAATCAAAAAGAAGACCATGTTTAGATGTAAGCTAAATGTAGCTTAGATGTAAGCTGTATGGAAATGGCCACAACTGTGATGGCCTCAAAACTAATTACATATACAAGGAAAAATGTCTTTTAAATTGCATTTTTTTAACTTCTGAGAACATGAATCAGAATTTCAGTGAAAGCTGGGAAGCATTTGTGTTTCCTAATTAGGCTGCTTAGTGGACTTACTGTCAGCTTATAAATGTATCGGCGAAGCAATTATTGCATAGAAAACACACATGTTGTTGAGTTTACCCTTCATGTTCATCTAGAAGTCTCAGAATGTACATGAACATAAGGGGCTGCTAATTGAAATAAGATTTACACATGTTTGATATTGGCTTTACATGTTTTTACTCGTCCCTACATGCCCGCCCTTTCTTGCGCTGCCTGCAGAAATAAAAATGTGACTCGGGAGCCTTTACTACTGTTATTTTTGCGCATTTGCTGCGCTGCTCTCACTTTTGACAGCGTGTTATTCACCCTCGCTCCGTCCTCTCCATCACTGTCAAGTCGTAGCACGCTCCAGAGGAAAGCCGAGGCGCCACGTAGGATGCAAACAAAATGAACAGTGAACAGCAGGCGTTTTTTGCAAAGCCAGTGATCCGTCTCTTGGCCTGTGAAAGCAACAAAAAAGGAGAGTAGAGTGTTAAAGGGAAGAGAATAATAGGGGAAGAAGGCAGTAGGTAGGAGCTCAAAAGAGCACCTTTACCGTCGGGAAAATAATCGAGATGTTTTTGATAAGATTATCTATCTCTGTGCAGCCGGAGGTCAAAGCATTACTGAGATACACTGAACACACACACTGCTGGTCCGTCTTCTGTTTCTAATCTGCGGCACCCGCACAAACACACAACACATGTCATTTGTAAGCTGTCAGCGAGTTCAGGCTGGGTTGTTGATTCTCTCATCTCTAATATTATTGACTGTGATGTCTCAACCCACGCAGCCCTGCAGGAGGTGCTGGAGAAAACACACACATTAAAGATTCACACACATGCTCACACATGCTGTATGTTGTATACCACAAAGACGTGAACACGACAGGATTTATGTACCGCTAAGGGCCACGTAGCTCACTTATCACCTTTGTTATTGCTGAACTTGGTGTTTTTAAATTTTGCAAAATATAAATGGTTCTTCTTCTCGTCTTTTCTGTAGGCCGCCTGTCTGCCCATGTCAATCATCATTGTGGGGGTAGGGCCTGCAGAATTTGATGGTAAGTCACCAAGATCTTGACTTTTGTAAAAAAAAAAAAAAAAAGTCTGCGCTAGAAAATTATAAAGAAGGAATCCAACCTTGGAGTAGTTGGTCTTCCAGTAACTCATTACATTTTGGTCAACCAGTATCATCTAAATTTCATTTTTTTGTGGTTGATTTGTTGGTTTATGTTTGTTTACAGTAAGCAATAATGCATACAAGGTGTGATCAAAAAGCAGAGGGAGACTGTGCCGATTAAAAATCTAATTTAAATTTGGCCAACATCAAAGTCATCTCCTTGTGCAGTGATTCACTGGGTATAGTGCTCTTGTAACACTCCCTGGAAATTTTGTTATGTAGACATGTCAAGCACTATTTACAATGAGCTTTGAATCTCCTCAACAGTCAAAATGATAAAAATTCAGCTTGAATTTTAAGTTCAGGTAGTTTGTGCCAAATGTTCTCCCTCAAGACTAGTGATGCAAGTTTCTTACAATTTTCCTAGGCAATTGTTGGCAGTGTTACTAATCAATAATCAAGACATTTTTCATTCGAATGAAGTACAGTTGACAACTTGAATAAGAGGCATGTTACATTTGCTACTGAAGGTGCTTAATTAGATTAACCTCTTTTCTATAAGAGTGTTGTTCTAGTAGACTACAGTTCTTTTTGAGACTGTGAGCTCTAGCCGAAAGCCATTACCTGTCACAAAAGTCTTTGTCATGGTGGCCCAATGATAGTTAAACTACCACAATACCACCAAAACAGGATTTCCTGTAGTCCAAGTGACTGCTTCCTCTAGTGACGACTGAATTAAACACAAACTGCTTTCATCTTTCATCTAATTAGATTGTAAAAAGCTCCAACTGATGGTGCAGCCAGGTTTTACGGCTAGTCCCCAGCACGTTTTCTGGCATGTATATTCTGCCTCTGCCTTATTGGTTAATATATTTTAAACTGGTTAAAAGATTTTTCATTACCATTGATCATCACCATCTCTATAAAGAATTTTATAGTAATACTCTGGATTCCCTGTGCCCAACTGCATGAACATTAAAGAAAATAATATTCCTGGTTCTCCCAACCTGACACACCTCAGAGACTGCAACTTTTCCACCGTGACATGTGCTGTTTGTTTTTCCGGTGGTTCTTCCAGCTTTTGTCAATAGTAATGATCCTCCACATAAAAGCTGGATCATCTAGCTGCAGACTCACACAGAGTTTGACGTTTTCTTCTTGGCTACAGTTTGACGTAAATAGAGAATTTGCATATGGGCTCCTGCCGGTGATCACGAGTCTCCTGACAGTTACTACTTTCACAAAAGTCCCAGAACTTTTTGATCACACCACTAATGCCAGGTTTGCCTGCTTTCTCGATGTCTCTTTAACCTTTATCATCCATGTTCTTCTCCACAGCCATGGTTGAGCTGGATGGTGATGAAGTCAGAATCTCATCCAGAGGAAGATACGCTGAGAGGGACATTGTTCAGGTACACTTTAACTCCCCACTGCATTTCCATTCCTTTATAAAAAGTTGAGATTGTTTTTCACCATTATCAAAAATTAAACCCTGTTAAATATTACAACTGAACTCTGTCATTCAGCCACCTTGTTGTCGGTTTTTCCAGATTCCATCCCTAACAATGAAGCGTATTTATTTTAAATGTGATTCTGATTCATGAGCAGTAGAAATCATGGCTAATTTAAGTTTCTAGGTGGCTAAGGGGTGAATATTAGTTGCCTTTTTCTTCCAGTCTTCGTGTACTGTATAGTTTTTTTCTGTTTGAAGACCACCAGACCTCAGGTTTGTTCTGTGGCAATTAACCTAAACACACCAGATGATTCAAGATCCCAAGAGTAGTTAATAAAGAATCAAAGCCCTCTTATCAAGTCAGATGACGTTTTATTGTTACACGTTGCCAACAAAGTGAAGCACAAAACCGTGGACACAAAATGAGCCCGGTGCTTCTGGTGTCCCTGGAGGTCTGTGCAGACGGACCCCAGGTCCGACAGACACCTGGTCGCCTCGATAGTGTGGTGAACCAGAACCCAGATGGCAAGACAGACGCACACTTACACACAGAAAGCTAATGGCAAACTCCCCAGTAAGAGTCAAGAGCCAAATCCCTGTCTCTCCGTCTTTTACTCTGTCACTCTCTCATTAAAATGGGCGAACGGTGACCCTCGGCTCTAACCTCCGGAGTAAAGTGCAGCTTAAAATGTCCAGGGCATAGTGGGGTCTGCAATCAGTCAGTCAGTCATGCAGAAGGGTGTGAAGTGAAGCAAAAAATTACACTTTTACAACATAGATGGTTTTTGCTTTGCTTCTGTGGAATGGTTTCTCAATATAAACTCAATGTATCAACTCACTCTTAATCTTAGCATTTATTCCTTTAACTCTTCAAACATCTCTTCAACCATGCCTCCGCCCCATTCTTCCCCTTTTATTTATGTTCCTGTTTGCCTTGCTGCAGGCAATAACATCACAATGACAACCTCTACTTGTCATATCGACGCCGTATCCTTTGCATGAAAGCAACGGCAAGAAATGCAAACATCCACACCGAGCCGTTTGTTTGATTGCGACATGGTTGAAGTCACGCTTTTCCCCCTCGGTGACCTTTACGCCATTGCCGCCACATCCTTCTCGCTCTCACCCTCCCTCAGAGCCACGTGGACGATGGAGGCTCGCTCATTAGCTGCCTTTTTAACAAGCTGAAGTTCACACATAAACGCAGACGCTCCATGCAGAAGAGGCCCAGCGATGAAACTAAGTTTCAGCGCAGGAACATTACACCAGCTCAGCCTCCAGGCGCTCATTATCAGCAAGCTAATAACCCCGAGTGGCATGGTGAGGCTTACCTTCCGTGGCGAGGGTTTTCTGCGCAAATTGGCTTCTCAGATGATCTTGTGATTGCAGGTGACAACATCTCATTAAGTAAATGAAACAGGCTGAAATCTGTGCTCATTTAGCTTCGCTGTAGCATCCATGTAAGAGCAGAGAGTGCAGCCCTATGAGGGTTTAGTGACACGTGGCCATCAGTGGAATATCTCTTTATTAAATCGCAACACGTGGATTGAGGAATGCGAAGGAAGCAGCAGCCTTAAGATGTTAATATTAAGTTGCAGCGTGACCCGACGGTTAAAGAAGCCAACAACATCCTGCCTTCAGGGATTCTTTAGCAAGTTACATTACATGTTAGTGTGGATAATAATGTCACTTCAGGGCCTGTTTTGTGGGAAAGTGGTGCTCATTATATAGTGGAGTTGTTGGCCTCCATGAGACTATGATATATCACAGTAAACTGACATGTAGCACATCCAATGTAGTGATATTAAAGGATAATTCTGTCTGTTTCCTTTATTGCAACTTATTTTTAGAATTTTGACCCTCATTTCTGTCACTTGTGATCAAAACTCAATCAAAACTACTGTATGTTGAGGTAAATTTGACAGAGCATATTTTTAAGTGTGTTACAAAATTACTGACATGAACATTGAACCGTTTTTTTTCTTGATGTGATCATTCCTCCTCTTCATACTGGACATTAACCCTCTGAAACTCAAAGCCCACTAGTGACTTTGAAAAGCATGTTATCTTTTTAAAACCTGCGTTGTTACACTGCTCGTTAGAGCCAGAAACTTGTAAAACCTAGTTGCATCAGCAGTACTTAGAACTTATCTACAGCCCTTAAACTACTCATAGAAGACGTTCTATTCCATCTTAAAAATAACTAAATCTAAATTGCTACGAATCACTTTATTCTACATGTCTCACCTAAAAATTCTCCAAAAAAATCAACCATATGCACAAGATAAATTCTAAAAAAAATGAAAAATTCTGCACCTCTCTGTGCAACCATCAAGTGATTCATGAATCACCTGCAGCCAACAGTCACCTGACAAAAATTCATGGACTTTTCAGTCGTGAACTGGGCTGAACTGCAGGCAGTGTAACACGGAGCCAATAGGTGACAAATATGGAAACAAATTAAAAATATAAGCAGTAAAATATCTATACCACCATTTTTCCAGTATTGGTAACACATTTACTTCTTTTTTTTAAATTTTTATTTAATACTTTTTTTTTAAATTTAAACTTCAGCTTTTTCTTTTTTTCATGATTTGTGACATTATTACTGTGCCATCCTGCACATAACACATTTCTGAGTTCTCTCTACTGCTAACTATGGTTGTTTTGTTTCCATAGAGGTGCAGAACTTTATATTGCAGTAAAAAAAATGAGCCCACAGCAAGTAAAAATGTGAAAGTAGCAAAAAAAATGGCCAGAAAATCCAGAAATTACATTCTGAAGTTTATCTGGAGCTAATATGAGGCTTCACCAGTCTTTATTATCAGACACCTAACTTTGACTTTGATTGGAATCACATTATGAAGGAAGTTTTTGCCATCCAGAATGAACAAGAGGAATGATTGTAACAAGTGGAAACATTTGGCCTAAGGTAACCACTCACAAACTTAGTTGCATTCACTAAGCCGCGTCACATCCTTGCACATTTTGAACCTAATATTTGATCCCAGCTATCCCAAATATATGCTGGCACTAACTCGGTCTTGTTTTGGTGGATCTGTGCCTGAATGTCCTCTCAGTCGCGAAGCTTCAGCAGACATCAACAGATTTCATGACTTAAAATTTTAAGTAGAAACATGACATCGCTAATTTGCACTTTTCTTATATCTACATTTGCTGCTCGTCTCGATGGCCTCAGGGATCAGATTTGTCTGCAAGTGCTGTTTAGCAGAAAGTTTCACATTTGCCACCTCCTGTTCACCAGACAGCCAGACAGCAGTTTAATTTCAGCCAAGAGGGTGAGTCTGCAGTGTCTTAATTAGGGCAGATTCTTTGCTGCGGTGCCAATTTGTGAAGTGGACTGGTGAGATGGCTGCATTTTTACAGAAGTAATCTTGAACTTCATAAGTTCATCTTCCACTTAGTTAAAACACAAAGGATAATATGACATAATTTGCATTCTATCCTTGAAGTTCTTTTTCTACATTCGTATTCATCATTTTCCCCCACATTTCACCTTCATTCTTCTCTTCTTCTTTCTCACATTAATTTACAGCTTAAATTGGAGCAGATAACACAATTCTAATTTGTTTTTACACCTTGTACTCTTCTGGTCTTGGAAAAGAACATCTAAAGTCTTTAAATGCCAAAAATACAGTCATGAACAAAAGTTTTCATACACATGTAAAGAGTTTCCAAATGAATGTTATAACTCTTGATTTTTGTGATAAATTTGTTAAATGACATTGTCACAAAAAGCAATCATGCATTTTTGGTTCTTTATAGATTTATTGCAGATATTCTGTAAATATAACAAAACCTCCTGGATCAAAAATATACACAGCAACTTGAATGATCAGTTTTGGTGATGTAGAAAGTTGTGTTAATCAAATTTTCTTAGTGGCATGGCCTTTTAACTCTTCATGAGAGATTACAATTCACTACAGCTGCTGACCCTTCGGGGCCAATTGAAATGGGGCCCTTATGATACACTCATAGGACTCAGCCACAAACGCTACAATGGGGAAGTCTGAGGAGCTGAGTACAGACCTGAAAAGCAAATCATTGACGTAAAGGAGTCAGGGAAGTCACTTAGTCACTCGGTTGTTTGTAAGTTTAAAGTTCATGGTACAGTTGTGTCACTGCCACCTTAAACCTCCACTGAAGTTTGCTGCTGATCACATGGACAAAGGAAATTTCTATGGTTAGATGAAACAATAATTGAGCTATTTTACCAGAAATAATGTTTGATGGAGAGAAATTGAGGCTTTTGATCCCAAGAACATCAATCCTACCATCAAGCATGGTGGTAGCAGTATTATGCTATGGGGTTGTTTTAGTGCAAGTGGAACTGGTGCTTTACACAAAGTAAATGGAATAATGAAAAAGGAGGATTACCTCCACATTCTTCAGGAAAACCTAAAATAACCAGAAGGTTGGATTTTGGACACAGTTGGATGTTCCAATAAGACAATGACCCCATCAGGAATCATAAAGTAATGACTAAAATTAAGTGTAAATTAAGTAAATAAAGAAATGTCATGACTTCAACCCCATCAGGAATGTATGAACTTATCTAAAGAAAGAAGACTGTGTCAGAAAGTTTAGTTTAACAAATTTTGTTGAAGTGTAACAGTTTGGTCATCGATACAACCAGAAGCGCCTAGTTAAGGGGAAAATGCCCGAGGGACATTTATGCAAATATTAGCACTGCTGTGTGTATAATTTTGATCTGGCACTTAAAAAAATATTTCCAAAAGATGTATAATATAATAATATAATAAATATACATGATCTTGCAAATATATGTAATATTTTGTTCATGACTGTATTTCTAAGCAGACCTTAATCATACGTCAAAATCAGGTTGACAAGTTTGTTGTGCCTTTATGATTAGACAATTGCTGTTTATAGTTAAAAATTCATGTTTCCTGTCCCCTTTTTCTTTTAAAATGTGTTTTTTAACTCGCATTTCTTCCTTCTCAGTTTGTCCCATTCAGGGACTACATCGACCGAACAGGGAACCATGTCCTGAGCATGGCCCGGCTCGCCAAAGACGTCCTGGCCGAGATCCCCGACCAGTTCCTGTCCTACATGCGAACCCGCGGGATAAAGCCCTCGCCGGCACCGCCTCCCTACACGCCGCCTGGCCAACCCCTCCAAACACAGATTTGAAGAGCAAGGAGTAAAAATGGCGTTCGGAGTCAGGGGTTCGCTGAACATTTACGCGCGAAATACTTCCATTTCCTTAAAGCCGCTCTCCATGCCTTGTCGTCGTGGATACACAGTGGTCTTTCTCGTGTTCAGGAAGCTGCATGCCGGGCCGGGAGAGTGGCGCATTTTGAGGGCCTGAAAAGCCAATGAGAGTCTGTTTACTTCCACTGTCAAGCATTCCTGTTGTTGTCTGGATTTATTTTTAATTTGTTTTTCTTGCCTGGGAAACCTGGAGAGAGTTTGAGGAGTCAAGCTGTGAAGAAAATGAAGGAACGAAGTAAAGCACCGCTCCGTGGAAACGAGAATGTCTCCAGACAAACAAAGGAATCACTTGATCTTAAACGAACTCGAAGTTCTCCTGTAAATAACCGAACACTTCTTCTTCTTTCTCTGTCTCTCTCCAACTCACTCATTGTTTACAGTAAATACTGACAAGGATTTTTACTGTTGATACTTTTATATTCACACAGTTTCAATATGAAGCTTGTAATACTCTTTCTCTCTCTTTCTCCTGGCATGTGTCAGGTAGCAGCAGTGCAGGTCCTGGTAGCCCTTCTGTACCGTACCGTACCGTGCTGTACCGTACTGTACTGTATTCTAGTGTTTATATTAACCTTTTGCATGAGTGTAGCCTCAGTCAAGTGCATGCATATAGTGGCCCTGCACTACCTCTTCTACATCTGTCTGCCTGTCTGTCTGTCTGTCTGTCTGTACGGGGTGAGTATCTGTCTGCCTGTATCTCCATTTGTCTGTTCGTCTCCCTTTTAGAGCTTATCTTCATGTCTGTCTGTCCATCTCTGTTTCTGTACCTTTCTTTTGTGCCTTAGCTGTGTTTCCATCCAACTTTTTATTTTATGAGTTACAATAGTCCGCCGATTTGAAAATGCATCATTGTTATGCTTATTTTAGGGTTTTATTACAGAATGTGATGAATAGCAGCGGCATTTTCTTTGATTCGTTTAATATAATCAGGCTCATAAATGATTCAGCTTCACTCCAAAAGCATTTTTGAAATGTAAAATCTTGCCTTCAGAAAGCCAGTATACTACTATTGTGATATTCCTTGATGCTTTTGTTGATTTTTAGGCCTGATTACTACGCAAGGACCCATAAACAGGGGCTATAGTCCCCAACGCAGTGGTCATGGGTTCAAATCTACCCTGTGGCCCCTTGCTGCAGGCCTTTCCTCCATTTCTCTCCCCACGTTTCCTGTCTCTCGCTCCACTGTCCTATTTAATAATGGCTAAAAGGCCACAAACAAAAAAAACAAGCAAAATGAAATATTCCCAATACTTTTGTGTATGCCTAGATTCATGAAAAACTAAAGACACTTCCATCATCTGCCAAGTGTGCTTACTGCTAGTAGCAACCATTAGCAAGCTAACAGACAAAGATCTTTAGCATAGCAAACAGCATTCCTAAGGGGTGTACCATGAAGTGAATGAATGACTCTGTGAGACATGTTGAGCCTAAAGTCAGAGTTTTCAGTGTCATGATGCTGGTTCTGTTTTAATCTGCGATATCATCATAGTAACAGATGCTTCATGGCTCCAGAGGTGGTTCTGTTTAGAATTTCAAATTGGAATATAAGAAGCACCTCCTTTTCATAAATTTGATCCTTGACCACGTTCTCTCTGAGCGATTCAGATTTTCAGCTAGGTTAATATGTTTTGTCTGCCGACCTTTTGAGCTGTTTGTTAGTAACACCACTAAACTATATACAGGCAAACTGTGTGCATTGTGTTGCCACAGGGACCGACATTCATTCAGTTGGTGATGCGAAAAAAAAACTGCATAAATATGCTGTTATGCTTGGTCCTGACTTACTGCAAAGTCCGTTTTACAATGCTGGTATTGGACACAAATTAGAAAATTAATTAATCTTTTAGGATTTATCTAATAAAAAAAATCAATGATAACAATATTAATTTCAGTTGGATTTAGCAAAAAACTAAAGTGATTTCCACGTATTCTTTATTATGGAGCAATCAGCCATAAATGCACTTATTGAATATTATGTACTACTGGGCACGAGTCATGTAAAATATAAGCAGCTGCACTGAGAGTGCACTGAGTGGTAAAATACAAATATTAATGTACAGATTAACAGTTTTCTACCAGTATTCCTCTCTTGCATCATTTATTCTATATGTCAACTGAGGTTAAACCAAGTATTCTAACCAGGTTCTGTAGAAAAACTAAAAATTCTGCACTTCTTAGTGCAACTGATAAACCATTGGTGACTCAGCAGTAACAGCAATTTTTAGCATAGTACATTTTGTAGTTCTTCGCAGCTCTCTGTTATAACAAATTGTTTATCTAACTGAAGTAAAATTGGTCCATTTTATGCAGAGGACACCTCTTTTTATTGGAGTGAACACACACCCTGATTAAGAAAACCAGGTTAACAAAAAAAGTTGATAACTGCCGTCGTGATACCCATCATCTCTGACTGGAGTTTTAAATTTTGTTTAGCCAGATTACCCCAAAGAAAGCCTGGCTTTGTCGAAATTGCTTCGTACGACACCCCTCTAGTAACCATTAGCATGCTAGCATGGCTGTGGACCCCTGTCATTAGTCTTTCAAAAAAATAAAATAAAATATGACCAACATTTTTGCCCAAAATTAGATTTTTAATGCCTAGTTTGTTTGTTCGAACCAAGATTATTGACTGTTGAATGGAAACGTAGCTTCTCCATCTCCCACTGTGTCCGTCTCCCTCCTCCAAACTGCCTTGGCTACAAGATGCCCTCGTTCTGTGGGGGTTTTGTCTCATTGTGTCATCTCATTGCCCTCCTGCCCCATGTTTAAAACGACAGCAGCTGCTCTCAAACTAAGTACTGTTTGAGCAAAAAGAGCCCAGTGGTCAAAAATGCAGAAAAATCACGTTCCCTATGTTTGCTTTTCTTTTATGTGTGGGTGTGTGCGCGTGCCTGTGTTTTTATTACACCTTTAGCTTTGATACGGCTTTATATGTTGGTTTTTACGATTTCTATGTGCCAATCGCGTGATGGAGGATGATTTGTGTGAGCTGCGTTTGTCATCGCCGATTTTCCAGTTTTAACGTTGATGAGTTTTGTTCTTGTGGTGAATGTGGACAGATTGGTCAGTGCCGTGATTCAGTAATGAATGCAATTTGTGTGTTGAATGAGAGAATGTAGAATTTCTTTTAAAACAACATTAAATGGAATATTTTAAAATGGCTTAAAGAAAGTGCAGCATTTTGCCATTTACTACATACCGAGCGAACTACACAGGATATTTTAACATTGCAGTATTGACAGTGACCAAAACTTGACAAGCGTTATTTTTCAGATTCTACAGTCCATTACCACATCAAACCAGACAGTATCAAAGTAGCTACACAGCATGGAACAGTCACTAATTAACTGTCTACGAACACAGAGAATTTATGGCATCGCTGAATCAGGTTTTGAAAATACCAATGCTAGGTTGGTTGTTGTGAAATAGGAGCTCACTATTTCACATTTAATATAATGAGCTAATTAACCCTGCACTAAGCCCCGCCCCCCAAGATGTCAATCAGTGAGGTTTTCCACAGGGAATAAGAGGAAATTTCTAGAATAACACTGAATTGGATTAAAATTAACACAAACTAGCACAATTTGGTGGCAGACAATGTGAATAAAGAAGACATTAACATTGAAGGAAAAGCTCAGGCCTCCATGTCTTAACAATTCATGTGCAAAACAAACATATGCCTAAACAACAGTATTATTGGTCAATAGATTAGGTCAACAATATATATGGTTTTATTTCCAGCTAAATTTTAGTTATGACAAATTATGACTTTCATTGTCTAATATAGTCCATACCTTGCCCAAACAAAAAGTTCTCGCTTATCCATTTCTTTAAAATGAACTAGGATGCATACATTTGATCTCATATAGTACAAGTCACTTGTAGTTAATGTGCAACTGTCTTCAAAGCTAAACTTGTTAACAGGTGAATATTTGAAAATAAAATGAACACACTCTGGACAGAAAAGACAAGAGAATAATGAGAGAAGAATAAAGCGGGACATTTATGGCAGACTGGCACATCAGCAGCACTTATCAGGTACTTATAATTCAGTCTTGAAAGTTTGACCACAATTAACACTTTAAGTCATAACTGGTCTGGCATGTGAGGAGCTGAAAGATCCTCAAGACTCAAAAAGAGAAGTTCTATAGCCTTCTACCGAAGCTCTTAGGACATTGAAATTCCAGTTACGGCTCTCCTTCCATTCATTTGGATTTGCGCCTGGTCTTGTTAGCCCCGAACAACTGTTTAGGGGTTTCACCAAGATGGCTGTCCACTGCTCAGACTTGCCTTTGGTTTAAGAAGGGGCTTGGTTAAGGGTCCAGTTTTATTTAATCTGTTTAATCTTTTCAGTTGTTGCTTCCAAAATTCCCAGTTTTCTTGTGTCTACAGAGTTTTTGCAGTGCCAAGACAAGTTTTTTTCCATATGTATCCATGCCTTTTTCTGTACTCATAAAAGCTCCATTGCTGTTGGCTATTGATGAGGCTTGTTTTGATCCACACAGTCTTATACCAATTTTTTACTTCTTTGGTTAAAATCATACGGCATCTTAAGCCTGTATGAAGAGATTATACCATTCCAAATCCATGTCCAGGGTGAAAATGGTCTCCTTTAGACTTCTTTTTTTTTTTTCATTTTTGTGCTTGTAGCTCGATGGTGTATTGACCATGCAAAATGATTAACTGACTTTTTTTTTTTTAAACAGTTTGACTTCAATATCTGACATCGTTGCCTTGTCTTGCAGTTGCCTGACATTCCCAAGTTTCTTCATTCACAGTCTCCCCATGTATTGTCACAGTAGCAGAGCCCCATTCTGGCTGAACTAACCATTTGAATGTGCGTGTATCGGCTCAATACTCTTGCAGCTGTGCACCCGCTGCGTTTGGAGTATAGCTGGACATATCATTAGAACTGCAGGTCAAAATAGGGAGCTCATTACCGCAGCAGATACTCTGGAAAATCACATCCACAAAACTGTTAACAGATCCGATACTGTGGGGGTCAGAGAGGGCTTATTATAGCCTTTGTCGATAGGAAGGGCAGAGAAGTTTTCTACAGTAACATTAGCCACCATAAACTACCGATTATACCAGAGCAAGTAAAGCTTGTTGCAGATCCCCTGAGTATAGTGAACTAAGTTTTATTGCTTATGATTTCAGTTTTGTGTTTGTAGGAAGAAAGATGTCTAGTTCCAACATTCGAATGGCAAATTGTCTCACTTAAAAGATTCAAATACCAGGAGCAGGAGAGAGTTAACAGTGAATTAACCTTTATGCCAACATCGACGTTCTTTCAGGCTATATTTAACATTTTCATGACATTTTTAAAATTAATTGGCTGGCTAGATTCAAACACCAGGCTCCCCTTTCGTGCTAATTGAACAACAAACTACCTCCTGTAGTCACATGTTCATCAGTAAATCCTTTCAGGATAGGAAATGAAAACTCTTAACTAAATACTTATTTCACATGATTTTATGTCAAGACTTAAACAACATAGTATGGAGTTAAAAACAGCCATGAACACAAAATCTCAATGGCACTGAATTTATAGCATTGAAATATTTCATTGTTCACGAAGTATAAAATCATTTTATGTAGCGTGAATTGCTACATGTAGTCAACAAAAGAATTTGACACAAAATGTTACAACAAAGACACAAAAGAACAAAAAACACACAAAATGACGCAAATGAAACAGAAACATCACAAATGAGAGACAAAAGAAAAATGAGACACAACATGACAAAAGGAGACAAAACAACAAGACACAAATTAGACACAAAAAGAAAAATGACACACAAAACTATTTGCTGCCAGTATTTTTACTGTAATTTTTACAGGAACATTTGTTAGCGTAAAAAATCTACCACTGGAATTGCTGAATTTATCTTTAAATGATCATTTTTTTGTTTGACTTTAATTTGACTAATTTGAAAGCAACAAGTTGCTGCAACTGGATCGGTGAAATATAGACTTAAACAAATTCAAATATCAATATAGTTTTTTTTTTAACTCAGAGTGCTAAACTGCTGAAAAGGGTTTTAGGAATTACAGAAATTGAAATTCCACCGTGATACGGGCAAAAAAAAAAAAGACAATAAAAACAAAGAATTAAAACCTTGTTATTGCAGATACACGAAATTCAAAGATTTTAGTGATTTTTAAACATTTTCATTTTTGATTAATTTACAACAAAATATTTACTTTTTTGACCTTTCTCAGCTTCCATATATACCCACAAATACTCACACAGTCCTAGTAGTTGGTGCGACCAGTTATTTTGTGTTGATCTTCTTTGAATGAACTTATATAGTTTTTAATCATAGTGCAACAGCTCAGTAACTTTGCCAAGCCCCAAGAAGTCACCAGTGTGTATGTGTGTGTTTGTGTGTGTGTGTGTGTGTGTGTGTGTGTGTGTGTGTGTGTGTGTGCAAGCATGTGTTTGATACAAGTATTTCCGTGTGTGTGTGCGAGTGTCTGCGCCTGTGAGGCACCTTGATAAGAGTGTTTTCTTAGACCATGTGAGATTTTACCACACATAAGATCTTTGTTTACTAAAGATATCCAAATAATATATTGTATGCTCGTCATATCTTCTTAACAATGTGCACTATGTTTGCATGTACAGTTTTACAAAGGATGCACCAGTTCCTTTTGTTGAAAACTGAGTGTTTTGAAATATACAAATCTATATGAAAAATTAACTGTACAAAATGGCCTTAAATCTTTCACTGATTTTTTTTTTCTTGGAATTGTGTGATGCCTTCTTCAGAAAAATGAATTGTTTAAAGGAATTGATCGTTATCTATTTTGTGTCAGTGTTTCTATTGCTTTCTAGTGTGTTTTCTTTGCACAAGTTCAATAATGGAAAAAGAAATGATCTTGTACTTTTTTGAAACCGTGATTAATCAGAGAAAGCATGGCTGAAGTACTGATTGTCTGATGATACATATAATAGATGACTATTTCTGTATTGAACTATGGATTTTTAAATAAATATTCATATTAAACTACATTTGCAGCATTTTTTTTCTTTTGGAAAAGGTTGACTTTATATCTTTCCTCATATTTGCTTTATATTTGTATTTTTTTGTCTTTTTTTCTCCCTTCTCCACTCATAGCTTATTAGGACTAATGTCTGGTTTGCGCCCTTTGACAGGATAATTATAGTACAAGAAAGTCGGCCCACACCAAAAACACCCAAACACATGGCCACATGACAAGAATGAACACATTACTGCAAACCTTTCTGTTCTGTATGAAAATCAAGGTTTCTGTATTTTTGTGTCTCTGACACCTATTTCCAATAAATTGTAAAAATAGTTTCATTTTTATGTCCAATTGACACCTGGGAGCAAAACCGTCAATTCCATCATGAAGAAACACCCAAAATTGTGGTGTTTGTCTGCTGGGGGTTGATGTGTTCTTTATCAGCACTCAGTGACTCAGCAAGACCTTGCATTTGCTGAGATCCCTAATTTTCAAAAATCCTGATCATCATTTTAGGTGGAATTTGGTGTGGAGGCGTTACAGAAGAGTGGTTATCTTCCTGTTGTTAAGAGAGATTGGTTATTAAAAAATATCAAGAAAAGTCTGCCATTCTGGTCTTGTACAACCAACATGAGAACTGTGTTCGTGTTCTTGGTGGATGTTGGTATCCGCCAAGGTTGCCCCTTGTGTTCACTCTTGTTTGTGATATTTATGGAATCTCAAAGTCGTGTTCTTGCTTTTTGCAGATGACATTATTCTATCGGCTTCATCAGGCAGTGACCTTCAGCCGTTTCTAGCTGAGTGTGAGGCAGCCAGGATGAGAATCATCACCTCCAAGTCTGAGGTCATGGTTCTCTGTCTGAAAACAGTGGATTTCTCCCTCTGGGTTGGGGAAGAGTTGCTTCCCCAAGCAATAGAGTTTCAGTCTCTTGGGATCTTACTTATCAGTGACAGGAAAATGGAGTTTTAGATGGACAGATGGATAGGGACATCGTCAGCAGTAATGTGGGCGTCATACCAGACCGTTGGGGTGAAGAGGGAGCTGAGCTGAAAGGGTAAAGCTCTCATGTGAAATCGATCTACAATCTAACCCTCACCTGGGTAGTGATGGTAAGAAAGGACCAAATACAAGCGACTGAATTGAGTTTCCTTCATAAGGTGGTACCAAATTGCAAGATACTGAAGTCCATGTTGGAAAGCTGAACTTGTACAAAATGTCCTCCAAAGAAGATTAACCATCAGTGTCCACTCTAGAGGTTGGGAAGTTATTGCTACAATAATCAACAGATTGCCAGACAACTGTAAGAGTAGCAAAACTTCATTAACTTTATTTTGTTGAATGGAATTGGGTGTATTCTTGCATTTTCTTGCAGATTATTGAACAAGGTCCTCTCTGCAAATCTCTTGAAAATACTGAAGTAAAATAAGCATTTTTTCTTGCTGTTTACTGCAGCTACTGAACAGTTACTGTGTACATCCACTTTCCCCATCACGTGTGTCCATATGAGCTGCTGTTTACATGGTAACATCATTAATCTCCCTGCTTTATGTCTGAAAGTCCCAATTAGTGTTACTCCTTCAGACTCCCACTCACTCGGCGTTTGTTTCTGGCTTGATGACAAGCACGTGATGATCTGTCACATTCTGTCTGTTGGTTAACTGTCAACCATCCGCCCTGTCGCTTCCATCAACACCATGTTCTGTAGATGAAGACGAAGCATCTACAACATATGGATTTTCTGCCAGTTATTTTCCTGAAAAGCAGAACTGAGAGTGTCAACAAAGAAAATTCCATAGCAATAATTGAATTGGCACTACCAACTGACAAAATAGTGATATGTGGTAACTAATAATTACTTCTTGAATATTAAACTCCTTGCTGATGATCGTTTTCAAGCCTAAAAATCTGGAACTTCAAACATAAAAAAGATTGTAAGACTGTAAAAGGTTTGGCTGAGGATGTTTCATTGTACATTAAAATCATTATTTCTATGTCTGAGCATCAAAGGGCATTCTTTTAGGAAAGTCAGAAGGTCAATTAGTTGGTTCAGAAGCTAAATATTGATTCCCAGCAAAAACAAAATGCCAGCTGGATCCAAACTGGAATCATTGCCGCCATGACCGGGTTTGTACAAAAGCATGAAGACAAACAAGCCAAATGGAGAAGAGGTGTGCTGCATGGTCGCTGTCAAACGAGAAATCCTCTCCATTGATCTGGCGGTTGTTGAACACAATAGCTTAATGTCTAATTGAATAACTTTCCTGCAACAGTTACCACAGCAATCTTACCAGGTTGGATCGAGCGACATTTCTGCATCATTTTCACGGCACCTTTCACACGGACAGAAAAGCACACGACATGCTGACATAGTATGTTGTTTGTACAAGTTTCACCGTAATCCCAGCCAAAATCCCCATTTGCGCTGCAACAAAGCACTGTTTAGTTGGACCCTTGAACAAACACAAATTGTCTGCGAACTGGGTGAGATTTTAAGATTAACAGGACAACAAGCTATGCAGTTGTGTACAACAACATGACCACGTTTCTGAACAATCGGCATGCGCAGAGTTGCAAGCGCCCAATTCATTACCAAACTGAAAGGTCTGCAGAAAAAGTATTTTAGTGTCAAGGACCATGGCAGACAAAGCAACCATAGAAGACTGCTTTGACCATATTTAAGTTGTGTGATGCAATTTCAGGAAGAAGCCCTTTGAGCAATCCTGTGGCATTGCTTGGTGTCAGTACGGACATGTTGAATTTCAGCAGAAGCACAAAGTCTGTCTTACTGGTCTGGTTCTATGTTTGTGAGACATGTAGGCTATTATTTTCATATTATTTCAGCATTTCCTATGTTGGACGTATCAGGGGAAGAGAAGCAGCTCATTAGAGAAATTCAGCTCACCTGGTCTAATTGCCTGCTGCTATACTTAAACCGGTGTCAGTCACTCAGTAAACTCTTTAGTTTACAACTCACATGCAGTCACCCTTTCTTCCTTGAGAATACGTAAGCCAAACCCTACTTCTACTAGGTCAAACCAGTGCTCATTTCAGTGTTGTGTAACCATATGTGTAGGTTTTGTTTTGATAATAGTGAGCGACACATTAACCAGGAGGATAATTTCCTTCAGTTCTGCACCAATTAATGTGTTTTGTACATAAATTTATGGTGGAAATGTCTTTATCTTTTTGCAGGAAAACATGACATTCTAAATATAATGAAACACAATGCACTAAGGTTCTCAGGCATTGCTTTCAAATATTTATTTTAGTATCAAGGACCACCACAGAAAGAGCGGCCACAGAAGTTGGTGCTGGTTATACAGAGAGTTACATGACAGCAAATTGACAAATCCTGTCGCACTGCTTAATGTCCATATGGGCATCAGCTGAATTTCAGCAGGAGCGCAAAAATTCTACTTTTTCTCTTAATTTTATAGAGACCTTACTAAAGTGTTGGCAGATAACACTTCTGAATGCGGAACTAGTGCTGCAGTTCATTTCATTGCAGGGCATTAAATTCAGTGGGTCCCTAATGGAACTGGTGCATGAACAAGGACTGGTTTGGTTCTTGTACAGAGAACTTGCTGAAGAGTTGGCAAAAACCACAAGAAACAAACCAGCTCTTGTTGTTGCACCACTTCTGTTTGGTTCTGTGGCTCCGAAATAGAACTGGTGCAATAACAAGAGCCAAGCTGGTTCTCTGTCACTTTCTGAGTTTTTTTTTTCCCCTCCCTACTTTAGCTTTTTTCTTATTGTTGTTCCTTACCACTATCACTCACAGGTAATCCGAAGGCAACTTGCTGGGTTTTATGTTCTCTGTTTAAAACGTGTAAGCTCTGCTCCTTACTATGTTAAGTGCTGTGAGATGACATATGTTGTGAATTTACACTATGGAATTGAGTTGAGTTGAAATTGAAGATCAAAAAACTGTGAACAACTGCAGATTAAACACCTCCTGGATTCCACAGAGATGGATGATATATATATATAGTAGTGGTCTAAATGCAGGTTAGAACTCTCACACGTTGCTGGACTTGAACACATCTTCTCAGAATTGCATGTTTGGGGCGAATTACAGTAAGACATCCACTGCAAATACGTCAACATTATGCGTATAATAAAGCAGGCGAACGGTGACAGATATAATCGAGCATGCACACAGTGTCCCTGCCATCCACAGAGACCCCAATCAATCACCATCAGTCCTCTTGTGTATATTAGATACATGTCAGGTGTTAGCCCATCTATTTTTCCCCTCATAAACGCACTCATAAATTTAGGAAGTGGACAAAATTGGCTGATGAATTTGCCTTATTACAGAGCCGTATTTGCATATATTTGCAAAACAAATTCACTCAGTTGGCTTCACATTTGGCCTGCTCAAAAATCAAGCCTGAAATTGGTGGACGGGCTGCTTGAGTTAAAGTCAAATTGCAGATGAAGTCAGAATATTTATGCATGACATTGGACAGCAGCAAGGGAGGGATTGCGTTTTAGCAGAAATTAAATGACAGGTTAAAATCTAAGAGGCAGGGGTTGGACATGATGGAAGGAGTTTCTGTGAAAAAGAGATTTTTTTTTTTGTATGGATGTAAAAGGTCCTTATATGTCAAGCTACCAGGCTTTAAATATTCTTGAAAGACTGCCAGATGCATTCATTATTTCCATCTTTGTATTTCAATCACAGCCTTTAGATTACTTTGGAGTCGGCTGGAAAAAGTTTTGAAAGTACAAGATAAATAGATATATATTCTGACCATACTGAAGTTTTAAAGTTGCATGTTTTTGCTTTAAAACTATTGAAAAGGAGTCACCTACTTAAAATCTCAATCTCACTATACATTTGTGAGACATGTAGGCTATTATTTTCATATTATTTCAGCATTCCCCATGTTTTCGTGATGTTTCTCGAGAAGCAGCTCATTAAGAAATTCGCCTCACCTGGTCTGATTGTCTGCTGCTCTACTTAAGCTGGTGTCAGTCACCCAGTGAACTCTTTAGTTTATGACTCATATGCAGTTTGTTTCTCTGTCCATACAACTCTTGTTTTACTCAGTCAGATCACTGCTTATTTCAATGCTATGTGACCAGGAGTGTAGGTTTTGTTTGAAAATCTGGGGGTCACTTGAACCAGAAAGTGTAGTGGTCATCACCCAGCAAATTTTCAGCAGCAGACTCTTAATTTCCAACATTTCTGCACCAATTTGTGCCTTTCGTGCATTGTGGAAATGTTTCTATCTATGTGAAAGAAAGCGTGAAAGTCTAAATATAATGGAATTTAACGCAGTAAGGCTCAGGCGTTCTGTCATGCTTTCAATATTCTCCTGGAGATCAACTTTTTCTCATTTAATATTATCCCTGGTGAGTCAACACACATACAGACTGGATTTATTCTCCTGTGTCTTCTTGCATCTCTATTTGGTTCTCTGTGTTCTTTGCTTGGATTTTGCTTGTTTTCTCATTGGATTCTGCTTGTGGGCTTTTCTAGTTTGCTTTTCAAGTTTTATTTAAGTTTACCTGTTTGCTCAGTCTCCATATCTGAATTTAGGTCCTATAACAGTTTATGGATCAGAACTTTGTTTTTCCTTTTTCCACTACTGTCAATCGTTTTCCGACCCCTCAGATTCGTCTGCAGTCCTTGTATATAAAACTGTATTCAAAGTAGTTCAAACCTGCAGCACTGATTCTTCACTATTAATAATCTAATGATGTTTTATATAATAATATATCAGCCTGAGGGACCAAAATAGGACTTTCACTTGAGTGTTTTACCTACGTTTTGTTGCAAATCCTTTCATAATTTTACTTAAGTACTAGGATTTTTCATGCATTTTTGTATTGCTTCATTGGTACATTTACATACATAAAATATCTGAATACTTCTTCCACCACTACCAGCATGAATTTTGGTGACAGATGAAATAACTAGCTTTTTAAAGGTGCAATATGTGAGATTTTGAACATAAATATAGGACTAAAATACTTGCAGACAACTATCTGATAAATAAAGATATAGTGGAGTAACGACATCCTTAGCAGAGATCAAGGTCAAGGTAGTCTTAAATATTTGTACAACAGTCAGCAGTACACAAAAAGTACACCACACTCTAAAACTACACAACAGACAAAGAAATGATGATAAAGTCAAATGAAATGAATAAAATCACATTGTTCTTGGATGACTGTCTTCTGTACAAATTAGTTTTTCAGTCTGTTGGCCCTGCATCTAACCAAAGTTAATTTGTAGACAAACGGGAGCAATTTTAATTCACCAAACAGGGGATGATTGTTACTGGCTAAGGGCTAATTGGGTCTTTTTTATGATTCAATCTCTCTATGGCACAAAGAGATTTCCCAGGTCAGTCCCAGAGATTTTACTACATGTTTTTTAAATTCCTTTCAACATGTTCTCAAATTGTTAAGTGACCCAAACCAGCACATGGAAGGAAAAGTTAAAAGAGATTTAATAAAACGACTACAGAAAAGAGGTGTTGACTTCGAATCTTATCAGTTTGCGACAAAAGTACAGATGATAGTGAACTTTTCTACAAACAACTTTGGTGTTTAATTCAAAAATTAAACCCACAACCTCTGTGTTTGTGTGTGTTATAATCTGAGCTTTTCTGTTTAGTAGCCAGTCCAGCTGTGCACTCATGTTAGTGCATGTGAGTCCCTCCCATTGAAACTGTTGGTCCTTCCTGCACTTATAAACAGACCGAGAGTGACCTCCAACGCTTCACTGGAGAAAGAAAAGTGCAGTAAGCATTGAACTGGTGCCTTAAAAATCTGAAGAATTGAAAAATAAAGTGCTTTTTTTATATTATTGTTGTATACTGGATCCACTCCTGTTTGGCGAACCATGGAAATACACAAAGTGGAACGAATACAAGCAATAAGAACTTGACAGACAGGTGAAGGGATGATAATGTTACTTGAGTTGACACCAACTCACCAATCAATTTATTTTATAGATCGGCCTGGATTGTTTTTGTTTTTTGGTTTTCAAGTACGCCACCATTCTAAATAAAAGCGAAGGGAGCGTGGAGGTGTGGCCGTTTTATTTTGGTGTTGTAGTAACTTCCATTGGTTCTGAAAGGCAGATCCTTTAAAATAACAGAAGATGCAAATCTATGTATAAGTAAATAAGCAATCAAAACATTATTGCAGATCATTTATTTATCCTTTCTGCCTCCATCTGCAGGAAAAAAAGTATTCCTCTGCTGTAAATAAGCTTTTTTCCCCCACAACCCAGTCATCTGCTTCATTTAAAACACTTGAGATTCAGATGAATATTTCTGAATAAGTGTGATTTGTGTCCTTCTCTTCCGTCTGCACAAACGGGAGAGCCTCGTGCATGCCTCGGCTTGCTATAAATAGCTTTCTTTTCCCAGCGTCCCTTGAGGTCCAGGGAGGAAGATTGATTGAGGGTTGAAGAGAGGCAGAGTGAGGAAAAAGGTGCTAATATCACTGTCAATCAAAGTGACACCAGCAGAGAGAGAACGGGAGCGAATAGCGACGCTGAATGCAAGGAAACAACATGCACAAACACACTACAGAGGAAAAGCGCATCTCATTAACAGTAATGGAGGGAAACATCACGAATGCAGGAAGATCAACCTGAGAAAATGAGCCACATGGGGAACAAATCATTACCTATTTCATATATTTATGTATTTGTATGTTCAGTAGTTGTAATAAAATGCAAATAAGTTCAACCAGACATGCAAAAAAAAATCAAACGATGCGTACTATAAAGAGACCAGAAGTGGCTCCTTTGCTCCCTAATTGTTTAAATACTTATTCACCAAATGATTATGTGGTAATTAGTCGATACAAAAGGTCGTGTCAGGTTTTTGTCCCTTAAAAAGACTTGATGTCTTAATGCTTGAGTAAGTCTAATGAACACTGTGGTGGATGTCTGTCAACCAGGGTCGTAATTATGTTCGCTTGTCACTTCCTGACACAGTCTGTAGCTTAGCAACCCGCCACGGAGACGGAGCTAAAGTTGGATCTCATTTAAATATTCCTCAGAAAATTAAAAGAAAGAAAAAAACTCAGGTGATCGGTGCAATATTGCATTTTTAAATTTATTTCCTTGTAAAAACCTGGCCGTGGCTTCAGCACGCTTCAAGATCACCAAATCACCTCCCACTGGTTCCTCAAACTTTATTGCCACTGATATGAATGTGGGCAGGTTGCATAATTACTGTGTGCCGTTAATAAAGCAAAGCACATGTTTTGGCTGCTCCACCCACTGAACTCCCACCGGTTCTTTATAAATAGAACGTCTTCTCCTTGAGCAACGATTGTTTTTTTCTCAAAGGTGCTAAGAGATAGCACATAGCCACCGTGTTTAGGTTCTGTGTGTTTAGTGTGTTATAATGTATTGTTCTTACAGCATATGCAATGTCACAATGAGATTTCTATTTTTGGTAGTTGTGCTAGAAATGTGGCTTTATTTTATCTTTCTTTGCATTGTGTTATTTCACTGAATTCCACTTTATCTCATTTTCATCATCTTGGTCAAACACGATGCAGCAGACGCCCACACATTCTAACCTTTAGTTAGTTTAATTTAGTTAGTTTCTTACCCATGGTGCAGCCTAGTTGCATCTTTAAATAGATCCTCATGCTTCCTGAAAACATTCCTGTGTACATGATAAATAATACTATCCCTGTTACTGATTACTGTAGTGTTCTGTAGTACATTAGCAGTGATTTACTGTGAATTAATTTGGCTGAGGTTGGAGAGGAGAGCGGTGGATGAAGATACCAAGTCATGAATGGTGGGATACGATTGTCAGGATGGAGTTCAGTGACCCCGAGTGGAAAAAGAATGTAGGGCATCCTTTAACCAGCTTTGTGACACCGTAAACCCCTTCACAAGATCAGACAAAACAACAGCAAATGCAAATGGTTGATGCTGCACCTGCACAGGTAGTCGGGTTTAGGATTAGATATATACATGCCACAGTATCCTGGTTTCTTCCAGAATAGAATAGAAAGCCTTTATTGTCAGTGTGAAAGTACAAGGAAATGTGAAGAGCCACTCCCTAAGTGCACCAACAATATACGCTGTAGAACCTTTGAAAACTCTGTAAAACTCTATAAAAACACAATTTTAGTAGTTGCATAATCCAATCCAGTGTCATCAAATATCTCAGAAACAACAAGGACTTACCTAGGTCTTGGGATAAACCCTTTTGAACTTCCGGGATACTTCCTGATCAAAACCAGGATACATATAAATTCATTATTTATTTTTGCACTTTTCTTGATATTTTCATGAATTTAAAAAATACAGATAAAAACCAGCAAAAGAAAAAATTACATAAAGTTGCAGATTTGTTTGGAGTGAGATCATCAATCTTGTTACTGTATCACCCCTTGACTTTGAACTTGCTTTACACAGAAACATTTTCACATTTACTAATGCCAGCGTTTCCTTCTATAGTTTCTATTATGAGACTTAGAGAACAAAGTAAATTTCATGTTCCTTCCTGTCATCGCATATGGTGAACTCTGAACATCCACCTGTTTCATTGTGTTCCTGCTCCTACTTTGTTGAAGGTGTGATTCAGGCACAAACTGCACTCAGCTGCTTAATTAACTTGTGATCCCAAGAACAGAGTTTGCTTTCAAGCTCGTCAAGTAGTTTACTGTTGTATCATAGTTGTAGAATGTGGTAATTAAGTTGTGATCATTACACAAGAAACCTTGACGTTTCAGTGTTGTGGCTGTGATCTCAGTATAAAATTAGCTACCTTCAGCTGCTTCTTAGATAATGTTTTGGTTTTCTTTAATTTCTGCTTATTTGTAATCAACGAATGTCACTGAGAGAAAGATGCCATTGAAAAAACAAAATCCCAAAAAAAAACAGCAAAAATCAGGCAGCAAGGATGCCAGAAAAAATACTTAAAAATAACTGGAATACTGTAACATTCCAAAACTATTGAAGAATAAATAAATAAATTAACAGCAAGCTGATTTAAATACAGTATGTATATATATATATATATATATATATATATATATATATATATATATATATATATATATATATATATATATATATATATATATATATATATATATATATATATATGTACTTTAACAAAACAGGGAAAATCTGGAAAGTCACAGATAGAAAATCTTATTATATTAATAATAATATGTCATTGCTGTTTCAAATTACAGCAAATAGCTGTAAAATAATGTTGTTTTTTTGGTTTATGCACAACAAAAATAGTGTCATTTTATGGTAAAACATTGTTTTAAGAGAAAACTAACAACAAAAATCAGTTGCTATTTATAAAAATACAGATTTTTGATGTGGACATTATTTACAGTTTTAGCCTGTTTATTTTTTCATTTATATTTATTAATGGTTAACTTTTTTTATTCTGTGACTTTGCCAGATATTATCTGTAATTCAACAACAACAAAAAGAAAAAATGTTAGATTACAAAAAAGTTACCATTTGTCAGTCCTTAAAATACATAATTGTTGTTTCAAACACCAGCAAATACATGTGACATCACGATATTTGTTCTTATTTAAACACAGCAAAGATAGTGTAATTTTACAGTAAAACATCAAATTACACCATTATTTACAGATTTGGCCATTTTTTTAAAAAATTGTTGACTAATAAATTGAAACATATTTTTATATGATACTACCAGATGTCAGCTTTAATTCAACAAAACAATAACAATCTGTAAAATATCTTCTTTTTTTTTAGTCTTTAAAGCAATTTTTCCTTTGAACTACTGCAAATATCTGTAAAATAATGATGTTTATATACAGCAATAAATAAACAGTCGTAGCAGTTTTCTGGGATTTTACAAGATATGTGTGATTTTAACAAAACGGTAAAATCGGCAAAATAACAGTCAATTATTCATGTAAAGCAATTTTAAAAACCTTCATTTTTTACAGTGTACATCAGCATTGAACAGGGCTAAGTGAGACAAAGTACCTTCTTGGTTCCTCAGTTCAATAATGGTTTATGTTGATGTTGCTTTGTTAAATAGCTGCACAACACACCCACAGAGAAACCTCACCTTTGTCTCTATTGTCTGTATATATGGGGCCACTTGTTCTCCCTCACCTGGATTGATATATTACACATCATTACTAAGTATTTCTCTGTGGCTTTAGCTGTGAGTATGTTTCCACCATGATGCAGCGAGACACAAAGAGGCAGACAAATGGAGTTCAGGGAGCCTCACTGAATAAAAAGTTGTGTGACCGAGACGGGAGGAAATAAGTCGTCTGGGAATCCGGTGGACTTCCTGATTCATGCAGTTTGTTGGAGTGCTTGTGGTTCCATCCGTCCACACATGAGAGTGTGTGTCATGCGAACACATGTATGTGTGCTGACATGGAAGTGTAGGAAGCTGATGGATGTATAGTGAAAGGGTCAAGAGTGTCGGAGGCATCAGAGACTCATCTGACAGCAGTGATGTAACCGACGCTCTGCTGACTCCACACACTCACAACATACTCACACACACACACACACACACACACACACACACACGCACACGCACACACACACACACACACACACGCACACTTGCGATGAGTGTAACTGTATATAGATCTTCTCCTTACAGAAGAACGTTACAGAGGCTATCTGTGAAAATACGTCAGAAAACAATCAATTATAAGTTCTAACTGTTAGCACACAACAACCCAAGAAAAAATAATTCACAGAATCTATTCCTACTGCTTTGTTCTTCTATTTAGATGAACTTTTGAAGTTTATTTTAACGTTATTTTAAATGAGCTGACTTCAGTGTAATAGTATTGTAACTGCATCAACTTAGTATTGTGCGTAATTTAAATTCATATTAGTTTTGTTTTTAAGATTTAAAATAATGCATGTTCAAATACACAACTGCAGTTCAAAATTATAAAACAAGAAATTAATCATGACATAATGAAAAACCCAAAGCCACAGAGGAAAATCAAATTAAAGAAAAAAAAATCTGTGGTCATATTATAGTAATTAACGTCTGAACACATAAAAAATCCTCTTAAATACCACAGCAATATAAGCTGGAGCAACTTTTATTTTGTAAGCAATCAATTTAAAAACATTTATGCCACCAAACATTAAGATTTTAGAGGAAAAGCTAATTCCTTCAGCTGAATGTAATGTTTGTTTATTGTTGTTATTATCATTATTTAGCCTAAACATTATTTTTTACAGTGTAAGCTTAGGATAGTTTTAATTATTTTGGTGTGAGGTTGTGTTTTGTCGTTCACTTTGACATGACAGAAGGTTCCAAATACTACAAAACCCACGAGGCTGGAAGGGAAAACAAACACAAGAGGAGCATTTTGGGAATGAGTAGCTTTTATATACGGCAATGTTTTTGTAATGCATATATTAAATGGATATCCAGAGCTTCGATGAGATATTTATTCCAAACTCAAACCCACATGATCTCTGTGTTTCCATCCCAGGAGGCAGTGGGAGAAAAGCAAAAGGTCTGTGTTGTAACCTCCCACTGTAAGGGTGATAATAATCATCAGGAAAGACAAGTGACTTGCCTTTGAGATATTGTTGCTGACAGTGACAACTCTAATAAATGAAGTAGATGCTTCATTAAAACTCAGATTTATTCTCTGATACACTGATTTCACGACACTGAAAGACCTGTAGAGTTAGGAATTGGAATGTGATTCTTAAAAATCATAAAAAACATACATCTAATTCACCAAAATAAACTTGATATCCATCGATTTCAACAGGAAAAGTAGCATAATGGCTTTCACAGATGCGTATTTTCAGTTGTTGCTGTACTTTGAAGAATATCAGCTGCAGATCCAAGAAAAAGCTCTATTTGTTCAACAGTACAACTGCATAATAATGAATCTGAAGTCCGTTGTGTTGAAATTGGCACTTAAAAGTTTGCAACTGCTCTTGACACTCAGTTTCTGTTCCAATATTTATCACTTTTTTACACTTGAATTATCCTCTCAGGCTGCCAAGCACTTTAATTAATCAGTTAAGTGGGAAGTCAATCATTGGAAAATACTGTCAGCGTGATTAACTGCTCATAAAGACTTCAAGTTTTATTCACACTGAATGCTTTTGTTCATTAGAAATGATAGCGTTCGACATATTAATATCTACATAGCCCCCTTTTCTTAATTCACTACACATTAAAAGCATACATTTCAGAATTACAATTCATCTTCACCTCTTGCAAATTGTATTTGAAGACATACAGTTTGGTCATTTAATACAAATTCATATTTAACATGCAAAACAGTGAAAAATGAAGTCACGATAATGAATTTCAAGTGTACGTTTTTATTTAGACCTTAACTGCAATTATTAATCACCTATTTGTAATGGGATTCTTTTATTCCTGACCTCTTTACTCTCTCCTCCCCTCCATCATCTCTCATCCTAATTATTTTCTGCTCCCACAGCTTTTGTGTAACCTCAATAAGTGATTAAGTAACAAACTCTGATTACATTTTTAAAAATCTACCTCAGCATCTTGCCGTGTTGACCCTCTTCTTCACCTCTGACTCTGGGAAAAAAATGGCTTCCTCCTGAGGATCTGACTTTAATTATTTTACCAGGAGCCTCGGACATTCATGCAAATTAAAGTCCGAGAGAGCAATAAAGGTATGAAAAACAGAGAGTTGCTTTGGAGTAATGTGTGTTTACAAATTCACAAAGAAATTGTATGGAAGTCGAATATGGCCAAAACTAAAACTAGTCCAACCAATAAGTACAAATCATAATATATGAGAAAAAGCAAAATAAGTACGAGTAAGTACATAATTTTGCATTGCAGTTGCTTAAATTTTTTCCTAATTAGATAATAGAGTAATAATTACAATATACATTCACTGATTTTTTAAAGTTTTTAATAAACCATATCATCTTTATTTCTAAATTAAAGTTATATGGTGTCAGAGAACTAGTTGTAAACTGGTAGAGCAGCTGTTTAGACAACAAACAGACAAGTTTATAATACATTTGAGTGTATTTAATCACATGCGGAGTCCCACAAGGCTCCATTTTTGAGTCCCCGTCATTTTATTTTATAAATGAATGACCAGTGTTTAGTACATTTTTTTCCTTTTTGCCAACTGTTAACTGTTGATATAAATTTTAGTTTAGACACAGTGATAATACACTTGAGTGTATATGACTAATGTGGAGTACCACAAGGCTCCATTTTGGGGCCTCGCCATTTTCTTTTACATAAGTTTGATAATGTTAAGTAGATTCTTTTTTCCCTGCTAGATAACACCTTGTCATTATATTTGAGCAAAACTAAGTAAATTACAGTTATATGGTGTTGATATGGACTAGCTGGACACCTGAGCATATGAAATTTGAATGTGGAGTCCCACAAGGTTCTGTTTTGGGGCCTCATCAATTTATTTTTAAAAAAGATTTGCCAGCTGGCTACCTTTCATTAAATTTTATTGCTAATCCCTTCCTGCTCATACCCTATTCCCAATATCCAGTCCTGCTGTATAATGCCATAAAACATTTATTCTTTATTTAATTTGCGCTCTGTAAAAAATAAATAAACAAATAGATCTTTCTTTCACACATGGAATCATGTCACGGCCATTGCAATGAGCAGCAACAAATACACTCATATCAACTCTTGCATTAGATTTTTTTTTCTGCTTCCTTCAACGTTTTTGTTAGTAATGAGCTTCTGTATTTTTAAGGCCCATCAGTGTATTTTCTGCAACTTATTTTCTCATTTTCCTCGAACATTTTTTAAAAAATGACGTTGTCTCCCTCTTAGCTTGTAATTTTAAAAATGCCAGAACATGGTGGTGAGAAAGACTAATCTGAACCTTCATCACCCCTCAAAGTAAAAATCAATGAGGCAGTGAAAAGGAAGAAAGAGAAGCAGGGAGGCTCAGCAAAGCACAACATTATATATTCTGGTGGATTACTACTAGAACGCTGTGCAGCAAAGCAAACAGAACACACAGAGTCTCCCTTCAGCAGGCTCAGAGACTGAGAAGTGCAATCAACATTTGTATAATCATCCCAGTTTGATTTTATTAAAGTCTCTCCTGTGATCTGCCCCCACGCTGCTTGATGTAATTAGAATCTGCTAATGATACAGGTTAGACGGAGAGCAATCATGTTTTCCTTTCTCTCCCAACTGAGCTTTCACTTCCTAAAATAACGAAGACTCCAAATTACTCCGAGCAACAAAGGCACCTCTAGGTTTTATAATAGTGATCACTGTGTACTGTAGAATATGAGATTCTGATGTTCTGCCACCCTTCTTTCGCTGTAATTCCATTTTTATTTAAAAGCAGTGCTGTTTGTTAGAGTTTGATTTGGACAAACTGTCTTCAAGGCCCACTTCTCACTATTTAATGCTTTGCTTTCACACAAACCTAAAGCTTAAGTGCTTCTTTCAGTGTTACTCAGCCGTGAAAACAGAGATACAGCATTTAATTTATAACCAATATGACTGATTTACTTCATATTAAATTGCATGTATGTTCACAGGAATGTCCAGGTTTGTCTTATGGCTCCTCCTAGTGACTGATTCTGGCTCAGAATCAGTCTGAAAACACACAAATAAGAATCTACTGTCAAGAAATTAAAGCAACTTCATTGTATTTTCTAATTTTATGACAACAATTAATAAATGACGCTGAGTTAATCACGTTTTTTCTGTTTCCAGCTGTAAAATGTGATTAAATACACTGGATTATGGATTTTAATAGGCTGACAGCACTTTTTATGCATCAGGATGCGTCCAAATCGCAGGAAAATTCAATGCTAAAAAATATTTTCTGGTTGTTTTCATATTTTGTCACAAAATTGGCAAGTTTGCAATATTTTTCTGCATATATTTGGTTTTAATGGGTCAGATAAGTTTGCAATATCTTTTAATATATGATATATTATTATATACTGTCTGTGGGAATCCCAAACAATGAGGAAGTAAACAGTAAAGTCTAACGTAAACATTTATTATTCAAGCCAAGAAACAAGATTAATAAATGCTATAAACTATTTAAATAAACCTGTATTTGCCTTCTTCCGCTCTGTTTGTTGGCTTCAGTTAAGATTTTTGTGGTAGCTACAACAAAAATGTCGGCATTTCAATTTTCAGTTTCTGCAAGTAAAAAAATTAACCTGATCTCAAAACGGCATAAAGTCAAAGTTTGCACATTCTTTTTTTAACACAAGCACAATTAGTGTATATTTCAGTTTTGTACAATTTCAGAGTGAACAAAATAAAATCAGAACCAGGCAAAAATTTGGACATCCCCACAGATTGGAACTCCCAGACCTTATTTAGCTTTGTAGGGTTGTGGCTTGTTTACAATCATCATTAGAAAAAGCCAGGTGATTTCAATTTGCTAGTTTTAGAGCTTTACTCCTCAAACCTCAACCAAACAGCCAACAGCTTCTCTTATCAGCACTCTGAAAATTTAAAATATCTGATGTCCACAAAGCAGTAGACAGGTAAGTGTTTTTTGGCAGATGTTCCCTCAGTTTCTAAAGAAATCAGTAGGAATGGTGGAGGTTAATTTGATGTGTGGATATCCAAGAATGCTTTCAGAGAGAAGTGCTTGTAGAATTGCAAGAAAGGCAAAACAAAAAAGTTTGGATACAGAAGACCTTCAGGGAGTTTTTAAAAAAATTTGGAACGGTGGTGAACTGACCCAACATTAGCATTATGGATAAACAATCAGAGGAAAACCTTTCCTGTGTCCTCGTCACAAAATTCAGTTTGCAAATGAGCGTCTAAACAGGCCTCAGGCATTTCTGAAATGAGTCCTGTGCACTGATGAAGTTGGAAAATAACTTTTTGGAGAGAAAAGGGTGAAGAATTTATTGAACCGTTTAGGACAGGAGTGGGTGCATCACGCTTTGGGCTTGATTCAGTTAAATAGCAGCTAATTCTGGAACAAAACATCTGCCAAAGGAGATAATTTAGGATAATGATCCTAAATGCACCTCTCAATCCACAATTCAATTCAATTCAATTCAATTCAATTTTATTTATATAGCGCCAATTACAGTCAAATTGTCCACAGAGGACAACATCAAGAGCATTAAACATTACTGACAATTAGTGCAAGTGCAAACCCAGTTTATGCAAGAGGGCCCAAGAAACTTCCAGAACTACAAGATTTTGCAGGAAGAAAAGGCAAAAACCTCCCAAAGGTAAACTTTAAAACCCTAAACTGCTACCAGAAGCTTTTATAAGCTGTGATATTTGCCCAAGGTGGTGTTACTGAGTGCAGACGTTGGCTTTGGGCCATTTAGTTTTTAATTCTGAAACTTTTTAAGCAAGACTCATTTTTCATTGTTGTCTTTTACATTTAAATGTTGAAATCATTTTTAACTTTATATATTTTTTTAGAAATCTGTTCACCTTTTGCTCACTTTACGCTTTACTTTAACAGAAATTTGGACCCAAAATTGTGCATATCATTGGTTACTTGCCACAACTGGTCTATAGACTTAATTGAAAACATTTTATTCCAAGGTTGTATCAACATGGAGCAGCAAACATACAGCTGGATGGAAAGTGGGACACAAGACCACATAAAAAGCAACAGAACTGGATGTAATTCAGACATATTTGATGCAAGAACAAAGTCTAAAATTATAAACTACACAAATTTTGATGTAGATTTATCTCAGCTTCATCGCTTAAACTCACAAACCAAGGCAACTAGAGTTTAATGGGGTTTGAGATCTGCTTCATCATTACACCTCAGGCAACAGAGCAGGAAAATAACAGTGAAATTAATCATACACACACAAAAAAACACAATCCTTCAGATGAGGGAGCATACAGAAGGCCAGAAGTGCATCACAAAGTACAGAAGTAAACTTCACAAACAAAAACGTCTAAATTAACAATGAAAATCTCCTCCAATGGATCCGTATGGCTTCGTCAAAGTAGAAATGCAAAACGGATGTAGATCTACAAATGGTCCAATTGTAATAAAGTCAAACGTGTCCATCAGTGTTCTTCAATGGCAAAAAAAAAATCATCAGAAACTTCATGTCAGTCATCCGTCAACCTTACCGTACAATAAAAGTTCAGAGCGATATGGCTATTTTGGTCTCTTTAATCATATTTACAGCTTGTTCAACAGTTGTATCCACAAAATGGGTTTTGTAGGATTTCATTTTTACATTTAAAGTAAGAAAAGTTCTGCCTCACACTTAATTCACAGAATGTGTCAAAATTACATTTAGGTAGAAACAAGTTTTATATACAGTAAATTCTCTTCAAAACAAATCAATGTGATTGGGAGCAGTACCAGTGATTTTACATTGCTGATACCAACACTAAACTGTCACTATTTATGATTAAAGACTCCCTCCAGTGAGTTTTCATTTTTTTTAAGTTGTGCTAGAAGACAAATTATAATTCTTCTGCAGAATCGGTTTCCAGTTTGAGCAAGTTTGGCTTCATAAATAATACAAAAGGAGGCAACGGTGTGGAGTCACATTAAAGCCATTTTAAGTCAGGAAGGTTATTATTTTAATGGAAAAACTTCTAATTATGTAACTATGATACACAAATATGAGTTATTAGGGGTTTAATCAACAACCAGAGAGGGACTTTAGATTAATATTCTTGTCATTTTCACATAATTGATAACTGATTTAAGGTAAACAGGCAGGACTTGTTCAGGGTTCATAGCCTTTGTCAAGAAACTTAACTCAAACCTAAACATTTTTAACATCTCTTACAAAGTTTTAAATTTCTATCTTTGACACATTAACTAGAAATATTGACCCTGTGTGTAAGTTATAGCAATCCCTAATAGGGGTCGACCAATATGGCTTGTCAAGGCTGATTTTGATTACTAATAATCAAGGAGACTGATGACTAGTATTTCGACTTGATAGACATTGGCAGTAACAATGAAAATTTGGAATAACAAAAGTTGCCGATGCATCAGTTCAAAGCTAACACGTTTTTAAATGAACCCTCTTTACCCCAAGCTGTCTCTGGGTAATGTTGCCCCATTTTTACTCACTGTGGGGTCATTTTTTTTACTGCAATATAAAGTCCAGCATCTCTGTGGAAACAGAACAACCATGGCAAGAAGTTGACAGAACTGAAAAACCTCTTCTGTGCAGTTATAATGCCATAAATCCTGAAAAAAAATACATTTTATTTCTTTGATTATTTTTACAGAAATTGGAAAAAACCTGGAATCAACATTTACAAGTACCCCCAAATGTTACAAATACTAGAAAATAATTTAAGAGTCTACATACTACATATATTTTCCTATTTACATTTTGAATTTGTCTCTTATCTGTTCTGTGTAAACACTACCTGCAGTTCAACCAAATGTCCCTGAATAGTTGTCATGTGATTTATTTTTGTCGCCAAGTCAGTCATGGCTTCATGGTTGCACTGAGGAGCTCAGAGTTTAGACTTTTTTTTTTTTTTTTTTTTTTTTTTTTTTTAAAAACAATTTGGTTAGAGCAAACATCTTCTTTTTGGCAAATTCTTAAATAAAACATGTAGAATAATCTGATTTTGATATCATCACAATTTTAAGCTTAAATTTGGTAGATTTTTTTGATGTAACAACGCCTCACGTAGAGGGTTCAAGCTTTGATGGAAAGTCTAAAACGAAACGATTCTTTAGGTTTTTACAGTTTCTTGCTCTCCCAGATGATGTACTATTTGTGATTTTTTTTTTTTCCATAACCTGACTGTCAAACCCAACAGGAGGTTTTGGAGTTCAGAAGATTAATTTATTTTATCAAGAAGGATAATTATAATTGACAAAATGCTGAATATTGGATCAGACAATCGGTTGACCCCTCAGTATTACACCAACAACATTTTATTACACTGCACAAAAATGATGGAAATATTTACAAGTGCCATTTTTGTTTGATATAACACAGGCTTTGTTTTGTTTTCTGAATTGTCACATGTATTGGTTATCTGTAAGGTGGCAGACAGAAGTTCCTTAAATAAAAAAAAAAAATCCTCCGTTCTTCACCACATGAACCTTTGCGTGGCTGTGGTGTCTGGCCAGTGGAAGGTTATAGTAATGAAGATATAAATGGTGGCAGCGTTTACAGCCGTGTACAGCAGGAACTCGACAACGAGTCTGGGAAGAGAGGGGAGAGGCATGTGGAGGCGGTACATCAGATAGGGGACGATGAAGTACCTGAACTCCAGGAGCTTCTGGGGCACCGTGGCGGCCAGGAGGCACGCCAGGAAAGCTAAGCTCCAGAAGAGCGAGCGTGACTTGAAGGAGTCCAGGAAATTCCACCCGGCGAAGACGTACACGGGGACGAGGAGGAAACGCACCAGCTCGTGTCTCTGGAAGAGTTTTCTCCACACGTAGAAGGGGAAATGGCGGTTATCTGCCAGGAGGTACTTGTGCACGAAGGTGAACTTCCAAACCAGGAGCAAACAGACGGCGGTGACGAAGAGGAAGAACAAGGGTTGTTTTTTCAGAGCCTGCAGGAAGCGGAGGACTCGGTGGTAACACAGCGAGACGGGGAGGGAAAAGAAAAGGGAGAAGGAGAAGAAATAGAAGAGCTGAGGGAAGTTGAGGCAGGCCTCGTGGCTCGTCCTGTCGCCGACTACAATCCCATCATTCAGCACCACGAACGCCAGGAAACCAACACCGACCGCTGCGTAAGGCCAAGCCACCAGCAGCACGGCTTTCACATGACCAGGGGAGGTGAGGAACTCCACGGTGAAGAGGATTATCTTCTTCGCTCCACTAAACGACAGAGGAACCTGCGACGGCGGCGACTTTTCGTCCCTCTTTTTCGTGTGCTCCACCCTCCAGGCCTCGTCCATCTTGGCGGCCACCAGAGTTGCCGCACAAAAGGCGACCCAGATGATGTTGGTCTGGCGGAAGAACACGGAGCAGACGCCGAGGAGCGCAGCGGCCTTGTGGCAGCCATAGAGCGTCATGAGGTAGGTGAAGAGGATGAAGAAAGTAGATCCGGCGTCGGTGTAGTAGAGGAAGTTGAAGAAGTAGAGCACGGGGAAGGTGGACAGAGACAACGCTGACAGGACCCGACGTGAGGTTGTTCGTGTCTAGAAGAGAAGTAACGTGACATCAGAAAAAAGGAAAACTATAATAAAAAGGGATCATTATCGTCGTCATCCCGTCTTACCTTCTCCCTGAGGTGCAACTTGCAGATGAGCAGGTAGATCAAGTAAAGGTTGCCGCAGTTGAAGAGCAGATTGATGAAGCGCAGCATGGCAGTGGAACAAACCACTTTGCCGGTCAGGTCAGCGAGCCACACCACAGGCTTGATGACTCCCACGGAGGCGAGGTAAAGGCCTGGGAGGGTGGTGATCATCGGGTCCCACTGCACAAGTTACAACCAAGTAAAAGAGACATTAAAATGTTTTATACATGAAGACAAGTTTTCTTTCTGTGTGGAAAAAAATGTATGACGTCTTCTGTAGCTCAAAAGATGTCTTTAGGCTACTCTGGATTGCAAAACATGAATCTTTATCAGGAGGAAGTGCTGAATGAAACACACTGTACAAGCTGCATCGTGGGAAATGGATAATCCGGCTTTGTGTTGGAGCTTTTGTTGGGACTTGACCGATACTAGTAAGTCAAAATTCTTTATATTTCAATATATTGTGACCCTTCACTATCCTCTTTATATAAACAAAAAATCAGACTAACTGGTGTTCAGAGGTTCAGGAATCCAGCAATTATAAGGTTGTGTATGTGTCTGTTATTCAGCTCATAATTGCAATGCTTACGAGCATAATAACTCAATAGCTCCATCTGTTGGCAGGGATGCTGTGGTGCATCGTGGTTTCTCTTTGGTAAACGTACTGGACATTCATTAGGCTTATGAGTAATCACTTTCATTGTAGAGTTACAGTGACTAATCAATGTGTTGTAAACTATTAAATTACTTACAAAGTATTTTCAAAACTGATTGTAATTGTTTGGGCTTAAAAAATAAGGAAAAATCCTGTTATTCTAGCGTCTTCACAGTCCCACATGGTGAAAAATCCCTTTTAAAAATTGTTTTGCATCTCTTGGAAATGTAAAATAAACACAATGAGAATATGAAGACAATTGCTTCTGCTAGTCGATGCTATACTAACACTACATGCTAACCAGTAGTCACTTTCAGCTCATTTCCCAGCTGCCAAACTGCACCGCAAAACTATATATAACCACAACATTGTATACACAAGTTAAAAACGACTGCGCTGTGAATCCTGTGAAACTAAGCTGTAAATTTCCCCAGTGAGGGATCACTAAAGTTTATCTTATCGTAATTCAGTTGTATTTCCATGTAACATGAAAGCTCAGGCAGAAAGTCCTGGTCTCACACACTCATTCATGACTGTGTCGGCTGCTGTGCAATTAGTTGTTTTCCTCTGCCCTTTAACAACAGATAGTGTTTTCTTCCTGAAGGGGGTGTGGACAGCAGCTGCTCAGCTACATTTAAAGCTACAGAAACCAAAACAGCCTTTTTAGGACAGGATGTAAACCAGGAGGAATACAGTCATGGGGAAATAAACCATCTTTGCAGTATTTTCATCTGAAAAAAAAACACCTGTAAGGCTTTAAACTATTTGCTGAAAAGTGGCACAGTATGGGACCTTTAAACATGCAGTTGTAGCAATTTTATTTTAAACCCATTTATTTTTGGTTGGTTCTTTACATGTATTCTTATGTATAGTGTGTTATGTATATGCATGCCATTAGTAATGTAAGGTTTACGGGATTACAAAGAGCTTTAAAGAGGAAATAAAACTCTTTTGATCCTTTAAGCTCCACTTTACTACAAACTGACTTGTTCTTGTTAGAGCTGGGCTACGTGAAATACACGACCCTTTACTAATGCCACTCTATATGTCCAACATGGAGATTAAAACCCCTCCAAGCTGCTACATAGTTTAGTTTCATGACAAAAGCTGCGCTGTTAGCTAACCCTAATCCGCCTAACAATGACAGACTCCCTTTCATGGCTATCGAGAAACCCACTTTACCTCGTTGAACTTCCCGTGACAGTATTTCTGAGCCTGGGGAACGTGAAAAATCTCGTCCATGTACGGCTCCCTCTGCTCCCGGGTAACTTTAGAGAACAGCAGGCAGGAAATCAGGAAGTTGGTGCTGCAGAGAGCAGTGAAGATGTAGCCTTCAAATTTCTCCATGTTTGACGAGGAAAAAACACGACGTCAAGTGAACTCAGTCCAAAACTAGCTGTCGTGTTGTTGTGTATCACGCATAGCGGTTAAATTTCCGCAATTAAATAACCAAACAACCTCAATTCGGAGAGAAACTGGCTGCAGTCTGTTCTGTGTAGCTAAACGGAAGAGATTTGATATTTGACAGCTGGCGGTGCGCTTTGTAAAGTCGCTCGGAACGAAACTCTATCCAAGTATTGTTTCCGGGGTTGTGCTAAGAACTTTAGCCTCGTATTTCTACCAAAAAACTAATTGCCTTAAGATACATATGAATTACTGTAGAATGACCGATTGTGAAATGTCGTTTTAAAAATATTTGATAAAATAAAAAAATGTTTTCTGTATTTTTCCCCACGAAGGGCATTTCCTGTCAAGCGGTGTCACACTGTTATGGTTCCCCCGCCGTGTGCAGACTTCACGTGAAGCACGCCGCTAACTGCCAGTCTGTTTTGTAATTTTCTCAATTTTTTCAGCTTAAAATTTTCAACATGGATCACACACAAGACCTAGAGCTTTTCCCCGGCCGCAGAGTGACTCAAATGCTTTTCAAAGAAGTAAAAAATGCGACAGAGTTGCGACAAAGCGCTGTCGATGGTCAAATAAGTGGTGCCTTGATCAACCCAACAATGGTGAGCAGCTTTTTTCGTCGTGTTTAGCTACCTTATATGAAAAAAATGCTCTATGTTTGTTTACTTTGCAGCTATCGGCTAACACCGGCGAGATTTTCCTTTCAAAACCACATGAGTAGTAACAGAAAATCTCTAACTGCTCAGGTCTTTCATTCAAGCAATGTAGTAAATGGAGTATAAGGAGGAAAAAGGGATGTGACTTACTTTACATTAACAGATTTTGTTTTTATTTTCAGCTGGTGGATCCTTTACAAGTGCTGGTAGCTGCCAATAAAGCCGTTCATTTACAGACAATAGGAAAAATGAAGACCAGAAGTCTCTACTCAGAGATCATCTTCAACCTGTCGCCTACTAATAATGTAAGTGATATTATTAGATGCTACACTGTTTTGGTTTTTATCTCTGCTTTTTAAAAGAACTTCCTTAGTCACCTTAGGCAAATACACATCACATACAACTCGCATTACCTTTTGTGTCCAACAAGGTTCGATCTTAGGTCCAATTTTATTTTATATTGATGTGCTTCCACTTTGATTCTGAACATTATCCGACATCACCGTGCATCTATTCATTGCTTTTCACACTGGAAATTAATGACTTAAGCACTCTATTTTTGTAATAAATTCTATACTAATAAATTCAGATTGATTGTGTACTAGATTTAAAACATGTGATGGATCATTACCACATGAGATGCCATCAAAATACTGTACTTTCTAATACAAGGATAAAAACTTAAGGATACAAATTGCTTTATATATGTATTTATTATATTATTTAAATGGAATGGTAGAGTGCTCTGACTGTGGGAAGTTACATAATAAAGTAATAATAGAATTCCAGGAGGAAAACAAACTGTCTTTGAGACTGAAGTCAGTATGACTTAAAATCAACATCTAAGTATTGACCAGCAACCAAAGTAAATAAAGTAATAATTATAATAATAAATAAACCCTGGGTCTGGTGTGCTTGATCATGCATATCTTAAATTACAGAGATTAGATTTAGATCTATTAACTGTTGAGTCCTAACGCAGATCACACACAGATATACCTTCTCCTGGGACCTGGTGGTCCAAAACGCCTCAGTGCTGTTTTAGATTGTTTCAGTGGTTTCAACGGACAAAATTTTTCTTCAGTTCAGAATCAGAAATCCCATTATTCAGTCCTGCAAACGGTACCAGTCTCGCTGAGAGCAGTCCTGGTCTCTTGTCTGCTAATGTGAAGGTTGTTGCCAGGATCTTAGTAGCTAAGCTTTGAATCACACATCATAAATTATGTCCAATCCTGCCTTCTTAAAAGCCATCTCAAGAACTAGAGTATTAATTTATTTTTTCTGACTTTATCTTTCTCTTAAACCTTCAGTTATGTTCTGAAAATATTAAGACTTTATTTTAGAAATATTGGGTTTCATCGCTGTCTTGCTTTAATGTTAATTTGTGCGTTTAACTGTCTCCGGGTAGAAGGTGACAACAGATGTACAGGGAAACTTTTCGCATTCCTTCACTAATACAGATCTCAGAGGCCTTCAAACGATTTGGGATCTCGGATGGCGATGAGTCCGTCATGGTGGTTGTCGTTCACAAGAAAGACGAGGTGCAGCTTCTGTCAGACATCACAGCCAGAGTGGACGGACGGCAGGTTCCAGTGGAGGATGTTTCCTCATTGTCAGACCCTGCAAAGATCAAAAAGGTTTCTAACTTCTGCTTTCATTCATGTCTCTCATTCCATATAACGTGAATATTAAACAAATATTAAACTGAGATGTTTAAGATACAGGTTGAATAATACAGTTCCGTTGACCCAATTCATTTTGCATTCATTCAAATCTTTATTTAAATATTGAGGAATTATTGATGACAAGCCCTCATTTACAATGATGTCGAGAGTACAGCCAATGGGATTAAAAAGGCAACAATCAAAGAGACAATAAAGAAAGGAGCACGGTTAGAAACTGTCACATTCAGAACCAGTATAGTCAGTGATCGTGGATTTCAACTGCACAAAGCTTTAATGTTTTCTGCAAGATGTTCCAACTTTCTGCGGCTGAAAAGCTAAAGGCATTTTTACCACCTGCAATGTACGTACATGTTAGCAAAGCGTTAGCCAGCTGCTTGAGTGAGTTGAATAGTTATTTTGGGGTGAATTTAACAAGGAAGTTATGTGTTGTGGCATCTTGCCCATCAGTGATTTTATATATAAGCAGAAGCCAATGCTTGTTTTTGTACGGTAAGCAGTAATGAGTGGAATAGCAGGTAATAAATCTGAGGATGCAGTGATAAACTGAATCTAAAGCTTTCAGAGTGGGGGTAGATTATACTCCATAATCTAGGGGCAGACAAAAAGACTGCTTTGATTATTTGCTGTCTACAGAATATAGGACAAGTGGCTCTGTGTCTGTAAAAGTCTAATTTTCTGCAGTAGCTTACAAACTCATGTTTAAATATGAGTTAATTAAAATGTGAGCTTTTGGTCCAGATAGATTATATTCAGAGACTCTCTCAATGTTCAGTTGTTTACACTTTCTACAGCGCGTGTTGGATTTTGGCAGTATGCTCACAAATCATGTTCCCATTTTTTCTGTCTCCATAACAGCTGTACAAAATCGCTCCTCAGGAGGAGAAATGTGGGAATCTGCTCGATGCAGTTGTGTGCAGAATGGCCACCAAGGACGTCATGTAGCCCCATCAAATATAATGATAGAAGACCAACACATTCTAAGGGAAGGCTTGCAGTATTTTTGTCAAATGGGACATTAAGAATGGTTTCTCTGTTTTTTAATACTCTTAAGTTCAAAGACAAATGCAAATATTGTCCATCTTGCACTCAAATCTGTACGCTAGAAGTGATGCTTTATATACACTGAGCTCCCAGCTGAGCAAAATATATCTTATTTTTCATAAGTCTTTGCATGAACTTGTCATTGTTTCTTCTCATTTTATGTGTTTAAAAAAAAAAAATAAAAAAATAAATAAATAAATTTTTTTGTCGTGGTAAGACTTTTACACATGCAGAAAAACTTTGGAGGCAGTCAGGGAAGTTCCTGCAGAGTTCCGACAGCAACTTTTCATGTTTGTCATCCTTTGATCTTTTTCTGTGACAGTTACTTTTGGCTGTGAAAGCTGAAGGTGGGCTCTCAGCTTTTTGACAGTAGGGGGACAGTGATGTAAAGCTGGTTTCATGCCAGCAGTGTTGAATGATGAATTCAAAGTGCTTTGGGCCAAATATTTTCGAGCTCTCCGAAGGATTAAAAAAAAAAAAAAAAAAAAAAAAAAAAAAACTCCCACATCCACAGCACTGACATGAAAGATCTCAAATGAAGTCAAACACTGTCAGCCTCAGAAGACAAGAATGATAAATGTATCAGTTGTCTAAAACATTTGACTTTGGACGGGTATCTGCTACAGCTTTGTTCTTTCAAATCACTTTAAATGAGCCGTTTTTCATCTCAACTTTAATGAATGTTAACATTTGAAAGTAGAAAATGTCAGAGTATCGTGCAACTTTGATGTTTACTTTCATTCTTGACAGACTCATTGTTTCAGTTGATTTTATTCTGCATATTCAGTATAATCAAGGGAATAATAAAATAATCCAGAGGCTGCATACACTGGAGAAAAGTACACCGAAGTTGGATCTGCTTGATTTGTTGCACTTTTACAGCTTTTTACGAGAGTCTAGTCATAAAAAAAATAGTGACATTTCACATCCTAGTTCAGAGATACATTTATTCCATCATGATCCATCTCCACATTCACATTAGAAAAGCTGAGGGCTGTACTACGAAGCAACATAGCCAGGCTTTCTTTGTGTTAGCTGGCTCAACAAAACCTAAAACTCCAATAATAATCCATTATGCACATCATGGCAAGGGTTATGAACTTTCTTTGTTCACCAGATTTTCTTCTGAAATATCCATTTTTGCGCAAAATGGATTGATAGTGTGCCGCCTACTTTAGTCAAGTAGAACAGTTTGTTATGACAGAGAGCTATGAAGAATGTTTAATTTGTTATGGTAAGAAAGCGCCTTTATAGCGAATAATGTTTTTAAAATTTTATTTTATTTATTTAACATTTATTTTACCAGGAAGTCCCTTGACATTAAAAATCTCTTTTCTGAGGGGGACCTCGGAATTGTCTTAATTGTTTTTATATACTTATACTATACATTTTACATTGTCTGAATTGGTGTGCTGTCTTGGCCAGGTCTCCCTCGGAAAAGAGATTTTTAATCTCAAGGGACTTTGTGGTAAAACAAAGTTTAAACAAAAAAAAATAAATACAGTGTTAATGGAGAGGTAACACTTTTAATAGCTGAAAAAGATACTCTGAAAGTTAATTTCTAACACTACATTGCAGTGTTAAGCAAAAGTGACACTAGTTAGTGTTACCTGGTGTTAAATTTTAACTCCAAAAGTACAAACTCTCCAAAAAGAGTTAAATTAACACTCTGTGGAACAGACCCAATATAGACAACTTAGAAGTGTTAAGATTAACTGAGTTAATCTGAGTATCCTGACTTTGCTTTATTTTGACCAGTATATTAGGCTGTGTTATAATTTCACTGATGATATATATATATATATATATATATATATATATATATATATATATATATATATATATATATATATATATATATATATATATTAAAAAATTATTTTTTTTTTTTTTAGAATTATTAAGAGACTTTTTCAGGATGAGGATCAATCTGAATTTAGGAGAAAGCACTACCACTGATGTTGTCACAGTCAGTCATTTGTGTGCAGAAACTCCAGGGGGAGACTGCCACCTGAATGCAGCGCAGCGATGCGAGTTGAAATCTTGATTAAAAACTTCCACCCAGGTCTTTCCTGGAGGGATCCCACTTGTGACAATAGACCTTTTTACTGACTGGCCCTCATAATATGTACTGGCCAATGTCAGACATGGAAAGCACAACAACAGAATCTAAGAAACTTTGGCAGCCTTCATTTATTAAAGTATGAATTTCAAATCATTTCTACATCTTGACAAGTTGTTTTGATCATAAAGCAAAATCCTATATTGTTGACTTGTAGATACACTGTGATGTGTAAGTTGTAATGCACTTGTGTGAATGATAAATGAGCTATAATAATGTTGAAATTGCCTTTAAAACTTTTCTTGCAAATTTCAGCTTTTTCATAATGTTTTGTCAAAATAGTTTTCATTCGTGGAAACATTTTGACAATGTACTACTTGCACTTTTTTGCACTGAAGCAATGGGGGAAAATTTTGGAGATGTTGTTGTTTCTAGTTTATTCTGCTATTGTTTGACTGGTCCAGCCCACTTGAGATCAAGTTGGCCCCTAAACTAAAGTGAGTTTGACACCCTGGCCTGATCTCGATCGTGTTTGATGCTCTCTGAAGCCTACATGTTGAAACAGCGCGATCTATCGGCAGCAGGGAGGTCGGAGTTCTGCTCAGCTGCTGTTTTGCTCACATGGCCTTCATATGTGTGCAAGCAACTCATTTACAATTCAATATTCAGCATCTTCATTTACATGGATGGACTAACAGTGGCTTTAATGCGTTTCAGAGAATCCTCAAAGTCTCTCATCTTCATCTTACGCATCTCACTAACAGCCATCCTAGGGACTTGCTCATTCCCCAACTCTCGAACTGCTCCAAGCGCAGCATCTTTGACTAACCATGTCACATCGCTCCCTCACTATCCTGCAGTCTCCTTTGCTACACGAGACAGCTGATTTTTGCTCAGTGGATCATGCAAATAATGCTTCGTGCGCTCTTTGCTTTCCACACCTGACACTTGAAAACAATTCCGTGTCTAAGCGGTGTTGCTTCATGTTCGAAGAATTACTTGACATTCATGAAATGAATACTTGAAATGGTCACTCAGTTGGACCTATTGTCTGTCTCGTTGCTCAAACAGTTCAAATGGTGTATTTCTGCGTTCCAGGGGGGTAGATGGGTAATCGTTAATTGATGTGTCAGACGTGAATGACAAATCTATCGGCAGCTTGAAGTGGACGTGAACACGCTATTTTCACCTGATGAGAAGCTCACTTTCCACGCCTTGCATCCTTCTTCTCTCTGTAGCCGAGCGGTTAGCGATTCGCGCTTGCAATCATGAGATCAACGGTTTGACACCTGTTGAGCACGAGAAGATAAAGGCGGGGAGTTGCTTTCATTTCGACAGCGTGTTACCAGAAGGTCATTTTCTATTTTTGTTGGTGCAAAAGCAATTTATTGTTAGAATTAAGACTTTTAATCACGAAAATTTTTCAGTCAGAGCATTTCAGGATCTTCAGACAAACAAGCTCACCCACCCAAGTTAATTCGTGTGGTTCGCTCATTCGTTTTTCCATTTCAAAATAAAATGAGAAAAAACAAATAATCGCTTTGTTTTTTTTGTTTTATCGTTTGAAATGTAAATTCGAAAAACAAAAAGTAGAGAAAGAAAAAAACGCTGTGTTTTTACAAATTTTAAGGTTTAAACAAAAGAAAAAGCCTTTTCCGGAAATCAAAGTCATAACTTGTGGCGACTTCACTTCACTTTTTTTGTCCCAAACTCTGCACGACATACGTTGAAAACAGCGAAGACATGTTTGTCTTATTTAGAGGGAGTAGACGCATCACACTGTGAGCTCATGATCACAGTATGAACAAAATTGCTTTAATATTCCAAGTAGGTGTTTTTAAGTATTAAATTGTGAAGAACTCGGGCGATTCCGACTTGTTCCAGTTTAATCAGGTGAACTGGTGATAGTTTCTGTCTCCAGATTTTATTTATTTTGTTTATTTTTGTGTGTTGACCAGAGAAGAGAGTTAGCAATCAGTGAATATTAGCTTTAATGTGAATTAGCGATGCTAACCGAGCTAGCTGACAAGTCCTGATTAGCAGGTAATGTAGCATAGAGCTAACGATGTTTGTGTTGTTTCCTGTCAGGAGCTGAAGTGTGTTGTGTTCCTGTAGTGTGTTTCATTAAGTTCATAAAACTGTGGCTGGTTGACGTTAATGTAACGTTCAGGAAACTTGTTCTAGTTGTCTGTAATAAGCTTTAATTTGACACTAAAACAGACTCTGATAGTTTTAAATGACATCAGTTTCATGAATTTGTTGAAAATTGTCTCATTTGTTGTTGTGATGTTGCTGCTGATTCATTAAAATCAGATGATCCGTGTTGAAGAAATGTTTAGTTCTAGTATCAGAAATATAAGAAGGAAAATGGAAGTTTAGTTCTGCTACGCCAAAGATTTCAGGAATAAAATAACTAAATGAGTCTTTATGGCTCAAACTTTATTTTACAATAATGAAATAATGACACATGATAAAAATATAAATGGCAGAGAAAACCTGAAAGAATAATTTCCTGAAAAGTCTGTGAAGGAAAAGCAGCTTTTTATCCTGAAAGATCAGAATCAGCTCCAACATCTGCATCTGACAGCATCAAGTCAACCAAAAAGACATAGTATAGCATGTCGCCCAAAAACTGTCATAGTATAGCATGTCGCTCTAAAAACGTCATAGTATAGCATGTCACTCTGCAAACGTCATAGTATAGCATGTCGCTCTGAAAAAGCATCATCGTATAGCATGTCGTCCATAAAACATCATAGTATAGCATGTCGTCCAAAAAATGTCATAGTATAGCATGTCATCCAAAAAACATCATCGTATAGCATGTCGTGCAAAAAATGTCATAGTATAGCATGTCCCTCTGCAAACGTCATAGTATGGCAAGTCGCTCCAAAAAAACATCATCGTATAGCATGTCGTCCATAAAACGTCATAGTATAGCATGTCGTCCAAAATACGTCATAGTATAGCATGTCGTCCAAAAAACATCATTGTATAGCTTGTCGCTCTAAAAACATCATAGTATAGCCTTTGGTCCAAAAAACGTCATAGTATAGCATGTCGCTCTGCAAACATCATAGTATAGCATGTCGCTCTAAAGTAGGGCTGCCACAAACGACGCGTCGACTAATCGCCTGAGCACGATATGTCATCAAAAGCGGAAGTGAGCGCGCAATGCAACAGAAATCACCGTCCGAGTGGAGCGCGGAACACGCATGGACATCCGCGCTGTATCGTGCATATATAGTATATGCATATATTATATACGCACAATACAGCGTGGACATCCGCGTTTACGATACAGCGCGGACATCCGCGCCGCATCGTGCATATACTATATATGCACGATACAGCGCGGATGTCCATGCGTGTTCCGCGCTCCACTAGGACGGTGATTTCTGTTGCATTGCGCGCTCACTTCCGCTTTTGATGACGTATCGTGCTCAGGCGATTCGTCGACGCGTCGTTTGTGGCAGCCCTACTCTAAAGAAACATCATCGTATAGCATGTCGTCCAAAAACGTCATAGTATAGCATGTCGTCCAAAAAACGTCATAGTATAGCATGTCGTCCAAGAAACCTAATAGTACAGCATGTTGCTCTAAAAACGTCATAGTATAGCATGTCACTCTGCAAACGTCATAGTATAGCATGTCGCTCTAAAAAAACATCATCGTAAAGCATGTCGTCCATAAAACGTCATAGTATAGCATGTCGTCCAAAAAAAGTCATAGTATAGCATGTCGTCCAATAAACCTCATAGTATAGTATAGCATTTCGTCCAAAAGACATCATAGTATAGCATGTCGTCCTAAAAAAGTCGTAGTATAGCATGTTGCCCAAAAAACGTCATAGTATAGCATGTCGTTCAACAAACATCATAGTATAGCATGTCGCTCAAAAAACATCAGAGTATAACTTTTAGTCCACAAAACGTCATAGCATAGCACGTCGCTCTAAAAACGTCAGAGTATAGCATGTCGTTCAACAAACATCATAGTATAGCAGGTCACTCAAAAAACGTCAGAGTATAACTTTTAGTCCACAAAACGCTGTTTTGTCCCGGCTGTCTGAAGTAGGTGAGGAGCAACACAAACACAGTCCAAACGCTGGTTTCCAGAGGATTAGACGAGTATTTATTTGAAAGAGTAAGTTTACAACAACACAACATGTGAGGGGGTTAAAAGCAAATGGGTGTTAGTAAAATAAAAATAAATAAACAGAACTAAAAGTGAACTTCACGTTGACATTGATGGGCATTCCAACCAGGAACAAAGTAAAAGATAATCAATACGAAAAAAACCTCTTCCTGTTCACCTCTTAAAACCCAAAAACACACCACAGTACCACCCTAAACTAAAACTACCAATGGGTTTCCCTGTTTTCCTTTGTGAACAATTCAAAGGTCCCTCTCCAGCTCCCCACACATCCACCAACCACTGGAACACATCTCCAAAGTTCTGCCAGGCCAGCTCAGCTTCCCCTCAGAAGAAGTGCCGCCACCTGCCAGATGAAGGAGCCTTTTGAGAGGCAGCTGGCATCGTGATTGGACTGTACTTTGGTCTGTTCCAATCCAGCTTCAGCTCCAGAGACGGCAGGCGGGACGAGTCAACGGAGGCCGGGTGGACGAAGGCATGCAGCTGAGTACAATCCAGAAAACAACAGAGGAGGAGTGCAGCGGCCCAGAGCCAGAACAAACAGAGTATGTCTCTTAGAAAACATCATAGTATAGCCTTTGGTATGAAAAAACGCCATCATATACATCGTATATTGTACAAATAACAAGTCAAAGGAAAGAGACATACATTGTAGAATTGTAGTAATTGTGGGCTGACTGATTAACTGATTATCAGTATTTTATTTTTTACTGATTTACGGTAATGAATAAATTTAAAAATGGTGCTACTTTGGCTCTGAACCTTTATCTACCTGTGGTCGCTCTGTCTCCTGGAGTGATTTGATTGGTTATACGTCACGAATAAAACTCCTTTAACTTAACATCTGTAAACAAAACAAAAACGTATCAACAAAGTTTCCTGTTAGAGTTTGTGTTCTTCTACGTTTAACTCCAAGATTTTAAATACTTTCATTTACTGCAAATGAATATCTACTCCAAATGTCTCACTAATAATCATTATCAGCCTTAAAACCCACAAAACACCCCTCTATACTGGACCACACTTAGTACAGTCCGGTTCCCCCTTCTATAAATCTGCTTGGAATCTTCCACTTCCTGTTTGTCAAAGTGGCCTTCTACCTGGACAAGTTTTGTTGGAGCTCATGCAACAAACATTTTGGGTAACTGCACTTTAATATGGATGGATGACACTGAATTAGAGTCTGTTTTAATGAGACTGAGTTAAGATGTGGAGCTCTGTCATTAAATTGTAAATTATTTCTCAGAATTCACAGAGAAAAATCTGAAATGTTTGCTAGGTTAGCGTCCCACATGTTCTTTGTCTCAGCTAAAGCTAACTTTCTCCAACGTCTGGTTCTCTTGAGTTGCTTGTTGTTAAAATATCTTGCTAGAGGTGCTGAAGCACAGAAAGTCTGAGATGTTTGTTCAAAATAAGCTCATTCTCAAGTCTGATCTGAACTGTCCTTTTTTGTTTGAACGTTCCCTAAACTTAGGAGTTAATGAAAGAGCAGCACATCCAGACTCAGTCTCATTTATGTAGAGATTAAACTTCAGTGTCATTTATTGATGTTAAAGTGCAGTTTTTCAAATGTTTGTTGCACATGCTCCCGACCAAACCAGTCCAGGTGGAAGAGGATGTGAAGAGAAAGCTCCAGAGGATGAATATCACACATTTACATTGGAAATTACTGTCCTTTAATTAGACATTGTCGTGCAAAAGTTGGATTTCCCTTTGTTGAGTGCTTTGTTGATGTTGGTTTCTAAATGTTTTTTGACACTCGGCCCCAAAGACTAAAACCTTCTACGGCTCACAAGCTACAACAATTCACACATTATCAACTATCTTTCTGACTAAACTAAGATAAAAAGTGAATAACTGCCTGATTCCTGCATCATGAATGTAAATCTTTTTGGTTTTTATGACAGTAAACTGAATATATTTGGGTTTGACATTTTATAAACCAAAACAAGACATGAATTACTGGAGAAAATGATAGATTAATGGACAAAGACAATGTGTTTTCCAACATATATGGCTGAGTTACTCCAACATTACAAGATACATACAATTTAAATTCTATTTTATTTATATAACACCAGTTACAGGTCAAATTGTCTCAAGACACTTTATATTTTTTGTCATACTTAAAATATGACAAAGTAAGAAATTTAAAGCTCTTGACTAACCCAATTTATTATTTGGTTTTTAAGAGATTAATCGACAATTAAAATAACTTTCTCCACTAAAACTAATAAACATGAGGTCAAATAGAAGGAAGAGTTTTAAATACTGCAGTCCCACGAGGACAAGAATAAAATTTGTCAACAAAAAGTAAATCTGCTGGTGGATTCCATTAAAGTCCTAATAAATGATAATAAAGTGTGATACTAAAGGATTGTGGTGCTGAAAATGTCAAAGTAAAGATATGAAGTTGAACATCTGGATGGAGGGTGATAAAAGTTGACCTCCCTTCACTTCTCTGGAGCGACTCCATGGATTTTATGGATGGTGGTTAAAGACCTGCTCTTCTAGTGGTCTTCCTTCTAGTCGCTGTAAAAAGTCAGTACATCCTGGCCGACTTCAACACCTCTTCATGACAACTTGTTCTGCCTCCAACCTGGTGGAAACTCCAGAAACTCGGGAAAACCTGTCGAGACTCGAAGAACTCGTGGAGACTCGAAGAACTCGTGGAGACTCGAAAAACTCGTCGGGCGGGGGAAGGTGTGGTGGGCTGTGGGGGGAGTCAGGGCGGAGAGTAGGTGGGGAGGTGGGTGGCGGCCTCCCCCCTCTACTCCCCACCCACCTCCCCGCCTACTCTCCGCCCTGACTCCACCCAGACTCCGCCTTGGCTCCGCCCATGTGGTCACTTCAGGAACTACGATGCCAAAGGGACGACGAATTTATTTCTTTTCATCTGATCTGTAGCTCAGTGAGTTAAGGATTTGCCTGTGGAGCTGCAGGTCGCTGGTTCAAGACCAGACACTTCTTAAATGTTTTGAAAATCCTGACAAAGACAAAGAAAGAAAAAGGCCGGTGGCGGGACTTGAACCTGCGACCTTCCACTTGGGAGTCCGTCTTCTTACTCCCTGAGCTACTCGCTCAGATACTAATTCTTCGTTTTTTTGCACATTTATCATCTATTTTTTGTCGTTTTCGAGGTTTTTTTTAACTCAAGTCTCGACTCGACCGTTTTTCTCAGGAGGTTGGACTTCAGCCTTTGTGCTGGAGGGTGGAACCCTCAGTTCCAAGACCTTCCAAAGCCTCCACACCTCCCGAGTCCTCAGGACCTGAGCTTTCACACAGTCTGAGGGCTGAAATTTTCTAAGTCCCACAGTAGTTCTCTGTTAGTTTGAACCTTCAGACAGTCCAAGGACTGAAATCCTCTAAGTTCCTGAGTAGTTCTCTGTTAGTTTGAACCTTCAGACAGTCCAAGGACTGAAATCTTAAAAGTTTCTCAGTACTTCTCTGTTAGTTTGAACCTTCAGACAGTCTGAGGACTGAGATTTTAAAAGTTCCTGAGTACTTCTCTGTTAGTTTGAGCTTTCAGACAGTCTGAGGGCTGAAATCTTAAAAGTTTCTCAGTACTTCTCTGTTAGTTTGAACTTTCTGGTTAACAGAAGCCTTAAAACTTGTGACCATGAGTCTTGATTTCACATTTAGACCATCCATCTGAGTTCTTCTCAGACCTTCACCTGTGGTTTTTTTAGAAACCCTTAACAAACTTTGATTCTCTTCACTGAACATTAGTTTGTGGAGATCAGAAGGTAACATTAGTTTGATCAATGCCTTCAACTACTAGTAGACTTTATCTGGAAAGCAGTTTTCTGAAATGAGTTCTTAGTAAATCTGTCCACAATCAAACCAAGAACATGTAGGAAATGTTTGAAGAAACAACTTGATGTTTTCATTTCAGACTAGAAAACGCTTTAAAACCTTTATCTGTTTTTGCTCTTTTTGATCGTTTTATTGTCTCTTCTGTTTAATTTGATCTTCTAAAGTTTAACTGGTGTCTTTTCAAATGTTTTAGTTTGATTCTTCTTAAATGTTTAGTTTTGCTCTTTTCTCACCTTTTATTCTTTTCTAATGTCCAATTTGATTTCCAAATGTTTTGTCTTTTTAATGTTTAATTGTTGTGTTTTCAAATGTTTTATCGGCTCGTTTGAAAAATTTCCTTTTCTTTCCCCGTGTTTAATTTTTCGATTACATCTTTAAGGTTTTTCTTTTTAAATGTTTTACCCCCTTTTAATGTTGAATTTTCTTTTTAAATGCTTCATTGTATTTTCTGTTTAATTCCTATTTAAAGTTTTATTGTCTTTAAGATTTAAATTTTTAATTAAACATTTAATTTTTTAATTAAATGTTTTGTCTTTTTAAAGGTTTAAAAATCTCATTAAATGTTTTGTATTTTTTAAAATGTTTAATATTCTTGTTTAATTAGATTTTTTAAATGTTTAATGATCTAAAATATTTCATCTTTAATGTTTAAATTTTTTGTTTAAAAACATTTAATTTAATAATTACATGTTTTGTGTCTTCCATTTAATTATCTAATTAAATATTTTGTTGTATTTAATGTTTAATTTTCTTTTTAAAAGTTTTATTGTATTAAATGGTGTTTTTCCTTTGATTTTATTGTTTTTTAATGTAGTTTATTTCTTTAATCGTTTTTTTCTGTCAAGATTTTAACCCCAACCTTAAAAGTGAAACAAACCATTAAATCACAACAAAAATACTTGTGTTGTCACAATCATGAGTTAGTCAATTATTCAGTTTATCAATTCAACTTTATTTGTTTAGCACCTTTCACACAAATGACAAAACTAAAAAAGCGAAGAGAAAAAAACTATACTTGAACTATGATTAAAACTTAAAAACATAAAAAAAAAAACAAAAAAAAAGATTTAACCTTAATAAAATATGTGGTGTCCAGGGGATGGAGGGAGTTTATTGAAGTCTTCTTGGGCTCACATGGGAAATCATTTAAAATATAAACTTGATATTCAGTCTAAGGAAACTGCAGAGCGACAGAAGAACCAACAATATCTCCTGTTTTCTCCTTTAATGAGTCGACTCTTCTTGTGCTTTTAGACCAAAGAACTACAGATTCTTCATAACCTGCTCAAACTCTTGGTACAGGACCTCACCACACGGGTCAAGAAGGTTTCCGTCTCATTTCTACTCTGAAGCTCACCTTGTCCTGCTCAAACTGCTGACAAATGTTTCTGCTGCTCTAAAGTCTGGTCTCCAGAACTTCCTAAAAACTCTCAGTCTTTTCTGCTGCAGGTTGCTTTGTAGAACTGTTACAGAAAATCTCACTAAACCTCATGGAGGGGCCTCAAGATAGTCGTCCAAATGAAACCGTACAAAAACCAAACTAACACAACCCAAACACTAAAGTCTCCTGCAGCCTACCAGAGAACCTCTTTAAACAGAGAATCAGGACAGGAACTCTTACCTTCTGGACAACCAACGTTGGTTCACAAGAATACAGAATGTGTCTGACCAAAAACCTCTAAAGACTCACTACAGCCAAGATAAAGACACAACTCAGCTGCGCCAAACCCACTAATCAATGCACACATTAGCACCATGTGGTAACTGTGGCTAAAGAACCACATTTACCAAGACAACTATCCGGTATGAAGCCCAGAAACACATTAAAGATGATTTTACTGCTGGAAGCTGCAAGCCAACGCCTAAAGAACAAACTGAAGCAACGGAGCCAAACCCGGTTCAGTAGTGGAGAAGCAGAGGAAATGTTTGTCTGCAGCTAAATAAAGCAGGAAGACACTGAGCTGCTCAGGTGTTCCTGATAACACCAAGCAGCCACCTGGACAGCCAATAGGAACACAGCTTACTGGAAGTCCAGAGGGCTGGGTTAGTGAAGGAAATTTAGTTTAAAGTTGAAAGCACAAAGTTAACAAAGAAAGTTGAAAACCACCTTCTGATACCTGAAATCTCTGAGTTTTCACACAAAGAACGTCTGAACATGTCAAACTGGTTCCATAGTAGAACCATCATTGTAAAAACATCATAGTATGGTGTGTTGTTCAAAAAACATTACGACCCGGCTGTCTAGGGTCGCCAAGGAGCAACACAAAAACAGGACAAACGCTGGTTTCCAGGGGGTTAGGAGGATATTTATTTGAAAGAGTAAGTTCACAACAACACAACATGTGAGCAGAAAAATCACAAAGTCTGTCTTTAGCTCAGCTGAAAATATTAGTTTTTGTCTTTTTTATTGACCAAACTTTTCAGGAAGTAGATGAACTGCTCTGTAATGCTACATGTTCACACTTCTTGTCATGTAAAATGCATTCACGCAGTGAGCAAGAATGGAGAGCAGGTGGAGAAGCTGTTGTACCACAGAATACAATTCCATCATCTAAAAGGACATAGATGTAAAAACTAATAAAAGTCAGCCTGTGTTCCTGTAAAACCAGGGTATTCAAGGAAAATTGAAAGAGGTCCAGTCAAAGAAAATTTATTCAAGCAAAGGTCCGGAAAATCCTCATGTCTAACTTGAATTAGTGTGATATATGTTGATGTAACCTAGCAGTTTTATTAGCATCTGCAAGTAATCAATAACTGACCATCAAATCAAATAAATTCAGTACGTTTCAAAAACATTTTGACAACATTTATTCAGAAATAACTTTTGACACAACTGTACATCTTAAAATAAAGTGCAGAACATGAAAAAATAATGACTGAACAACCTGAACTAACATGTAAACATATTTAACAATACCTAAATCTCCACAATATTAAACAATTGAAGACTTTTACTTTTTTTTCCCTATCTTATGCCACTCCCCTTATAGCAACGCAACGCAGAGACTTGATTGGCTGAGTAGCAGTAGTAGTAGCCGAGTCACGTGGGATGACTGAACTGGCATGTAATTGGTCAGTGTGTTCCTGAGCTGATAACCAATGCCATAAACAGTGGAAACGAGAAGCAACGGGTCAAATTTAAAATCCCGTTACAATTTACTGATTACAAGTCTGGGTCCATATAAGACGGCGTCTGGGTCCGGATCCGGACCGCGGTTAGTGACCCCTGTACCCTATATGAGTGAAAGATTTAAGTTATGCTATTTTTCTTGTATTTTGTCTTGTTCATGACAGAAATCCTTCCTGGTTCGATTGGAACAGACTGAGTGTGGTCAAGTACACTGAAGAGGAGAATCAGCTCATGGTGATGTGTAATAATTATGTGAAACTTTTCATTTTGCTATGCTTTGGGAGTAAAATTTTTTGAAAGGTCGATTGGACTAATTTAAGACAGTTTATATAACAAAATGTATTTTGCTTTTTTCACTCCGCTAAATTGCTGTACTTTTAATGTGGATTGATTTTGTCAACTTTGTGGATTGACAAATGTCTTCACTTGTGTTGTTGTTGTTTTTTTTTAACTTTATTTATAGACTGAGCCACTACTGTTGTCTACAATCTACTCTTAGTTGTTTACTGCACTGGACTTCTACATGAGAGCTTCAATTATTCTTCATCTACTTCCTGAAAAGTTTGGTCAATAAAAAAGACAAAAACTAATATTTTCAGCTGAGCTAAAGACAGATTTTGTGATTTTTCTGCTCACATGTTGTGTTGTTGTGAACTTACTCTTTCAAATAAATATCCTCCTAACCCCCTGGAAACCAGCGTTTGTCCTGTTTTTGTGTTGCTCCTTGGCGACCCTAGACAGCCGGGTCCTAATGTTTTTTGAGCAACACACCATACTATGACGTTTTTACAATGATGGTTCTACTATGGAACCAGTTTGACATGTTCAGGTGTTCTTTGTGTGAAAACTCAGAGATTTCAGGTATCAGAAGGTGGTTTTCAACTTTCTTTGTTAACTTTCTGCTTCAACTTTAAACTAAATTTCCTTCACTAACCCAGCCCTCTGGACTTCCAGTAAGCTGTGTTCCTATTGGCTGTCCAGGTGGCTGCTTGGTGTTATCAGGAACACCTGAGCAGCTCAGTGTCTTCCTGCTTTATTTAGCTGCAGACAAACATTTCCTCTGCTTCTCCACTACTGAACCGGGTTTGGCTCCGTTGCTTCAGTTTGTTCTTTAGGCGTTGGCTTGCAGCTTCCAGCAGTAAAATCGTCTTTAATGTGTTTCTGGGCTTCGTACCGGATAGTTGTCTTGGTAAATGTGGTTCTTTAGCCACAGTTAGCACATGGTGCTAATGTGTGCAGTGATTAGTGGATTTGGTCCAGCTGAGTTGTGTCTTTATCTTGGCTGTAGTGAGTCTTTAGAGGTTTTTGGTCAGACACATTCTGTATTCTTGTTTGAGAACCAGCGTTGGTTGTCCAGAAGGTAAGAGTTCCTGTCCTGATTCTCTGTTCTCAGAGGTTCTCTGGTAGGCTGCAGGAGACTTTAGTGTTTGGGTTGTGCTAGTTTGGTTTTTGTATGGTTTCATTTGGACAACTAGAGATTTTCTGTAACAGTTCTACAAAGCAACCTGCAGCAGAAAAGACTGAGAGTTTTTAGGAAGTTCTGGAGACCAGACTTTAGAGTAGCAGAAACATTTGTCAGCAGTTTGAGCAGGACAAGGTGAGCTTCAGAGTAGAAATGAGACGGAAACCTTCCTGACCCGTGTGGTGAGGTCCTGTACCAAGAGTTTGAGCAGGTTATGAAGAGTCTGTAGTTCTTTGGTCTGAAAGCACAAGAAGAGTTGACTCATTAAAGGAGAAAACAGGAGATATTGTTGGTTCTTCTGTCGCTCTGCAGTTTCCTTAGACTGAATATCAAGTTTATATTTTAAATGATTTCCCATGTGAGCCCAGGAAGACTTCAATAAACTCCCTCCATCCCCTGGACACCACATATTTTATTACGGTTAAATCTTTTTTTTTTTTTTTTTTTTTTTTTTTTAATGTTTTTAAGTTTTAATCATAGTTCAAGTATAGTTTTTTTCTCTTTGCTTTTTTAGTTTTGTCATCTGTGTGAAAGGTGCTAAACAAATAAAGTTGAATTGATAAACTGAATAACTGACTAACTCATGATTGCGACAACACAAGTATTTTTGTTGTGATTTAATGGTTTGTTTCACTTTTAAGGTTGGGGTAAAAATCTTGACAGAAAAAAACGATTAAAGAAATAAACTACATTAAAAAACAATAAAATCAAAGGAAAAACACCATTTAATACAATAAAACTTTTAAAAAGAAAATTAAACATTAAAAACAACAGAATATTTAATTAGATAATTAAATGGAAGACACAAAACATGTAATTATTAAATTAAACAAATGTTTTTAAACAAAAAAAATAAACATTAAAGATGAAATATTTTAGATCATTAAACATTTAAAAAATTAATTAAACAAGAATATTAAACATTTTAAAAAATACAAAACATTTAATGAGATTTTTAAACCTTTAAAAAGAAAAAACATTTAATTAAAAAATTAAATGTTTAATTAAAAATTTAAATCTTAAAGACAATAAAACTTTAAATAGGAATTAAACAGAAAATACAATGAAGCATTTAAAAAGAAAATTCAATATTAAAAGGGGGTAAAACATTTAAAAAGAAAAACCTTAAAGATGTAATCGAAAAATTAAACACGGGGAAAGAAAAGGAAATTTTTCAAACGAGCCGATAAAACATTTGAAAACACAACAATTAAACATTAAAAAGACAAAACATTTGGAAATCAAAGTGGACATTAGAAAAGAATAAAAGGTGAGAAAAGAACAAAACTAAACATTTAAGAAGAATCAAACTAAAACATTTGAAAAGACACCAGTTAAACTTTAGAAGATCAAATTAAACAGAAGAGACAATAAAACGATCAAAAAGAGCAAAAACAGATAAAGGTTTTAAAGAGTTTTCTAGTCTGAATTGAAAACATCAAGTTGTTTCTTCAAACATTTCCTCTTTCTATGTTCTTGGTTTGATTGTGGACAGATTTACTAAGAACTCATTTCAGAAAACTGCTTTCCAGAAAAAGTCTACTAGTAGTTGAAGGCATTGATCAAACTAATGTTACCTTCTGATCTCCACAAACTTTACTGTTCAGTGAAGAGAATCAAAGTTTCTTAAGGATTTCTAAAAAACCCACAGGTGAAGGTCTGAGAAGAACTCAGATGGATGGTCTAAATGTGAAATCAAGACTCATGGTCACAAGTTTTAAGGCTTCTGTTAACCAGAAACTTCAAACTAACAGAGAAGCACTGAGAAACTTTTAAAACTTCAGTCCTCAGAGTGTCTGAAGGTTCAAACTAACAGAGAAGTACTGAGAAACTTTTAAAATTTCAGTCCTCAGACTGTCTGAAAGCTCAAACTAACAGAGAAGTACTCAGGAACTTTTAAAATCTCAGTCCTCAGACTGTCTGAAGGTTCAAACTAACAGAGAAGTACTGAGAAACTTTTAAGATTTCAGTCCTTGGACTGTCTGAAGGTTCAAACTAACAGAGAACTACTCAGGAACTTAGAGGATTTCAGTCCTTGGACTGTCTGAAGGTTCAAACTAACAGAGAACTACTGTGGGACTTAGAAAATTTCAGCCCTCAGACTGTGTGAAAGCTCAGGTCCTGAGGACTCGGGAGGTGTGGAGGCTTTGGAAGGTCTTGGAACTGAGGGTTCCACCCTCCAGCACAAAGGCTGAAGTCCAACCTCCTGAGAAAAACGGTCGAGTCGAGACTTGAGTTAAAAAAAACCTCGAAAACGACAAAAAATAGATGATAAATGTGCAAAAAAACGAAGAATTAGTATCTGAGCGAGTAGCTCAGGGAGTAAGAAGACGGACTCCCAAGTGGAAGGTCGCAGGTTCAAGTCCCGCCACCGGCCTTTTTCTTTCTTTGTCTTTGTCAGGATTTTCAAAACATTTAAGAAGTGTCTGGTCTTGAACCAGCGACCTGCAGCTCCACAGGCAAATCCTTAACTCACTGAGCTACAGATCAGATGAAAAGAAATAAATTCGTCGTCCCTTTGGCATCGTAGTTCCTGAAGTGACCACATGGGCGGAGCCAAGGCGGAGTCTGGGTGGAGTCAGGGCGGGGGGTTGGGGGGGGGGGGGGGGGGGGGTTGGGGGGGGGGGCCGCCACCCACCTCCCCACCTACTCTCCGCCCTGACTCCCCCCACAGCCCACCACACCTTCCCCCGCCCGACGAGTTTTTCGAGTCTCCACGAGTTCTTCGAGTCTCCACGAGTTCTTCGAGTCTCGACAGGTTTTCCCGAGTTTCTGGAGTTTCCACCAGGTTGGAGGCAGAACAAGTTGTCATGAAGAGGTGTTGAAGTCGGCCAGGATGTACTGACTTTTTACAGCGACTAGAAGGAAGACCACTAGAAGAGCAGGTCTTTAACCACCATCCATAAAATCCATGGAGTCGCTCCAGAGAAGTGAAGGGAGGTCAACTTTTATCACCCTCCATCCAGATGTTCAACTTCATATCTTTACTTTGACATTTTCAGCACCACAATCCTTTAGTATCACACTTTATTATCATTTATTAGGACTTTAATGGAATCCACCAGCAGATTTACTTTTTGTTGACAAATTTTATTCTTGTCCTCGTGGGACTGCAGTATTTAAAACTCTTCCTTCTATTTGACCTCATGTTTATTAGTTTTAGTGGAGAAAGTTATTTTAATTGTCGATTAATCTCTTAAAAACCAAATAATAAATTGGGTTAGTCAAGAGCTTTAAATTTCTTACTTTGTCATATTTTAAGTATGACAAAAAATATAAAGTGTCTTGAGACAATTTGACCTGTAACTGGTGTTATATAAATAAAATAGAATTTAAATTGTATGTATCTTGTAATGTTGGAGTAACTCAGCCATATATGTTGGAAAACACATTGTCTTTGTCCATTAATCTATCATTTTCTCCAGTAATTCATGTCTTGTTTTGGTTTATAAAATGTCAAACCCAAATATATTCAGTTTACTGTCATAAAAACCAAAAAGATTTACATTCATGATGCAGGAATCAGGCAGTTATTCACTTTTTATCTTAGTTTAGTCAGAAAGATAGTTGATAATGTGTGAATTGTTGTAGCTTGTGAGCCGTAGAAGGTTTTAGTCTTTGGGGCCGAGTGTCAAAAAACATTTAGAAACCAACATCAACAAAGCACTCAACAAAGGGAAATCCAACTTTTGCACGACAATGTCTAATTAAAGGACAGTAATTTCCAATGTAAATGTGTGATATTCATCCTCTGGAGCTTTCTCTTCACATCCTCTTCCACCTGGACTGGTTTGGTCGGGAGCATGTGCAACAAACATTTGAAAAACTGCACTTTAACATCAATTAATGACACTGAAGTTTAATCTCTACATAAATGAGACTGAGTCTGGATGTGCTGCTCTTTCATTAACTCCTAAGTTTAGGGAACGTTCAAACAAAAAAGGACAGTTCAGATCAGACTTGAGAATGAGCTTATTTTGAACAAACATCTCAGACTTTCTGTGCTTCAGCACCTCTAGCAAGATATTTTAACAACAAGCAACTCAAGAGAACCAGACGTTGGAGAAAGTTAGCTTTAGCTGAGACAAAGAACATGTGGGACGCTAACCTAGCAAACATTTCAGATTTTTCTCTGTGAATTCTGAGAAATAATTTACAATTTAATGACAGAGCTCCACATCTTAACTCAGTCTCATTAAAACAGACTCTAATTCAGTGTCATCCATCCATATTAAAGTGCAGTTACCCAAAATGTTTGTTGCATGAGCTCCAACAAAACTTGTCCAGGTAGAAGGCCACTTTGACAAACAGGAAGTGGAAGATTCCAAGCAGATTTATAGAAGGGGGAACCGGACTGTACTAAGTGTGGTCCAGTATAGAGGGGTGTTTTGTGGGTTTTAAGGCTGATAATGATTATTAGTGAGACATTTGGAGTAGATATTCATTTGCAGTAAATGAAAGTATTTAAAATCTTGGAGTTAAACGTAGAAGAACACAAACTCTAACAGGAAACTTTGTTGATACGTTTTTGTTTTGTTTACAGATGTTAAGTTAAAGGAGTTTTATTCGTGACGTATAACCAATCAAATCACTCCAGGAGACAGAGCGACCACAGGTAGATAAAGGTTCAGAGCCAAAGTAGCACCATTTTTAAATTTATTCATTACCGTAAATCAGTAAAAAATAAAATACTGATAATCAGTTAATCAGTCAGCCCACAATTACTACAATTCTACAATGTATGTCTCTTTCCTTTGACTTGTTCTTTGTACAATATACGATGTATATGATGGCGTTTTTTCATACCAAAGGCTATACTATGATGTTTTCTAAGAGACATACTCTGTTTGTTCTGGCTCTGGGCCGCTGCACTCCTCCTCTGTTGTTTTCTGGATTGTACTCAGCTGCATGCCTTCGTCCACCCGGCCTCCGTTGACTCGTCCCGCCTGCCGTCTCTGGAGCTGAAGCTGGATTGGAACAGACCAAAGTACAGTCCAATCACGATGCCAGCTGCCTCTCAAAAGGCTCCTTCATCTGGCAGGTGGCAGCACTTCTTCTGAGGGGAAGCTGAGCTGGCCCGGCAGAACTTTGGAGATGTGTTCCAGTGGTTGGTGGATGTGTGGGGAGATAGAGAGGGACCTTTGAATTGTTCACAAAGGAAAACAGGAAACCCATTGGTAGTTTTAGTTTAGGGTGCTACTGCGGTGTGTTTTTGGGTTTTAAGAGGTGAACAGGAAGAGGTTTTTTTCGTATTAATTATTTTTTACTTTGTTCCTGGTTGGAATGCCCATCAATGTCAACGTGAAGTTCACTTTTAGTTCTGTTTATTTATTTTTATTTTACTAACACCCATTTACTTTTAACCCCCTCACATGTTGTGTTGTTGTAAACTTACTCTTTCAAATAAATACTCGTCTAACCCTCTGGAAACCAGCGTTTGGACTGTGTTTGTGTTGCTCCTCACCTACTTCAGACAGCCGGGGCATAACAGCATTTTGTGGACTAAAGGTTCTACTATGACGTTTTTAGAGCGACATGCTATACTATGATGTTTGTTGAACGACATGCTATACTCTGACATTTTTAGAGCGACGTGCTATGCTATGACGTTTTGTGGACTAAAAGTTATACTCTGACGTTTTTTGAGTGACATGCTATACTATGATGTTTGTTGAACGACATGCTATACTCTGACGTTTTTAGAGCGACATGCTATACTATGACGTTTGTTGAACGACATGCTATACTCTGACGTTTTTAGAGCGACATGCTATACTATGACGTTTGCAGAGTGACGTGCTGTAGTATGATGTTTTTAGAGTGACATGCTATACTATGACGTTTATTGGATGACATGCTATACTATGATGTTTTTTGGACAACATGCTATGCTATGATGTTTTTTGGACCAAAGGCTATACTATGACTTTTTTGAGCGACATTCTCTACTATGACGTTTTTTGGCCGGCATGCTATGCTATGACGTTTTTTGGCCGACATGCTATGCTATGACGTTTTTTTGGACGACATGCTATGCTATGACGTTTTTTGGACGACACGCTATTCTATGACATTTTTAGAGTGACATGCTATACTGTGACGTTTTTAGAGCGACATGCTATTCTATGACGTTTGTTGGGCGACACGCTATACTATAGGCTTTTTTAATTGACATATTACTGTGACGTTTCTCGTCGTGTTGATATTTCTTGATTTTTTTCAGACAAAACACAGCAGGGAGAAATATCTTCCGTGATCTAAGTGTGTCTTTGCTAATAACAGTTGATGTTCACTCCTTCAACTGCAAATGAGTGAAAGGTGTGATTTTATAACATTGTGATTGACATCAGCCACCCCAGTTCATCACACACACGTGTGGCTAAGTGCTGCTGTATTTACAGACAGTAGAGATATGCGTCAGTATTTTGAAAGATGACTCTCTCCAGTAAACTACCACAAAGTTATGTGTGTGCAGAAAGGCAGAGACTCACAAAGGTCAACACTTACCCAGTTCTTTCCCAATATCAAGTTTCCATATGTAGTGACAGAAGCTGAAAGTGAAAAAGCACAGCTGTCAGAAGTGGGATTCGAACCCCCACCTCCGAGGAAGACTGCGACCCGAACGCAGCGCCTTAGACCGCTTGGCCATCCTGACTACGACCGCAAACGCTCCAATTGGTAAATACGCCAGACACAGTGAACATCACCCGTTATTAGCAAAGACACACTTAGATCACTGAAGATATTTCTCCCTGTTGTGCTTTGTCTGAAAAAAAATCAAGAAATATCAGCACGAAAATATTCCCATCCTGAAGTCACAGGGCCTGTTTGCAGTGGGATTCCTCATGTTTGTGGGTACTGGCCAGTGCACATAATGACTCGGTTTCTGCACAGTCAGTGTCATTGTAACACAGCCTAATATACTGGTCATAATAATGCTAAAACAAATCTGGGTATTCTTCATGTTTGATTGGCATGAAGTCTGAATGGGCCTTGGGTGGGTGAGCTTGTTCTGTCTGAAAATCCGCATTTGCTCTGACCAAACCAACAATGGTGATTAAAAATGTAAATTCTAATAATAAATTGCTTTTGCACCAACATTAATATAAAGTGACCTTCCAGCAACACGCAGTCGAAGCGAGAGCAACGCGGCGTCTTTATCTTCTCGTACTCAACAGGTTTCGAACCGTCGATCTCATGATTGCAAGCGCGAATCGCTAACCGCTCGGCTACAGAACAAAGGAAGACGCAGCGCGTGGAAAGTGAACTGGTCATCAGGTGACAATAGCGTGTTCACGTCCACTTCAGGCTACCGATAGATTTGTCATTCACGTCTGACACATCAATTAACGATTACCCATCTACCCCCTGGAACGCAGAAATACACCATTTGAAGTGTTTGAGCAACGAGACAGACAACAGGTCCAACAGAGTGACCATTTCAAGTATTCATTTCATGAATGTCAAGTAATTCTTCCAACATGAAGCAACACCGCTTAGACACGCAATTGTTTTCAAGTGTCAGGTGTGGAAAGCAAAGAGCGCACGAAGCATTATTTGCATGATCCACTGAGCAAAAATCAGCTGTCTCGTGTAGCAAAGGAGACTGCAGGATAGTGAGGGAGCGATGTGACATGGTTAGTCAAAGATGCTGCGCTTGGAGCAGTTCGAGAGTTGGGGAATGAGCAAGTCCCTAGGATGGCTGTTAGTGAGATGCGTAAGATGAAGATGAGAGACTTTGATGATTCCCTGAAACGCATTAAAGCCACTGTTAGTCCATCCATGTAAATGAAGACGTTGAATATTGAATTGTAAATGAGTTGCTTGCACACATATGAAGGCCATGTGAGCAAAACAGCAGCTGAGCAGAACTCCGACCTCCCTGCTGCCGATAGTCGCACCCATCTCAATGACTCTTCTTACCTGTTTGTAGGTCGCCGTCCGACACATTGAGTCAAGTGAGAATCGTGCGCGTCTCGGTGCATGGGAGCGTTCTGATCAGCTACTCCGAACATTTTAGAAGTCCACTTGTATTTATAGACCTGATTTGTCGCAACCGTCTGACTGAGGGTGCCAACATTTTTTTCCACTGGCCGTTATCATGTCAGACAAATTGCTCATTGGGTGGTGATTTGTGAGATCCACTTTTCATCTTGTTTTGTGCGCTACTTTTCATGCTACACTAGTGAATCGGCTGAAACTGCCCCACGGAATTGTGGGTAACAGGAAGTCCTGCTGTATAGAATCACGTAATGTTATGATTTAAAATCGTCGCCTCCGGTCAGCTCCATTGAAACGCGTATGAGAAGCGGTTGTCAAGGCGACGGGCGTCCTGCAGTACCGCTTTCAGCCACATCACACAGTCAATGGGCTGGTGGCGCTGTTTCAACATGTAGGCTTTAGAGAGCATCAAACACGATCGAGATCAGGCCAGGGTGTCAAACTCACTTTAGTTTAGGGGCCAACTTGATCTCAAGTGGGCTGGACCAGTCAGATAATAGCAGAATAAACTAGAAACAACATCCAGTCCAAAAATTTCCCCCATTGCTTCAGTGCAAAAAGTGCAAGTAGTACATTGTCAAAATGTTTCCACGAATGAAAACTATTTTGAGAAAACATTATGAACAAGCTGAAATTTCTTAAGAAAAGTTTTAAAGGCAATTTCAACATTATACCTCATTTATCATTCACACAAGTGCATTACAACATAGATATCACAGTGTATCTACAAGTCAACAATATAGGATTTTGCTTTATGATCAAAACAACTTGTCAAGATGTAGAAATGATTTGAAATTCATACTTTAATAAATGAAGGCTGCCAAAGTTTCTTAGATTCTCTTGTTATGCTTTCCATGTCTGACATTGGCCAGTACATATTATGAGGGCCAGTCAGTAAAAAGGTCTATTGTCACAAGTGGGATCCCTCCAGGAAAGACCTGGGTGGAAGTTTTTAATCAAGATTTCAACTCACATCGCTGCGCTGCATTCAGGTGGCAGTCTCCCCCTGGAGGCGTGGCTTTCAATCCCACTTTTGACAGCTGGAGTGACTTTTTCGGCTCCACCAGCTACAGCTAGAATTGGAACATGATATTGGTCCGGGGCAACTGATGATCTTGGTGAGTCTCTGTCTTTCTTCCGCACACAGGACATCTTTGGTAGATTTAATGGGGAAAGTCATCATTCAAAACGCTGCTGCATCTCTACCACCTGTAAATGCAGCACTGGTAATTGTAGGCTTGCTGATGTCCACCACAATGTTGCAAAAAAACACAACTTTCACTCATTTGCCACGTAACCAGTGAACAAGATCAATCAAAGACACACTGAGATTTGAGCTTAGATGGCTGCATTCACAGTCCAGAGTGCTAACTGTTACACCATTCAACCACCATGTAGGTCCTCCTTGGAGGCGGGGCTTCAAATCCCACTTGTGACAACACAACTTTCTATCCCGTGTTTGACAACCAACCATTACACTTTACTTCACAATCTTGAATCTTTGTCTGATTATCAAGCAATGAAAAGAACAGACAAAACATCTTTAAGTGCTGAGCTCTCTCTCAGAAACTTTCACCACCATTAACATCTTGAGTCGCCTCTGATCTGGCAGCTCCACAACCATTGTTGCTGCTGGGACATCTGACTGATTAAGCATCCACCCCTTGAGGCAGGTGATCCCTGAGTCCATAAAGGTCAGTTAGTCATGTGAGCTGGAAGTGAGGGGTCCTCTCAACTTGTAACATGATGTTGAAAAGGTTTTGCCAGAAGCAGGATTCCAACCCAGGCCTTCAATTGTAGCCTATGTGCTGGATCCATGGTGTAATGGTTAGCAATCTGGACTCTGAATAGAGCAATCCCAGTTCAAATCTCGATGGGAATTTAGGAGAAAGCGCTACCACTGGTGTATTCACAATCAGTCACTGTGTGCATGTGTTGTGCACTGACCAGTACCTCCAAACATGAGGAATCTCACTGCAAACAGGCCCTGTGACTTCAGGATGGGAATATTTTCACACTGATATTTCTTGATTTTTTTTTTCAGACAAAACACAGCAGTCATCTCTGTCTTTGCTAATCACAGTTGATGTTCACTAGTTCAACTGCAAGTGAGTGAGTTTCAGGAGTTCAACTCTTCTAAAAATCCTTTTATCAGTACAGTCGGTGATGCACAACTAATATCTGTTATCAGGTACTGCTTTTAATTTCAGTGCAATTTGCCACAAGCAGGATTCCAAGCCAAGCCTCCAATTATAGCCTGTGTGGTGGTGTCCACACCTTGGATGATAATTCCAACATCCTCCAGGTCTTCTGTGGGTTCTGCACCTTCTTTCTTTATGGCCAAGATTCCCAGGACCATCTGCTCTGTAGTCTCTTGGTTGTCCTCAACATCCTCAAAAACAGAACAAACGATAATAAACACTCGGTTATTACATACACACCAGAAAAAAAGCTAAGTGATATTTATCCAGCCTCCAGATTTCCATCATTCCAGACTACGTTCAATGTACTTTTTCTAATTCTGACATGACCTACTGATGGTATAATGGTATGCTGTCAACCATGGACATGAAAAAAAAGCTTTACAAAAAGACTTTACGAAAACACCTTCAAACAGTAGTCCACAAATTGCTATTAATGTTAGTGAGAAGAGATTTTTTAGTTTTTAAAAGTGTTGCGTGTACCCTAAGCCTTATATCTTGTCTTTTTGTGCCATCCACCTCTGTTGTCCAAAAATCACTAAAAACAAGTGAATCACACCACAGCACTGGGTGACGTTTTCCTTCACTGAAAATGGTTTGGTCACAATAATATTGTTTAGTAACAGCTACAAAAAGTAAGACAACTGTCACATTTCCTGTTTCTAGAGGGAAATTATGTACAAAACAGAGGTCAAAACACTTACAAGGTACTCCTTTATGAGGTTTTCAGGGTCTTCAGTGAGGTAAACCGCTACTGCTTTCAATACACCGGCTCTCCTGGTTTCAACTGCATCATTCTACAACAAAGAACAAGGGAAATGTGGAAGAGGGATCATAATATTGTATTGTGCTGATACTAACAGTAAAGATGCATCGCTGCTCAACTTCATGACATTTTATAAAGTTTACAGACAGTGTTTAGGTACATATTTGGACATGGTGGAATGTTCATTCCAGGTACATGAGAGCAATAAAATGTTATTTTCTGATCATTTCACACGACCACAACTGAGCACAAGGTATATGTTGTTGGATTGTGTGTGAATGCACAATCATAATCTGTAACTCTCTTCACGACCACGGACGCAGGTAGTTCTTTGAAACGGGCATTTATTCATCACAATCCTTGGAGTGATTTCATCTTTACACACGCCAGGTTCACGCCAAGATCACGTCGGGCTAACGCCGTGAAAACTGCAATCGTGCATAAACAATAGAAACATTATAAGAACAGAGTTCACACAATAATGATAACTCTTCAGACAAACAAAACATATAAACAAATAAATGATACCTCGTTGCACTGCCGCCTGTCATCAAAGAGTGTCCTTAAAGGCCTTTCAAGTCCACGAAGTCACTCAAATACATCCAAATCGGCTCGGGAAGTCAACCTGTCCTCCGCTCATGCTGTCCATCGCTCAAATCCGTAGCAGAGCCAAACGTGCAACCTTAGTTCCTACATGGAACCTTAACCCTTTTTACTTTTTTTCAAGTTACAATCTATGAAATGCTATTGATTACATTAAATTACAACCATATGAAGTTATTTATTTCTTGAACTCAGACCTTGAATAACAACATTTACATTAATAATTATACAGCCTTCTAAATGAAAACACAGCTGCAGTAAATAGAAATTTGAACAAAAATACTCTTGATGAGCAGACATTTGGTAGAAAAACACACCTTGTCCATGTTGGCCATGATATTCCTGATCTTTCGTCCTGCGGCTCCTCCTTTCCTTGGGAAAACAGTGATTAGCCCGGGGAAGCAGTGATCCAGCTGCTGCATGAACTTGGATCTCAGTGGGACAGTGGCGATCTGAGTAAACTCCGCTTCTACCTACCAACATTTAACGATGACGGTACAAAACCAACAAGTGCTTCAATGGTCTATAGCAACACTACATAGGTCAATGAAAACAAGAACCATAGATCCAATGAAATGTTATTGTCCCTTGCTGATAATTGCAAATTATATTAGAATGGCACATAAATAGGCTGCAAAGAGGTGAAAAGAGAGATATGTTCATAAACCAATCCCCTCTAGGAGAGTCTGGGGGCTTTCTCCCCCAGAAGAAAAAATTTGTGACTTTAATATCTCAACAGAGTGACCTACAAGACACACTGTTAATAATACAGCAACAACAGAGATATAATTGGCCAAAAACAAATTTCTGCGTTGGGTCTACTGTCTGCTTCTCCACACCAGGGTATGCCAACTGCCATCTCCTGTAATACAGCAACCATCTATGGTAATACAGTAACCAGCTCCTGTAATACAGCAACCATCTATGGTAATACAGCAACCATCTACTGTAATACAGTAACCATCTACTGTGATACAGTAACCATCTACTGTGATACAGTAACTATGAATAAGCAGCTAATACAACATCATTTTAATAAATCTCAACTATCCTGTAATGAACAGTGTTAATCTTTGAGATAACCTTTGAACCTTCATTAAGTTAACAACTTTTTGTCATTAAATATTAGGAAAGCCTTTGTACTCACCAATACTGAGCCACGCATAAATGTCGACTGAGCTTCAAGCTCAGCATTGTTCCTCCAGATCAACAAGTCCTGCAATAACATTCACCAGACTTACAGTTAGAAAAGTCACAACTAAAAAAATACCTAGAACAATCACACATGTAGTTTTACAGCTATGATTACATTAAAACATGACGATAAACAGGAATTTTACTGTTCACCTGTCGCTTCATTCATATCTCATTCTATATCTGACTACTTTCTGAAACTCTGCTTTGCTCAAAATGACCGCACAGTCTTTTTAAATTCATTTTAAATTAGAAAACGTGGCTCGTAGTAATTTATGCTCACTCAGCTCCAGGATTAGCGGCTTCTCTGTCTGCCTGAAGAAGCCACACGCGTCTAGCACCACTAGCTTGCTGTTAGCGATTAGCCTGCAGCTAAAACATTAACAGTCCCTCAACCTCAATCAGGTCGGGACTCATCGACTTAAAACACTAAAATGTTACAAAACGCCGTGACGCTGCGGTCAGGGAAGTTCGCTAAACTATCATTAGGTGTTTTCTGATATTGTGTTCATTTTCTAGCTCCTCAGCTAGCTAACATTAGCTACCATATGCTGAGATATTACATTGTTGCAAGTCAAATACTAACACCGTCAATACAATTTTTTAACTATATGCTGACGTTCCAACATTACAAACTGCATCAAAAATATACACTTACTCAGAAAATGGTATTGTAGGACGTTTTCATACAGTAACGCCTTCAGTCAACCTTCCACCTTTACCTTCACGGTGCCTCTGAGCGTGCGCAATTGTCTGGCCTACGGAAGCACATCTGGGACATTCTTAGCGTGTGTGGTTGTGATTGTGCGATTTACACAAGACGGTTTCATTGAACTTGTGTAACTGGCTTATGTGGCTGTAACAAGTCTTCCAGTGAAGTTAAACCTGCTAAAGTGGACAAAGTTTTAAAAGCTAACACAAAAATATGTTATTACATTTGGTACAGGTACATTAATTAAAGACAACAACCCACAAAGTTCATTTTTTGGAGTGTATTTCCAAGCTCCAAGCGCAGCATCTTTGACTAACCATGTCACATCGCTCCCTCACTATCCTGCAGTCTCCTTTGCTACACGAGACAGCTGATTTTTGCTCAGTGGGTCATGCAAATAATGCTTCGTGCGCTCTTTGCTTTCCACACCTGACACGAAAACAATTCCGTGTCTAAGCGGTGTTGCTTCATGTTCGAAGAATTACTTGACATTCATGAAATGAATACTTGAAATGGTCACTGTTGGACCTGTTGTCTGTCTCGTTGCTCAAACAGTTCAAATGGTGTATTTCTGCGTTCCAGGGGGGTAGATGGGTAATCGTTAATTGATGTGTCAGACGTAAATGACAAATCTATCGGCAGCCTGAAGTAGACGTGAACACGCTATGGTCACCTGATGACAAGCTCACTTTCCACGCGCTGCGTCTTCCTTTGTTCTGTAGCCGAGCGGTTAGCGATTCGCGCTTGTAATCATAAGATTGACGGTTCGAAACCTGTTGAGTACGAGAAGATAAAGACGCCGCGTTGCTCTCGCTTCGACTGCGTGTTGCCGGAAGGTCACTTTATATTAATGTTGGTGCAAAAGCAATTTATTATTAGAATTTACATTTTTAATCACCATTGTTGGTTTGGTCAGAGCACATGTGGATTTTCAGACAGAACAAGCTCACCCACCCAAGGCCCATTCAGACTTCATGTCAATCAAACATGAAGAATACCCAGATTTGTTTAAGCATTATTATGACCAGTATATTAGGCTGTGTTACAATTACACTGACTGTGCAGAAACCAAGTCATTATGTGCACTGGCCAGTACCCACAAACATGAGGAATCCCTCTGCAAACAGGCCCTGTGACTTCAGGATGGGAATATTTTCGTGCTGATATTTCTTGATTTTTTTCAGAAAAAGCACAGCAGGGAGAAATATCTTCCACGATCTAAGTGTGTCTTTGCTAATAACAGTTGATTTTCACTCCTTCAACTGCAAATGAGTGAAAGGTGTGATTTTATAACATCGTGATTGACATCAGCCACCCCAGTTCATCACACACACGTGTGGCTAAGTGCTGCTGTATTTACAGACAGTAGAGATATGCGTCAGTATTTTGAAAGATGACTCTCTCCAGTAAACTACCACAAAGGTATGTGTGTGCAGAAAGGCAGAGACTCACAAAGGTCAGCACTTACCCAGTTCTTTTCCAATATCAAGTTTCCACATGTAGTGACAGAAGCTGGAAGTGAAAAAGCACAGCTGTCAGAAGTGGGATTCGAACCCACGCCTCCAGGGGAGACTGCGACCTGAACGCAGCGCCTTAGACCGCTCGGCCATCCTGACTGCGATCACACACCCTGCAATTGGTAAATACGCCAGACAGAGGAGTGAATGATTTAGTTTGTATGGGAATACAGTTTGGGTTTTGGGTGTTTTCTACAGTTTAGCAGCTCTGTGCAGTGGTTCTATGGTGTCATGGTTAGCACTCTGGACTTGATGAATCCAGTACAAAAAAAACAAAAACAAAAAAAAAAACACCTTTACAGGTCTGTTTGTTAGTAACAAATGATGACCTATTATTCAGTTGAAAATAACAGGTCAAACCAACACCAGCGACCCCAGATGACCACATACAACGGTGTAGACTGTTTCCTCAGCTGGTTGTCAGTTATGGAGATATGGATTCATGACCCTGTTTGATCAGCTGCTTTTTTACTCACATGGCGTTCATATGTATGGAAGCCAATCATTTCAAATCACAGTCACTTAGATCCTTCCATAGACATCAAACTCACTTTTCACCATTTTTATGCACATAATGTTTCATGCACTCTTTGTTTTCAGATCATTCAGTGTCTAACCAGCATTGCTCCATTTTGTTCAATAATTACTTCAAGTTAATTCAATCAATACTTCAAAATATCACTCAGTTAGAGCTCATTCAGTGCTGTCTCTTTACATAAACACTTCAAATGGCAGATATTCACTTTCCACTGGGGTAGATGGGTAATTCTTATTTTATCAAGGCAGACCTGATTTAGAAATCTATCAGTCACCTGTCACCTGCTCATAGCCCCGATTTCACCTGTCTAGTTTGTCTCTTTCTTCTCAGTGGTTAAAGATTTGTGCTTGACACGTAGAGATCAGTGCTTCAAATCCTGTGAGGGGCAACAGTGTGCAGACACTGCATCCATGATTAAAGCAGCTTGGTCAAAAAAGGCCAATAGTTACATTCACAACAGGTATCCAATGTGAGAATAACCATTTTTGTTAAAACAAAAGCAATTTATTATTTATGATTTGGACTTTTATTCTTCATCATTTGTTTGATCAAATATTCTATATTTGAAAACAAAACAAGCTCATCCCAAGGTCCATTCAGGCTTCATGCCAACCAAACGTGTAGGATACTGAGATTTTATTATTAGCATTAACATGACAAATATAATAGGCTGTGTTACAATTGCAGTCATTATATATCGTCCTGGTGGGTCTAGCTAGAAAAGTTAGAACTAGTAAGAGATTTTTTTCAGGACAGGGAGCTAGCTGCAGATATTAGAAAGAAAGCAATAACACTGCATATACATGACCATACTTACACATCATTTATACATTTATACAGTTTTTTTGTACTGGATTCATCAGGTCCAGAGTGCTAACCATGACACCATAGAACCACTGCACAGAGCTGCCAAACTGTAGAAAACACCCAAAACCCAAACTGTATTCACATACAGACTAAATCCTTCACTCCTCTTTCTGGCGTATTTATCAGTTGCTGTTAGTGTGATCGTAGTCAGGATGGCCGAGCGGTCTAAGGCGCTGCGTTCAGGTCGCAGTCTCTCCTGGAGGCGTGGGTTCGAATCCCACTTCTGACAACTGTGCTTTTTCACTTTCAGCTTCTGTCACTACATATGGAAACTTGATATTGGGAAAGAACTGGGTAAGTGATGACCTTTGTGAGTCTCTTGTTTGTGGGTACTGGCCGGTGCACATAATGACTTAGTTTCTGCACGCAAATGACTGATTGTGACAACATCAGTGGTAGTGCTTTCTCCTAAATTCAGATTGATCCTCATCCTGAAAAAGTCTCTTAATACTTCTAACTTTTCCAGCTATCCATACCAGAAATATACACAGTCAGTGTAATTGTAACACAGCCTAATATACTGGTCGTAATAATGCTAAAACAAATCTGGGTATTCTTCATGTTTGATTGGCATGAAGACTGAATGGGCCTTGGGTGGGTGAGCTTGTTCTGTCTGAAAATCCACATGTGCTCTGACCAAACCAATAACGGTGATTAAAAATGTAAATTCTAATAATAAATTGCTTTTGCACCAACATTAATATAAAGTGACCTTCCGGCAACACGCAGTCGAAGCGAGAGCAACGCGGCGTCTTTATCTTCTCGTACTCAACAGGTTTCGAACCGTCGATCTTATGATTACAAGCGCGAATCACTAACCGCTCGGCTACAGAACAAAGGAAGACGCAGCGCGTGGAAAGTGAGCTGGTCATCAGGTGAAAATAGCGTGTTCACGTCCACTTCAAGCTGCCGATAGATTTGTCATTCACGTCTGACACATCAATTAACGATTACCCATCTACCCCCCTGGAACGCAGAAATACACCATTTGAACTGTTTGAGCAACGAGACAGACAACAGGTCCAACAGTGACCATTTCAAGTATTTATTTCATGAATGTCAAGTAATTCTTCCAACATGAAGCAACACCGCTTAGACACGCAATTGTTTTCAAGTGTCAGGTGTGGAAAGCAAAGAGCGCACGAAGCATTATTTGCATGATCCACTGAGCAAAAATCAGCTGTCTCGTGTAGCAAAGGAGACTGCAGGATAGTGAGGGAGCGATGTGACATGGTTAGTCAAAGATGCTGCGCTTGGAGCAGTTCGAGAGTTGGGGAATGAGCAAGTCCCTAGGATGGCTGTTAGTGAGATGCGTAAGATGAAGATGAGAGACTTTGAGGATTCCCTGAAACGCATTAAAGCCACTGTTAGTCCATCCATGTAAATGAAGATGTTGAATATTGAATTGTAAATGAGTTGCTTGCACACATATGAAGGCCATGTGAGCAAAACATCAGCTGAGCAGAACTCCAGCCTCTCTCCCTGCTGTCGATAGTCGCTCTCATCTCAATGACTTTACTTATGTCTTTGTCGGTCGCCGTCCCATACATTGAGTCAAATGAGAATCATACGCGTCTCGGTGCATGGGAGCGTTCTGATCAGCTGCTCCGACCATTCTAGAAGTCCACTTGTATTTATAGACCTGATTTGTTGCAACCGTCTGACTGAGGGTGCCAACATTTTTTTCCACTGGCCGTTATCATGTCAGACAAATTGCTCATGGGATGGTGATTTGTGAGATCCACTTTTCATCTTGTTCTGTGCGCTACTTTTCATGCTACACTAGTGAATCGGCTGAAACTGCCCCACGGAATTGTGGGTAACAGGAAGTCCTGCTGTATAGAATCACGTAATGTTATGATTTAAAATCGTCGCCTCCGGTCAGCTCCATTGAAACGCGTATGAAAAGCGGTTGTCAAGGCGACGGGCGTCCTGCAGTACCGCTTTCAGCCACATCACACAGTCAATGGGCTGGTGGCGTTGTTTCAACATGTAGGCTTTAGAGAGCATCAAACACGATCGAGATCAGGCCAGAGTGTCAAACTCACTTTAGTTTAGGGGCCAACTTGATCTCAAGTGGGCTGGACCAGTCAAACAATAGCAGAATAAACTAGAAACAACAACAACAAGTCCAAAAATTTCCCCCATTGCTTCAGTGCAAAAAGTGCAAGTAGTACATTGTCAAAATGTTTCCACGAATGGAAACTATTTTGAGAAAACATTATGAACAAGCTGAAATTTCTTAAGAAAAGTTTTAAAGGCAATTTCAACAATATTATAGCTCATTTTATCATTTACACAAGTTCATTAAAACTTACACATCACAGTGTATCTACAAGTCAACAATATAGGATTTTGCTGTATGATCAAAACAACTTGTCAAGATGTAGAAATGAATTGAAATTTATACTTTTATAAATTTACAATTAATGAAAGTCTGTAATTTTTGCCCTTTACATAGTCATCCTGCAGGCCAGATTGGACCCTCTAGCGGGCCGGTTGTGGCACATGGGCCATATGTTTGACACCCATGATCGAGATGAAGTCTTTATTATTAGCTCAATTGTGGCATCTTCACATTCATTTCTGTCTGATACTGTGCTAACAGGACATACACACTCCTGGTCCTGTAATATTTGATTTTAATTTTGTGTCCATCGTGCATTTAGTTCATTTGGTTTCAACTTCTTATCATTCTTATAAATCAGAGTGGAAGTATGTACATACTGGCTTGACCTTAATTGTGACATGAAGCTTGAGCCACTTCCAATAAACCTGCTGCCTGCATCCAGCTGTAGCACAAGAACTACATGGAATCCAATGTATTGCTGATCCTGTCAGCACCATGGTGGGATGACTCAGTCCATGTATTTAACATTATAAAACTACTCTGTAATGCTACATGTTCACACTTCTTGTCATGTAAAATGCATTCACTCAGTGAGCAAGAATGGAGAGCAAGTGGAGAAGCTGTTGTACCACAGAATACAATTCCATCATCTAAAAGGACATAGATGTATAAACTAATAAAAGTCAGCCTGTGTTCCTGTAAAACCAGGGTATTCAAGGAAAATTCAGAGGTCCAGTCAAAGAAAATTTATTCAAGCAAAGGTCCGGAAAATCCCCATGTCTAACTTGAATTAGTGTGATATATGTTGATGTAACCTGGCAGTTTTATTAGCATCTGCAAGTAATCAATAACTGACCGTCAAATCAAATAAATTCAGTACGTTTCAAAAACATTTTGACAATATTTATTCAGAAATAACTTTTGACACAACTGTACGTCTTAAAATAAAGATGTGCAGTTTGAGAAGCTGCTGATTCTAAGGGGAGCATGTTCAGGTTGTGACCTCCGGAAGTCGATCATCTCCTTCGTTTTGTCCACGTTGAGCACTAGGTTGTTCTATATGCACCAGCCCTCTAGGTGTTTCCCTTCATCCTGTACATTGATTCCTCGTTCTCCCCAATGAGTCCCACCACTGTGGTGTCGTCGGCGAAATTTATGATCTGGATCCTCTCTTGCGTGGCGGCACAGTCATGTGTCAGCAGTGTAAACAACAGTGGACTGAGCACACAGCCTTGAGGACATCCAGTGTATATTATTCAATATACATTTGCTGTGACATTTGCAAACTCATATTCAGATTTTTAGTGAGTATTTTACTTAACTTTATTTGGGTAGGTTTGTACACAGTTAATCCAAAATGTCTTGCAACACAGAGGAAAAAAAACCAGAACAAGCAATCAGAGAAAACATCAAAAGAAAAAAATGCAACAAAGTATTTAGCAGGCAATAATTAATAGAGTTAAAATCAAAAGTATTTATTTTTTTGTGTTTTAATTATGCAAAAAAGAATTAAATATGGTGGTACATGAAGCCTCTTGGCACAGTTTCCAGTCTTGCAGTGCGTCTTGCCAGCAGAGAGAACTAGAAGTTGAAAAGTCCAACTTTAGAAATAGCTCTTCTTGCTGCCAGACAAACATTTTCCACTTGGTGTCACCACCTCCCGCTGTGCTCACCGACTGATAATCTGCTGTTTAGACGGGGAACATAAAAACGCCACAGCCTGTTTACCTGAATGAAACATTCACCCTGTGACACCTGCTGACCTTTTAGAGACCGTGAACACACAGGTTAAAGATTCACCACTCAGAATTCTGTTTTTAGTGCTCACTTGTATTATTTGTAGAGTTTATCTGCCTGAACAGACAGCAAAGTCACCACTGACTCTTATGCAGCCAACTGTTATGTCATGGATTTGGGAAGTGGGGTGGGTGAGAGAGGGAGAGAGAGGGAGAGAGACTATTGCTCAGCTTGTCTACCTTGTTATTCCCGTGCAGCTACAGCATGCATGTCTGCCTATCTGTTGATTTGTGGCTTTGCGTCTGAATGCACATCACATTTTGATCTGCCTCTCATCTCATCCAGCACCGAACCCAGAGGAAGCAGGTATGCTGGGATGTTGCTTTTCTGTTTTTATTCATAGTGCAGAAAGTTTGAGTAAACCCTAAAGTCCTCTAGAAAGAGAGAAACTGTGGCTCAAATCAAGACTGCGATTTGATTTCCTCCCCTTTGCTATTAAAAGCATGCTGTCTGTTAAGCTGTCAGTGTAAGAAGGGTCATTGTGGGTTACTCTAACGCAGTGAAGGAGCAGATTTTATCTTGTGTGAAACAGAGAAAAAAGGACACGAGGAGCTGGTTTTGTCTTTTTAGCTGATTTGACATTGAAAGCTGACTTTTTGTAAGTTGTGATACGCGAATTCCCTCTGTCCTCATCACACATTAACACAGAAAAAGTGCCCTAAATGTTGCTGGTCGTTTGCTTCACCATGAGTCTGTTGTCACTGGCACGGGATCAATGGGAATCCAATTACTCAAGTAGGACAGTAAGTAAAGGTGGATCACAGAGGGTTGTGTGTCGAGGGTTTAAAGCGTTTGTGTGGCCAAATGTAAAGTCCAAGGCTGAAATCTGCACAGGTCTTCAGGGCACAAAGCCCAGGAGAGCCAATATGGCAGCAAGTTAGTCATAAAATCTGTGACGTCTGGAGGTGTCTCTCTCAGTCTGATCACTCTGGAGGCGTGCAGTGATACAGCATTAAGGATTTTACTCATCAAACCTGAACAGAAACATTATATACAGGACAGATTTAACTGATCATCAAGGCGCCACCATGTAATGGAAATATTTATTCAAGGCCTAATAAGCCCTTATTGATTATGTCCAGCTGCTGATCTCAGAGTCAGAAAGTTTCATTGCTCAAAAAGTAACAAGCTGTTGCATAACAGGTAGGAAAGAGGTTTGTTTCCCCCTGTGAGGCAACACAAAAGAAATAGTGTTAAAGTTCTGGATTGTAACTGCATGTGTGTGAATATGTGTGTTTAAAGCAATGAAAGGGATCTTAAATAAGTCTCTCTTTCTGCAGATGCTTCTCCACCCTATAAATCTCAGGTTTCTGAGCCCATATACAGAGGAACTTCCCATCTTTATGTTTAGATGTATTACCTCTGTTGCAATTGAACTGCAATGGAAGCCAGTACATAAAAGCACATGTTCAGACAAGTTGGTTTAAAACTCTTTTTTCTTTGTTTGTACACAATCTGGATCAGTAGATTTCCAAGCTTTTCGACTAGTGACAGTTCTAAATTGTGCTTTTAGCATTTAGGGGATTTTTCTGTAGTATTATATGTTGTCATTGTTCATTTTTAAAAACAAACAGCAGTAAGTTTATTTAGTGTACTGTAATTCCTACAGATTTGCAGACATGATGAGAAAAATCCCAAAAATGTTCAACTAGTACACCAGGATACCCCAGTTTGTTTGTATGTTTGTTTTTTCTTTTATTAACATTAATTTGTGCAGTAACGAGCATTACGTGTCTTTGCTCTCCTTTGTAAGCATATTTTGAAGGAGACCCACATCTTTTCTACCCGTAATGAATGTCTGCAGCTGCTAATTATCACTAGTCACCGCTTTCTGATTCTTAACCAATGCCAGGTTAAGTGCAAATGTAACAGATATTCAACCCCACAGAGGCTGTTAAAGGATTTGTCCTCGTTAGGAGGCATGTTCTAAAACCAGAGAGAACACAGACAGGCCACATGTTGTGAACATGATACAACATTAGACAGTGAGAAGCAAGAGTTGAAAATATCTATTTTGGGACTGGCATGAGGGTGACATCTTTCATGCAGTCAGAGCTGAGACATGGTACAAGAGGGTCACCTTGAAACCAAGAACCACGTTTGAGCTGAATTCAGGCAAACAGCCCTTTACATAGTGATATATAGAACTTAAAAAGAAGTTTCAGCTTTTATGTGGTTGAGATTAAATGGTAATATCTTAGTAGGAATGACACCTGGGCTGTTGGAATTTAAGTGGTCCAGATGTAACATTTAATATGACATTTCCATTTTATGTCCCGACACTTGTCCAATTCTCATGCCATGTGAAATCACTGAAATAGCTTCCACTCCAGGGTGACAGATGGAGACGTATATGGCGCCTAAACATAGTAAGATATGCAGGTCGAGGCTATAGATAGTCACAGCCACAGTGATACAGAGCAGCCAGTGAGCAACTTTTTCCAATCACTGTCTGGTTGATGTCAATGAGAACAAACACCAGTAAGAATAACTGGTAATGAGGGGTGTCTGTGGCCGTGTTGCACGTTATCATTACCACTGAAAAGTGAAAAGTGATACACTTCTGGGGGAAAGGGGGGGCGGGGGGGCAAAGGCAGGGCACAGATTTAACACACAGTGGAAGAAGTTTACTTTAGAAACGTCCAAATGAAGTCATGACAAAGATTAGCCACGAGTCACAGCACTCAAACTGAGACATGAGGCATGAGTCTGGTGCTAGTCTGCATCCCTGGTAGCAGCTCTGTGAGGCTACACACCACCGCTTTGGACTAAAATAGTAAGATGCAAACACACTCATAATGCCAGCATGTTGTTGATGTTTGGCAGGTATCATATTTGGCATGTTTACTGTCCAAGTTAATTAGTACTAAATCACTGACTACATATAAAGATGGACAAAACCTATGCGTAGTCACCCGCAGCTTTACTGAAGAGCACTTTTAAAGCTCAGTGTCTTGGCTCTAGGTATCACCATCAGTGCCAAGAATTTAAAAAAAATCAATAAAGAGGTGAAGCAAATGTCTCTGGGCCACAGACTTTCATGTGATAACCTGTCATTCAAAGCAGCCACTCTCTCAGTTGTGCATAAGTTTACACCTTAATACAATTTCAGTGGGTGAGTTATTTAAAGATTCGCCTCCTTAGAGTTGTCATGAATGAGGAAATGTAGCTGTAGAAAGAAAAACAATTTCTGCATCAGGATGGAAACATGTTTATTTCAATTGTACAATTAAGCATTTTAACATGGGGGATAAATGGGGAATTGACTCACTTTTAAAACCAGCCTCTAGTGGTCATTTAAGGTACTGCACTTTGTGGCACCTCTGCATTATTTTTCCACCCCAGAAGTTGCTGCTTGCACTAAATGTAAAGTACAGTTGAAGCCGACATTCCCAAATACTTAATATCATGTGATGTGATTGAAAAGTGTGAATGCACTCACCTCGGCACTTCAAACTAGCTGGGGCTAAAACTGAGATTAATTTTGCTAATATGAAATGAACGAGTCCTCTACAGTCTGCATGGTAGTGAGACTTGTGTTAAAGGTTCAGTATCCTAACTGCTTTTTGTCTTTCAAAATCAAGGACAGTCGGTTATTGTATGTCTGACATTAGTTACTGTTAACGTTTCTGACTTATGTGTTGGAGCTTGACTCAAGAAGAATTTAGCACAATTCCTTAAATAAAATATGAATGCGATACAGTCTGTTACTGCATTCAAAACTGAACTCAAGCAAAGGTACATTACTATTATTTGCAAAAAGCACTTATTATAAAGACTGGACCCTGCAGTTGTTCTACTATTATAGTCCTAGACTATTAAGTTAGATGCAGTTTTTATGTTGTTTGGGTGCTTTAATAATAACACTGATGCATCATATTTTATTAGGTGATATGATTTTTGTAATCTTAGTCTGTAGAACAACTGACTACTATAGCCGTCAAAAAATGCCGTGCAAATATTGGCAGACAAGTATGTTTGCCTCTCAAATGAAGCACAGCAGACAACAATACGGAAAATGAATATATTTAAATTAATCTTATAGATACTTATTAGTACAGAGTAAATGCACTCATTTGCCTTCCACCACTTCAGGACTTCAGAGCTACTCCTGATGCCTGTATTGACTTTTCCACACCTCTGATCTTGTGTCTCTGCAGAAGCCAGCCTTCATTCTGGCGGGAAAGGCCCCAGTCGAGTCCAGCAGGGGGGATGGAGGAGGCGGGGAGGCCGGATCCCTCAGCCCCAACCCTGCTGCTCTGTCTCTGACCCAGGCTGAGAGCCCCGGTCCCTGGCAGAGCGAGAGCCTGCTGGCAGAGTCCTGGTCCACGATGGGCGACGTGGACCCCGAGGACACCAAGAGCCTCGATAGCAGCGACGGGGCGGTTCTGGCCGGAGAGGAGAACCACTCCTCCAACTCCGACATGGTCCACCTGGAGCGAGAGGAGGCCGAGATGCTCGAGGAGGCGGAGAAGGAGGTCGCAGAGGAGGAGAGGGGGAGGAGAACAGAGGAAGAGGAGGAGGACGAAGAGGAGCTGCAGACGAGTGTGCTGAGTGTGTTGGGCGGGGAGAGGGAGCTGGTGGAGCTCAGGGAGGAGGAGCAGGACCTCCAGGCCCCAGAAACTGAGGAGCTCCTGGTGTCAGCTGAGGAGCCTCATGTGGACAAGGAGCCGGCAGAGTTCAGGCACGTGGTTCCCCCGATGGCTCTGCCTCCTCTGCCCATCGTCAGGCTCCACCCTCCGTCCACTACGTCCACCCCGGTCCCTTCAACCACAACATCTGAAGTAGAGGAGCTTTATTCCACTCAGGGCCTCCACCCTCCTTCTATCCTTGCTCCCATAGCAGCAGAACCTCCAGCAGCCAGTCCGGAGCAACTAAAATTCTCACAGATTCCCCTCTCCGATGTAGACGAACATTCAATGAAAGAGTCTGAGGTGGTACCAGAGAAGCTGAAGACTCAGCCAACATCTCCCAAGACCAAACCTCTGAGCTCCACCGAGCTGCTGTGTGGAGGTGCTGCTTTGGTAGCTGTTGTGGGAGTAGTGGCATACGGAGCTGTGGCCTACTGTAGAAAATAAAAAACCTCTCTTTGAATCCCCAGACAACCTTTCAGCACAGGTCTTTTCTGCTTTTAACTCTATTCCACGTGAAATATTCCACTTCACTCTCTGAGTTCTGGATCCGACAGTCTTTCCATCACACTTTCTATTAGACGCATTAATTCGATTTTTTTTGGAATTCGCTTTGTGCTACCTCAGCTCACAGCAGAGCCCATGGCCTTTGTTTTTGTGTTTCATCTCTGAGGTAACTTAGCCAGTGAAATGTAAACCTGGAATGTAAAAGTCACTTACAGTACAATTTAAAAAAAAAAAAAAACCTAATACTTGAAATCTTCTATTTCTTTGTGTGTGAGTGTGTCTCTCTTTTCTTCACCACAGAACAACATGAAAAATGAAATTAGATGCCAGTTCCTCTTGTGATACTTTATTAACTTTTCTGAGCAACTACTAGCATATTTAGCCATATCAAGCTCCCACTGGTGTACTTTTAGGTTTGTACGTGACATATTCAAAAAATACTGGCCATGAAAATTATGTTCCACTGAACTTTTTTTTAGCTATTTTGTATTTTATTGCCTCATCAGTGACTGAAACAACACAACCCCACCAATGGAGTCCCGGTGTTGTTTAAAAGCAGGGCTGTTATTGCTCAAGCTCTAGGTGTGTAAACCCTTATCTTTGACCGCTCAGGACAGCAACAGACTTCGATACAAACACACAAAGTAAATATTTCTGCTTTTCAGAGGTTTACGCTGACCTGTATAGTAAATATGAAGAGAACAGACTGTTCTCTTCTGGGCAGGAGTTTGGATGGTTTGTGTTTCCTGCCCCATACTGCCGTCTGTTGGTCAGACCGCATTATTACATGAAACCAATGTCCTGTTCACATTATGGTTGTTTCACCCTCCTGTTGTCCTCATTTACGAGCACCAGAAAATATAGTTTCCTGTCTGAAAAAAAATCCAAAAATTCAGCAAAAAAATTCCCCCAATTTCTGAAAATTTGCAAAAACCTTCAGGAAGAAAATTCCAATAATTCTTTAAAAATTTCCCTTAAGTTTAATTATTTTTTTTAAAATCCCCCAAATGTGGCAAGAAAATTCTTGTAAATATTTTCAAAAAATGAGTGAAAATCTTCCTTAAAAAATTCTTAAAAATATATAAAGTGATTACATATATTTCAGTAAAACTTCTAATATTTTCTTTAAGAACATTTACAAAAAAATCAACCAAAATCCAGCGAAATTCGCTGGATTTTGGTTGATTTTTTTGTGAATGTTCTTAAGAAACATTTTTAACATTTCTTTTTTTCCTCCAAAAGATGTTCAAAGATTTCCCAAAAATATTGAAAATGTGGACATCAGAAGTTTCACTGTGAAAATATATATTTTTTCCACATTTTCAAACTTTAAAATGGGTCAGTTTTGACCCACAGGACAACACGAGGGTTAACCAGACGGAGTCAGCACACTCATCCAAAGCTTGATATTTTAATTACACCTCATTGAAACAGCAGATCAATCCCTCATGATGACCAGAAAATACATCTAATCAATCAATTAAATTACTTGTGCTTACATAGGTAGGTTGTGCTAAGTTTAAAATGTAACATAAAATGTAAAAATCAACAGTGTAACAGTGAACCATTGAGGGACAGTATCTAAACCAGCTACATCCTTCAGTTTTTTTTCCCGATGCTATCACCCAGGACAGACCATAATCTCATAGATAATGATTATAACTCTGCGGTCGCAGCGTTCAGTCTAATAGACTAAATGTACACGAGTGGCTTTGACACTTCTTGATTTTCATCGAGTGCCCGTAAATAAAGAAGAACAATGGGGTTGACTGTGCTGCGGTTAACCTGCCGCTCCCACACTGGTGCCAACATGCACGAAGCTATTGAATTTAAAGGGGAAGGAAAGTTCTTCTTTGTTTGCAGAGATATAGCTGCTGCTCCCCCTCAACACAGTGCACCGCATTCACAGATAAACATTAATCTCTCTCTGTCTTTGTATTTTTCCTCAGCAACCCTAATCCCACTCAAAAAACATACCTAACCGCATATTAAACCTGGATTTACTGTCACACTCAACATTATAATAGACAGATAACAACACCATAACAAATAAACGGGGATGTGGTGTGTCCTACATAAAGTTAGAATGTGTTAGAGCATGAGAAAAATAGTTTACATTGGTGAACAAAAGGTTTTGTGCATTATATGTGGCACATTACAGATTCAAAGTTATATATACATTTTTAATAATGTGGTGAGTTGTAGCACTATTTATGTTTTTATGCAGTAGAAAGAACAGAAATGAAGCAAATGCAAGATAATAGATCATATCAGAGCAGTCAAGTTAAATCAGCTCCTTAATAATTATGGACATTAACCAGACTAGTTAAAATATTAAGGCTAGAAAATCGACAGAATTTTCATATTGAGGTAAACATGACTAATCTAAAACTAAGGTTGGCACAAAAATTATGACTATGCATGAAAACGTAGTAAATCAGAGGATAAAATTAAGCTCAACAAAATAAAAACCAAAAATATCTGATTAGAAGAGCATTGTATATAGAATGTAGCAGATTCATGCAGTGCATAATAAAATATAAAAATACAGTGGAATACAGATGAATAAACTAGAATAAAATAGAATAGTGTGAGCTCAAGTCGTCCTCTGAGGTAATTACCTGCTGTCAGTGTTGAGTAACTCTACCATATTTGATTTGTAGGTATTTGATCAAAGCAAATTACTGGACAGTGGAGTTTTGGACCTGATGGCAGCAGAATGACTAGTGGATAAGTTAACCTTTTGAATGCTAAGTAGTTTCTGGGGTTTTAGGGGTTTTTTTTGCTCCTGTACCATTTCTACTCAATGTGGGCTCACTTTTCATTGCAATATATAATTGTAAACTGCCCAAAACTCAAAACAACAAAGACTATACGCACTAATTTTCTGATGAATTTATTCACAGCTGGTGTGAATCAGTCCACAAATTTACTATGTGGAAAAAGGTCATATTTAACATGGAACTAAGCCCCATTTTTAGAATATTCCACAAGTTTCAGTACGTAATTTCTGTTTTGAAGTTAAGATTTTTTGTTAAGAAGATTGCAGTGTGATTATTGGAACATTCATTCATTTTCTCGATTAAACAATTAATGGTTTGGACAATAAAATGTCAGAAAATTGCATTTTCACCGAATTCTTTGCTTTGTCCAACCAGCAGTCTATAACGATTAGTCGGTTAATCGATTAGTTGACAATTATTTTACTGCCCATCGTCTTTATTGTCCCTTTGCTGAGCTGTAACACACAGTTCAAACACCACAGTCTGCTTCCACATGCTTCTGTCACATTTTCACTCATTGTGGGCTCATTTTTCACTGCAATATAAAGTCCTGCACTTCTAAACAAACAGCACAACCTTGATTAGAAGTAGAGGAAACTCTAGGAAATATCCTCTGTGCACTATGACAGTCACAATGCCATAAATCTTAAAAAGGCCAAAAATAAGAGTTGAATTTCTTTGATTATTTATTTTACAAAGATTCGGAAAACATGTAATCAACATGTTCAGCAATGTTCCAAGTACACACATGTTTTACCAACACTGGAAACTTTACTGCTCAGATTTTTACAACCTCTACAAACTCTATGTTTTTCACATCATTCTGTAGGGATGTGTAGCGGAAATAGCCTCATATGTGGAAATATAATTACATGTAGCAAAACTGTGTAGCCTAATGGGTCCACATCAAAATTACACTCATTTATCAGGGGCACCACTTAGGTATTTAATCTGGGCCACCTAAGAGACCTTTATCAAAAATATTATAGGTTCAGCAATCATTAAATAATCAAATCTACTTGTATTGATCATTCTCACAATCAAAAATCACAAACAATAAGCAACAATGACGTGAAAACCACAGACAATGAATAAATGAAATTAATAAATGCAGATAAACAAACTAACTATGATCGTCACTGGAAGCAGTTGGTTGGAAGGCGATGAGTTTAGAATCACTCTGGAATTGGAAAACCAATTATAATTTGTAAATTCATTCATTTAGCAGAAGGAAAATAATACTTGCATAGGCTTTGTAGTAGTGAAAGGGAAGCTGTTGCAGGACATGGAGCTGTGATGATCAAGGAGACGCTTTGGCAGGTTTGTGTTGCAAAAGTGTGCTGAAGAAAAAACACAGTCAAAGCTCATAGTTGTACAGAAAATATTCGTGCTGTTGTAGTATTTAAAGTTAACTTAAGGGGTCCAACTTTAGTTAAAACATAAGAAAACAAAGCCCTAGTTTGAAGTTAAGCCATTTGTTTCATCATGAAAGAGAGCCCTGTTGCATTCCAGTGAGCTCTTTTCTAGAGAAAGTTTTGGAGCCAAATTCAAATCAGCATCTAGCCAGTTGTGGATGTGTTCCTCCCAAGGTGTGGTTTTGAGCGCCACCGTCCAGGAGAGGTCAGAGGCCAAATAGCTTTACAGCTTTTTTTAGGTGTGCCTGGGTAGCTGTACAGGTTGAGCTAGAGACCTATAAACAGGGACGATAGTTCCTGATGCAGCAGCCTGGGTTGGAGTCTGACCTATAGCCATTTGCTGCATGTCCTTCCCCAACTCTTCCCTCCACATTTCCTGTCTCTCTCCACTGTCCTCTATGATAAAAGCCCTAAAAAGGCTCAAAAAAACCTTACTTTTAGTTCATTTCTTAAACATACACATCCAATTGTTAAATATCTCTGACAACCAAAGATCTAAAATCTCACTAAACGTGATAAGACTGCCACCAAACATACATAATATGTTCATCTCATATGGTTGCTGAGATAATAACAAAAGGTGTAAACATAAGAATAAACTTACAAATTGTAGAGTAGGCTACATGAAAGTAAACTTATAACATAGCTAAACATACAAGCATATGCATTCAATAAGAAGAAGAATAAGACTGAAGAAATATATATGCTTAGAGTGAAAAGTCTCTTTGTGCCTTCATGGCTGTGGTCTGTGACAGAGAGAGGAGGGGTGCATTTGTGTGTCGTGTATATGCTTCAGATTCCTTTTGTTCTTCTTCCATCCTGGTCCTGATCAACCTGGTATCAGAGACCGAGTCCAGATTTGGGATCGTCACTATGGTGATGCTGCATTTCCTTAATTTTGAGGATTTAAAACTGCTCAGTTCATTGTTGTAAAGAAAGTTCTGGGTGTTGGGGGGAGAGAAAGGTCAGGAGGTCACAGTGAAGAATCCAATCTCCTCTTGTCCAGAGGTGTAGTTATTTTCACAGTGGACACTTAATCAACCTTATCAGATTCTGGTGGAGATAAGAGGCATCCTGTTGTCTTCAAGAGAGCCATGAGGGGTCCTTTATGAATAAACACCTTAACTGCAGATGTTCCATTTGGATGTAAGCTTTGAGTTAGCTGTCTTCAGAAATGGTGTCCAACCAAATTTACAACTTTGGGTAAAGGTCTCTGGATTCTCTGCATGTTGATCTGGAATATTCTGCTCCTCAGTCCACTACAGATGTTTCACCAGGGCTGCAGTGTCGCCTCACAGCTTTCTGTGTAGAGTTTGCATGTTCTGTCTGGGTCAGTGTGGGTTTTCTCCAGGTACTCCGGCTTCCTCCCACAGTCCAAAAACATGCTGAGGTTAATGGTGATTCCAGATTGACCATAGGTGTGAATGTGAGTGTGATTGTTTGCCTCTATATGTAACCCTGTGACAGATTGGTGACCTGTCCAGGGTGTCTCTTGCCTTCACCCTTAGTCAGCTGAGATAAACTCCAGACCCCCGCGACTCTACAGAGGATTAAGCAGTGTATAGATTATGGAGGGAGAGATGTTTCACCATGTTGAAGGCACCTTTCAGCAATTTGCTTATAGCTGGCTTGTCCCTACACCTTGTTTTTTAGCCATGCTGTGTTGATCAAATATGTTTCTCATAAGTCCTTCTGCTTTGTATCAACACAGCCTGTAGTTCAACCAAAAAGTCGCTGAATTTTTTGTTTATTTCGTTAAGTGACGTTTATTTTTGGAAAACTGTCGAATAAAATATGTCGAATAAAATGATTTTGAGAAAATATCACAATTGCGAGCTTAGATTTGGTTAATTTTCCAGACAGAACCATACATCACAGTCTGTTTAAAAGCAGAAAATCAATTATTCTGTCTCTTTTGACAGTTTCTGGCTCTGATAACTGGTGTAATTCTGATGATTTTAAAAAATATATATAACATGCTTTTTAATACTGCTGGCCAGTTTTGGGGTTTGGAGGGCTAATGGACCACCAAACATATAACACATTATCTTCTGGGGACCATAAATGTGTACAATTTTAAATCTTAGAGGGAGCTGTTAGGGGCTAAAATCAGCCATAAATTTAATAGAAGAGCCAAGAGTAGAATGAAAATTTTAGGAGAAAATAGTATGAATTTGAAGTAACAACAATCACCATGTTGCAAACAATTACAGTAAGGGAGTTCTTTCAATCAACTAGTGATAAAGAGCATTCCTGAGTAATTCTAAAGGACACAACACAGCAAATAAAGAACACCAACTTGTCGTACACACAGCAGCACACAGCTGTCAGGCCTCAGCTGCAGCCCGACAGGTTGTGGTCTTTAATTTATGGAATGGAAACAGGGAAAGACGGAGTGGGAGAGAGGACGAGGTTTGTGGTTCTGTGTTTTTATCAGCCGGCTGCACAGGCAGGAAACACACACATGAACCACACACTGGCATGCACATTTGCATGCTTGCACACAAAAACACAGACACACACACACAGACACATACATACACACAATTTACTGCGACAAGGTGCTTTTCTTTACTGGTGGAAAAACAAGAAAATGTTTTGCAGCGATGATACAAATCACATCCCGTCAACATGAGCCACCTGGGTGAAGGTGTAGCCTGATATAGTGTGACGCTATAATCTGTGCATCTCCATTGCTTTGTTTCCATCATGTTTCCAGCTCAGCTCTCAGGCCTGACTGCCATCACACTCTAACCGAGCTGAAAGGGGAACTTCGGGAGCAGGTCGGTTGATATTTAAAACTGCACGCTTGAGATAAATGAACTTCTCAAAAAAAGCCTGTGTTTATTTGAACAGGAGGGTTGGCTTTGTGGGGAAAAAAGGACAGAGGCTGGCTGTGACCGTGATCCCCACTTTATTAACCATTAACCTTTACGGTCACGTCTATCTGCAGCTCTGTTTACGGCATTCTGGTCAAATGAGCGTTTAAGTAGCCACAACTTTTTTTTTGGCCTGTCTGCGGTGAGGCCTTATATACATACTCTTATTAGCCTTTAATTATGATTATTGAAAGATTAAGTGTAGGTGCAAACAACAAAATTAAACAGTAGCTTAGCTTACTTTAAAACCTGTGTAGTGGACAAAAAAAAGATGTAAGAAATGTCTCACTTTTTCTTCAATGATTATGGGTGTTAAAAAGAATTTTAAAGATACAGAGGAAAGGAACAAAGACCTGAAATAATCTTTGTTCCTTTTGGTTTTAATGGAATATTTTTTAAATTAATTTAGCACATTTTCCAGAGTGTGATGGCAGAATTTCAGAATAAAACAAGCATCTTATTACATTTTCTAATATACAATAACAAATTTTTTAATAATGAAAAAATGAATACATAACTGATGTTAACTGATGCTAAAGTGGACCCTATAGTTAAACTGGAATATAAAAAAAAACTGATCCAATTAAACTGTCCCATAAAATTCATTAATATCCCATTATATCGTCATATCTCTTTATGCAAATATTAATTTAGTTACTTTATTTTTACTTTGAAGACCACAAAGGACATTTTCCTGCCATCATTCAGGCTCAAATTCAAATTTTCAGAAAACTGCATAACTGGATCGCGCCGATAACAGCTGTGTATGTTAGATACATATCTCACCCAGTATGCAAATCTCAGTTTGTCAGGCTGAGAATTGGTGGTATTCCTCGGTCAAGTGTGCAGTAAAAGAGGTTTTTGTTGTTCGCAGATTGTGATCTTGACTTTGCGAGCGCGAATGATGCTCAGATGTCTATCTGATCTGCGCTTCCAAAAAAGAAGAAGTATACGACACCATTATAATTGACCGGCCTCTCTGCTTATTCATCTGGCTGAGCTGTGAACAGGTATTGGAGGTCTGCAACATATATATACCTGTCCAGACTGTACACCTGCACTAGTGTGGCAGTGCTCAGCTATTAGGACAGAAATGGCCTCGACTGAGGGAAGCACTCAGACATACAAGATGGTGAGTTGTGGGGATAGAACACGTGCTTTTAGATATAATTTTAGACTCTTATGCTTTCAATTTTTACTTGTTTAAAGGAAATATATAATACTTTTTTGGTGTGTGTATTCTAGACATCCTTGGACAGTGACATCAACCAGCACTTTCAGGATGCAATTGATGTGATTCAGCAGCATTCAAATAATTCATACTACGATTCAGGTAAATATTACATTTGTTTTGCATTTATTTTATTCTGTTTAGACTTTTCAGTATAGATATTTTGATGTAATAATGGCAGTTTATTTGGACAGTATGATATTTAATGTTTTTCATGTATGAATTTTTCCTATTTTGCTTTTCAGATTACACATATTATGAGCCTCTGGGTACTCAGCAGACGTCTCTGCAGTACCAGATCTCCTGCTGTCTCGTTACGCACCAGTCGGATGTCCCAGTTCCTCCTTATGACTGGAATGATACAGCTGTAAGTACTGCAAAGAAGCAGCATTTTGGAAAAAGAAAGGAGGAAATAACGAAGAAAGGGGAATTCATTTTAAATGTTTGTCTTTCAGCAGCTGTCTTGGCCTCAGGTCATGCCTGATGTCTCCTTGAGTCACTCTGTGCAGAATGAATCCCCACGTTTCTGCTCCATCTTACCACCACAGAGGAACAACAAAGGTGATCATGATAGGATTTTCTTCAAGTCAACAGTTCTGATATTTTTGTTCCATCTAGAACAAGACTAACCTCAATCTCCTCAGGTCGCAAGAAGCTCAGACTGTATGAATACCTCCACGAAGCCCTGAATGACCCCAGCATGGGCGACTCGATCCAGTGGACGGACAGCGGCAGCGGCACCTTCCACTTTGTCTCCAAGAACAAGGAGAAGCTGGCCGAGTGCTGGGGCCAGCGCAAGGGCAACCGCAAGACCATGACCTATCAGAAGATGGCAAGAGCCCTGAGAAACTACAGCCGCACAGGTGAGATCATGAAGGTTCGCCGCAAACTCACCTACCAGTTCAACCCAGACATCCTGCACAGGCTCGGCTCCGCACAGCTGTCGGTCCACCTGCCCTGCCGCCCTCCACAGGATGAGGTTCAGCAGCAGAACCCGGCCGAGCAGAACTACTCCACAGCGGCAGACTGGCACAGCTGGTACGGACACTACCAGCTGCCAGAAGACTACGACCTGGCCTCCAGCTTCACCTCACACACCTCAGCCAAACTCTGAGCTTCCTCACAGAGGGAAGAGATTCTATAAGCACTACAAATATTTCAAAGACTCTGGAAATTTCTGTGCCCGTCTACAGTGTCTGCATTTGTTTTTTAAAAACATAATTCTACTAATGTTCTTAACTCTCCTGTTGTCCTCATTTACAGGCACCAAAAATATTGTTTCCTTGTCGGAAAAAAAAAATCAAAAAAATCAGCAAAAAAAACTCCCCAAATTTCTGAAAATTTGCAAAACCTTCAGGAAGAAAATTCCAATGATTCCTTAAAAGTTTCCTTTAAAAGTATTATTTTAAAAAAAATCCCCAAAGTTGGCAAGAAAATTCTTTCTTTTTTTTCCACCAAAAAATGTTCAAAGATATCCCAAAAAAGGTTGAAAATGTGGACATCAAAGATTTCACTGTGAAAATTATTATTTTTTCCACATTTTCAAACTTTAAAACGGGTCGATTTTGACTCAGGACGACACAAGGGTTAAACATGAAGAACATAACACTCTCAAACTGTCTGGTTTCGTCTTCAGTCTCTGCATGTTCTTTGTTTTTACATGTTATTCTATTAATTAATCAACAGACCTTCAGTCAGAAGGTCTCATCATTTTAACATTTTGTGTATTACTGTAATTTATTTGTATATAGGAGTGCTTAGATACTTCCTGCATCTAACTAAAAACAGATCAATTTTGATCACTTTAGAAAACAACATACATTACATTTTTTTGCCAGTAATATCAGAATGTTTTAGTATGTTTTCTGTTTAACGGGTTGACCTCTCCAGCCAGCGCACCTGCATTTAATAAAGTACGAATTAAGAGCAAAATTTAACTCGGAGAAACAGATCTAAGCATTTTTTCAGAGACTTGCTTATTTCTACAAAATCTGCAGTTCCATATTTAATCAGTACATGTCAAATTTTATTAAAAATAACAGTCTCTGTGAATTTAGAATGTACACAGTCAGATAAATATCATGCCTGTTTTGGTTCTATTCCAAGGAGTATAATTCTTGTAAATACTTCTAAACTTTAAAATATGGACATTATGGTTCTCTAAAAGTCAACAGGATTGTAAATGCTTTAATGTGTAATACATTTTGACTGTATTATAGGTTTTAATATATGTTGAACTAAAGAATGAGCTACATATTTTTTTTATTTTGTGTAGAATCTGAGCCAGTTCCAACAGGTCCCAAAATATAAAGATTAACTGCAAGTCTCAAGGGGGAAATGCAGAATAAAACCAACAACAAGAAAACAACAATATAAGCCTGTATGTCAGTTTAATTTATATGAACTCAACTTATTTTTATTTCTATTCAGAACATTGATAAATATTATCATATCACAACAGCTTTAATGTAATATTAATATAAGTTGTCTGTGGCTGCAACCAGTAATAAGCAATCCTTGAAATTACATGTACATTTTAAATTTTTATGATGTACTTCTTGTGTTTATATTAGTTTTGTAATAACATATGTTTGTTATATCTGTCTTGTGTGTTCTTTTCTACTAAATTTTGTTATATATGCCTAAATTGTACTATCTGTTGTTTTTTTTTTTTTTGTTTTTGTTTTTTTTTTTTTTTTTTTTTTTGGTTCTGATCTGTTGAGAGATGCAAAATTAGCTGGAAGCCGTGATCTGGTATGATGTTTCAGATATTTATGTCTGAGCTGCACGCTATTTGTTCAAAATAAATATATCTTTACAAATCTAAAATTGTTTGTTATTTATTTAAAATCTGAAATCTTATAAATACAACCAAAAAAGAAATTCACTTCTATTAATATTGCTTGCTGACTGTAAAGCTCTGTGGCTATTATCAAACAAATATATAAAGACTCTGTGGAAAGATTTTGCAACGTCTCCGCTGCAGTGAAATATTACAACAGGCACACAGAATATTAAATTAAGACACATCCTGTGAGGAAAAATATGTCAGCAAGTGTGTTTTTCCTGAAAAGAGAGCATTGTGTCGAAGCTGCCTCCTGGCCAGGTCTTATCTGCTGCAGCGGGGAGGATGTGGTCAGTGCTGGTGTTGGGGCTCTGTGGGAAGGTGGTCATTGTTCCTGTGAGCCCAGAGTAGAAAACGTCTGCTGATATGTAGAAAACCTGCTCCACTGGAGGGGTATAATAAGAGTCGGGGGCGCTTGAGTGTCTCAAAGTCAGTTGTGTGAAATTCTCCCAGACTGCAAGGACTAGAATCAGCCTCATCAGTGATGGTAAAGAGCAGATTAGCTGCATTTCCTGAAATATCTCCAAGGCAACAACTTGAAATCTAATTAATTATGTTTATCAGAATTCTTTCCAGGACACTCAGTCTGATTTGGAGGTGATTTTAGAATTCCTAGAGGAGTACTACAGACAAACCGCAGCAGAAAATGGTAAGAAAAATGGCTGCAGATCTTAATTAGATCTTTCACTCAGTTTAAGTGCAGTTTCTAATAAACATTTTTGCTTTTTCTAGTGAACAAGGTGTGCTGGACTGGAGGTGTGCCTGTGGATGAAACATGCGAGCAGCGCTGGACATGCTGTGAGCCACCTGTATGCATAAACACGTTTGATGGCCTTTTCTTCCACATTGAGAGAAACATGCAGCCAAATTTTAAGCGCTGTTCGGTGCGATGATCTGTTGTTGGTCTTCTTTTACTTTCTCCTGCATCAAAGAGCATCAGACCTGCACTCCAGCCCTTCCTGGCACAGGACGCCTCACCGGCCCTCAGTCAAAACACAACAGCAACATTGTCTGAGCGTGGGCCACTGCCAAACTGTGTATCAACAAGACAATCAACCAAACACCCAGCCACAGCAGCGAGGAGTGGTGAGTTCTCCTTTTTTTGGTCACTGATACTGTTATTGCCCCAGTTGCTATTAGCCTGAGGGAAACAATACCAAAGAGCAAATAAAAGACCTTCCCTTTACAGTAAAAAACAACAGAGCTGTGCATGGCTTAGCTTAATAGCTGTTTTTACATATCTATCAGATAACCGCAGCGTTTACAGCTTTGGCCTCTCTGCTGAATGGTATCCATCACTGAAGAGATTTTCTGGGAATCGCCGTAGTTGAGGAAATGATTAACAGTAACCAGTACTAACTGTTTTGGCCCAGGTGCCAGAACTTTCCCTAAACCATCTTTTAAACCCCTTCCACCGAACATGCCACTGCCTGTTTGCAGGAAAAAAGGTGCGACTCTTTCACTTCTTGTTTGAGATGCTGGAGGATCCCAACATGGCTCACTGCGTGTCCTGGGTGCCAGCAGCCACCGGCGTTTTCCGTTTTTCCTCCAGGAATAAGGACCAGGTGGCGGCACTCTGGGGCCAGAGAAAGGGCAACAAGAGGCCAATGACCTACCAGAAGATGTCCAGGGCGCTCAGGAACTACGCCAGGTCCGGAGAGATCTTCAAGGTGAAGAAGAAGCTCACATATCAGTTCAGTCGGGACACACTGATGTCCCTGCAGTCCCTCAACTGTCACTAAGGAGATTTGTAAAGCAGATTTTATGTATATATGCTGTTCTTCTTCACATTTTTTTAATGTCTAAAAACATCAACTTTCATTTACAACTTTCTCAGTTGTTAGTGAGACACATTGCATCCTATTCCTGATTTCTTGTGGTGTAAATACTAACAAAAGAAAAGCATTTTACTGTTGGAGTTTGAAGTATTGCCTTTATAGAGTTGGTGACTTTGGTTTGCAGTTTTTATGGCCACAGTAATAAACCTTCCAATGACTGTGCGATGATGTTTCTTGCTATCAGTTGTAGCTCACATTTAACCTTCTGAACCCCAAAACTCACCAGCGTGTTTGAAAGGCTTGTTATCTTTTATAAAATATAATGAAATGAAAATGACACCATTCACCAAAGCAGGAAACCATAACGACAGGAATAATCGTTGGATATTTGATTTTCAAATGATCCTTGAACTAATCAAAAGTGATGTGAGTTATCAAATCTAAACACTAGCTTTATTCTACCTGTGTCATTTGAAATGTTTCCAAAAATAAAGTGTTTGCACTCGATCTGTAAAGAAAAATACAATAAAATCTGTTTGCTTTAGCTCAATTTAAAAGCCATGACTGAGCTGCTACCAGCAGTGATGTACAAAAAATTCTGGGATTTTTAATTTGAACTGCAGGCTGTAGTTACAAAGAACAGAAATGAGGTAACAAGAGAGACTAAGAGTGAAATCAAACACACTTGATGCATAAAATTAATGTAACATGGCTCAAAAACTGAATACAGAAGTGCAAACTGCCAGCAAGTTCCTGGTGGAGACATTCAGCATGGTGAAACATCCCTCTAGGGATAATATAAATAGTAGAATATCTACAGCATGTAGAGTCACCGTATTTCTGTAGTGCTGCTAACACCGGATTGCATTAAAAATAATATGTTATATACATTATAAATAACTTTGTTATACTGTACAAAAGACATGTTTGAGATCTGTCTGCTTTTAGCTATGATTGTGTTGTTTCCATAGAGATGTAGGTTTTTATATTGCAGTGAAAAATGAGCCCACAGCGAGTAAAAAGGTGACAGGAGTAAAAATAACAGGGTTAACCTCTATAAGGGAGAATCACTAAAAAACACTAAATGAGCATTTTGTGGGCTCTTGCATGATTGAGAGGTGGTGTCAAGATTAACTTAATTTCCTACTTTATAAACTTTAACTGGTTAAATCTTGGTTATTCTTGTTCATGGAAGCAACAACAGCGCAGTCAATAAGCATTTGAACTATGACCTATTTTACTAAACACACAGAGGCTGGTTTTCATGTATCATGTTTAGTAATTTTATCAGGCTGAAGATCAATTTCATTCTACAGTATGCAACATATTTTTCAGTATTTTGTTTCTGTCTGCTCTTGTTTTGTCTTCTCTCCAGCACATTGCTTTTTGTAATGAAATGATATGTAAAAGAGTTGAATTTTAACTGCTCTGCCTCCAGTTTTATGAAGGTTTAGTTGGACAATCCCTGCACTAATCGTTTAAATGAGCTCCTGGAGGAAGATGAACTCCATTTGTAGTAAAAAGGCTTGAAGCATGGAAGTATTTGTTAAACTCTCACAGGAACAACAGTGTGACATCGACAAGTACATGCCCCTATAGGCAAAAGCAGCGTTGTTTTGTTGTCTGCACTCTGATTACAAAGTAGGGAACTATTGCTGCTGCTGCCATTGTTGTTGTGGTATTGATATAATGAAATAGTTTACATGGAATTGGCTCTTCAACCTCATGGTCATTGTTTTAGTTCTGAACCAACAAGTTTTATGTTTACAGAGCTGAAAAAGGTCACTCATCACATACTTGCAGATTTTGTAGTTGCTTCCAAAAGCTAAAATAATCAGCTTTTAAAAGATAGGTTGACATTTCATATCGTATGTGCACATATCAGAATCAGGTTGTGGTTTTTGAAACTTTTCCTTTTGTTCAAACTGATGGTCAAGAGAGTGAATTAAAGTCTGAATAAAGGAGAAATTTTGAATTTATTCCTGACTTACCGACGAACATTTTTGGTGACATTTCCTTCTATAAGATGGTTTTTTTTTTTTTTTTTTTTTAAATTCAGATTTTATCTAATCTGGCTATAGTAAACAACTATCTGAACAAAACTAAAAACATACAGACAGTGAATAGAAGCTTAAAAGCACATTGCAGTGACATTTACACTCTGAGTATACAGCAGAAATGAGAACACTCCTATGCAAAATCCTTTCTATGTCAAATGCACCATATCTTAGTATTCCATGTAGAGTATTGTCTGTTATAAACAATCAAGAACTTCTACTTTAAAAAAGACTATAATGAAATTCAGGCATCAAAGTAAAACAAAATGCAACAAAAGTAAATACACACATTATCAGTGAAAGACAATTTGCTGCATGAACTTGGTTATAAATTGACCAGCAAACACCAGAACTTTCCCAGTTTCAGACCTCTGGGTTGTGACTATATCTGTATGTCTGTATTGTGGCTCCAAATGTAAAAGAATTGTCAGAGGAATTTAAAAATCGCAATGTGACACTTCACAAAAATGGAAAAGGAATACAGGGATTTTGGTGATCAGAAAAATCAATTGGAGACAGTTGCAGCAGTAATAAGGAGGCATAGACTGAGCTATAATACCACTAATCAGAGCTGCAGTGGCGTCCTCCAGACAAAACATTGCTTTCATCCTAGCTCTAAAAAGGAGATGGGAACATACTTCACACTTGGCACAGGGATTATCAATGCAAATCAGAGTTTCTTTGACAGCTCAGACAGTGTGAGGCACACAGCATTATACCAGCCTCAATAGACAGCAGCCAAACAAAACAACCTTTCTTGCTCTTTGGCACTAAACTACAAGACTGAACTTTGCTAAAATGCATGAAAAGAAGCCAGATGAATATTACGAGCACAGTCTTTAGTCAGATGAGATCAAGACAACTTTGTTTGGCTCAGATGGGATCTGGCATATTTGGTTGAACCTGTTCAAGAGTACCAGAATGAAGGCATAGTCCTGACAGTGAAGCATAGAGGTGGGAGTGAGTAAATTGGGGCAAGTGCAAAAGATGCTGTGGGGATGACACTTCCAGATACCCCCATGAATGTCTGTGGGTATATGAGAATAATATATAACAAGTTGACTCCCTGTTTGCAAAAGCTTTGCAGAATGATATCAATCCATAGCACGCAGTCAAAATCGCACACCTTTTCTTCTTCTTTAGAAACCTTACTTATCAAACACCTTCAAAGTAATTTAACCCTCCTGTTGTCTTCATTTACGGGCACCAAAAAATATTGTTTCCTTGTCGGGAAAAAATCTAAAAATTCAGCAAAAAAATTCCCCCACTTTCTGCAAAATTGCAAAACCTTCAGGAAGAAAATTCCAGTAATTCCTTAAAAGTTTCCCTTGAAAGTTTTATTTTTTTTTTTAAAATCCCCAAAATTTGGCAAGAAAATTCTTGTAAATATTTTCAAAAAATGATTAAAAATCTTCCAAGAAAAATCCTAAAAGTATCTAAAGTGATTACACATATATCAGTAAAACTTTTGTTTTCTTTAAGAACATTCACAAAACTAATTTTCCCCTGAGAGAAAATAGTCCCACTGCTACCCGTTGTGCTTCTTGACCTGTTGATGTGTGTTTGTCTTCATGCAGCAGTATCTGATGGCTGTTAGAGACCAGAGGGGGTCAGTGTCGTCCTTCTCAAAGCTTCTTTTTTAGACCTCTCTGTGTGCTCTGACCTCATGGCTAAATCGCCTGTGTGATGTGAACTTACGGTCGTCCCATGCAAATGGTTTTGTGCTCTTTGTCGAGGACCCACATGATGCTTCCCTAAGCCCAGTATTTACTGCTGGAGCCCACTGCCGGTTATAAATGGGCTAACTGATCTATGGGTGTCTGTTACCAAGAAAGGCCACAAACTGAACTATGAAAACAGTCATTTAAGGCAGTGCGCTCTTAATCCAAAGCCTCCCGATCACATGAGGACAAAGTGCTTTGGTTTTCGATAAAAGTCTAATTTTGTAGTAACTCATGTCTGTTTGATATGACTGTATAAGCAATGATGATAAATCTCAGACCGAAGGATATACGCTGCATTCCTGCTCACAGATAATATCTAAGGCCCAAAAATAGAGCCTTGCCATGCCTTGACTGTCCTGCTGGGTCGTCTGGAGAATTAATGGTGCACGTTTTAACTACACTTCCATAAGGAGATCATCAACAATTGGTTCTGATGTTTGTTATGAGCAGGAGTGTGGGGCTGCACACGTGGAGAAGCTTCAGCGTGTTGGTTAAAAAAGCTCCGGCCTCGTTGTTGCTTGTAAATCCGGCAGCTTTCAGCCTCATTGTTTAATCTTCACGACCTTACCAAAGACTACGCCTGATTTATCACTTGAGTTTGACGTGCTAAAAAGATTAATTAGGACCAAAGCAGCCACTTCACTGGCATAATTCACAGTGAAACCCTCTTTTCATGTCAGATACACATGTCAAATGTCAAGGTTTATGATGGCTTTCTAAGTATAGGCCTTATAACCACCGCTCGGGCATCTCCCCAGTATTTATTTGCCAGGTCGGAAAGCCTGCTGTTCTTGGACAGCAGTCGGCCCCGGATTAAACTGATAGCCGGCATCTGGCATCGAGACCCTGCTTGTCATCTCAGACTTTTCTTTTATGATAAATCCACCAATTCTCTGAATATGCTGTACATCATCTGAGCGTAAACCTGGGATAGTCGGAGAGTATTACATCAGCCTCAGACCTGTGACAGTGACGACACATTTTCCTTAAAATACCCCACCTCCTGATTTGCCCCCCAAGGGAGCAATGAGCAACAACAACAAACCCAGCTCAAAAGGCTCATATATAGAATTTTACAAACAATTCTCAGCCATAAAAATGTCGACAATTTGTCAAATTTGTACAAAATCTGGAACTTCAACAGGTTGTAAACCTTCAGAATGAAGGGGAAGAAATATGAGTCTAAATATAGCAGCAGGACACAGTATAAGTCACTGGGTAGCATAACTCTTTGATAACAATGAACATGAGCACTGTAGATTATTTTAAGTACATCTCACATACATCATTCTGCAACTGGTGCACACAATATCTGTGGCTGAAAATAGTCCACAACAAACACAATATTGTCTGTTTGAGTAGCATTTGTTAAAAAATAAATAAATAAATAAATAAATAAATAAAAATTTTAAATACAGGATGCAACAATTTAAGAAACATATTTAGCCTTTTCTAAAAATTAAGGTATGTTTGTGATTTATTGTCATTTAATCTTTACATTTTCAGCCGACTACTGAGCTTGGTGAGACTGTAGACAGATTGAGTAACAAACCAGTGTATTTAAAGGCCTATCAGACTACAATTTGTGATTATTGAAGACAGGATTTTACTCCAGCAGCAGTTATATTGCATTGATGGTAGTTAAACTCACTCAGAATTTGTGCTTACTATTTTATGCATCTGATTGGACGTGACCAGATGATGCCTTGTTGTGGAAATATTAAAGCCAGGTTCAACTTTTTTTCTTCTCCGCTGGTGCCATATTGTGATGGCAAACTGCCATCAGACAATCACAGAAGTTATAGGGTGAAAAGTGACTCTTTCTCGTGGGATTTATTGACAGTAACAATCAAACTGAGTATTGCTTTAAACATTAACCAAGAATGTTAAACCGGATGCAAAGCCAATGTCCTAAACATAACCTTTACATTTTCTTGCAGCTGATGGTGGGTGCAGTGATGTGGCAGTAGATGTAGGACGGAGCAGCACCAGAGAGGAGGAGCATGCTACCTCCCTATATAAGGCCTAAAAGCCAGTCCCTCCTGGATCTGTCACTGGTCATCCTCATCTCCCCCACTGAGATTTCCAAACTGTATCCCACTGCCCTCTTCATCTCCCATCACTGTGGTGCAAGGGATCCCAGAGGTTTCCACTACTGTCCTATCACCATCATCGCCACCTTCTATCCGTCCCTCCTGGACTCAGAGGGCTCCCACTCTGCTCTGAATTTATCTACCTGCACCTTTTGACTCCTTGACAGTTTTCTTGGGACGCGGCTCAAGATGCCAGAGCCCACAAAGAAAGGTAGGGGTCTTGATAGTGTCTTGCATGTAGCACTAATGAAGCAAAATCAATGCATGTAAGAGACATATATAAACTGAATGTGATCTAAGATACACAGTTTTAGAGTCTGTAAAAGAAGTGTGATGTGCCAGTGATTGTGTATGAAGGGAGCAGAGCCAGTTGCTGCTCAGTGCAGGGAGCTCCATCACTTTCTCTGCCAGCTTATTCATAGGAATCCTCAAAGTGACTTTGACAGTGGTATTGTATTACTCATGCATGCGTGTTTCTACCATCCTTGGTGCAAGGGAAGATTTGAGGTTTATGAACGGATAGTATTGTCGGCATACTGGATTGATCCGACTGGGGAGAGATGCGATGATGAGGAATGTTGATTAGTGCCGAGTCGGGCGCGAGCAAAACCCCCAAGAAGGGTGATGCAATTTGGACGAACAGGGCGAGAGAGCGGGGATAAATAGCAGCTTGATTGTAAATGTTTTCCTGATGAGTGATGGGAAACAAGCAGAAATAGCCAACATGGACCCCTCAGACCTGCCCCCCGCCACCCACACTTCAAGTCCATATTCAACCACTTCTGAATCCATCCCCTGCCCCACCCTCATGTTGGATTTTTCTTCCACACCATAACGTCACTCATCACCGTCACGTCCATCAGCATTCCTGGTTAATCTGCTCGTGTCTGTCATTACAATATAGTATTACTCCCACCCTCCTCGTTAGTTCAGCTCTTTGGGGGTCTGCTGTGGACTGAGACATGCCCATGTAGAGTAAACGGAACATTTTGTTTAGACTTTGGAAGCCTTCCTGATGACAGCTGATACAAGTTTTTAATGAACTCATCATCCTCTGGAGGATAATTGGCCAGTCTGTAACACCTCTTAACACACTGAGCATCATTTGTTGATGTGCACATAGATACCAACTCATATCTGTGTACCAACAACATCTAATGCATAACTCTAGAGGTGATATCACTCCTCTTCATGAGGTGTTTTACTTCCTTTTAGGGCTTTTTGAGTGGTTTTCCTGATCCAAACCAAGAAAAGCAGAAGAGAAGCAAATTGACTTGGTTAGACAGACTCTTTTCTACCTTCTGGACAGTAAAGATAGCGGTTTACAAACTGGGTTAACTGATTCCCTTGGCATCAGTAAGCAGCCATCTGAGAGCACTAAAACCCAATTCATCACGGTACGAATATTAAATACCAGCTTGTACAAATCACAGGTGCCCTTACAGTGTTCATCCACTGCCATAAACATTGTTGAGCCCCTCAGAGACAAAGCTGTGGCAAAATAGAGGCAGCAGATTCCTGTCTGCTACAAACACCATCCATAAATAACTGCAGAGCCCCAAGCAGCAGATAAATAAGGGTGGAAAAGCATTGTTCTTTAAATGAGTCTGAACAGCTGAGGTGGAGGAGGCCAGCGCTGTTGTTTTAGATGCCCCGCCACTCTCAAGCCTTTAAAAGTCTGAACCAGAGATGACGGACTGGCTGAGTCGTTCGCGGATCTCCTGGGACCAGGATTCTTGTCCCTGGAATAGTTCAGAATGAGCGCACTTTTAATCCCCATCCCTTGTTCCCTGCCATCTCACAGCCCCTCCTCCTCCTCCTCCTCCTCCTCCTCCTCCTCCTCCCCTGTACCGACACAGATATCTTCCTGCCACACTGTGTTCAGGATGGATCACTCAGAGGTCAGGCACATCCCTGATAAAGCTCTGTGTTCAGAGGCCTTCCACCACTGCCCTCGCTGTGACAAAGGTCTGAGTTTCATTGGTAGCGAAGCGCATGTCTTCATCTCACATTTGATGTCACCAGGGTCCATCACTCTCACTGGGCTCTGTAGCTTTGTGTTACAGGATACCACCTCATAAATCAAACCACACTAAAACACAGGGGAAGGCCTGTCAGCAGCTAATTGCCTCCCAAGTGCAGCTTTCATCTACTTCCAGACTCTTAAATTGTCCGTCATCGCAGATGTTGTCAAAGGAGGCTGAGAAGAAATGGGGAGTCGATGTAAAAGAAAAAAATAAAAGCGATGGTAAACAGTCTCATTACGGTCATCTCAACTTTATCAACGTAATAAAGGTCTATATTAGGAAAAATAAGGCTGTCGGCAGAGCCTGTATGAGTTCTTCTGTCTGCACGCCAGCAGGAGCAACAGCTGAAAATACCTGCAGCCCTGTCAGCTGCACTGGGAGTCCTCAGAGGTAAAACAAAACCTTTCTCCACCCTCATTATCTCTGTGGTGATGAGACAGAAAGCGAGTGAGGCTCATTCTCGGGAACATGATGTGACCCTGCAGGATTGTGGCCCAGTGGCCAGCGACACATTGTTTTGAAGTGAGATGGGAGTGCTGCTAATTTTGACAAGGAATGCTAACAGGGAATCATTACAAATGGAGGGATATCAGAAGCTCTAAAGCAATGGAAGAAAATGTATCATTAAAAACAATGCATAGGCAACAGGCATATATGGAATTAGAGTTGCAGTATTCATACACTGGCTTTAAAGAACAAGCAGTGAGAAACAAAGACCGTATGAAGGGAAGAAAGGTTTTTCTAAAGCTAAAGATGCTAATTAGAGAGCTGATGAAAGTTCGGAGGATTTGTTATTTAAAAAGATTTCAAGGAAATTTTGACAGAAAGCAGGGCACTGCTTTCTGTCAATACTGATGCTTCATGTCAAAACTGAATGTCTCTATGAATTTTGAAGATATGCCTCTATATTTTATAGGGCTACAATAAAAAAACAAAACTGCTGGTTCTAAAGAATCGCTCGTGTCTCACTTTGTCACTGAATCCAGGGAGAAAGTTGATCACTAAACATCTATCACTAACATCTTTCTTCATCAATCCTTCATCTTCATCATTTTCTCTCTCCCATGCAGAACCACAAATGAATGGTTTACCTTTAAGCATTATCTCACTGCAACATTGTGCTACAAATCATGATTCACGCTGATTACCAAAGTCACTCAGAAGTGTTCAGATTGTCCTACATACAGAGTGATCGACTAGTCTTTTCTGTTGTTTCTGAGGGAAATCTGTCAATTTGATCCATAGGGCTGCACTGTATTAATGGATAAATAATCTGCTGATCATTTCTGCTGGTTCCTGTATAACTGCCAGCTTTAAAATGTAACTTGAGGTTGTTTTAGTTATGTCCTCACTAACACTTACGACAGTAAAGGTGCTTGTAGTGCACTTTGGAAGTAGGTTTTTGTACTTTATGTGAATTGCTTCTAGGACACTGCTATTTTTGATGTCCATTTTTACTATATTATGAATTAAGGCTGAGGTTATTACCTTCAGTTCTCCTGTGCTCAGTGAACTTAGTCCACTCACAGCATATCTCTCCAAACTATGAGAAGGAAATCCCTAGTTTTAGATAATCCAGTACAGATGGTGGACCTTACGTGCTGTAAATTGTTTACACTCACCCATGTGGGCAGAAACTGGTATGCCTAGCATAGGAACTCTAACCATCATGCCTAAATGTCAGAGCATGAAAAACATGTAATGATGCCAACAGCTTACTGATTTTTTTTAGTTTGCTGGCAACTAATTATGTCATCAGATTCAGTCGACTATGCTGATTAGTAAATAGTCCTATTCATCGACACGATAAGAGTTTTGCATAGCCAGACCTGTTTCCACAGTGCTTTGTCTTGCCTTGTTATCATTCTGCCATGGTGGAAAAATGCACTAGATTCTTGGTATTTTTTTTTTTAAACCAAGAACAATCATCTTGGGCGACACCAAGCCCAGGATACAGAGAAGGTTCCCCTTCAACATAATGATGTTGGAAATGTTTTGGGGGACATCTGCATGCGGATAAGCGAACAATGAAATGGATAATTCTTCAGAAGAACCAAGCAGGCCTACTTTATTGCACAATCCCAATCTCTGGCAGAACTTTGTAGTATGCAGGTTGCCATCTCAGGGCTTGTTAAGGTGTAGCAAATGAGATTCTGATACAGTAACAATGCAGATAGCGCAATACACAATAAAGGAAGCTTCATTTCGCACTCCAGCCGTATTCTCATTTTAACAGTCATGTGCTAATCTCTGTGTAGGTTTCAGTTAATTTAGGTTAATGTATAAATGCACACTGAAACCAAACCAAACCACGTCAGTGATGAGGCTTAGCATATTCATTGTCTATCAAAGTCTCATGAGAATGTTGATGGATATCTGCTGACAGTGACCCTCACTTTCCTGTGGCATTTCCGGTTGGCGCCAGATTGAATCAGCTCTGCTATCTGCCCTAACATACCCAGCCACCAATCACAGCTGAGCATCTCTTCCACTCCATCCCTTGGGATTCTACAATCTAGCATCAGCTTTTGCTTTCAGGGTCAGCTCCTATTACATAACACCCAAATGATTGCACTCCTATGTATTGTGCATTAATTATATCCCCCAAAGTAACCATGTTTGCAGTATTTCATTGGCTTTCCAGTACAGTTGTAACATTACAGAATAGGACACTGTCACACAGTTGCTGTGCTTGTATTTTTCATTTACTGTCAACAAGAGCAATGGTTGAGGAGAGACAATATAGAGGATCCAAACCAATGTTAACTATAAGCTCTCTGCCTCATGAACTCCTGAAAGATTTTCAAGGACAATGAAAGACCAGGTCACTCCACATGTTTCATGACTAGACAAGCTCTGATGTCTTGGTGTTCCACTAACCCACTAATGACAGAAGAGTTTAATTTTTTAACCCCTTCTAGTGCATGCCAGGTACAGTATGGATCCTTTGATCTGCTGAGGCTGGAGTCCAGACATGGCAGAGGGCAAACAAATGGTGTGTCATGGAGGCCTCCTTCATAATCACTTAAGTCTACATGGTGTCTAATCATGAGGAGCCAGACATCCAACACAAAGATAATCAAGCTTAGTGGTAAATAAATGTCAATAAAATGGGGTTAATGTATTCAAACAGGAAAAAGGTGAATATGTTGATTGCATTAAAGATGCTGACAGTCATGTGTTTTGTTTTTCTTCCTGCAGATGAGACTCCAAACGGGCAGCCAGAAGGTGAGTCCACATCTAATCTCCATGTCACCTCTCATCTAGCAGATTAGAGTTGTGCAAGACATGCAATCATCAAAAATGTGCTGAAAAAGGGGTAGTTGCACAAGTGGAAGAGGGTCAGAGTGAAAGGAAGCCAACTCATGCACAGTCAGAGAATACCTGTTGCAATCAACTGTTCGCACTAAGAGGCAAACTCAGCACGTCTTCACGTGTAACATGACAATCACAACCCTGAAGTTGGCGTGAATGTGCAAACACAGTCACAGAGGAGTGTAAATGTGGAGCCAATAGTCGGCAGTATGGATGTGCTGCTGTGCTCCAGAAGGATCTGCAACCAAGCTGTCAGGCTCTCTGACATTCCTCCCGCCAGCCAGCTGATCCTTCTCTGTTGATTCAGCTGACGCCCCCATTGGCCCATGTGAGCAAGTTGCTGGCATGTAATTGGCTTTTTGCCGACGCTGCGGTTTGACCTTGGAGCTACAGCATCTTGAGGCTCCTGCGTGGTCCGGGATGGAAAAGTTAAGCTTTTTAGGGTTTAACTAAAAATAGTCAAGGGAAAACTTCTCATAAATAATTTCTTGCACTGGGTTATGGTCTCCGATGTCATAACAAGTGCTGGGCAAGTTTTTATACAATTGTAATTGATTATTTATTCCATATTACATCCTGAAAACTTTCCAGCACTGTTGTTAGCATAGCTTAGTTCAAAGGTGTCTTTACTCAATATGATATATTCTATAACTATATATGAAAATGTAAAAAACTCAGGCCTTGGGAGAGCATACAACACTATTTAATAAATCCTGTCTTCAGAGTAAAGCTGCAGGTTCACACTCTCAACCCTAAATCAATGGATTCTGAATCCTTAGTGTAGGTTTACTACTAATTAGCAATAGCAATCTAGCTATTGAGGCAAAAATACTGCTGGTAATGGAGACAAATTTTGAGTCATTAAAAGCCTGAATGTCCTAGACCTTTATTTAAAATGCTGAAGAACAGAGCATTGCTATTAAATACAGAATTCAAAATTGCAATCACCAATGCAAGCATGCATTATCTCAAAATGAGAGCATCTAACACATTACTGAGGTATGTAATGATTGCACGATACTTCCAGCCAGTGTGTCGATTAATGTGTTGATTAATGTGCAACTATGAAGATCAGTGACCTTTGCAAAAACTCAAGTCCTGACATATTAACAGCACATTTTTCACACTTTCAAGGAGGAAATGTAGATTCCTGTGTATCTGTGACTGTGAGAGTGCTTTGGGAAGAAATGATTTATTGTGATGAGGTGTGTATGCCCACTTGCAGGCAGGTGGGTGGATCTCGACGTGTGTTTCTATGTCTGTGTGCGTTTGTTTTGGTGCGCGAGTGTGAGACTGAGCGAGGCACTGCAGATGCTGAGGCTTTGTGCTTATTAAAAGCAGCTGTTCCATCCACCACTATATTTGTCACATGCTCAGAAAGTGTTGCCCCAGACAGTAACGGTGCACCACAGCTACCTGAGATTTCCCTGGAGGTTTCTCCCCCCCCAGGTGGGTAACCCTGACGCCCCCCTCCTTCACTTGCCCCAGAATGTGTCACATCACACTCACATCACGTGTTCGTTTGGTGTGTGCCATCACTCCTTTTTGTTGACTTAATTCACTCTGAGAGGCCTGAAACTGCACTTTTCTTGTGGAGGTTTGAACGCTCAACACACACAAAAGGTTTATGAGGTTAGCTACAGTTTACGTGAGCCACTCCACTCACTGTGCACACATGCACATGCCTGTACTGCTGTATTTGCCCTGACACATGGTACTGGTACTAACTCCTGCTGTGGCTGTTATTTGTGTGACTGTATGACGTATTGAGTCATCAAACAGGAGGTCTATAGAGGGATTATGGAAGTTGGGCTTTACTGACTCTATTCAAAAGCCAGCTGTCCAAATTTATTGCTACAAGCAACCCGATCATGTGTCTGAGTTAGTAAATCTCTGCATCTGTGATCACTCTGCAGTATAGATATGCAATGACAAGATACATCCTCCACTGGTGTATTGGAGGAAATTAAAGTAGCTTTAATAAAAGATGTGTTTGGGACATGACTTGAAGATTTTTGAATTATCACTGTGAGTAGCGTTTTCGTCAGTCAGTGGGTTGTGTTTGAGTAATAAACTGAACTATTTCAACGACTCATGACATGGATCACCACGTTTTAAAATTGTAAACAGGCAATACTGGTGGCAAGAGGGTAACTTTTTCCTGTAGAGCAACTTGTGTTTCATATCAAAATGACTTCAATACTATACGATTGATTCCTATTAATTTATGCTGAATACAAACATAAATGCAGCATACAAATGGTCTTCTATTCTGACGTAGAGAGAAAGGTTAAATTTGGCCAATTGTGCACAAAAATCTCTTAAGCTGTTGAACTGGTGACAAATTCTTGACCGCTGAGTTAATCCATGCCCAAGTCAGGTGTGGCTTTAAAGGACAATGATCAGCTAGTGTGACTTTATTCAAATGACACGACGCCACAGATGACAAGAGAAAGACGAGAACAGACTGTTGGCATGCTGGATGCTGGCATATCCCTTAGGGCTGTAGTTCAGCACTTGCATGCCCATAACTCCACCATTTGTCCTCTGGAAAATCATTTCAGACACTATGTAACAACAGACAATGTAGAGTATGATGCTGTTAATGGAAACGTCCAAAAATGTGATGATGTCCCCAAGATTGTCTGTCAACTTCACCTCCTTAAGCAGCATGAACAATCTCATTAACTCAATTTGGGATTTCTGGTCTACAACAACACTCATTGTGCACATTCTTATTCTACAATGATAAAAAGAATGGATAAAATTAATAAAATATTACATGCTGTGTTTATATTTTTGTTAAGTACATGTAGAAACATCTGCAAGAACTTTGGTGATCCCTGCTGCCGTCTCGTCCTCACATTTAGGATCAAATATTATTAAAATGAAAGACATTCCCATCCACATCTGCTATCAAGAATCCAAGTCAGTTAAATTTACCTTCCTGATTCAAATATCACCAGTTAGGAGTGTGTAATTCTTGTCATTCGCTGTGTATACCCTCCTCCTTTGGCCGAGCATTGTCCTGTAAGGCTGCCGGTGTTTGTGCTCGATGCTTGCTGCTCCAGCCTGGCGCTTTGTCTGCTGTACAGAGCCGGTAGCAGAGGGGAAAGAGCCCATAGAGACTGATGGGAAGAACCCAGAGCCCCCAGAGCCTGAGCCGTTGCAGGCTGTGGTGGCTCAGGAGCCGAGTCCCGCTGAGAACGGCTCAAACCAGCCACAGCCTGGTGGGGTGAAAGAGCAAGCAGAGTCCGCTGACTCCACTGTAAAGGAAGAGGGCCCTTGCTCTCCCCCACCACCCGGTAAGTATGCTTTTAAATATGAATCAGTCCCATGTCTCTCCTAGTCAAAGTGCATGTTTTACCCCTCTAGCTCTTTAAATCAAATGCTACTGAAGCAAGCCCTGAAAGTAAGCACACTGCAATCGCTCAGCGGCATGGCAACAACTGCCGTTTACCTTACATGATCTAAAAACTGGGATGCACTCTCAATAGAATAGATTACTTTTACCTCTCTGATAAGAATGCTATGGACTTCGGTCACTGACTGACTGAAGCCATGCATTGATTTATAACCAACCCTGGCTTTAATTGCATGTCATCTTCAAAAAGATTGAAAAAGAAAAACCATATGATTGCACCTGAAGACATTACGGTGCAATTATGCCTAAAAAAATAACTGAAGCGCTGATTAGATTCAGAGATGGCAAACTGAAGGTGATGCAATTTGTGTGCAAGGTGAGTCAACACTCAATTCTTTATTCTATATAAATTCCGTAAAAAACATTTACAGGCAGAACAACGAAGCAGCAGAAACAAACAAATCCAGGTACACTAAAATAGTGCTGACAAACCAGCTGGTTTCAGTGAGATTTGTTTGTGTATTTGTCACAAATGATTTGATATTAACAGTCATGAAGCGAACAGAAGCTGCAGCTCGGATGAAACAACTGCAATTCTTTGAAGCTGCAGAGTTTCCTTGGCTTGATCACGAGCATTTTTGCAAATATGTGCTGCTTTAAGGCTGAATTTATTTGATACACTTGTGTGTATTGCACTGTGGTGCTTGCGCTTCTGTTCTGAGAACCTTGCAGCTATGGGCTCAAAGCTTTCACTGTCCACACAGACATACAGCAGATAGTGTTTTACAAGTCGCAACATTTATCAATATTTTGCTCTTATTTTTTTTCTACCCAAGAGCTGCATGTCACAATAGATTCCAAGTCTTGTCTCGCATGCGTTCGATGGCCGTGACGGCCTGCCGGGTTTGTGTCTTGTTGGCCTGCCAGTGATGGACTTGGAGATTTTTTGATAAGTGGGTCTATTTGTCAATGACACCTTTATTACAGATGATGATAATGCTGCAGCTACTTCCCCAACACCCCAAGAAGGTTGGTACCCACAACAACCCCCACAGCTTCCTCATTTCTTCTCTTCCCCTTTGAGGATGGTTGCCATGAACCACTCAACTTAAATCAGGCTCAAAGCAACTCCCAGCACCCCACAAGTGCTTCCAAAATTAAACAATAGTTTCAGTAACTCTAGCAATGCGGCTGTGGAAACGGCAATGATAAGGATCTCAGAACAATGAAATAAAATGTAGAATTCATCCCACTACTTAGATTTCTGGTGTATAATGTCAATTTCAAGTTCATAGGTTCAGGACTAGAGTTTTCTAGTCTTGTACGGTGATAAAATAGCACTGAAAAAAATCCCCTCAACAGTCCAAATGGTCCACATTTTTGGTATGGATGCGTCAACTCTGTAAATATTCCAATTGGTGATCTGACATACATGTACAAAATGTGATTGCAACATGCAAAATGCCACTGCATAATGCACATCAACCTTTATTTACTCATCACAAATAAAGATGGATGTGATGACGATATTTCACATGTAGAAATACATGTATGCTAACTGTGTATATGCATATTTATTAAAACAGATTCACAGTTGAATTGTGTTTTTTCAGTTTGTTTCTGTGTCTAAGAACAGTTTGATATGATTGCCCTCAGGTATTAAACATCAACAAACTCCAGCCTTCAGAATTAAACAGCTTTAATGTTCATGACAATAATTTTCTGTGTTAAAGGTAACAAAAACTTAATGAAACATTTTTAATTGTTCTGGGCCATGATAGAAGAATAGCACTGAGGGTATTCCTTTTTCATGTTTATACGTTAGTTTTTTTGTGAACTTATTTCGCTTACATTTTGGAAAATTCACTTCGTTAGTGTCTTAATTTGAATTTTACAATTGTGCAACTGCACTAATTGCACAGAAATTAAATCTATCATTCGGTTTTTATTTACCTCTTGGTAATACAGCAAGAAGTGAATTTACCAAAATGTCCGACTCACCCTCCATATATTGTCATCTCATCCAATTAATCATATGACACCATTTAGGATCTGTCTCAAACAGTGTGGGAGAAAGTCGTCGATGCTTGTCATTAAAAAACATCCCGAAAAAACTTGGCAACATGAGACTACAAGTAGGAATCCATTAGTAAGAAATTCTTACTCAAAATCGTATACAGGAACGCAGATACACATTGCTGGAGATTCAAGCTCAATAATCAATAAATACCAACAAAGCGGAAAAAGAAAACAAGGATTAGCTACATTTTTTCAAAGAACAAAAAAGTTACAAATAGCTGAAAGCACCATCAATAACTTCGGCTGATGTGACACTTATCTTTGCCTGGCTTTTTACCAAGCAAATGGACATATCGGAACTTTACAAAAATTCACTATCCCGTCCATAATTGCAACATAATAAATGAAATCTATGAAAAAGCAAAAAGATTTATTCCATTAACTTAGTCCCACTTCACAATGCAACTCGTTCAAAAAAACACTTCAGGCTCAATAAAATTAGCATATGGAGGGGAAAATGGGCAGAAGCCAGCAGGGGGGAGGTAACTAATTACTTAAGCGTTCCAGTGCCACAAATTAACAGCGATGAGCTCACAGCTACTCATGATCACTACAAATAGGAGTAAGATATTGTGCCGCAGTGTTCTTACTACTACAGCTTGTGAAGGACAAAATCCTACTATAGTGCCTATCCTCCACCGGCAGTTTCTGTTCTAACACAAAGGTCAGAATAATTACCAAAAGACCAGTTAGCTCAATACAAAGTACAGAACAAAGGCTAACACAACAGAGCAAAGGCAAAACAACAGATGACAAAAACCTACAATACAAATAAAGCACACTACACATGTAAACCTCAGCCATCACACCCTTCTGACTGTTGGCTAAAATAAGACATATCTTGGTATAAGGACGTATTGGCTATGCAGACTGGAGGGAAATTGGCAGCATCCACATTATGCAAAAGCATCACAAACCTCAGCCAACCACACATTAATATGATGTAAACAGAAGACTAATCACAATCTGCACATGAATCAACAAAATCTTTAAAACAGCCAACAACCTAGAAACAAGCCTACCTCAGTCACAGAGGAACCACATGGAAGCCATCTGGCAGATATGAAAGTCAGACATGATGCCACAGGTGCTTTAAATAGCCTCAATCAGGGTTGGACAATGGGTGGAGTCCACCCAATTCTCTGGTAGTGTGTTCAAGAGCTATCAGGAAATGTTGAATTAGGGTTAAGACTTTTCCACTACGATGTCTACTGGTGATAAGTTTGTAATAAACTTTGGGCACGTTAGAAATTCTGTACCTGGTTGACTGGTGAAACAAGCATCAGCAAGCCCCTGGTTAATGAGGAAATTTAAACTGAGAAAACAATAAGTTATTCTCCTCTAAGCCCAGATGACCAGAACACTGCCAAACAACTTTGATTTAAATATACATTTATTGGATTAAGAAGAAAAAGTAATTGCTTTTTGATTAAAAAACAAAAAAGTTCCTGAGTTTGCAAAAAAGTCTTTAGAAAAGGAATGATCATGTAACATTGAGCATCACAAACACAGCAAAAATGGCTGTAGTATTACTCTGCCAAGGAGTTATATGACGATCGGTGTACGTTTGTCTGTTTGTCTGTCTGTTAGCAACATTACTCAAAAATGGAAAAATGGATTTGGATGAAATTTTCAGGGAAGGTCAGAAATGACACAAGGACCAAGTGATTAGATTTTGGCAGTGATGCAGCTTAAAGTCTGGATCTAAAGATTCGTTAAAGATTTCTGTATCATTGCTCTCCACAACACTTCTCCAAAACTTCTTCACACATTTATCTCATGTGGCCTGTGTACAGCTTTTTTACTTCATCTTTCGGGTGCATTATAGCATCTGCAGTTGTAAACTTGCAAGTTGTACAAGCCACACTGAGGTGAACTTATTCTTTCATTACAAGTGGCTTAAAAATGTATATTTAAGACAAAATCTTCAAGGATGAGAAATATACCACTGAGCCACTTCCCCAAGCTTTTAAATGAAAAGCATCCAGCAACTAGTCAAACCCACACTGTTATAGACAGAAGATTCATCAAATCATCTAAATTAGTGGAATTTATCCTGATTAATTTCAACTATAACTGTGCTTTTTTCCACAGAGGATGCCAATTCAATCAAGAAACTCTCAGTTGAGCTGCCTAGTAAGATCCCTCGCTTAATATAGCACCATTCTAGTTCCTCTGACCAAACTAGTATAAATCAGATTGACCCACTGTTTGGATGTAGGAAACATGTTAAAGACATGTTTAATTCTTAATATTTTGTGTGTTTGAAAGTTAGTTTTCAACAAACGAAAGTCGAAATATTCAATATTCTCCTGCTAACATATTAATATACATTATATCATTGCACTGAGGTTGTATTACCCTTTTAATTTTAGGGTTTTCACGATCTTTTATTCATTTTTTTAACTCATAAATGTCCACATATGTGAATCAATTTGGAATTCAGATCACAACAGCCTGGTCAGCACTTTCAAACAGCAACCAGTATTCGAAATACAGTTTGAAAGTGAAAAAACAAGTACAGCATTTAATCAGACTTTTGATCTGCATTCCTCAGGTCACTGCTTGCAAGTCTGTAACTGCTTGTCTGTTTCATGAGTGTGAGCTTGCTTCAGTGGACTTTACAGTACTATTTCTTACAATATGCTGTAAATTTCTCTCTGTCTCTGTTTAGATGATAGCGTCCCTGTGCCAGCCATGGGGAGAAAAGACTCAGGTAATAAAGTGGTAGTCCGGGAATAAATAAATGAATTCATTTCCCATGCGGTATTTAGAGCGGCATTATTTGTTCCAAGACTAGAGTGAGCGACATGAAAAAGATAGTTTTCTTGAAATTGTCCTCTTCACTCATTTTGAAGGTGATGATTCTTTAAGACAACCAACACTGCATCAGTATAAAAGTATTACAAATAACAGGGAGCAGTTGAAAGAAAAAAACGCTGGTAATAGTGAACATAAGAAATACTAAGACAGACTAAGTTAGCAAGGAGCTGAATAACTGCTATATGACAACAGAGTGACTGAACAGCATTCAGACCTCCAGGATCTCAAAGAAGACTGCAGCATCCAGAAAACGAAGAAATTCAAAAATTATTTTTCACCGTTTGTTTACATGTGAATATAATTTGGTGCTGCTTGGGCTAAATTGTCTGTTTCATGCTTTCCATGTTGCAAAGAGCTGCGGTTTTGCTGCTGTATGAGGTGTGACTGTTGAAAGAGAGTAAATGTGTCTTTTAGTCGTTCTGTCCGTCTTTGTATCTCTACTCTGATAAGACTTAAAGTTTCAGATGAAAAGTGAAAGGTGGGTATCAGAGCTCCTCACGGTATTATTTTACTCAGGGGTACAGGAGAGTTCTGTGTCATTAATGTGTTTCTCCTCACTGACCAGTGTGGTCTCTAGGCGAGGGTCAAGGCCCAGAGGAGCTTGACAAACCCATCGACAACCCACCGCTGTCCACCCTGCTGATCGAGAGCCCCCAGAGTGCCACCGTCTTTGTGGGTGAGTGACAGGACAAGAAGGAAAAATCTAAGTAGACAAAGGAAAATTGAGTGGCCAATATATATATATGGTTGAGCCCAAATACCTGCAATATTTACTTTTCTTTGATTAAAACAGCCCATATCAATAATTTTGGTTAACTTTAAACAGGCTTATTTCCTCTTCTTCTTCATCCCTTATATTGGAGCAAAAATGCCTAACACAAATATGCATAAATGAAGCCTTGGCAGAATGAAAACTATTGAAAAGACTTCTTGTGAAAGTGTCAGAAAACCTACAGATGATGAAGAAAGGAGTTAGGAAGGAATTATTTAGATAGAATTTATATCCCTCTTGCAGTCAAAAAGCTGCAAGATCGGACTGCTAACAGTCGTGCAACTTTGAACCATGTGTCTGTTTAGCTGTTCTTGTGCCAAATACAACAATAGTAAAAGGATACCAATGCTACCATTGTGGTATCAAATATGTCTTTTTTACGTAGCATATGTGAGCAAACGAAAGAAGAGAATGGGAATACGTGGGGTTAATGTGGCTACTGTTTCTATAGGGGTCACTTTACACTCTCCACCCCCACTGTAGAGATTTGGGGAAGAAAAAGTCACATGATTGGGTTGGATAACAAACATCTGTTGATCTTAGCTAATTTTTTATTTTTTACTTTCAGACATACTCAGAAGCAGGCTCTTAAATCCATGTAAAAATCATGCTTTTTGGAATGTTGCAGGGAGTTTGTGCTTTTTGTAATGATACACGCCTTTTAGTGGGACTCCTTGTTTTCCTGAATTTCTGTTAAGGAGGCGAAGAGTGCTAAGTTAGCTTGGCCCATTGAGCCACATTAATAGAAGTGTGTTGTGCTTCCATAATTGTATGGCTTTGTTTTGCTAGTATTAGTTTAAAGGAGACAATAATGTGTTAAAGATATTTTCTGTGCTCAATTTGGATTTTTTGTGTCAAAAGGTGGTGATATCACCTTTGTTGCAAAGGTGGAGGCCAAAGATCTTCTCCGCAAACCAACCATCAAGTGGTTTAAAGGAAAATGGATGGATCTTGCCAGCAAGACAGGAAAGCATCTACAGCTGAAGGAGACCTTTGACCGGTTAACTAAGGTAACACTTATCTCCATCTCCGTCAGGAGCCTAAAAGTCCCATATTGTGGCCCTTTTCAGCTAATTGAAGAATGTGTCTTTCAACTTTTTAGCTCAAAGTACTGCAAAGATGGTTTATTTCATCATGACTGTATAAACTCTGGTTTAAACGGGTTGTTTCAGTGTCTATAGCATTAACAACATCTGAGTTGTTGTAAACCACAGCCACTCCAGGAAGAAGACTCTTTCTGAATCTGTTACTGAAGTATAAAATCTTAACAGCTGACCACACAGCAGCCAACACATGAATGGCTAAGACCAGGACTTTCTATCATTTCTAACTTTCTTCTAGCGGTGCAAAGCAGCAGCTTGGAAATGGCTTTGAGGTGACTTGTTGTTAACACGTCGTCTCAGTGGGCTGCATTTCTGTCACTATTTTGTACTTATTCTGTTGTCTGACAAGAGATACAGAAAATCTGTGAATGAAAACAGTTTTATTGGGAACGTGATTGTATTAGATTACAGTATATGTGAGCCCAGAGAGCAGGAGGGAAGCAAACTGATGCAAACAGTAGCTGAGGCAGTGACATGAAAACACAGTATCTCACGAAGTCCCTGTTTACATTTCATATTCACACCTGGATGTTCAGCTCCTCAGTTGCTGGGAGTGCATGAAGACTCTTGTGTTCACTCTTGCAGCCAACAGCAGAATGTTTGGGATGCTTGAGATATTACAGAGTTTGCGGCAACAATATTAGCTTTTATGTACACCTCTAAGACACACAAGACACAATAAAAATGGATTTTCACTATATGGTACCTTTAAAGTATGTGACCACCAGCTTCTGTGATAGTGTTGCGCTTACAAAAATTCTGTTATGTCTTGTTCTTGGCAGGTCCACACATTTGAGATGCACATTATCAAGGCCAAAGAGAACTATGCTGGAAACTACAGGTGTGAGGTCACCTACAAGGACAAGTTTGACAGCTGTTCTTTTGACTTGGAAGTTAAAGGTTTGTCATGATATCAAATAAACATTATAATTAAGCTACGGTTTTGAAAAGACAATTAAGATTGCCATTAACCATATAACCTACATGTTACTGTCTCACAGAAGCCGAACAGAGCTCAGGACAGAGTATTGACATTCGATCAGCTTTCAAAAGAAGGTAATAAAAATATGCAACAAGAAGCCACGATGACATTCAGAAGGGGTCAACAGCAGCGATTATGAATTCAGTAATTAACAGTATTTTCCTTTCCCAAACAAGGTATTTATTTCAGACAATAGGATCTCTAAATTTTCTATTCTCATAAATACCCCTGAAACATGAAGAAAAGAAAAAGTGCCGATCCATGAGGCACAACAAGCAATATTACTGAATGACACATAAGTGTGAAGAGATGGTTTTGATAATGTCATTAACCTTTCTTCAAGGTAATTACAAATCAACCAGCTCAGTCAATGTGTAATTAAAGGCCAACCCTTGCACTTTAAATCTCCCTCCAAACAATGTGTCATGAAAGCAATGCAAAGCATCCCACTTCCATTGCACAACAATCACAATGTTGCTGTTCAATAATGTTGCCTCAACATGACAGAAACATTGTGGCAATGTTACCTGGGACAGCTCCTGATGAGTTTTCTACACAAAGCACCTTGTTTCAAGCTTTTACTCGGGAAAAAGACAAAAAAAGGTTTCTGTGTAAGAGCCAATCGTGAGTTAGCTTGAAGCTAATGCATTGATTGACATCGGAGCTTTGCTTTGTGTTGCTCTTTTAGCATTGTTTTCTAGTGCCTGAAACTGTTTCAACTCTGATTAAATCTTTATTAATCTCTCCTTGTTAACAACAGCAGTGAAGGACAAGAAGATGCAGGCGAGCTTGACTTTAGTGGTCTCCTTAAACATAGGTGAGAATCCCATTCTGACCCCGAGTGGATTTTGTCCTTTTCAGTATTTTTAAGCCCCTTTTCTAAATGTGCTTCTTTTCTCTTTCTTTCACATCCTTTGTAAATTTGATTTGTATTTAGGCTACTGTATAGATGACAGGTACATTTCTGCAGATGATTATTAATGATACCATACCAGAGGTTTTCAAAGTCTGAGTTATATTTTAACCAAATGTAAGCACATTCATTCAACACAAAATCTGAAGTTTATTGATGTTGTTTTCTTCAGCTCAGTTAGTTTAAAAAAAACCCTGATACAACAAATAATCACAACTCTTTAAATTACTCTCTCACCTCTTCCTTTGAGCTGTGACATTTATAGAAATAATGAGAAACAAAGATATTGGAGCATTGTTGAAAACAGTTTGTTCTCATGAAGAGTAAAAAGTTTTATGCAAATTGCAGCATTGAGTAGGTAAAGAGGTAGCAATACCCAATGCAAATCTCCTCTGTTTCGAGGTGCCTCACAGTCTGAAAGCCTCTGTGCTATAGCAATACTACTGTTGTCTCAGAATAAACACCATGATGCATATGTGAAGTTCAGTGTACACAGCCTGTAAGTGTGAGCACAAAGAGATCTAGTCAGTGACACTGTTCACTGGCAAAATTATACATTTATTTTGGGCTTGTCTCTTCTTCTCCCCTACATATTCAGAAATCAAAGGTTAGTAAAGAGAAATCCATAGGTTTTAAAATGATTAGACCTTACTGCGGGTGAGTACTGTAATCCTGTAGAGTCCCCAGCATGACATGTAGCTCTAGGAATTGGACGAGCAAGAGTGTTGGCCAACTGTAGTACGGTAACACTTCATTTGAAGGCAGCATTCCTAACTGCTCGGTCAGCAATCAGTGATGATGGAAATGGACATTGCCTCATCCCCACTTGGAGGCGCCTGAAGTCACTCAGCATGAGGCAAACAGCTCCATTTTGGATCATTAATGATGTGCTAGTGGGCCACAGAGAAATGATGCTGTAAAATAGTGTTACGCTACATTGTCGTTTATTTCAATTTAGAAATATAAGGCAAACAGCACCATGTTTATTTCAGCCTTCTTTATAATTGCCTGAAAATAAACAGATGACAAACACAAGCAAAGATTGGAATAATTGTTTTTTTCACGCTATTCACACCCAATCTTTCAGACATTTGGGAAAATGTCTATGAAAGAACAAGCTGACTGAATGTTATTTATTTAAACTAACAGATACCCTCATGTCCAGCGCGACATGTTTTTTAACCGGAATCTTAAAAATCTAACACGACCTACTGCATAGAAACCTTCTACATCTAACAGTGTCAGAGCATCTCTGAAGTGATCACTCAAACCAACAACAAACAAAGGGATGGGCCAGTTTATCAGAGCAATGTGTAAAATCCTCATTAAAAAGTCTTTGTTGCAGGTTTCCCCTAAACCCCTGCATGCTGCAGATCAACTTGGTGCGACACAAAAACATTTAGCCTCATGCTGTGTGTAGAACGAGCCAAAGTACATCAATAATAAACTCCACTTTATTGATCTGCGATTGCCCCTGTGTGTTTTAACCCTGACAAAAAAATAAAAAAACAAACCCTGTTTAATGTTTCATCAGAAGACTCCAAACCAAGTTCCTCTTTAATATGTTCCTTTCATCCTGCAGTGCATGTTAAAAACCTTAAAAAGTCATTTTTACAGCCATGTTTCTGGATTTAAAGATGAAATCTGTGATTATGGAAAAAAATAGTTGATATTCATCGAGTTAGGGTGTCAAATTTATTGTCCCCTTTCCCGTTATTTTTCCTCTACCTCCCTTTCTCCCAGCCTGTGCACGAGCATGAACATGCACCAACACAAACAGTGGTGTTGAGATTGATACTGTGTTTGTTTCCCATTTAAAGAGCCAGAGCATAAACACCCGACAGCTGACAAACCTTGAGGAGTTGTTTTACTTAATAAGTGTGCTGGATTAAAATCACATACTCCACCTTTAATGGCAACCCTGAATGTTAAAACGCTGAAATCAGTTTGAAAAACAGCAGGAGGTCCTTTGGGTGGTACAGTGACCCAGTAATGAGAAGATCTTCTCAAATCTTGGCCATATTCATCGCTCTTGGCTGTCTCTTTTTTCGTCTGACCTTAGAATAATAACTTGGCAGGCTAATCATATACTTAGCTTGTCTTCTTGCAGTTGCCAATATATACAAATAAATTCAAATGGAATTTATTGTACCCTGAATAAAATAGGCGAATGACATACAGCAAATGGTCCCAAGTTGGGAATCAAAACCAGGACTCGCCACTCATGGTATTTGCACCCATGTGTAATGTGTCCTAACCACCCGGTCATTGGGTCAGCCCTTCCTCATCTCATATATAAAGTATTTTATGCCTGTATGAATAGTGTCAGTAGAGAGATGAGTGGAAAAGAGACTTGCAGCAATAGGTTCCTATCGGGGCTAAACCCCGGGACATTGCAGTTGGCGCTCAGTGTCTTCGCCCCTGAGGCAGGTAACCCCTCTATGGTCATACTCAACCAAATAATTATCTGTAATCAATGACACCCTGACACAGTAAAGCATCCACAACTTCTAAGCAAATTGGAGAACACCTCTGTGTTTGCATTAATAGCGCTGCTACCCTGTTAACATGTTGACGTCCTGTCGGCACACAGGTGGACAGCTCACCATGCCCATCCCTTTGTGTGACATGTCCTGAGGAACGCTCTGCAGGGCATTAGCATGCTTAAACCAAAGACAGCATTATTCCACTGTAGTATACAGCAAACTCTAAAGTTTAAGTGAGATCTCCTGCTTCTAAACTTGTTCCTCTAGAGGTTAGTGAGTAGTTCCTCAGGACACGTTGCAAACACCTGCATATGATCCTTGTCCTCACATCGTTCCCTCGTATCCCACACAACTAGGGAGCCCAAACAGCAGGATGACACTCCAGAAGTGGACGTGTGGGAGATCCTGAAGAACGCCCGGCCAGACCAGTATGAGAAGATTGCATTTATGTACGGCATCACAGATTTGAGGGGTCTGCTGAAGAGAATGAAAAAGATTCCCAAAGAGGAGAAGAAGAGTGAAGGTCGATAAGTCTAAGATTACATTGTGACAATACTCTGGTCACAAGATGTTGATCTTAGCGTAGGCTTTTATTGATCGTGACTTTGTTTTTGCCTTTTCAAAGCTTTTGCAAAGAAGCTGGATCCGGCATATCAGGTGGATAAAGGTGGAAAGATCCGCTTAGTGGTGGATCTGGCCGACCCCACAGTGGAGCTGAAGTGGTACAAGAACGGGCAGGAAATCAGGCCTTCTCCCAAGTATGCAGCAAGATCATCTTTGTGTTTCAGTTCTCTGTCTTCTTGGGTTCAACACTTCGCAAATGAAAGACATTTTAGATAAAAATGCTTTTCATTTGTGACAATGCCTTTTCTGTACTGGTTCTTTTGTATATGTTTCACTCTATGTCACCTAATGGTTCACATGTCAGTTCAGATTACATATAGGCACACATTTCTACAAATACCCCAATGGAAACACATTTAACATCACGTTAGTGAGACAGTATGTCTAGTGTAACCTTACATTACCTTTTTGCCTCATGTGCTGCCACTTCAACCCACTGCACTGTGAACCATTGCCAGCTGACGCCCAGTGAACAAATAACATCCTCTCGGCTCTAATGTGGCTCTTATTGGCTTTCACGAAGTCTCACACACACACACATATATCAGGATAACACTATAAATTTACATGGCCAAACACAATAACTGGCCACAGAGCTACATTTGGGTGTAAATGCAGTGTAAGATGTCAGCTTTGTCTTTGATTGCCATTTTAACTGTATATGTCCTCCTTTATACAGGAAAAAGGTGGTACCTCCTTTACAGGTCTTTAACCAAAGTCTGGCTTTCGAACAGGTCTTTTTAATAGCTACTACATCACTACAAACTTTGATATTATGTGAGAATCCCATCATTATTTAGGCTTAATTAGCTTTATTTTTCAATTACACTGTGCCACAAAGTTCAGAGTAATGGTTTCTTTGTAGGACAGTGCGTAATTGTTTGTGAAATACAAGTAAAAGGAGAAAAACAAATGTCATAGCTTTCTGTAAAAATGCATATATTTTTTTAAAAAAAGATCAACTTTAAAGCTGCTTTAAGTAATGTTATGATTAGTGACCAGCCCACTGAGAATAATGGCACAGTGCAATGTCTTTGTGTAGGTTTTCAGCCTCTTCCATCAAGTAGGTGGTTGAACTTTTAGCTGTTGATTTACTGTATATTTATTATTAACTGGTGGAGACCAAAATAGAGCTAAAAAGACTAAATGATGCGCTTCAATTCATTAGGGGGCCAAAAATGACACTAGATGAACAATAAATAAGCTGTCATTTGATTGATCAATTTAAAAAGTGATTATGTGTCACTGCTTATTTCCCCTATGTAGCCAAAATCCAGTGGGCCAAAGCTCAAGTAGAAAGTCAATGTACAAAACATATTTTCTATGTTTTTCAAAACATGACAATGACCCAGAAGAAAACTCTTCCTTTAAGTTATATTTCATTCAATTTATATGCAAATAAAATATCCATATATATTTATGTATTTTATTGAAATGTACAAATAAATCCAAAAGCATGATAACAGTAGATTTTAAGCTTAAAATTTAACTTTATGGAGGACATGGTAAATGATGTGTCCTCCAATAGAATGATGATGGTTCAGCAGTTAAAAATATTTGCTTATAGAATCTCAGAATAGATGTTGTGCAGCTGTACACTAGATAAACACTGGGGCTAACCTTGCATACATTAGCTAAAGATTCTGTTCAAAGCCATCTGAAGTTAAAGCCATCTGGGAGGATATTGCTGTTTTCTGGCTTTTGATCATTTTCTCCAGGGTTCCCTGTTCAGAAGGCTTCTCTATAAAAGTCTCCTTTTCCCTCCTCCTCCTCTTTGTTGTAACACTGTTTTCAACCACACACTGTACCCCTCCAGGCATGATGTCTCTCTGTCTTTGTCTGTCTGTCATGTTGTGGTGCTCCTTCCTGTCTACTATAATCACTTCCTGTACTCTCCGTGCGCTCCGGTCCCATTCTGGCTCTACTGCTGACTTTAAGTCAAAGGAAGTAAGTCCATCCGTTCGTCTGTCCATCCAGTTGATTCTCTGTGTCACAGTTTTGGTGTGAGCCTGCTCCCTCTGTGTGTAGTCTCACTTCTCGGTTTTTAAAGCATGCTAATTGGAAAGTGACAAGACAACTTTGTACACACATATAATGTTAAAGATAATGATATGTTTATTTGGCCAACAATTTGGAATAAAATCCATTCCTCTTTTAGGAATTTATGTATATTGAATAGTTTAGGTGAGCAGTGATGTAACTGACTGACTCCTTATTTAGGTATATTTTTGAGCACAAAGGCACACAAAGGATTATGGTCATCAACAACTGCACCACGAATGATGACGCAGCCTATTCAGTGGCTGCAGGGGACGAGAAATGCACCACAGAGCTGTTCGTCAAAGGTATCTCCATCATCTGTTGGGCTTTTTATATTGATACTTGAAAGGTTTCAGTCAACTTGCCTTCAGTTTGTTGTTCTTATCTTGCCTCGCAGAGTTACCTGTTAAGGTAGTCAAAGGTATTGAGCCTGTGAAGACCACAGTGAATGAGAGGATTGAGCTGGAATGTGAGGTGTCAGAGGAAGGCGCTCAAGTCAAGTGGTAAGATCACAAATGATGCATCTAAAGCTGCTATTAGTAACAAATTATATTAGTACCGCATACACACAGGACTGTTGCTAAAAAGCTGGAATATAATATTATACAAACATCTTTCTCAGGACTTTGTCTCACCCTATAATTTCTACCAATTGCAGGCTACTTTCAAGAAATTATTGCTCTAAATTATTAGTCCAGTCCAATATTGCATCAGGAGTTAATGTAACATAGACAGTGGAACAATGTTACTACAGTCGGCACCATGTTTAGCACTTGTAAGTTGTTCATTGCATATTTAACCCTTTGTTTAATGAAAACTACTTAAAATGCTCCTACAGGATGAAAAACGGTGTTGAGGTTCCAACAGGAGTGCGCTCGAGATATCGAGTTAAGTGTGAAGGAACCAAACACTTCTTGGTGATCGATGACGCCTCCAGAGAGGATACTGGGACTTATTCCATCATGGCCACTGGTGGAACATCTGAGGCACATGTTCAAGTTGACTGTATGTAGCATTTTCTCGTCTTTTATACATTTTCCATTTTGTGCATGCTTTTTAAAGGTCTATTCTCTTTAACCTTTGTGCTTTTAATTAGTGAAACCCCTGAAGATCTACCAGGACCTGCAGGACATGACAGTGAAGCTGGGTCAGCCTATCAAGCTGCACTGTGAGATCTACCCAGGCAACGTCCCAGGCCGTTGGTACAGAAACGGACAGCTGATCCAGCCCAATGATCGCATCAACATCATACACAGGAACAAGTATGATCTTCTCTACTGACCTTTATTCAAACAAAACTGATATCACTGAACTGCTAACCAACATCTTTTTTTTGTTTTTCAGAGTCCACCGACTTGAAATTGAGACCAGCTCCCTCCATGATGCAGGAGATTACACATTCGTACCTGAGGGATATTCACAGAGCCTGTCTGCCAAAATCCACATCATTGGTACACAAACTCTACTTCACTGGACTTGAGCCATTTATTTCTGTTTATATGTTTGTATCTAACTTTCCATCTGTCGAACTTGACTTCCTGCAGACCCTCCAAGGGTACACCTGGAGAGCTTGAACTTCCCAGACAACACTGTCACAATTGTAGCAGGAAACAAGCTTCGTTTGGAGATCCCCATTAGTGGAGAACCAGCGCCCAGAGTGGTGTGGATGAAAGGAGAAAGGGTGAGCTGCTTTCTAGTTAGTTTCCATCTTTTAAGCCATGACACAATGGCCATCATGGTATATTTATGTCATGTAAACACAGAAACCAACTGGCCACTGTCTGTCTCTCAGTACTTATGAACTGCCCCCTCCATCTGTGGTCATTATTGAAGAGGTTAATCAAGAAATACCTCACAAATATGCACCCCATATAACTTATTATATGGAGTGCATATTTATGGTCATGTAACTTCCTAAACCAGCTGGGCAGTGTAGGTTTTATCAAACATTATTCAAAGAGGAGTAAACGGTGCATTTGTTAGGGACTATTAACACACATCTGGCACTCTGTTGAGTAATTCCAGCAGCAGAATGGCATATGTAGTTTTGACTCAAATCACGTAACAGTAGCTTTTTGGCAGTAAAGAAGTAACATGAATACAGATAGGCAAGTGTCTATTCATTTCAGTAAGCTATATATTTTCTGTATTTAAATGACGAATGAATGATGGATGCAAAAACATATTTTGCATCCATCTGATACAAAATGCATCTGCTTGTCTTCAGGATTAATTTTAGGATTCTTTTGCTTTAAAAAAAAAGATTTTAAATGAATCGGCATCTCCGTATCTAGTAGAACCTGTGTATCATCATTCCTTATAGCATGAAGGTCAACCAACCAGAAGCTCTTCTAAGATTCGGGCACAAAAATAGGAATGATCCAACCTTCATGGCTGCCCAAAATCTCTCAAACACTTTTCCTTCTCATGTTAGAACTGCTCAGACAACCTTTAAAGTTGCTGCTGCTGCTCCTCTTATTTGCAGTCCAAATTAAGTTAGACACCCTGACTCCATCTTTTATTGCCCTGTAACTATTTTGTAATAGTTATATTATTGTTTATTCCCATACGTTTTTCTTTATCTTTTAAGTCTATGCAGCACTTTGGTGAGCTGTGGTTGTTTGAAGTCTGCCCTACTCATAAATTTAGACATGACAATCACAAAAATATACAGTATTCCCAGTTTTATGCTTTACACCACAATGTGGTAGTCACTACGCCTTATGTCTCCTATGTTTCAGGTGATTCTTGAGTCAGGTCATCGTGTCCGAGCTGAAACATACGGCGACCAGACAAGCCTGACGATTGAGGTCACAGAGCGGGAGGACTCTGGGAACTATAAGATAGTCTTGCAGAATGAGGCTGGTGAGGCTACGGCCAGCGTCAGGATCAAGGTTGTTGGTAAGAGAATGAACTTCAAACTAAATACCACATGGAGAATTGTTCATTTGTTTCCCGAATCACTAATCTGAGCATGTGTTGTAGACATCCCTGACCCTCCTGAAGCTCCCCTGGTCCCAGTGGTGGGTGGCGATTGGTGTTCCATGACATGGGAACCACCCAAATACGATGGCGGTTCTCCAATTTTAGGTAAACATTCCATCATACTTATTACAGAAGCTTAAATGTATGTGTTGGTTTTTCAACAAGAACTTTCTGACTGCCCTCTAAAGGCTATTTCATCGAGAGGAAAAAGAAACAGAGCTCCAGATGGATGAGACTGAACTTTGACCTGATCAAAGAATTGTCATTTGAACCCAAGAAGATGATTGAAGGAGTGCCTTATGAAGTGCGGATCTTTGCAGTCAATGCCATCGGTGTGTCTAAGCCCAGTGAACCATCGAAAGCCTTTACTCCTCTTGGTGAGTAGCCCAGTGCCTCCCCCAACAATCTGCCCAGGAAAGAATGATACAGAATTATGTAAGACTATCTAATAACAGTTTCATAATAATGGGCAAAATTTGAAGGAGTGGGCCTGTGATAGTGCATATGCAATCTGCCCTTGGTACCCCAGCGACACAGCTGTTCCCCACATACCCCCCATCCCAAGCATTCTAACTGTGACCTCCACTGGACACGCAAGAGCTTTAGAGGATATTAAATATGTCTTTATAATGGCTGCCAAATCATCTGCGGATTAGAGGTTTAGGAGATCAGGTCTGTCAGGGGGTTCAATAGGAGTTAAACATGATTCAGAATACAAGAATAGACAGCAAGAGCAGGGACTAATGAGATCTGACAGGGAAGACTGATAACATACCAGCCAGAAAGAGAGGCGCCTTACTCACGTGTTCATGACCAACCAAAATGGATGTTTTCTGATCTCCTTCATAACTCTTGATAGAACACAGATTAGGGAAATGCAGCTGTGGCTCGTCTCATCTCTAAAACCTTTATCTCTGATCAGCTGTGACCAGTGAGCCCACTATGCTGGTTGTGGACGACGTCACTGACACCACAGTGACTGTGAAATGGCGCCCTCCTGAAACCATCGGAGCTGCTGGTCTGGATGGATACTTAGTGGAGTACTGCATAGAAGGAGGTGAGTCACACTCCACCGTACTGTAGAACCCTGCAGACAGACAGTAGTGGAAAGCGACTCAGTGCATTTACTCAGAAATAAGTACAAAAGTGCAGTTATGAGGTCTTTATTGCTAATTTATACAGCATTTCAGTAGAGAAATATTTTACTTTCTACAATAGCAGAATGGCATTTTTAAGTACAATACATTACTACAGATTAAACCAGTGGTCTCCAACTGGTTTGGCTTCTGTTGTCTAACAAAAAGTGATGTACAGTCAGTCACACTTCAGATGTCTTTTAATTGTTAAAAGCTCCATCAAATAGTGTTTTTTCAATCTAAACAACAAACAGTAAATGTTCAAATGACCCAATATCTCACCAAAAATCAAATATTGGAAAAAATCCAAACACTGAAAACAGATTTGTGTATCAGACCTTTGTTTTTTCTTTGTTCCTCTCCCATTAATCATCTAACAACTCCTCAGATTAATCCGCGGTGTCCGCTTATAAAACTGGATACAAAGTTGTTCAAATCAGCTCCACTTGCAGCACCAATGACAGTAACATGCTGCTGAAACACTGATGTTTCGATGTTAATCTAACGTCTAATAAACTATGAATCAAAGGGAACAAACCAGAATTTTTACTTTATTACTATAATTAATACTTGTATATCTTTACATAAAGAGCCTAAATATGTCTTTTACCTCTTTAGGTAGTAACACTACAATCCACTACAAACTTATGTAGTTGAATCTGACATGTCTTCAAATTGTTAATGTACGCAGATTGCTACCAAGATTAGACCCATCGACACGTCACAAAGTTGTTTACAAAGTCCTTTAAGGCCTTAGCTTCTCTTTATGTGTTTGACATACCCCACAAAATAGAACTTGGAGCAGACATAGACACTTAACAAATTTAATCATTCAGATTGTTAACAAATTGTTTTTCAGCTGAACGTCTTTTTCCCCCTGCAGCTGATGACTGGGTAGTATCCAACAAGGAACTGACAGAGAAAACCAAATACACCATCACTGGACTGACCCCGGGATGTAAGATTTTAGTCCGAGTCAAAGCCATCAATGCAGCTGGAGCCAGCGCTCCACGGACCCTGCAGCACTCAGTCCTGGTCAAAGAGGTTATTGGTGAGCTCTGAGAACTTTCTACTGCAGTTTCACTTATAAGTGAGAACAAAGAATTGAAACAAACAACAATATTGGCATGAAAGATACACCAATCAGGAATATCATGATGACCACTGACAGGTGAAGTGAACAACACTGATTATCTCTTCATCATGGCACCTGTTTGTAGGTTGGATATATTAGGCAGCAAGTTCACAACAGTGAACGTTTTATCCTCAAAATTATTGTGTTAGAAGCAGGAAAAATGGGTAAGCGTAAAGATTTGAGTGAGTTTGGTAAGAGCCAAATTGTGATGGCTAGATGACTGGGTCAGAGCATCTCCAAAGCTGTAGCTCTTGTGGGGTGTTCCTGGTCTGCAATGGTCAGTATCTATCAAAAGTGGTCCAAGGAAGGAACAGTGGTGAACTGGCAACTGGATCATAGACGACCAAGGCTCATTGATGCATGTGGGGAGTGAAGGCCAGTGTGGTCGGATCCAACAGAGGAGCTACTGTTGCACAAATTGTTGAAGAAGTTAATGCTGGTTCTCATGGCTGCATAGCTCCAGACCGGTCAGGGTCGCTCACCCAGGAAACACATGACACCAGGATGCACTAGGGAAAGAAAGGCAAGTCGGCAGAGGCAGTGTGATGCTTTGGGCAATGTTCTGCTGGGAAAACTTGGATCCTGCCATCCATGTGGATGTTACTTTGACATGTACCAACTACCTAAGCATTACTGCAGACCATGTACACTCTTTCATGGAAACAGTATTCCCTGATGGCTGTGGCCTCTCTCAGCAGGATAATACACCGTGCCACAAGGCAAAAATGGTTCAGAAATGCCACAGCACACCTTCAGGGGTCTAGTGGAGTCCATGCCTCGATGGGTCAGAGCAGTTTTGGCAGCAAAGGGCGACCAACACAATGTCAGGCAGGTGGTCATAATGTTATGTCTGATCGGTGTGTTATACAACAGAAGTAAGCACACCCCAAGGGTTGCTGTCCTGCTGGAATATTTCTCTTCTGCCAGAAACTTCTGCAGACTAATTTTTTATAGTAAATACACAGGCAGTCATGGTCCCTTCTATAAATACCATCTCCCCAACACCTGTGTGCTTCACTGTCAGGACTATGCATTCACTGTGGTGGTCCTGGCCAGATTTACACCAAATATGCTGAACCCCATTAGAGCTAAACAAATTTATTTTAGTCTCATCTGACAAAAGAATGTGCATCCAATATTCATCAGGCTACTTTCATGTTATTATGAAAAATCGAATCTTACAGTTTAGTGCTACAGACCAAGCAAGGTTTTTTCCTTGAGTGCCATCATTAGTGCCATCATCGTTGACATTATGCAGTGTCCTTTACACTGTGTGACCATTCACAGGAACTCTTATTTTCATTGATAAGCCTTCTGCCAAATCTATAGCACTAAGCTGTTTGTTTTTCAGAGCTAGATTAGTGCACTGTCAGTGGTGGACATTTAGGAAGACAGCCGCTGGGGCTTTGATTAGTGGTACTAAAGTTCTTTTTATGCCTCGTTATTACTGTTGCAACTGTGTTTTGACTGCTTTGTAGTTGGTCGCTGATCTTCCTGTATTCTTTTGTATCTTTATGAAGTCCCACAATCACATGGTTCAACTCCTATGACAATTTTTTTTCAATTAGAGTCATGATACAGACATGCAGCTAAAAACTATTAATAGTAATTAGGCTAATTGAAAATTCCAAGTATGCTTAATTTTATTTCTCTGATCACAGATGGGGCTTGTATTTTCAGTATATTCTTTCTAAGTATTTCTTTTTGATTGTTAATAAGGGGAAATAATCTACTTAACACCTTGAGAATAACGCGATCATTGAGAAACATTTGACATTTCAGCGATATTGCACAGGAGTTTACTCATGTTTGTTGTGTTATGTATGAAATCTTTCCTCCATAACACACCTTGTGGTGTAACTCCTCAGAACCACCCAAGATCCGAGTCCCACGACACCTGAAGCAGACATACACTCGCAAAGTTGGAGAAGCAGTCAACCTTGTGGTGCCGTTCCTGGTAAATTTCCCAGCTCTATTATTGTTACGAACCTCTGAGCAGATTACTGAGCCCATGTTGCTTTGTGTTTGTGTTTAGGGCAAACCCCGGCCGAAAGTCACCTGGCTGAAGGAGGGAAAGCCCATAGAGCCTACCCACGTTAGCATCCGTAACACAGACTGTGATAGCATCATCTTCATCCGTAAGGCAGAGCGCAGTCACTCTGGGAAGTATGAGATGACAGTGCAGGTTGAAAACCATGTGGACACAGCAATTCTTGACATACAAATCGTAGGTGAGTGAGTTGATCACAATTTTAAACAAAATTGTCACAAACACAGGATTTAAAAAAGTGAGCCTTCTTAGTAACACTGTAGTTTAGCTATTTTTTTTTTCTTTGATGTTTAGATCTTCCTGGACCTCCTGTGAGTGTTACTATTGAAGATGTCTGGGGAGGAAATGTAGCTCTGGTCTGGACCCCTCCCAAAGACAATGGCAACGCTCCAATAACAGGCTACACCATTCAGAAAGCAGACAAGAAGACAATGGTAGAAGATGGACTTACTCAATTGAAAGTTCACATGAAAACATATTAAATACAGCATTAATGTCACATGCTTTGCCTTGGTTTTCAGGAATGGTACACATGCATTGAACACTACCATCGCACCTGCATCACCATCACAGAACTGGTGGTTGGGAACGAGTACTTCTTCAGGATCTTCTCTGAGAATATGTGTGGTCTGAGTGAAACTGCCACCCAAACCAAAAAGAGCGCTCTCATCGTCAAAGAAGGTACAACAGACTGTGTGTTTGTGAGTGTGTATGAAGCAGTGAGAGTTGAAGAAAAAGTTCACTGAGAGGTTTGCTGTGAATGTGAATGTATTGTCCTTTCATAGACGTAGCTCCCTGACTTGTATTTCTGATGGGGGAAAATGCTTCCAAAGTGAAAACTTTGGAACAAATTTCATTACTAGTTTAAAATGTCAATACAGTTGTTTAATTTCCTGTCTATATTTTTCACAGCTGTTATCTGCAAGGTACTGTCAGTGATGTTTTCCACCCTAAAGGGAGCCTGGTTCCCAGCCTCTCTCAGGGTTCGGGGTATGACTGACAGGCCCTTAAACAGGTGTCGCAGTGTCAGCAGATGATAAATAAAAAAAACACTGTCTTTCCCTCATCACTTAGGGAATTTCCCACATGATACCGCTCAGCGACAGTATCATGCACAACCCCATTCCTTTACCCTTACCCCCACAGGGATGCAGGTGAAAACGCCAGAGTACAGCGACCACGACTTCAAGGAGGCGCCGAAGTTCACGCAGCCGCTAATCAACACATTTGCGATTGCCGGCTACAACGCTACTCTTAACTGTAGTGTTCGTGCCAACCCAAGGGTAGGTGGTAGGACCCCAGGTAAAACTGGTGTGTGTGTAGTAGACATGTTATATATTATACTGTTGATCGTGTGGAATTTTATGTTGTATTTTAAAGTCTCCTAGTGCAGAAAAGGCAATTATAGCTAGAGCTGTGTAAAAGACTTTTTTTTTTAATTATTTTACCAAATTATCTGCTACAAACATTTGTCACAGTTTACAGACTTCATGGTTCAACTGTGGAAAGTTTGAATTGGTCTGGAACTTTAGCCAGTCAGACCAATGAAGCATGTGACTTAAATCCAAAAAAAAAAGACATTAAACAACTTTCTTTCATAGAACTCTCACTGTGAGAGTGTGATAGCTGTCTTAAGTCATGGCATATGACACTGTGGTAAATGGTGTCCAGTGGTTTAAGGTAGTGGGGTATGACAGCTAATGCTATAATGTATTTTCTGTTTAGAGACAGAAACAAGCTCTGTTTGAGTACAAGAATCCAATTTAACATTTTAGCAATTAACCCTGCGAACCTCTAAACCTACCAGTTTGGAAGGCATGATATCATTAAACAAAAAGCCCCAAAACAACACCATTTAACAGCATCAGAAATGGTGAAAACATAAAGAATTATTGGATTGACAACTTTTTGACTACTCATCTAAGATGTGTTGTTTGGTTGGTAAACTTAACCAAATGTAAACTTGATCTCAACTTTTCTTTTTTCTGTTTGTAAGATTTATGGCATCACAGCTTTGTTATTCCAGCCAAACTACATGTTTAAGTTCTCTCTATTTCTATTCATAGTTGTGCTGTTTCCATAAAGGGGCAGGACTTTATATTAAACTGAATGACGAACCTGGCAAATGTGACAGGAGCACAAAATATCAAAAAAATGCTTGGGAACCAGTGTGTTAAGATTGGTATTCCAATTGTACTGATGCTGCTGTGTTCCCTAATTTTTAAATGAAGACTGAGGGATCAGGGCAGCACACCTGCATCTCTTGATACTGCTGATGTTTCTGTTTGTTTCTGCAGCCCAAAGTGATCTGGATGAAGAATAAGATAGCCATCATCGACGACCCGCGCTACCGTATGTTTAGCAACCAAGGAGTGTGTACCCTGGAGATCAGGAAACCCAGTCCGTACGACGGTGGCATGTACACCTGCAAGGCCATCAACGACCTGGGAGAGGCCCAGGTGGACTGCAAGCTGGAGGTCAAAGGTCAGTGTGGACCAGGAAGTGACTCGGTGGACACCTGAGTGTATCTGGGTCTGGTTTCCCAAAATGTTTCTTTATTTCTGTCTTGATATAATAACCCTCTTTTTTAGATTTTTTTCCTTATTTACATCGAAAGACAAACCAGTAACTTATTCATGATCACATTAATCACTCTGTAATGAGTGCCAGCTTTGGGAAACCAGCTCTACCAGGGTACTGTGGTGTTTGAACTGTGTGTTGCAGTTCAGCAAAGGGACGATATGGACGATACATGTGTAAGTATGAGGAATGGTTCACACCAGCTGTTCATAAGTTCATTAAAAAGTTTGTGTGTATAGTCTTTATTGTTTCTAGTAAGTAGTTTCTGGAAATTTAAAGTCAATCTGCACCATAAAACTTTTAATAATGTTGAAATTCTTTTTTAAAAAACATCTGTATGTGCTTCAAAGTTGGTAGCATGAGTTGAAATTCTGATTATCCAAGCCTAGCCAATGTTATTTGGTCATTTGGTGCAGTATTATTAGGTAGGGGTCAACTGGTATGCTTTTTTTTTTTTTTGGACCAATACTGATAAAAATTATTCATCATCAATTAGACTGACTACTGACAAGCCAATATCAATTTGTTTGGTAACTACAGATATAAATGTCTTATCAGACACTGATAAAAAAATAAATAACACCGATAATTGGAAAAATTGTGAATACTGGATCCAATAATCAGGCAGAAAATCTGTGGACTATTATTATAAGCATAACCTTTTTTTCTCTCTTTTTTTTATTTGAGCCATATTTGTGTCATATGTGGCTAATGACTCTAAGCAGTTAAAAAAAATTTATTTTAGCTTCTTTCAATTTGTCTACATAAGACTTTATTTGGTTGGACTTTACTTACTCCAGTCAGTAACTGTATTGAATTTGAACTTATGAATACCTGGTGCAACAGTTTCCTGGACACTATTTTGGACAGCAGATATAAATAATAATCATCCATTCATGTGTGTGCAGTGCACATAATATCTGATGACACTTGTCCATCACAACATCCAGCCATCCTGTCCATCATCACAGCACACCACCTCAACACACAGTCGCACCTCAGTCAGCATAACACATAGAGCTGTGATGTTTTTCTGTCATATTTTTCAGTCTCCATCTCAAACAGATTCCAGTGTGTCCTTTATGCCACACAGTTAACTCCTCATATAAAAGAGTTCAGTAATAACTCAACAGTTTTCCCTGGTGCACACATATAACTCCATGTAAACATTTTGTTAACCCCTCTTCTCTTCTCTCTCCCCCAGTCCAAATTCAAGAATTGTGAATGTATGTTCTCATATAAGGTAAGCTTTCATATGGTTTTGGCATATGAAGCTTATTTCATTCATTATGCATCTTTCAGCCAGCCTGCGTAACCTCGCTTTCCTCAGTCAGCAGGACCCAGAGGCCAAACATGACACTTTTGCATGACGGTTTTTGCCAAATTATGATCTAGATTCTGTTAGCTGGCTGATTTTAATAACTCAGTGTTGTAAATTTTGAATTGATTTTTGGTGTGAAATCGTGTGAATTCAACGACTATCTCACGTAACTTGTACCAGAGAGAAGGTGAGTAAAACATTTTGCAATTTTTCTAACCTTTGCCAAGAAATCCAGAGCATCATCTGTGGAGAATGAGATACTTTGCTGCTGTTGAACATCATACATCTAAAGATAGCACACTAAATTATGTTTCCATGCTGCCTGATGAGTGGTGTTTGCATAAAGCAGAGAGCACAGTCCATCAGATGACTAAAGATGTTATTCATTGATCTGGATCTTTAAAAAGATCATGGACCTGCTTTGTACCTGGTTGTGGAATAAACTGAGACTTTGCTTGTTAGCTGTGTTCCAGTTTCATACTATACACTAATACTAAGAAGAATTTACAGTGTGTTCATGTAGGAACAATGAACAAAATACTGCCGTGTACTGTCAACTCCATACTTATTAGGCTGTTGTTAATGGACACTGTTGTCCTACTTTTACAGGTTGTCTTGGTATATATTTATCAAGTTTAACTGGAATTAGTATTGTCAAGTATATGGATGTTGTTAGCCATGCTGAAGGTGTGAATGAGGATGGCATTCCTGGTCAGTGGGTTGCTACACTGCTTTGGTTTGTATCTCAGAATCTTTTGGGTGAATTTGAATGTAATTTTGTACAGATATTCATAGCAGATGAATCTATCTGACTTCAGTGATTCAATACATTTTTTTCCAGCACCACCAACAGGTCAAATTTTCCAATTTTTATTTTTTTTTTTTTTTTTTGATACATTACAAAAATGGTTTGGCACAAAATTGTACAAAAGCATTCATAACTCCCAGAAGATTTATCCTAACTTTAACATGAAAACTGGTCCGCTTCGGTGACTTAGGGGATTCCAAAACTTGTTCCGCTACAACTACGCTAATGGGTCAGCACAAAGATGAACAAATTAATTTATGGTTCAAAGAATATATTCACTCCTGATAAATGGATGGAATTCACATTAGCCTCACCTGTACTTTGTGTTTAGTGCTAACTATTGTACTAGGATGAAAAACATATGTCAAAGCAAACTTCTGCCTGTTAGCATCGCTATTATTGACCTTTTCAGAATTTAATTCCATCCTTACAGAGCTCCTAACACTGCTTTCAACTCTTAGCCTTACTGTATCTGCAAAAATGGTATAGTACGCTGTAAAAAATAAACAAAACACTTTAACAAAATACGATGAAATAAACATAATGTAAAAGAACCATTTCATAAAAATACAGTAATTTTGCATTACAATAATATTTCAAGCCTTAATTTTATGTGAAATATGAATTTGGGGCTTTTTTTAATGAATGATACTTATGGACAGATGTTCCACATGTTAGTGATGAAAACTTTTGTAATTATACAAGACATCTCTTATTTAACAAACAAATCTGTGCAAAATTACAGAACCAGTACTTCATTTTGTTCTGTTATGTGTCACTAATTCTTTCTGATTTCTATTTGATTTTTTCAATGTAACTGTTTCAATGATAAAATAAGAGGGAAATATTTGTACATTTCTAAAAAGTAATTATAAACAATACAAAAAATATATATACTCAATAAAATGAAAACTTTAATATTGACAGTAACATTTGCTTAATGTTGTTTTGTTTAATTCTATGTAAATTCATTGTCTATTTTGGGAATTTTATTGAAATATATGGAAATACCATATACTTCGAAACTACTTGGGAAAATTGAAAAGGATAAAGTTCATGATTACGTTTTTAATTTTTTTGTTACAGAGTAAGATGATTAGTGTATAGTATGCAACTGAAACTGATTTACAAACTGAGTGTGCATTGTATATATGAGCCATTGTGGGTAAATTTTTCTCATTGGTCACTCAGTGTTTAGAGCTCCTGACCTCTCCTATTTCAGCTTTGTTTGCTTTGCTCAGTCTGTGGCTCTTCATCTTCCTCTTCCTCTCTCTGCTCCTCACTTTCCACATGTGTCTGTACCTCCCAACAACATCATAAGAGTTTTTCTTGTCATCCCTCAGGAGGCTTCACCTTCTTCGAACTCATGCAACGCGGAGTTCCCCTACATCTGATTGACAAGTACATGAACGAAGCAAAGATTGTTGAGCAGGAGAAGTAAAACTGAACACAGTGCAATAAGACACTTTGGCTTTGCGGACATTTGCCGCCACTAGTGACCCTTTTCTCTCACCTACTGAGGTCAGCGACCTAAAGGCAGATGGAGGCTGGACAGGTGGAGGGGTGTGAGGGAGAGTGTGCTGGTCTGTGGTGTGGCATGCTGTGTGCAGATTTAATGGTAGTTACCATAGAAAAAAAGCCGGTTCATCTTCTTTGTCGCCCTGTTGTGTTTGAAAGACTGTCAGCTCACATGCATGTCGGCAGTGCTTTGGTTCTCGCTTTAATAAGGACATTTAGTGTGTAAAATAAAATATGCAAAACACATGTAGCACCAAACAGTGATGCACATCTACAGTATTGCCATGTGGATTTTTGTTGGGAGTGCTTGTTGAAGGTGAAAATTTGCTTCTGGGGTCTGAAAGAAGGGAAATGAGAATGTATAAACCAAGGTTTACTGTTTGTATGGTGTCAGTGGACTTCTTTATGGCAAGAAAAATGACAATCAACTTTTTGGATAAATGAATGCATTGACCCTTCTGATGAGAATCACATTAATATTTGTTAATTTCACTTTTTCCTGTGCAGTTTATTTTAGTGAAAAAAACGTAGAAGTTTACACAAAGTCCATATTCTGCATGAGATATTATATTTTTGGATTCATATTGGACTGAAGTTTGATTGAGGCTCAGTCATGTGCGCATGCCTTTACTTTTGTAATTACGGTCTCTGCATTACAATAAAACATACATTTAAAAAAAATCATGTCTTTGTCATTATGAACATCTTCTTGTCTGGGTCAAACACTCATTCTTGGGCAAAAAATCCTGACCAGACCACAAACTTCTGAAAAGAGCATTATAATTTCAAGAATTAGACTCACTGTCTACTACTGTGTCATGCCTGCTTTATGCAACGGCATAGCCATGAAATCAGTTTCCACAAAAAACAAAATTACCCATAATTCTTGCAGTTCATGAAGTAATCTAACCTAACATCTCCAGGATTTATTCCCATATTTCCCGCCAGTACAAATGAGCTCATAGAGGTATTGACATACTCGTTAGGTTAAAGATTGAGTTTCTGACTGTCAAAACCTCTTTCAAAGACCAACAGCTAAAAAAATATTAAAAACTCTAATATATGAATCTATTAAATATTAAATGTATTAATATTAAATATAAATGCACAGACTTCTTTTGGAGCAATTTTCTAAGGAAAGTCCTGTCAGGGAACCGCTTAATGATGACTTCAATTTTTTCTAAAACCTGCTTACAGTCCTGAAAATATCATTTTCTATCTCGTTAAGCATGCTTCACAGCATTTAAGATTTACTCTAATTATAGCACTGTTAACCAGGACTAAGCTGCAATCAAAAATGAATATATCAAATCATTTTTAAACTTTTTTATTTGCTTTTTTTCCACCAGTAAATTTATCCTCTTAGTGAGCAGTAACAGCTAGCTAAATATCTAGCTTTGATTCATGAGGAAAAGCTAACATTTGCATGGATTAGCAACCCTGTTACTGTGATTAGAGTAGGGTTAGCAAACAACACATAAAACACTGAATTAATGTTACCATTGGTGTGTCAGCTGAGCCAATCAAGCCTTTGATAGTCTATTATTAATGAATATGGAAAAGAAAATTGTAAAAGGTCAATTTATCAAAATTTTTTAAGCCAAATTCTCGAATGACACTGATAATGTTGCAGGGTTTTAATGCTAATATTTAAATTATTGAAGTGAATCTGCTTTATTTCCATTTAACCCTCCTGTTGTCTTCATTTACAGGCACCAAAAATATTCTTTCCTTGTCTGAAAAAAATCCAAAAATTCTGCAAAAAAAAAAAATCCTTGAATTTCTGAGAATTTGCAAAACTTTCAAGAAGAAAATTCCAATAATTCCTTAAAGCTTCTCTTAATAGTTTTTTTTAAAATCCCCCAAATTTGGCAAGAAAATTCTTGTAAATATTTTCAAAAATGAGTAAAAATCTTCCAAAAAATCCTAAAAATATCTAAAATGATTACATATATCAGTAAAATTTCTGATATTTTCTTCCAGCGAATTTCGCTGGATTTTGTTTGATTTTTTTATGAATGTTCTTAAGAAACATTTTTAACATTTCTTTTTTCCACCAAAAATGTTCAAAGATTTCCCAAAAATGTTGAAAATGTGGACATCAGAAGTTTCACTGTGAACACAGATTTTTTTTTCCACATTTTCAAACTTTATAACGGGTCAATTTTGACCAGCAGGACAACACGAGGGTTAAGAGAAGCTCTTTAGTTCAACACTTGTTCATTGATTTAAATATTCCCGGCACTCAGCCATGTTTTCCCTTCCGTCCTCTACTTCCTGCCGGGTCGTACCGCCTCGGACAGAAACACCAACACTTGGTTCCGCTGTGGAAATTGCCTCATCTGTTGTCCGGCTATAAATGCCAAATGAGCTGCTACTTTTTCGGAGTCGTCCCAGAAAACATATAGCTTCTTCTGAGCCACTACCGGGGAGCATTTGGGACTTTGTTGCGGTACTTTGAGGAGTGACGAGGCAGACAAACATGCCACATTTGCTGTGGCCGGAGCCGCTGTCAGCCGCTCAGCTCAAGCGGCTGGAGGAGCATAAATACAGCGCCTTCGGTCGCTCCCTGTTCGAGCCGCCGTGTCAGGTATACTGGAACTGGCTCGTCCAGCAAATACCGACATGGATCGCACCGAACACGCTGACCATAGTTGGACTGCTGGTCAATATCCTGTCCACGGTGGTGCTTGTGTATTACTGTCCCACGGCAACAGAGGAGGTGAGTAAAGCGACCTTGGTTAAAGTTTCTACACGGAGACTAGCCCCGGTTAGGTGCCCGTTTGGTATCTTAGGAACGCCGACCTCCATTCAGAAATGGCGTAAGCTAAAGTTACATACCCCCTTGCGAAGCCCAGAGGCTATAAAACGAGGTTTATATATATGTATTCCGAATTGATAAAGTCTACGTGTTGATTCGGCATACATTTGAGCCTCAGTTGCTCGTGTTTTTAAACCATTTCGACTTTATTGATGGGGTCGTAATGCTCGCTGACGCCCTCGGTGGTGTATTTTGGCACTGTTGCTTTTTGCAGGGTAGTAGTAGCCGAATTGGACACCGTCCCCCACTGACTCGGGAAATAACTTAAATCACAAGATATTAAGTTTGCATGGCCGCACACCAGCGAGGACGCTTTAAATTGTCAGATTTTTTTAAATGGGATTGGGCGTGACAGGGTCCCTGCAGGGTGACTGTTGGGAATAGACTGTGAAGCTTTGACGTGTTGTTGTTTGTCTGGCCTCATGTGATGCAGAGTTGTTGATGACAAAACAGCAGTTTGGAGGCAAATCTTGTCCTTCAGAGATGAGGTTTAGCAACAGAATTAGCATGTAGGTCTGATGGTGCAGTGCTTACACAGGCTCAAACTAAAAATATCCAAGGAGCTAGGCTGATTTTGAAAGGGCAGCTTCACATCCCCTCTACTTAAAAGACAGTCCTTGCAACATGCAGCTGAGCTAACAGCCCCACTGACCTATGATCCAGTAAATCTGTGCCTGCAGGTTCGCTGGCTCCAGCACTAAACGCTCAGCTAAGTGTGTTTTTATCAGATGTGCACTTTTGTCCAGTTCACCCATGAGAACCCTGCACTGAAGCAAAGTCCGCCCGGCATACTGTTACTATCAGATTCTAATCGTGCAAAAAGTCATGTCAATTATTCAGTATTGACTGACGCATACTTGGCAAGTGTCCACTTTTATTGTAAAACTCCCATGACTGCACAAACATACACATATCGGAGGAATTCAGTTCAGTTCTCTCCCCCTACAGTGATAAACCCTAAACAAACAGACTCTGTCCCCAGCAGTCCACGAGGCATTCAGGACTCAGACTTTAAGGAATAAACAGCAGGGACTCTGAGTGTTTCAGACAGCATGGGATTCTTGATCTCTGTGGAGACACAGACTCCGTTTGTGTGTGTCTCTCACACTCACAAACGTACACTAATGGTCACATACACCCCCATTGTGGTGTGGTAAACACACTGTGCAGGCCTGCACTAGTGTCCAGATGGTCCATAACCTCCACCCTAGTAAGACTGACTGAGCTGCTTCAGTCAGCTGGAATCCTTCACTCTGCACACGGATACACTGCATATGGTGTGTAGATGGTGGGACACTTTAGCTACATATGTCTGAATATAGTTGGCCACATCAGAGCAACAGATCCAGACCAATTTTTAGCTTTTATATTTAGATCTAGAGCTCCTTTAGTACAGAAATAAACAGTTACACATGTTACCAATGCAACCATCCTCTATGTTTCCATATACAGATAATAATTAAAGGTGGTAAAATACAGATAAACAAAAGTAAATATGAATAATCTGAATAAACGTGCATATGTGATACAAAACACATCACTATCTACTGTTAATGCAGATGAAATATTGACAGTTTGCAAGTGTGCTTTGCATAAGACTGTTACTACCTATTATTATAACTAATCTGCCAGTTGTTATTATCAGTTGTTTAGCCTATGAAGTGTCTGAAAATTGTGAAAAATGTCCTCCCTAGTTTCACAAATTTTGAGCCCAAAATCTTGTTTTTTTCTGATAAACCGTCCCAAACCCAAACATAATCATAAATCCACCGTTCAGCTATAAATTCTTTATACTGTAGGGTTTTGTGGGGGTTGGAGTCCGTCTTTTTCACCATGGGGCAAAAGGTAGGGTACATCCCGGACAGGTCGCTAGTCCATCTCAGAACTGACACAAAGACAACCGAGCATGCTGACACTCCCACCTGCAGCCAATTTTGAATCACCAGTTAGTCTGACATGCACATCTCTAGATTGTGGGAGGAAGCTGTAGCACCCAGAGAAAACACATGCAGGCACAGGGAGAATATTCAAACCCTACAGAGAAAAGCCAACCAGCTGCTTCAAACTGAGAAACCCAGATGCAGAAGTTTCCAAAAGACTCTCCAACTTGCAAACGTACATTTCTGTGAGACATTTCAACACTAGCCCTTCATCGGGTACATTTTTTTGATATAGTGTTGCAAGTAAATGTATTTTTGCATGTATGCTGATGAAACTTTTGGTATTGCTTGTTCCTTTCCTACGCACCTGCCTCATGAAATGGATGTAAAAAGAGGTTCTTCGACTAAAGTCATTTCAGAAGTCTTCATTCTGAGCAGAGACCTTTAATTAACGGTCTGTCTTTCTGCTCTTTCTCTGCTTCAGGCTCCGTCATGGGTCTTCATCCTTTCTGCTCTGGGCCTCTTCATCTACCAGTCTCTGGATGCCATCGATGGGAAACAGGCCAGGAGGACAAACAGCAGCTCGGCCCTCGGGGAGCTGTTCGACCACGGCTGTGATGCCGTCTCCACAGGTGCTTCACTAAAACACCCAAACTGTGATATTCTGCTGTTTCAGGCCAGCTTCGGTGCATTAGCAGATCAAGAACCAGCTGTTTTTCATTAATGGTATGTAGATTAAAAATCACCTACGTTTCTGTCTTTGTCTCTGTTTCCGTCGCTCAGTCTTTGTTGCTGTGGGAACATGCGTTTCATGTGGAATAGGAAGATACACAAACTGGATGTTCTTCTGTGGTTTCATCGGGATGTTTATGTTCTTCTGCGCTCACTGGCAGACCTACGTGTCGGGGACCCTCCGCTTTGGCTTGTATGTCACCATTTCGCTTGTTTTAATATACTGAACATTGATACAGGTACTCTTCTGCTTTTGTTTAACTGTCAAAGCTTCATATTTAAAGCTAACGTCACTCCTCTAATTTGTGCACAGGGTTGATGTCACGGAGGTGCAGGTCGCCATCATAATCATGTATTTGATGTCAGCCTTTGGAGGCGTGGGCCTTTGGCAAATTCCGGTAACCTGAGAATCATAGATTTTGTACACTCACATGCACAAATAGGGACACTTTCATTTCACCTCGAGTGAACAGTTAAACAGTTTTTCTTCATTACTCTAAACAAATTCCTAGTTTTTAGTCGTTCTTCTAGCCATTAAATAGAATTTGTGCTTTACTTTTACTCTGTGCTGCCTTTGGAGGCTTGACTTAACATCACATGAGAGAAGTGAGAAGGTAAATATGGGTAGCTAACGCCATGGCAACAGGTCATCTATTGGACATGGTCTGGCTCAAAAAGCTGATGATGTCACCTGCATTTGTTGTTTTATTTTTGTTTTTTTTTGCTTTGCCCTCCCATCACGCTCGGCATGCTGCAGCTTTCATATAAGCACTTGTCTTTCTATAAGGTGCACACGTTTAGTTTTTTCTTTAATTTGACCCTCACTTGTCTCCATAGTTGCCCATCATTGGAGTGCAGCTGTACGTCTTCCCCATCATGGGCATCATCGGCGGGGCCCTGTACTCCTGCTACAACTACTTCTATGTCATTTTGAACGGAGGCGTCGGCAAAAATGGCTCCACTGTGGCTGTAAGTGGCTCTTAGAATGCATAAAACACTTTGTATTATGCAGAAATGAGCTAATAAACAGTTCCTCTGTTTAGGACACCAGTGTGCTGAGTCCTGGTTTGCACATCGGCCTCATCCTCACGCTGGCCTTCATCATTTTCAAGAAGTCATCCAGCCACCTGTTTGAGCACCACCCATGTTTATACCTGCTCACCTTTGGCATGGTCATCGCCAAGATCTCCAACAAGCTGGTGGTGCGTTTGCTTTGTCTTAACCACCTGAAATTAATTGACTTAACTTTATTCCTTTAACTATTTTAGGTTCTATTTTAACTCATTTTAGGGCAGACAGATTTTCTATATTTGTAATTCCATACAGAATGTATTTAACTGTGTCTTCTGTAGATAGCGCACATGACCAAGAGTGAGTTACACCTCCCAGACACAGCCTTCATCGGGCCCGGCCTCCTCTTCCTCAACCAGTACTTCAACAGCTTCATTGATGAACATATAGTCCTCTGGATCGCTATGGTGAGTGCTGGAGAATGGTCTGGTTGCAGCTCACTGTCATTTTGTGAAGAGGGAAGAGAAAAAAAACGCTCTGGTTTGTTGATTTTTTTTTTTTTTTTTTTTTTTTAAATTCATCACGTTTGTCTTGGGTGATGCTAAGCCTTAATCTTTAAGACTGAACACACTTTCACAGTTAACTCCTTTAATCCTTTTCTTTGCATACTTGACTCAGTTAGGTCATTTTCACGACAGCTTATTGAACCAAGTGGAGTTCAGGCCCAGTAAAAACTTGCAGGACAGGCAAAACTTGTCTAATAAATGCAGTTAATACTGACTGTGTGACACGTAAGCACAGCAGTGTTTCTGTCAGTAGGACTCTGAGCTCTGCTGGTTTTCACGCTAACCATCTAATCAAAGACTTGATACTCTTGTGGTTCAAAGAGCACACGGTTTCATTTATCTCTCCTGGCTTTGCAATCCTGCACGGTTTAAAACTGATAAACATTGGTTTTCCTGTTACAGTAAAATTAGATTTTTCTGGCCATGAATTACACTATTTTTAAAATCCCCAAGATACTTGAACATGACTTCAGAAACACGTGTTCCATTAATGTTTCTCAAGACAACCAAACTTACATGACTTCAGCTGTAGCATTCAAAAGCTTCAGGCCTGGTGTAATTTTAAAAAGGATATCAGCTGATGTGAACAAAGCTGCAACCACAGTTCAGTGAATCTGGGTGGAGCCAACCTCAGCATGTAAATAGGCCTTTTTCACAGCACACACTTTGGATTTGTTCCAACTGCAGGCAAAAGTCATATTCCATCAGTTTCTTTCATAACCGTGTCAACAGCACAAATCACATGCAATCTATTGTGGCTACCAAATGCAGGCTGTTGATATAAACCTGCCATTGACTGCTTACTCTTCTTACACTATCTGTCTCTTACCAAAATTCACTTCCCTACAGCAGACAGCAACCTCTCAGCAGCAACCTGCCACCCTGCACATTTTAGCAGACCATTTGGATCATGCAGTCCTGCCGGTTTGTTTAGTAGATTATCCACTTTCATCATAGTGCTCATCTTGCTGCATGCAAAGGTCCCACCGAAACAAGAGTTTGGAAGAAACACTGAGGCCACATTTTTCATTTAGTTCTTCCCAAGATAGCTGTGACAAGTTTAAAGAAATACAATCAAGCAGAGCGTTTTTGTCACTAAAAGCAGAATGATGTTGAGGTGCAACCAGACTATTACTGTAGATGTTACGTTCTACAGAAAGGGGTTAAGCAAGACAACACTGAATCTAATGTTTTGAGTTTTGATTTGGACAACTTCCACATGTGCTCCAAAATCAGATACAGCTCTGATTATTACGTGACGATCGGCATCTGTCTGTCTGTGCGCAACATTACTCAAAAACTGAATAACGGATTTGGCTGAAATTTTTAGAGAAGGTCAGAAATGACACAAGGACCAAGTGATTAGATTTTGGCAGTGATGCAGCTTATAGTCTGGATCCACAGATTTGTTAAAGATTTCTGTATCATTGCCAGATAGCAGCAAATCGTCACTGTAAGGGTTTGGGTGACAAGTGAACAGTATGTCAGCTGCCTGCTGACGATCACATGATTGCGATCCTACTACAAATCGACCGCTGTGGACTTATTGGGACTTATCCGTCAGAAATGATATGATGACTGAGCAGCCTTGGCAGAGCACTGCACTCTCTGAGTGCTTTTCTTGTTAACAATGCAACCTCGGTGTGAACAGTCACGTTGGAATTTTATGTGACTTTTTAATCACTTACCTAAGCTGAGCGTCTTTCTGTGATAGTCTTTTTGGAAGGTGCACACAGCTGTAGTATCCTGAAATTCTGGATCCACACTGGTTCAGTGAAGCCATTCACATTACGATCCCACCACTCCTGGCTCTGACTTCACATTCACACACCTCCACACAGAAGCAGCAGCTGCTGTTCAACAAAAAGCCACAGTTGAAAACTTGGCTCTTATTAAATTGCAGGCTTCCATTGCATATTAACTTAGAAATGAAACACCACCTTCACTGGTCTCCATGTTTACTTCCATAGACAGCTTGCTGCCTGTGAAGTTGTTGTTGTTGTTCCTCTTTTGTGTATACGGCTAAGTTAAAAAAGTTCACACAAGAATCTGATTGCATCCACGTTTAAAAAAACAAAAAAAAAAAAAACATATTTGGAGGGCCAAACAAAAACAAAATCGGATCTGAGCAATGAATCAAGCACTGAGGCTTGTAGTGTGAATGAAGCCTTCAACGTTTCAGGAGAAACACAGGTGTTACTAGTTCCATCAGTCACGCTTGCATGGCTCTCTGGCTTTACTTCCTGAAACAGAAGCCTTTGTTAATGTTATCAGTTCCACCTGTGCAGCTGGTACTCTCAGTCAAAATATGTGCTGTGATAAAGTCACACAGTCCTGAGGAAAATGAGGGAAAATACACCTGTGCAGCCACAATTTGGTCAAAATATCAGTTTGCTGTTTGTGGAGATAGAACACGACCCTGATGAGACAATTTTAAAAACAAAATGTGTCACATTGGGCAAATAAAAGAAGTCAGGAAGATAAAATAGAGAAACTAAATAAACACTGAGTACATACAAATACTAAACCAGCTACTATTATCTGTGTATTTGCTGCTACACAGACTAGTTGTTCTCCAGAAGTGTAGTCAGTAGTAATGTTGGCTAGTAGGCTGACTGTTTTGTTGTTTTTTTGCCAAACTGAACACTTCTACATCTGCATAATGTTTTCCTTGCCTGTCAGATATTTTAATTTTGATGCAGTTTCTTTATTTCATTATATGCCCTTTAACCCTCTGAACCCCAAAACCTATTGGTGTGTGTTAACGTTTATAAAAATCACCAAAATGATGCCATTTATCAGAGCAAGAAACTGTAGAAACAGAAAGAACTGACAGATTTTCCCTAAACTCCCATATTAGGTGACAGTTTAAGGACTTTATGGAGAGTCCCTAAACTGTCACCCGATATGGGTGTTTAAGGAAAATTATCAGTGGTGTTCTGTTCTGCTGGAAAACTTCATTAAATATAAGCTGAAAACCAGCATATTTCATCAAAATCACTTTACGTGTCTCCATTCAAAAATTTCCTCCCCAAAAAAACACATTTGCAACAACCAGACTCTGTAAAGACTACTTCTAATACTTCATATTGCTGTGAAAAAACACCCAGAAACTGTTCATGTAGAACAGGAGTGTCAAACTCATTTTAGTTCAGGGGCCACAGTCAGGCCAATTTGATCTCCAGTGGGCCGGAGCAGTAAAACCACAACTCCAAATGTTTCCTTTGTTTCAGTGCAAAAAAGTACATTCTGAAAAAGTTCAATATTTTTTTGGGTGCCCATAAGTGATGACAACAGGAGGGTTGAATGTCTGATCCTCCTGATCTTGTCTGCAGGTCCTCTCTCTTCTGGATCTGACGCGGTACTGCACCGGCGTTTGCCTCCAGATCGCCTCCCACCTGCGCATCCGAGTCTTCAGCATCACGCCTCCGAGCAACGCCCACCGCGACTGACGGCTTGCCCGGCGGGAGGAGGCGGCGGGAGACGAAGATCTCTCGCCGCTCCTGAAAGCAGACAACGAGGAGAGACCCTCGACCCCGAGCCTCGACAACGTCACCACTTCTGACTAAAACTGCCTCAGCCACCTGATGGAAAAATGAAACCAACATCTACACTGCAAAACCAAAAACAAACAAGAAACTCTGAAAAGCATGGATCTATTGAATGGAAAAAATTAAGTGGAACCCGAGTATTCCCTTTTAATTTAAACATGAGCGCATGTTGTTAGATTTTTACATTAAAGGGTCGCTCTTTCCACTTCAGCTTATTCAATACAAACATCAAAATGTTTTCTTTAAATAGGAATCTTATGGCTCGGGCAAATATTAAAGCATTTTCACAACTGATTGTCATATAATTGAATTAAACAGATAAAGATGCGACAATCCTCAGAAAATAGTTGATACATTTCTTTGATATTTGCCAAAGCTAATTAGATTACCTGTTTTCTTAATCACTCATGGTTTTATTTATTAAATGAATCAATCTGACACAAATCAGGGCTTGAAAATATGGATTTAAATTTTACAAATGACCTTTAAAGCCACAAATAATTTCCAATGAAGTTTCCAATGTGGGCTGGCAGGTTGTCGACGAGCTACGTGAAGGGTAACGGTCTGTGTTAGTGCTGAAAACGACGACCGGCGTTCTGTCAGGCTGTCCCTGCGAACACCACTCCAGCTTCTAATGTTTTTATTTCCCGTAACTCATCTCGTCCTGGAAAATAAAACAAACTCTGGCCCTCTGAGCGCCGTCGACTGATGAAGCATTAACGCTCGACTTGTTCTGCTTTCTCTGTTCTTCTCCCTGAAGGGCTAATACTTAATTGTGTGTGATTGTACAGAACTGAACTGAAGACGCCTTAAATATTTTTGTTGTAATTACTGTTGAACTTGTGAATATTTAAAGCAGCTTTGTACATGTTTTTGTTCGTTGTTTTTTTTTTTCCACTGAAGTATCAAACCAGATACAACAATAGAAATAACAATACAGTAATACTGGAAGAATTTTCTTTTAAACTGTAACATTATGACGACTTTCCACTTCTACAGGTGTCTATTATGTCTGGTTCATTTGGTTTTTGAAGATTTGTTGGGTTATCGGTAATTCTGTGTTGATTGAACATCACTGAAAAGTTGTAATCCGACTGCCTGATCAAAAGGGATTTTTCTGTAGATCCTGTAAACTATTTAAAGGGTTTTTTAAATAAAGGGTATACTTGATTTTTAGTTGGAACAGTAACACCATTTTCCCCTTGGATTGTGCCTCTGCAGGATTGTGGACATTTAAGAGAGGCATGTCCTTAGAACATAATTTTGCATAATTTATGGCTGAACTCTGGAACTATGCATTGAAATGTACAACGTTGATTCCAAATACCTTGTTGCACTGTTCAGTAATACAGTGAAACACCTTTCTACTAACAGCTATGAGTGGAGAAGATTGTAATAAAGAAAATATTTTTCATCCATTTTGTTGCTGCGGTCTGTGGTGGAAAAAAGAACTGCAATAACAGTGTATAAAAATACGGTGTTGCTAGTAGAAGTACTGCATTTAAGAATCAGCAAAACATGCTGGATATGAGGAAAAATTACTTCATTTATCTGTATATATGATATTTTATATATATGTATGTGTATGTAAGTGTATATATATGTGTGTGTGTGTGTGTGTGTGTGTGTGTATATATATATATATACACACACACTATATTGCCAAAAGTATTCGCTCACCTGCCTTGACTCGCATATGAACGTAAGTGACATCCCATTCCTAATCCATAGGGTTCAATATGACGTCGGTCCACCCTTTGCAGCTATAACAGCTTCAACTCTTCTGGGAAGGCTGTCCACAAGGTTTAGGAGTGTGTTTATGGGAATTTTTGACCATTCTTCCAGAAGTGCATTTGTGAGGTCACACACTGATGTTGGACAAGAAGGCCTGGCTCTCAGTCTCCACTCTAATTCATCCCAAAGGTGTTCTATCGGGTTGAGGTCAGGACTCTGTGCAGGCCAGTCAAGTTCATCCACACCAGACTCTGTCATCCATGTCTTTATGGACCTTGCTTTGTGCACTGGTGCACAGTCATGCTGGAAGAGGAAGGGGCCAGCTCCAAACTGTTCCCACAAAGTTGGGAGCATGGAATTGTCCAAAATGTCTTGGTATGCTGAAGCATTCAGAGTTCCTTTCACTGGAACTAAGGGGCCAAGCCCAGCTCCTGAAAAACAACCCCACACCATAATCCCCCTCCACCAAACTTTACACTTGGCACAATGCAGTCCGACAAGTATCGTTCTCCTGGCAGCCGCCAAACCCAGATTGGTCCATCAGATTGCCAGATGGAGAAGCTTGATTGGTCACTCCAGAGAAGGTGTCTCCACTGCTCTAGAGTCCAGTGGTGGCTGCTTTACACCACTGCATCTGACGCTTTGCATTGCACTTGGTGATGTATGGCTTGGATGCAGCTGCTCGGCCATGGAAACCCATTCCATGAAGCTCTCTGCTGAAGCACTGTTCTTGAGCAACTCTGAAGACCCCACGAAGTTTGAAGGTCTGTAGCGATTGACTCTGCAGAAAGTTGGCCACCTCTTGGCACTATGCGCCTCAGCATCCACTGACCCCACTCCATCAGTTTACGTGGCCTACCACTTGTTGGCTGAGTTGCTGTCGTTCCCACACACTTCCACTTTCTTATAATACAGCTGACAGTTGACTGTGGAATATTTAGGAGCGAGGAAATGTCACGACTGGATTTGTTGCACAGGTGGCATCCTATCACAGTTCCACGGTGGAATTCACTGAGCTCCTGAGAGCGACCCATTCTTTCACAAATGTTTGTAAAAGCAGTCTGCATGCCTAGGTGCTTGATTTTATACACCTGTGGCCATGGAAGTGATTGGAACACCTGATTCTGATTATTTGGATGGGTGAGCGAATACTTTTGGCAATGTGTGTGTGTGCGCATTTTTCCTTTCAAGCTGATGTTACATTAAGTGGAGATTATTAATTTGTTACAGCACATAGAATAGATATATAATAACAGATATGTATAATAATTTGGTCCCACTCCGACCAATCAGAAACCAGTGCTTGCAAAAGGTTCCTAGGTACGTATTGAATATGTACAAACCAGCACTAGGGGAATGCATACGCTATCTCAGCTGCAGTCTGAATGAAAGTGGTATGTTGCGAATTTGCGACGATCAGCGTTAAAGGGTTAATGTGGAACCTGACGAAGGTGAAGCTACTTTCAAATACGTTATGTACAATTCAGTCCAGTGGCTCCTGAGATGTACAGTTCTACAGTTTCATTTAGCAGACGCTTGTATTCAAAGCAACGTACATCTAAGAGTAGATACAACACCAGCAAGGATCTAGTCAGGAGAAAAAGACCCGGTTAAGAGCAATAAAATCAAGTTCCTCCGAAGAGTAACTAGATAAATCTGTGGGGTCAGATAATAATTCATGACGTAAAAAAAAAAACAAAAAAGCTCTACCAGTTTACATACAGTAAAATTTCAGATAATTTCATTACGGTTGTTCTAATGAAAGTTTGTTGAACCACTACTTATAACTTCAATGTTATTAAATATTATTATATGAGATACATACATTTTTTATGAACAACCAGACCTTGAAAAGTAATTTGTAACAACTTACATACAGGGAAGTGGAAGAATAAAGCAGGTAAAACTGTAACTTAAGTAAAAGTGGCTCAATCAGTGAAGACACTGTGAGGACAAAAACAAACAACATCAAGATGACTGAACCAAATCACATTTATTCCAGTCAAAGCAACCATTCAAACTGATGCAATCTGAGGAAATCCCATTTCTAAAATATGTTACTCAGCTTCTGGCCAACCCAACTTGCTGACATCATTCATCTTGTGACTTAGAGCAGCGGCAAAACGCTGACAACTTCTAGCAGCCACTTCCATGTTTGTCATTATAATAAAGAGCGTTGTAAAACTGACATTCAGAGGAGAAGGTGACGAGCATTTCTGAGGCTATGTTTACATTCTGGCATTCAGATCTGATGAATCGGTTACTGGACTCACTGTCACAACAATACAATCAAAATAAGTTACAGAACATGCTGAGGAAGTCTGAATTTCAGACAGCAGCGGCCTGTTGAGTCCCACAGGGACACACACACATGCAGCTGTGAACGCTGTAGTATCACTTACATGTAGCAACAAATACATCGTACCACGTTGAGAATGATAATCATATTAATCTGCATCTCATTCACTCTCACTGTAAACCACTGGATAAAGGTGTGATGTGGCCAACAATAGGACGAAGACGTTTAAAAATCTAACAAAAGTGTTCAAACAAGCAGGAATGAACAACGAAGGCACTTCAAGTTTTTGTGTTTTTAAAGATGGCAGACAAAGATATAACAGCCAACACCTACATAAATAATCATACTCAACCCATATGTATGTATTTTTTCCTTCATCTCTTTAAAATGAAGCCATAATGGTAAAAAAATAAAAATAAAAAATAGGGCTGGAAGTAATGACTGCTTTCATTATTGTCTGATTTATTGACTAGTTCTTCAATTGTTTGTGTATAAATTTCAAAAAAGAAAAAAAAATGCCCAACACAATTTCCCAGCAGAAAACGTGACATTACTCAAAGATGTTCAACTTATGATGATATAAAACAGAAAAAAAGCAGACATTACAAACATCTAAGAAGTCTGTACCAGCAAATTCAGGATTTTTACTTTAAAAGTAGAGGTCCAGATCATTTGTGGTTTTTCTGATAAAACGTGCCTGATGTGCACAGACACCACGAAGCTGCTGCTATCAGGTGTTGAACGCTTCAACAGCACGTCAGTCAGGGACGTGGTGAAGGCAGGACGTAGAAGAGTGGTTCAGGGTGGAGGGAGAGCTGTGTTTGTCGTGTGAAAAGTCTCGGATGCCCCCAGTGGAGGAGAAGAAGATCTACAGGCTTCTTCCATGTGGCTGCCATTCCTTTCACCGGCCAGCCCCATCCGTCATCCTCTGGAAAATGTTTCATCGCCATCGCACTCAAGTTGCTCCTCTATCCATGCAGATGCAACCACGCACTGAGGACTCAAGATTCCCGTTTCCCTCCAGTCCTTCGGTCTGGATCCCCTCCTGCCCCCATGCTGTTAAAGAGGGGAGGAGGGGTGGAGGGTGAAGTTCAGAAAGGAGAAGAGAAGGAAGTCTTCCTCTTTCACACCCGCTCGGGGTTGCTGTCCCGGTTTACCCTCCGTCTGGGGAACAGCTTTCGCTTCAGCAGAATGAGCTGCAGGAAGAAGAAAAAGAAGGAACGTCGTAATGAGAAAATTCACACAGTAGAGGAAAGATTAAAAAAAGCTTTGTCCCAGCAAGAGGATCAATCAATATAAAAAGGGGGCAGAGATTCTGGCTTGAAAATACAGATACTGGAAATGATATAAACAAGAGACAAAGTTGACAGGACAAGGTAATGAAGGTGTTATTGATTCATTTTAACCAGTTTTACTATTTTACATAAAAATGTCACGTCCAAAAGTATTCATACTGCTTGAAATTGTTGCGAATTTTTTGAGAATCTGTGAGGGAACTAAAGACCAGAGTGAAGTAAAGAAACTTTCAACCTTTAAGACTAAAATAATTGAAGGTCCAAAATGTCAGTGCAGACATGTAAAAAGCTTGTTTTTTTTTTTGTTTTTTGTTTTTTTTTTTTTAAATTGTGGTGGCAAATATAAGCTTTCACATCAATTATAGAGACTGAAAAAACAAACAAACCCACAAATAGTTAAAATTCACCAATAACAATATAATAATAACACTTTGTCTTGGCATCTTTTGTCACTTGTTGAGGTCATTTCCAGCCAGAAGAAACCTGACAGATGAGTAAATATTCACTGTGAATCAAAATTTAGCAGGAGTATGAATCATTTTGGCCTAAAGAAAGTATTCTGGGAAAACTGCACCGACGTTTGGACAGAAGCAGAGTCTCAAGAACAATCTCACAATTAACACAATTTACAAATATTACTGTGAGAAACTGAGTCGGCTGGTTTCCGATCAGCTCAGAGTCTAGAAATGTTCTGGCCACAGAGTACAATGTAACACCGTGTTCTGTCTACCGCATAACCCTTCCAACAAATTTTCCATGTTATTTTTACACCTTATTTTTGTACAGATTAAAGAAACAAGATATTAAGTGTCAATTAGTAACCTTAAGAGGTGCTGATGGACAGTTTATTTGATCACTGGTTTAACACCAGCCTAACTGTTTCCCCAAGTTACCAGTCACCATGGCTTCATATTTAGCACTAACAGATGGAATAAATGTTCCTGTTAGGATGGATAGAAAATAAAAATGTCTTTTTTTTTCCTTTCATTCAGCAAGACTTTGACACCAACCTCCCCCACATGTCTGTAACCCAAGAAAGCAAAGTGAAATTGTGTCCCGGTGAGGAGCGAGGATACTTTTGATCTCTCTAATCCAAACCGTACCTTATTAACTTGGACAGCCAGGCTCATCGGGTGCCAGAAAGACATCAAAAGTCTGTTTGTGCACAGTGACCGAGACACTGGACAAGTCTGACACGTTCCACAATGAGGCCACTGGTCTCTGTGGGGCAAATTCTCCTCAGGTCACCGCAACTATTAACGTTTCTTTAAGGAGAAACTGGAAACCTCTGGATTAGAGAGGTGCCACGCAACTGCTAAATGTCAAACCTGGGTCAGTGGCCTTTGTTCAACAGCTTCCTGACATCTGTTTCCAGCAGCAAACTGGAACAATTGTACAAGTTGCCCAAAAATATAATTTTAAAATCCTTGGATGCTTTTCAAGCTGGAAGTCCAGCTTATCTGGCGACAGAGACGATTAAAGTGAACAGAAGAACCAGGTCAACAAAGGCAAGTCAAGTCTTGACTTTCATAAAGGACTTCTGGGAGTCTTTCATTTCAATACTGTCAGGTCCTGGCTCCACTGGTCATATGAATCCGACACATGAGACAGACGCACCTCTGAGTGGAATTTCGGTATCGAAGGCCTGAATCATAGCTCAAGTGTGAATCATGGAAATGAAGAGGTGTGAGAGTGAATGTCTTGTGTGTCTTTATCTGAACGTGTGAATAGACCGAGTCGATGCTGACCTGTTCTGCGAAGAAGGACATGACGGTGAAGATGACGAGTGTCACGAGGACACAGTGGGTCCAGAACTTCAGCTTGTCCCGATACACCCGCCTGGGAAACAACACGTTTGAGTTAGTTCATCCTTTGTTACCCAACACCAACAGGGACAGATGTACATATCAGATGCATGTTTCCTGGCTCCATAAAACTGACAATAGAGTAGTTGTGCTGTGATGTAACAAGAAGGAAGCAGGAGGTATGTGGGGGGCAGCAGGGCAACAGGGTGACAAGGTGACATCACCTCACGCCATCTGCCTGACACTTGACTAACTCAGACACAGAAAAAGAGGTGGAAAGGAAGGGGAGGAGACGAGAGGCTCAGCTGTGGCATGATCTTGCAAGTATCTTACAGCCAGCGATTGATCTGAAGCGGCTCAGTCTAATTTTAAAGTCTCTAAGTGAGGTTGGCATTCCCCAGCTGAAGCCCCCTGAATACAGAAGCAGGATCCCTGACAAAAACCCTCTAAATCTCCTGAGGGATTCCCATCGCTCCAACCTGGATACACTCAGCCCCACGTACTGACAGCTACAAACTCTTAATTTAGTCCAACTGCGAAGAAAGACAACTAGATAAATTACTGGCACGTGCAGGAAGGACACAGTGCTGCATGAGTGCTTTTCAAATAATCAAACAACTCAATTAGACATCAGAACTTTATGGGCAGCAAGATCTAACTTAATCAAACAGGCACTAGTTACATTTCCTCTAATGTGAGGATTTACAACTTTTCTCTGTTTGATATGATTGTAAACTAAAGCTCTTTTGGTTTTTGACGCTTAATTTGACAAAACAAGCTCACTGACGGCATAATCTTGGCCTCTAGATCATTTCGATGACGATTATTCACTAATTCTGACAATAAAATAAACTATCTCACACAAGATGATCACGTAAACATAAGTCTACTGACTAACTAGTTTTGCAATTTCAGGGGAATCCATCAAAAAATCAGTCTGTACAATTCTGTACAATTTCACAGCAATACATCTGACATTTTCGTAAGAGCCAAATGGTGGAAAGTTGGAGTCTTAGCAGCAACTGAGCTTAAACCCTGTCGAAGGCCTACGTGAACTCTTCATAGCATACCATTCCTGGAGCTCTTCCATGTGCAGGAACCTGTTTCGGTATTCTCGGGGCAGTTCGAACTGGGATGGCAGCGGGAACATGGACTCATAGAAGTCTCTCAGAACAGCTTTCACCGTGGCTGCGTCCTTATGGCTGTGGTCGATGTTATCATTCAGACAGATGAACTTCCTTGGGGTGAAAATGACGACGTTAGTATAGCTCAACAATAAAGATAATACAGATGTGAACCAGCACATTAAGTGAAACCAACAGAAAAGTGTCCCTTTATCGGGTAAAGTTCTCCTCACCTGGGATTCTTCCTAATGTCATCTAACTGTCCGACCACATGGGACACGTTGGTTCGCACCATCTTGAAAGCGATCTCCTCCTCCCCCATGATCTCGAACCTGCCCACAAAAAGTCACATTAGCTGAGTACTTTAAAGCAACTGTAAAAAATAACTAAAAACAATATGAAAGAAAATCTCACTTGTATTTGTTCTGGTCTCTGAAGGCTTTGTGAATACGTTCCGTGATGGGTTTGCAGTGGAGGACGAGGCCTTTTGTGACAGGAGGCTGTAGATAAAAACAAAATAACAGAAATCCTTAAATGTATAAATGAAATGGGTACTTCTTAACATCAGAAGTGCCATTTAACATCAATTTGGGCTTTTCTGAGCCATTTATTTCAGGTATGGCTCACCATGCTGGGGTCATAGTAAGCTTCCTGAGTGGGGTTCACCAGGTGGAGGTGGGTCAGGTTAGTTGGGAGTGTCTTGGAGCAGTTTATCAACATCTGCTCCAAACCTGTCAGGTCCTAGAAATGCCACAAAGGACAAAGACAAACATGCTTCCAAACTGCAGCTCTTTAAACCGACTGCTAGTCTCAAATCCTTTTGTTAATAAGATATATCAGAGACGGGACTGACCTGGAGGCTGAGGGGAAGCTCGTGGATCCTTGTGGCGAGAGTTCGAATCTCTCGGTCGGACAGCACACCAGAGTGGTCGGTGTCGATCTCATCAAACACTTCGGAGACGTTGAGCTGCTGCTGAGCGCTCATTAGGAAGTAGAAGTATGAAAAGGCAAACTGCATGTCCTCAGAGTGACGCACACGGTGGCCTGAAGTTTTGTCAAACTCTTCTGGAAATCTGAAGACAGAAGCACATTGCAGATAAAGGTGTAGCCTCTTTAGAAGACATAAACATCTATACAAAGACATAAGACAGTGCCCCTTACGTGTCCTGCAGCTCCTGCATGATGAGACGATCAATCATGTGCGGCATGTGTGCAGGCACTTTGCGGGACGTGAAGCCAAACTGGCCGTTGAGCAACTTGTTGACGTATCGCAGAGAGTCGGCAAAAGTGTCTTGCAGCTTTCGCCCTGTAGCAGCTCCATCAGTGTCATAGGACAGCTCCCTCTGAAGACGCTCCTCTTCCTGTGGAGTCAACATCAAGAAAATGTAATCAAAACGCACAATGAGAGGTTAAAAGTAAAAGTTCCAAAATTTGCGTACCTCAAGCAGGGCCTGGAAGTATTTCCTCCTCTCCCACGGCAGGAAGCCTCGGTCTGAGGAGATAAAGTGATGCAGCCTCCTCCCCACAGGAGCAGTATTGGCTGGCTCAGCCTGACTCTCTGCACTTTTTTTCTGGGAAACGCTGCTTAGGAGTTTGGAAGTCTTGGGCCTCTCAATCACAGCATTCAGAAGATAAGGTTTTTGAGTTCTAAAGTCTTTATCATCAATGAGGACAGGGACGGCGGGAGTGGTAGGTTTATCTTCCACAGCTACATTTTCTTTAGGCATTTCTATGTTTACTTTATGATTTTTATGAATGTTATTTCCAGCTTCATCTTTTATGGGTGGTTTTCCTCCCAGCTGATCTCCCTCTACGTCTTTAGAGGGCTTCTCCTGAACTCTCCCTGCACCATCATTGCCTGGTTGTAAATCAACGGCCTGCTGCTGCTCAGCCAGTGTCTTGTAGGGTTTTAGAAGTTCAGTCTTTGTGAGGTTATAACCCTTTACAGTGATGTCACCGATCAGAAGCTTTTCCTCCAGCTTTTGAAGTTCGCCGCGCACAGCAGCTGGTAAAAGTGACACATTTAATGAAGGAACCTGTATGACAACCTCAGGGTCACCAGGCTCCCTCTTCTGGATCTTAGGACCTCGTTTATCCTCAGGAATATCTGAGAAAGGGTACACTGGCTCCGGGGTCGGGGTCACCTTTGGGTCTTTTGCTGCGTCTTTGCTCACAGTCTGAGAGATGTTAGTTTGAGGAACTTCACGAGTGTCAACAGCTACTCTGAAGCTCATAGTGAACTCTGTGTCGTCTTCTCTTTGGAAAGTGAGGTTGTACTGGATCTGGGTGGCATTGTGACCGGAGTGCAGCAGCAGGTGAACGGTCCTCCACTTGTTGGCGACGGAGGTGTGACGAACCACTCGGTTATCGCTAACGTGGGCCTCAGAGACTCTGCGAGCAATTCTCTCGAAGCTGAAATACGGCCTGATCTCACCCACAGGGAGAGTGTAGAGGCTCTGGTTCCTCAGCAGGGTCACACGGTGCAGCTCGCCGAAGTGCTCTGGAACACAAATTAGCACAAGTTAACATTTAACAACATGAGAAGCATCACATTAATCCAGCTTATAAAACTTGTCTGTGTCTCTCAGCCCCAAACACACTGGTTGCTATGACAACAAGAGGCCACCGTCTGCCAAGTAATGTTCTAAAGCAGCTGGACACTGGATTTGTCTGGGACTATTTACAGGCATGGATTAGCACATATTAAACACACAGATGACCATCTACAGCACCAGGATATGTACCATGTTTATTGTAAAAAAAACAAAAAAAACCAAACGTGTCTCCCACTGCAACTGTGTGTATAGCTCATGTGTCTTCTATGGTATCTGAACAACAATGGACCTCAGTTGCACAGAGGTTTATGATGGCAAGACAAACAATAATTGTTGGATTTATTGACATTGTATCACCAGTGCTGCTATGTATAAGGTCTGATGCAAACAGGAAACAGTAAGATAAGAGATGTGAAGCGGGTAGGAGCTAATAAGTTAAATTTCATCCTTCTTGTTTTCAGGCACTATTTCAGGTTTTGGATTTGGTTTGGTTGTTTTCTTGTTCTGTTTTGTGTAATTTACTTTCTCTTTTGCTTTTATGATACTGTGGCACATTTAAAATAAATCAAATAGATAAAAGTTAGTGTTATAGTAGCTGAAAAACATCCTCGTCATATATATTTGCTTAAAACTTACCTTGGCCGCAGTCGCCCACATCAAAGCCACAGGAAAGTACATTGCAGGCCTGATCACAGAACTTGTCTGCCAGCCAGGAGTTGGCACAGCCTTGATTACAGTAAGACGTCCCTCCAAGACCTCCTAGACCACCTGCAAACTGCCACACCTGTCCACCAGCTCCACCAGGTCCACCACCGCCGACACCACCAGCGAACCGACTGTTCCCCGCAGCACCTGTCAGACAGAAGTATTAAAATAGTAGAAAAAGACGACACCAATACGCTAATTCGTACGAGACAGATAGCTGTGTTTGTCTCTTCACCCAGACAGTCTCCTCCATCCCAGTCACAAGCAGAGTTGTTGCAAGCCTTGTCACAGTAGCCATCTTTGATCCAGGATCCTGGGCAGCCCTCTGCACAGTTGGGAACAGGCCAGGTGAGATATACCTGCAGGGAAGCGAGAGAAGACACGACTGAATGCCAGCTTTTGGTGTCTTGCCATCAAACTGTAGCAGAGATTTCACACTGAACCTCTTTGTCAGCACTTTTCATGCTGCGTTCACACCTTCTGTCCTTTCGAGTGGCTGTAGAAGTCATCCGGCCACACGTCTTTACCGAACATCACGTCGTCATTGAGGTAAATGAACTTCTGGGAGAGCCCCGGGATACGATGGATGTGGGTCTCTATAGCGGGGGAGCTGAAAGTGGGAAGGTGGCTGTTGTTCAAGAAGATGTCCTGGAAGTCAAACAAGGACATATTTACATGCACGTAGTAATGAAATAAACATAATTTTTCTAAACAATAAAAAGAACAGTTTCTGTGATGAGTATGTGTGCTGAGACTAGAGACTTTAGTTTGCTGATGTGACTAAAGACAAACTGAGCTCAAAGAAAAATCTAAATTTTAACCCTCCTGTTGTCTTCATTTACAAGCACCAAAAAATATTGTTTCCTTGTCTGAAAAAAATCAGCAAAAAAAATCCCCAGATGTGGGAAGAAAATTCTTGTAAATATTTTCAAAAAATGAGTAAAAATCTTCAATAAAAATCCTAAAAATATCTAAAGTGATTACGTACATATTTTCTTAAGAACATTCACAAAAAATCAACCAAAATCCAGCGAATTTTGCTGGATTTTGGTTGATTTTTTGTGAATGTTCTTAAGAAACATTTTTAACATTTCTTTTGTTCCACCAAAAAATGTTCAAAGATTTCCCAAAAATGTTGAAAATATGGACATCAGAAGTTTCACTGTGAAAATATTTTTTTTTTCCCACATTGTCAAACTTTAAAACGGGTCAATTTTGACCCACAGGACGACATGAGGGTTAAAAGCTAAATTTCTTTTTCAGTTTCTTCAAGGTGAACACAATGTGTAGAATTAAATCGCTAATTTTATTCAGTTTATATTTTAGATATTACATTGGGTTAGAAGTGTAAAAACAGGCTGACTTCCTAACGCTGGTAAGGAGAGCAGTTCTGTTTGGGAGAGGCAGAGGCTTAAAGTTTACCTGATGTGTGACAACTGAAACTCTGGGATTATCCAGATTGAGCCAGGAGGGAATCTGTCCGTTGGTGACGATGAAGATGTGTCGCACCCAGGGGGCGTGTCTCTCCACGGAGCGCAGCGAATAGCGAAGCTCCTCGTTGTCCTCGAATCGGCTGGCTGATACATCTTCATCCTGTTTAGACTGGAGGGGAAAAAAGGCCTTTACACAACATAATAAAAATAGCCTTTCTATGCAGGGAGATGCCAGAGTTGTCATTTATTGCAAGAAGCTATAAAAAAAAGACAGTTTTAGATCTCTTTAATGTTTGTCTAACCTGCTGCATATTTGATAATAAAAAAACACCTCGGACTGCATAATGTAATTTAAAAAAACGGTTTGCTAGTGATTTTATACGAGCCAAGAGAGTTTAATTCCTATCAGCAGCTGCTAATTTGGCTAAAATAAGAAAAATATGGCTTTCATTACTTTAAATATGAAGGTGTAAAGTGATATATTAAGACGGTGTCAGAGTAGTGTACCTGTGAGATGGCAGTGAGGTCCCAAAACAAGTAGCCAGGACTGATAGTTAACTCCTTCCCGTCCAGCGTCAGGTTCTTTTTAGCCTGCTGAGTCAGATCAGTGAAATCCTGCGGGGTCTTCAGGTGCAGCAGGGCGATGCTGGCCTCCGAGTACAACTCAAACTGAAGGAAAAATAAACATTAACAGTAAAGCGCTCAGGCAACTGCACCAGTGATTTGGCATGGACTAAATACAAATAACTGAAACAACAGATGTCACGATCTCCTAACTTCGAGGCCCCAGTGTGGATTAAGCTCCAAACACACTGGATCCTACAATTCCCATAAGGTTCTGTAGTTTAGTGCCATTGTTGTTCAGCCTGCAATTCTCATTTGTCGTGTTTTTATTCGTCAAACTACTGTAGCAGCATTACGTAGAATATATCAATAGCTATTGGGTGGATTACCATTAAATTTTGTACCAAACTTACAAACCCTGACCTGTCCACTGGTGCCACCATGAGGTCGATATCTGCAGATCAGAGTAAGACATCTTTCTGTGATCACCTGGTTATTCTAAAGGCCAAAGGTGCTATTTATTCATTGAAATAAATATTCATCTAACTAACAGATTAGCATAGACTAATTTGATTTTGAGAGAATTATCTTGACAAGTGTTGGATGGACTGCTGTAAAATTTCATCCACACATTCAAGATCCTTTAAGAATAAATTCAATTAATTTTGGCATTTCATGTCACCATAACGGGGTTAATTCAGCTTATCAAATACTTTATGTACAATTCCCTGCTTAATGAAAGACAGAACCTCAGCTGTGCTTTGTATTTAGTGTTAACAGGCAAATGTTGACATGTTAACCACGTCTTAAACATAAGCATTAAGAGACTCCCTGACTTCTGACTCTTTCATAGCACTACAATTTTAAGACTATGGGCTTGTAGAAGACACTGTTTCTAAACCCAAAAAGTTCCCAAGTGGTAACTTCACTGTCACATGTTAAATCTGTAAAGTTCCTCTTTTAGTCAAAAAACCAAAGCAACTGTATCTGCTGTGGGAAAATCCTTAAAAGTAGCTTCTCAGAACCGAAGACACATGCTCAGCTATGTGGTTTAGCTGCGGTGATACGCTGATGATAGAAACTCTGACAAGGAAGGTTTCTGAAGGATGGAGATAAATAAGTGGGAATGAAAACTGTGATTTCCTGAAAATGACCTGTGACCCTTCAGATATACAGAGAAAAAATATCAAAGCAGCTGATATGGAAGCATCCACTGGCTGCAAGAGGTAGGTGTGTGTGTGTGTGTGTGTGTGTGTGTGTGTGTGTGTGTGTGTGTGTGTGTGTGTGTGTGTGTGTGTGTGTGTGTGTGTGTGTGTGTGTGTGTGTGTGTGTGTGTGTGTGTGTGTGTGTGTGTGTGTGTGTGTGTGTGTGTGTGTGTTTATATAGAGGTGAGAGTTCAGAAAATTCTATGATGTCATCCTCTCCATCTAGGTCACATGGAGGTGGCTCACCATCTGATCTCAGGAGAGTTATGTGAGGCATCGAAGGACTCTGTGTGTGTGTGTGTGTGTGTGTGTGTGTATGTGTATGTATGTGTGTGTCTGATATATGTGAGAGAGATACCCCTGGTCTTGGCCATTAAAAGCCTTCTGTCTCCCCTCTCAGACTCCAAAGACTCTCCATCACCCAACACCGAATACAAACATCTCCCTCAGGGAGCGCAGGAATGTAACGAAGTGCATTTATTCAAGCCCAAAGCCGACTTACTGGTACTATTAGTGTATACTTGTATTCCAACACATTTTCTGTACTTTTTACTGTATTTATCTGGCAGCTTTAGCAATTCAGTTCATTTAAAATACTGTGTAATGCTTTGCTATGGATTAAAGTGTGCATGCTTGTAGTGTTGAAATAACTGTGATTCTAATTTTAGTAGTTTCTCTTTTAAAAATACTAAAATCTAGTGGCTCCAGTTTTTCAAATAACTTGCTGTCTTTCTTTTCGATTAGTTTAAGAATTTAGAGAATTGGATTCTTGGTTGGGTAAAAACATCATCATATTGAGCCCTGCATAGTGAGAATTACTCCAAATCAATCAATTAATTGAGCAGACTATTCCATAATTACAATAATCACTAGTGGCAGCCAAATATAATAGTTCAAAAATGAACCACAAAGGTAAAATGCTGCTTACATTAAGTCAGTTTTCAGCATTAAGTATTTTTACTTTTCTATATCAACAACAGCAGTCTGATTTTACCTGCATACCTTTACTAAAACATTTTCAAAGCAGAATATTTCCGTGTAGTAAGTGTGGAACTTGTGTTTTAAAGGCTTTTATTCGCCCTCTGCACATGAGCTCGAGTCCGTTTCTCTCCACTCCTGTTTTTAGGTGAGGAGGATTAGCTGGTACTTATAAACCCAGCAGGGAGACAGCAAGCCACGGATCACGTTGCCATCTTTATTACTGCTCTCTTTATAGTCCTGATAATGCTCGAACACATGCACAAAAAGCAGAGGTGTGTGGAGGACTCACAGAGGCATGTGCACTTAAGTCTGTTTATTTACTACGTCCCGGTCAAGTAATTTTACTCAGAAAAAAGTTAAGAAAAAAACAATTTATCAACAAAATTCTTGGGTTCCAAATCTTCTTAAATTTCTTTGTTTTATATAAACTTAATATGAAATATAAGACTGTTGGTCCATTTCTGGACATCAGCATTGACTCTGGAACATCATGATGGACAATTTCCACATTTTTCACATTATATAGTCCAAATCAGGGGCTTCTAAAGACCAAAATCAGTCTCATACAACACAAACACGTTAAGAATTTCTATTTCATCTATTACCTGGAAAAAAAACATATTTCAGTACTGAATTACCAGACTTAGCTGCAAAATCTGAGCACAAAACTAAATGGCTGTAACTTTTGAGGGCATATTTGCTTTGACTTACTGTGGCTAATGTTAGTGAAGTCATAACATATTGCACTATAATGATCATTATTGTACTCTGAAGTACTGATAGTTTTAGATTTTAGCATCACTGCACATGGTAAAGCCTCTTTCAGATATGCACTCCTTTTTGTTAATCTGATGGCAACTTAATGTGTCACCGTCATGTCTGAATGAGCACCTCGGTCACTTTACCATAAAAGCTGCGACGGTAATTAAACCAGGATGGACAAGGAGAACATTTAGGAATCACTTTCAACACTGCACAAGATCGTACTAATGTAAAGGTGAGGGTAAGCGGTGTACTTCGAGTTTTGTGAAGTGATTTGGAGAAGACCTTTTTAACATTTTAGCACCAACTGAAATGTCAATAAATTAAAAAAAACTTTATGCAGTGTAGACAGACTGTATCCTGTTAGCTTTATGAGACTCATGAGTAATTAATATAAATCAACAAAACAAACATTAACAGGCAATAAAGTCTGGTTTGTCGCTTCCAGCTATTTGTTGTTGTATTTCCTTTGAGTTTATGAGATACCTTCCCTCTAACAGATTGATGAAGTCAGTAATGTTGCTTATCCTATATCCGGAAATAGTTTTATTGTATCAACGTCTCGCTTTAATATTTGTCACCAGAAACAGTGGAGCTATAATCAGCAGCTCTGATTTACCACAATGCATGTGACACCTGTCACCAAAATGTTTCTATCGCTAACAAACATCGACCTGGGAGTGGACAAGTGATTTTTCCTGGCATCAAATGTGACTCGAGTCTCTGGAGGGAGAAATCTGCTCTTCTTCAGAAAAACAATCTCAAGTAGGATTAAAAATCTGGAGCGCCATGTTTGTTTTGAAGGACGGGAGGCTGTAAGATGAGTTGTGGTGCCCGTGCTGTCAGTGAAATTTAATATTGAAAAAGTAAACACTGCAGGTTTTATCAGATCATCTTGCACATCCTCCAGACAGCAGCTGAAGTTATTCCTCACCACAGCATTAACAAGCCCCGTGTGTATTTTACTCTCAGCACGTTATAAACCATAATCATTGTGGCCTCATGTCACTGCAGTGGCTAAAGAAAATGTAATTAGTGGAGAAAAAACTATCACTGACGCTGTGGGTAAACTAATTAACCCAGTGGTGAGTGATCTTTCTGAACAGCTGGACTGAGATGTTGCAGCGGCACACAGCCTCATCTGAACTGAAGCTGTATTATTCAGAGACGGGGCAGAAAAACTCTGAAGCAGTCCCACTGGTTTTCTTTCAATAATTTCAATGCATAGGATATTAGTGTAACAGTGAAATCCCCACAGAGGCTCATATCTAGCCAGAAAACACACTGAATTAGCCTCATCACAGATATCTGGAGCAAGACAAGTCTCTACAAATAATATCCTACTAAAACAAGCCAGAAGACTTGAAAACAGATTTAATGCAAATCATTCTTGATATAATTATTTATCTGTGATGAAAAATTTGATTTAAAAGGACAGCTCTGTTTTGTTTTTATTTGTTTTTTAAGTTTGGCTGCATGAGGTACTTATTAATAATGAGTATATGGACACAGTAGATGATGAGATGATGCTGAAGCGCTTATATTGCTCTCTTCAAAACCACCAGACTCTGTTAACAAAAACAGTCATTTTCCCTTTCAGAATATGGGAGCTACTAGGCTATTATAGTGTAATTTTAGTGTTAGTTTGGACATGATATGGTGACTTTGAATCAAGCATAGAGTGGTAAACTAGCCTGAGTTTCCCCCTTTGAAAGGGTTGTAAGGTAAGGAAAATAATGTAGAAAAAAAAGAGTACTCGTAAACTGATCGTTTTAGATGGGGTTTCTCTTTCTAAGTGGCTGAAATACATTTTGTTGCTGCCTCTGTCCACAGCAGTTCATTGCTTAGCGTCCGTGCCAGTCCTCCCGTCTGAATATTCAAACTGAGAGTGTGCCAGACATGATCTGCTGTAAATAATACACCGACAATTGACAAGTACCTCGTAAAAACCCACTTCAAGGAAACCGATCCGTCCCTTTAATCATCCTGACATGAGACATTATCACCTGACGCTGACATGCAGGGAAGTCTGAAGCTGTTTCAATATGAGAAAGGAATAGACATGGCTGGAATTTAAGAAAAAAAAAAAACAAGAAAAGCTTCCCATTTTAGATTTTCATTTTAGAATAAAAACTAGAAGTGAACCGGATATTTTCAAGAAAAAAAATTCACAAAATTCTCTGGTTTCAGCTAAACAGTAAACTAGATCTACAGCTTTTGTCTGTAAAGACTCTCCATCATTCAGGTCCTGGCATATCAAAGTGTTAAAATGAAGTTAACTAGACTTGTTTGCTTGCAGAAGATGTTTCACCTCTTATTTAAAAAGGCATCATCAGTTCCTACTAACTCAGATGCAAAGTGACTGATTTTTAAGGTGCTAACAGCTTCACAAGCACTTAAACAGCTGGGACACCTCACCAGTCCGTTAGAGCTCAACAAGTCTTTCAGATGAGAGGCGAAATGTCTTCAACAAACTCAAACAAGTACAGTTGCTTTCATTTTAACACTTAGATATTTACTGCTCATCTCTCTTTTCTGTATTTTCTAGGAGAGCAGGCTGTATATGGTTGGATTTATTGTACAACTAAATAAGAAATTTCAGAAAATATGGCGACATTTTTCAGTGTTTTCTTCAATAAAAAAAATCACAGACTACTAATAAAGGTAATTGTTAGCTGCAGCCTGACTGAATACATCATTGTAGCAAATATGAAGAGGTTTCATGGCTTACTTAATTTTCTATACAGAAATCAGTACAACAAAGTGTTGAATATTTGCAGATTTCCACTCAATGTACTAAACATTAACCTACAGTCTGCTTCAGAATTTTTAAAAATGCAAAAATACTCCTTATATTTATTTATCTAAATCTTATTTTTAATCTTAATCTTAGAATATTCTTTATTGAAGAACCTGCATTTGACTGCACTTATTGTGTACAGATACAACTTGTGGCTGTTGCTTCATGGTGGGGACAGGACACCACTTGCAGGCTTCTTGAGCGCATTGAAACAGTCTAACACGAACACATCAGCAGACTTGTACACGAAGCCGGACTGGACAGTACGGGCAGATGATCGGGGTTGTAGTGCAGCTTTCATCACCATGGCACTCGGTCTAACACCAGCTATAAATACCAGCCTCCCCTCACCGCTGAACCTCTCCCTCCACACTATGCACATCATCCCTCTTTCACAGAACCGGCCGAGTGACACCAGGAAACACCTTGAAATCCAAACTGTGCATTGTGCGGTGGCTCGTGTACCTAGAATCCCTCCAACCCGACCCGACGCGAGAAGCGCACACACTTTCCATTGTCTTTCCTGGACTCCGTGACGCTCCGGTGTCATGTCTGCTCCCACCCTCTTTATCACGCCCCTTCCAGCATGTTCCACTGGTAAAATAACAAAACCGGACCCCAAACAGGTAAAACCGGGTCTGGATGTCTGAGACGGTGGAGTGCGAGCGGGTCAGTAAAATCCTGGTGACCTTTCAGCGCGCCGTCTGGCGCCGCGCCACTCTAAACAGTTGTTCTAATGTTAACCCCCACACTGCCAGCTAAGGTTACAGGCCGAATGCCACTCGTTATTATCACATGATCTACCGGCGTATATCATAGCAAACCTGGAGACCAATGCATGGAATGATGGGACAACTGTGATTGTGATGATATGTAGGTTAAATGCTGTTAACCTACATATCATCACATATAACGTTACAGTGATTTTGACTCCCCAGAGGTCCACAGCAGCTGCTACTTTACAGATTCACCAACCATTTGTACTACTGTGCAGCTATTACATATAGTATAAGCAAGTTTCAGCTTAGTTTGGGAGATTTTTTACATTTTACTTAAGATAGGAACGGATTTTAAAAGTCTTTAGTGCACTGCATCCCTTGTACTCCAAATAAGCTTGCTTCCTGGGTTTGTTTTCTGGTGTACAGAACTAATCTAAAGACAATAAAGCTTTGTCTTCTTCATGCTAAACATTGCAACACATGGTGTAATTGTTGTTTTCTGGAAAACCTGCCACAACAAGCCCTCAGCCAGACATTAAAAAGATCATCATGCTTTGCTTAAGGTGCATAAATTTGCATTCACAGTGAAGTAACAGCCGAAAAACCTTGAAGAGACGCTGAGGAATCCTCAGTGGAGTTACGCAACACAAGAGCAGCAACTGTTTTAAAATACAAAGGAATTTAAAGCACAAACATGTCAGTATAATTATTATGACATTATCTTCTTGAGAATATATTCACCTTTGTTGTGATTTTGTTGTATTTATTGTACTGTAATTCAGTGTTGCAATACAAAGCTGTTATATTTAAATGTATGAGTTTATTTTATTTTGCTGTCATATTAGACATTATCAATAAATACGTAGATTCTTTTCAATTCTTAAAATAGTAAAAATAAACATTCATACAGTTTGATCACTGTTTTTTCTACGGGAGGGTCCAGTGATGTAAAACTATTGTATAACACATTTGTTTTGCATTCTTGTTATATGCAAAGGCAGTTATGAAAGGTGTTATCTAATCCGTCACTCATTACCTCTCATCAGCCATGTGAGTATCTAATGAAAAGACAGAACGAACAGTTGACTCGTGTCCGTCCTGCTGTGGCAGGGTCACTCAGCTCCAGGCTGTTCTGTTTTCTTTGGTTATTTCAGAGTAATCCACGCTTGTTAGTGGCATTCCTGCCTCTCAAAATATAAAGCAGAGTTCTGATTAGAGAAAATTATTAGATACACAAGCTGCCAAGCTAAACAGAGCCTCTTTATCCACATCACAACATAACTGTTTAAAATAGAAAAAGGCCCTTTTTAGCAGGACGCTCCAACCTCCTCTTCAAGGAGGATTTGACATTTGTGATTAGATCCTTCTTAGAATTTGTCGCTATGATGGTCAAAAAAATCTAAATCCACAGAATGCAGTATCCTATAGTTATATACTGTTTTCTAGTTTAATATGATTATGTCCAAACATTCCTCAATACTGTGACAGGACATTATATATGTGACATTTGGTGGCATGGTCAGTGATGTAAAAGTTGGTTTTTCCTTTTGTCAATTTGACTGCACCATTTCAAAGAAAATTCGAGGAAGTAATGCACATTCTTTGCACTAACTAAGAAACAAGTCAGAGTATCTCTTGTTCATTGATTAAGAGTGCAACTCTGCCACCTGCTGTTTTAAAACCAATCTATAATATCGTCCTTTTCAGGGATCTCACATGGGTTTTTGTGGATTTGAACCATTTTGAACAGGTTTTGGAAGCAAAAAAGACCTTTCATTCATATTTCCCCAAAATGTAGCATCTGTAATAAATAAGAATAAACAAAGTGTTACCAAACATAAAAGAAAGATCAGAGAATCACTGAAAAGATGTAAAATATATTGTTATTTTGGGGGGGTTTTTTGGCCTTTTTAGCCTTTATTGTAGAGGACAGTGGAGAGAGAGACAGGAAACGTGGGGAGAGGAGTTAAAAAGGACTTGCAACAAATCAAAGTGGGTGAGACTCGAACCCACGGCTGCTGTGTCGGGGATTACAGCCCGTTTGTGAGTCGCCCGCTCAACCAGTTGAGCTACCAAGCTACCCAATTAACCAGTATTTTTAAAAACTAAACCTGCATATTACTGAAAGACCAAGAGTTCCTCCATTTTTCTATCTTTTTCTTCTTGCAAACAACAACTCAGTCCAGGATCACACAAAGAAAGAAGTTCTGAAGCTGCTCTATTTGATAAATAACTCCAAGATGTATTCAGAAAATGACTGTTTTACCTGTTTGATCTTGCTGGTTATGACGGAGGGCAGTCTGACTCGCAGCTGCTCCGTCTCCTTGAAGGTTGCCGGGAAGCCGCTCAGATAGGCCAGAGACTGCATGCGGATCAGACCTGGAGCTTCTTTATCCGTTGTCTGGATCAGACACAACAAAGAGGTTCGCTTGGACATTCAGAAAAACGCCTTTTGATGTTCAGTTAGCTTCATTAAGCAGTCATGAATATGAATGAGGGCTGTGTCATTTTCAAAGAGGACAGGAGAATATGTGAAATTAATTCTGCATGTATCAAACTCACCAAATAACATCTGGACACAGAGAACTTCTGGTCTTCTTTCGACACATCGGTATACGCTTTGTCAGCTGTAAAAACCAATGAAGAAACAAAGTGCAACAGAATTTAGATGCATTTTCAGGTGTACAGAAATATTTCAGTATCAGACACATAAAATGTATAGAATTGACAGACTTTCTGGTGCCGCTAAGCAGACTGAAAATAGATAATGAAAGTTGACAACTAGAATGAATTACGTTTGGTCAACCTCGGTGTTCTCGAAAGAGACGCTGAATAATTAAGTGTGTCAGCAGACTTCCTGAGCAGCAACAACTTCCAGCTGTGACTGATTACCAATGAATACAGGCTAATAAAACTGTCCTTAACTAATCTTGGTCGCCTGACCTCCCACTGACCGACACTTTCTAGTTTGTTAAGCTGGAAAACAAAAATAGTCATCTGCTAGTTTTAAGACAGCACGGGACTTTTTCACATAAGCTGATAATTTAACTTTTCTAAATGCCATATTCTGAGTTTTTAGTTAACCCATCTGAAGTACTGTTTTCATTTATTGTGTACTCTACTACACATATGTCTACTTGAATATACATATACAGATATTTAACTTTAAAAGGATTCGTCATTTAACTGCAACTTTATAGTTCTAATTGATGAAATTCATTCTAATGTGTGTATTCTGATTTCCTTGATTGGCTCTGTTTGATATCTATGTAAAATCTGGATTAAATCTTCTTATCTATTCACTATTTAGAATAAAGTTTTTTAAAAAGTTAATTATAAACTGACAGACATCAGACTTGTAGTCAACAAGCAAGTGAACATAAAGCTGATCCTCATATCAAAGGTGAGTGATAGTTCCACTTTCTACTGAAGGTGTGAAGCTGTACCAAGTAAATAAAACTGTGCAAAGCCACTGGATTCTAAAGTACCTACAGGAAACATTAACCACTTTGATGCACTAAAAGTGACCCATTAAATGAGCTACTACTGATGGTGCAGATACTGTCTTTTTAAAGGTCGATTATGTGTGTCATGGCTGATGCCTTCAATTCTGCCAAGGCAGAAATGTAAAAGTGTTTGCTTTCGTGTTAAAATACCTTCAGAATAGTCCTGAAGTTTAATACCGGCCTGTTTTCAAAAGTAGGAAAAAATCCTAACATTCAAAATTCTTATATAAGGAGAGAACACAGGAAATTTTTACAAGACATGAGTCATATTTTTTACTATTTCTACAGGTTTTACAGGAGCATGTAAGATTTCAGCATAACTATGACAAAATTCTGTCAAATTCATTGATGTGGAATTTTAGGATCTCAGTCCTGATCATGTGTAATGTGAGGTTATTTTAAAGATTCAGCAATCACCATGTAAAAAGAGAGAGACTTAAATGTTAAAGGAAATGAACAGAATAGACTTGGGTGAATGTGCTTTTTGGCAAATGTCATCATCAACACTCTGTGGTCTCAAGTAATGTTTCGCCTCTATGGCGGAATAATAACCTGCTATCAATGCTGAAGAATAACTGGAGAAACATTCTCTTTTATTTACATATGTGAAATATTACAATAAAGCTTTGTGTCAGTTTGTGTTATTCTAAATTTTAACACCATAATTTTGAATTTTAATGCAAATATTTTCAATCAGGTCCATAAATATTTGGACTCTGACACAAATGTCAGCATTTCGGCTCTGTAAACCGCCACAGTGGATTTGAAAGTAAACAATCAAGATGTACTATAAGTGCAGACTGTCAGCTTTAATTTGAGGGGATTTACATCCAAATCAGGTGAACGGTGTAGAAATTACAACACATTTTATTTGAGCCCTCTACCTTCTTATGGGACCAAAAGTAATTGGACAACTGGATGATGAGTTGCTCCAAGGCCAGGTGTGTGTTATTCCCTCATTATTTCATTTACAAGGAGCAGATAAAAGGTCTAGAGTTCATTTGAAGCATGGTGTTTGTGTGTTTGGAAATCTTTCGAGGTCAACTCTCAATATGAAGTCCAAAGAGCTGTCACTATCAATGGCCAAATCAATCACCTGACCTGAATCCAGCTGAGCGTGTATTTCACTTGCTCAAGACAAAACTGAAAGGAAAATGTCCCAAGAACAAGCAGGAAGTGAAGACAGCAGAAGTAGAGGCCTGGCAGAGCATCACCAAGGACCAAACCCAGCGTCTGGTGATTTCTACGGGTTCTAGATTTCAGGCTGTCATTGATTTGCAACCAAGTATTAAAAGTGACAATTTGATTTATGATTATGTTAGTTTGTCCACTTACTTTTAATCTCTTAAAAAGGTGGAGGACACATATAAAATGTGTTATAATTTCTACTGATTTGGATGTAAATATTCTCAAATTAAAGCTGAAAGTCTGCATTTGACGCACATCTTGATTGTTTTATTTCAAATCCACTGTGGGGATGTCAATGTGGAAATATTTATGGACCTGAATGTACATCAGTTATAATAAAATATAGCAAAACATGTTTATCTCTCTCCCTGATTACTAATAAATGGTTCCAAATTCATGAAAAAAATACAGCTGTTGACTCCTAAAAGGTACAATTTGTATAATGATCACTACCTGTGACAATTAAATCTCCACGTCAGCTTTCATCTCTGCAGATCAAACTGCTGCTTCCACTTCCTCTCAGTGTATTATCATTCAGTGCTGCTGCTGTTACTGGTTATGCAGATTTCTCTCACGACCACAACATCATCGCTTTCTGGTTACTCATCAATCGTTATTCTAAATGCCATCTGTTGCATTATTATAATCAGTAATAACCTGCCTACTGTGCACTGCTGGTGTATTTTATTGCTCTTCCTGCATCTCTCTCTATTATGCTGACTGGAGTCATTTGGTAGAGCATCCTTTCCTGCCAAACTTTGCCTCACTGTTGCTAAAAACGCTGCGATCCTTTGTGCGTTCTCACCGTCAGCCTGCGAATGGAAGATGACCACGGAGACGGAGGTGGGTGGGTGGAAGGGTTTGTTCATGAGCAGCAGCTCTTTGGCAGCAGAGAAGGAGGCAGAGACTGACGGCAGCTCTTTGAGCGTAACGTTGGCCGGCAGAGCTGGATCCAGAGCCAACATGGGCGCTATGATGCAGTGGGACAGCAGGCATTCGGGCTTCACACTGCACAAGAATAAACACAAAAAGGAAAAAATTATGCTTTAATCGGGGGATTCCCAACCGCGAGTACAAGCAAGCACCCTAAGGGGTATTTCTACAGTAGCAAAGGGGTGTGTAGAAATCAGAAAAAACAGAAATTACTATTTAATTAAAGAACTGACCTGACCACGTTAGAGCAGAGAAGTTTAAAGTTAACTAAAAGCAATGAATAAGCAGTAGGTATAGACTACCAACATGGATGCACAAATGATTCAAATGGAAACATAATGGGACAAAAGTGAAAAAAAATATTGAAATTGCTACTTAAAAGTTTGGCTAACAGGTTTAATTATTAGTAAACAATAGGTTATGAAAAAACAGATGAAATTGTAATCTAAACATAACAGATAAGTAGTTGAAAGCAAGCAAAAAAATAGGAAAAAAAGGAGATTAGGTAATTAGGTATTAGGTATTAGATAAGGCGATTATCAGCTAAAAGTCTGGATAAACAGGTAGAATTGGGAGATAAAAGTATGGACAGGTAGTTGGGGGGTGAGCTAAAAATATGAATAAACAGAAGATTTAAAGCTAAAAGTGCAGACAGCCCAACGTTTTAGCTGGGAAGAGTTGACAAACAGTTGAAAAATTCTAGCTAAATGTAAAGAAAAAGACGTTTTTGGATAAAAGTATGCATGAACAAGTGAAAATTGTTATCAAAAATTAGAAATAAACAGTTTCTTATTTTGCAGTGAAGATGCTATAGACTCTTAGCTAATTAGCATGTTGGGCTAGTTAGCATATTTAGCTAATTAGCATATTTAGACAGTTCAATGTGCCAGACTTATCATCCCACTCACTACTAAACTGTAGCTTAAACTAGTAAACAGTTCCGACTAAACTGACATCAACACTGACAATTTAACTGAATGACAAAATATTTTAGCAATATCCACTTTTATATAATTAAATGTTAAATAAAAACTACTTTAAATTGAGCTCAAATGCACATTTTTTTGCCATGAGAGGTGGTGCTGTTTATCAATAATATGCTTTAATCAATACATCTACACCTCATAGACTCACTCAGACAACCACTTCCTTTACGTCGTGGTTTTGCCCTTGAAAATACATCGGTATGATATTAATCAAGGTCACACATTTAGCAAACATGAGAATGTTGCATCGAGCACGTTTTGCATCTGTGGTTGAAACTCAGCAGGGAGGAGGAGGGAGAAGATAAAGAGCTAGGACCGTTATCAGCCCAACATTTCTGTGGCGACCACACAGGAAACACCTAAACTGAGGTCAAATCTTCACTGTGGTCCAACATGTTGATTTAAACAGTTATCAGAGATGATCAACAAAATGCTAAATATTTTTTTTGCCTATACCACAGCGTTTTTTTTTTTTTCAAAGCCTGAGCGTGCACTCATTGTTAATGATTAATATTCTAATTATTGGTGTGCATTAAAAAGAAACCAGAAAATCTACACATTTCTCTTTTCTTAAACACGCCAAACAAGAAGGGATTTATCAAAAGTGTTGAACACCAGAATAAAGCGGCATCTCTTCTTTTCTGGCAAAAATAGCAGCCTCTCTCTAACTGTCACCACATCGGTTAGTTTACACCTTTGAATTATATTTCCTTGACAGCCCACCCTGCCTTCCTGTTTCAACGTCAGCGTCAGTGTTCCCACTTTGCTGCCTCATTGTGACTTCAACAGTCATTTACCAGAGACTAAACAAAGCTACCAGAATTAACTCTGAGAGACAGAGGCTATAATCACGCACATTTTCATTAAATATACACCGAAGGGCCACTTTATTAGGTACATATGAAGAAACACAATATGAAATCTAGAAAGTACCATTTTGACTGAACTACATGTATGTAATCATTCAGGTTACATATATATAACGGTGTTGGTAAACAGGTGCAATACTGTCCCTAAGTACAACCCAAAATCCCCCCAGAATGTCAATTTAACACCTTTTGGGAAGTTTAAGCCAAAAAGTGAACATGATGAGCTTTGTAAAGGCAGATTATGTGGCTTTACTTTGCATTAGATTGTAACATAAGCAAGATGATACTGATTTTATAACACCTTTAATACAGAGGTAGGTTTTGCCTCCGTATCTGTTGTTGTATTAGGGCTTTGCAGGCCATTTTGCACATCTATGAGCACAAACTCTTTATGGAAATGCTGGATATGTAGGATTTTTACATGATTTTTGCCAGAGATTAAGTTTGAATTTGCCAGAATGAGACATTCGATCCAGTCGTTCCATCTAGATGAAGTTAATTTTTTCCTTTAAGATAGCCGCATCGTATTTTTCCAAATTACCCACTATTGCTCACATGAGTTCTACTGCAACTTAGCAAACTGCAAAGACCACAACACATCACACCTACCACTTCACACTCACCTGTCTTTTGGCACTTCCGTTGTCTCGCTTGCATTTTTCCCCAGGCGATCCCTATGGGCAAAAAAACTGTGAATTTATATTATTTTCAGTGTTTACACAGGCGAAAAGAAGCCAATGATCACAGTTAATTACAGAAGAATAGCTCAGGGATTGAAAGAAACAAAGAAATGTTTTAAGAATTTGTCTAAGGCTTTGATCTATAATTCTCTTTGCCTCTGGGCCAATGTCAAAACTAACCAATCAGTGTGAAAATCATAAAGCCTGTATGCTAATCCTGACTGTATTCAGCTAAATAACTGGAGGCATGTGAGCGTGTTTGCACTCTATACTGTCAAAAACAAGAATTTGCATAGTATTTTAAGCATGGCTAAAAGCTTGCCAAGAATGAGGTCTGACTGCGGCACGACATCAGCAGAGACGGTGGAGCCACGGATACCTCAGAGCTCTTTGTTCCTCCTCCAGTTGCTCTTTGACCGCCTTCAGTTCCTTCAGCAGAGCCGTGTCTGTGCCGTTCACCCATGTGTACACCACATCAATAGGCATGGGCAGACAGAGCCTGCAAAGACAAACACTCCTATCGCTCAAGACGGGGCTCAAACTGCAAAGCCGTGACCCTGTTTTCCTCCTCAGCACACACTTCACTCTGACATGACTCAGTTAGTTTGTGTTCCTGCATGCATGGCTACACCTCTACGCTTCTTTCAGGGGAATGATTTTGCAGGATGTAGGCTAAGAGTTTTTTTCCCACATAACATTTAAATCATAAATAAGATTTTTTTAAACTTTTGCAGTTGTTCCAGGAAACAATTAATCAAACAGGATCCCATTCATCTAAGTGAGGATGTTGCAGAACTTGTTATGTTAGGTGCCTTGCTTGGAGGCATAAACGCTCACCTGCTTTGGAATGATTTCCCTCCCACGTTGTCCCTGTAGGAGTCAAACAGCACATGATACTGGTCTCGACTCCACTCTACCACCACCTGCATGGACACAGCAAAATCCCACGTTTCTACATTCCAGATCATACATCCCCTACAGTCAAAGAAGTCCAAAATGAACACAAAACAGGGCAGTCTCTTTGCTCCTTTATTACTTGCTCACCTTTTCTGCAGAATGTGACTGTGTGATTCATTTAGGGGGCATTCAGTTTGACAAACTCGGAAAGCTTTAAGTGATATTCACAGATCTTCCACCACAAACTTGCAGTTAATTAACCGAAATACCAAAAGCTACAACGTGACTTATTATGCGGAATTTGCATGAACACAGCACAGATTCGTCACACGTTTTAAATAAAGACTTACAAGACATTTAAGCTCAATGAGAGGCAAGTTGTTTTTAAATATGATTATTTCTAAAAGGAGTCTGGTGAGAAGGAGTCTCCATGCAGCAGCTAAAAGCGAAACGAGCTGAACTGAAACCAGCCGTTAGTTGGGAGTAACGTTACCGAGTCCGGCCACAAAGCTCGAGAGTAAAGACAGCAAAATAAACTCACCTCTCCGAACTGGAAGGCGGAAACTATCATGAGGACGATCCCTCCGAAGCAGAGGTAGAGTCCGTATCGGTGGGACAGACAGGTGTACGTCTGCCGCTGGAGCAGCTTCAGCACCGAGTTCACGACTACCATGGTTCTCCGGGGCGAAGCATAGCGCTGCATTCATTCAGAAAGACGCAGAAAAACGTACTCAATTCACAAAGTAAACATCACAAGCGACACGGACTCGTCACCTGACCGCCAGCCAGCCTGCATGACACATGACAACCATACATCGCCCGCTTCCTCGGCGGTGGTGACGCTGCTGCCGCCCCGCTGCTGCTGCTGCCGCCCCGGGGAGAAGTGGATGTCGCCCCCTGGTGGAGAGGAGGAGGAACTGCGGCGCCTTCACGGCCTCCCAGCACTGATGGTAGCACATTTTCTTGTAAAATTATATTCAAGTACTGATAATTGTACAGTATTACAATTGTAATTTATTCAAACAGTTAGTTCTTCTTTCAGACTGCAAAAAATGAATGTTTTTTTTAAAATCCTATTATGTCTGCACTTCCTATAGACACCACGGTCCTATTATCACACTTTATCTTGTTTTGTGGCTCTTATCCAGGTTGTTTTCTCCTGACTAGATCCTTGCTTGTGTTGTATCTAATTTCAGATGTACATCACTTTGGACAAAAATGTCTGCTAAATGAATTGTAGATATTCTAATTTATTATAGTACTCTGCAGTATCTTTAAAAATGTAATTAGACTTGACTAGACTATACTTTTACCACTGTAATCAACATTAACTGTAATTGTATTCCCCTGTAAATCACAATATGAATAAACGCTACTGTGAATTGCAGACATATACCGTGAATCACAATGTATGTGTGTGTTTTTAAGGATATAAAACAACTAAGGATTAATTCAAGCCAAATTTACTTTATTGAGATAAAATCAAGCGGCACTGCAACACATAAAACAGAACACATGCTACTAAAAAACACATAAAAATACATGATATATCATAAATCAGTTAAAATAAGTTCAAATAATATAAAGAACAAAACTAAAATACACACATACCCCCATACATACATCCCCAATAAATAAAAAATAATGACATATTAATCTTTTTTTATGGATCAGTTACAATGCAATATTCAAATGCAATGTCTAATAAACTGTAGTCTATTAAGTATATTGTTAGTGAGGACTAAAAATTTAAATAAACAAATAAATAAATGAATGAATAAAACACCAAGGTTAGAATATAAAAACAATTGTTGAGCTTTAACAGGAAACAGAGCAATGCAAGAGTCAAGCGCATCAAGAATAAAACACAGAAAAAACAGAGTTCATCAGCCAAGAACAAATAACTAAAAGAATCATTTAAACATGATTTAAAAGAAGATACTGATATAGCGAGTTGAAGTTTCCCAGGAAGGCTGTTAAACAACCAAAGCGCTTCTTTCATAGTTAAGCAACGTTTGTGTGTCTTTTAAACTGCTGATGCTGCTTACTGCTGTTTGAATCAGTGTTTTTTTTTCTCAACAAGTGGCTGTTTTGTTATTTTAGAGGTCATTTTTCTGACCACATGGGGGCATCAGAAGAAACCACAAGCACAACACTGACATATTATCACTTTTAGGTTGGTAATAAGAATCTTTTGATAAACAGTTGCTTGTAGGTGTTATCATTCAGTAAACGTCATGTTTGTGTGCTTTGTTATGGATCTCAAGGTCGAGTGTGAACCTCTATTCCAGTCCAGCAAAACTAATTCATGAGAAAACTGAGCAATGTCAAAACACAACACAATCAAATGCATTACCACTGAGAAGACTGCAAACTCCCCCTGACCATTTTTCTCCTCCATCATTCTTCTCCATTCTGAGATATTTTCCAGAAATCCTCTCCACAAAGCAGAAGTCTCTCTTTGTGGCGTCATGAGGGAGTTTGCAGTGTTGAGTCAGGACTCCTCTGGGTGAACCAAGTCTGAGAAAAGGCCTTTTTTTTCAATTAGCAGCTCTTCTTAGGAACGCTGCCAAGTCAGGCACTGGCAGGCTTTAAATAAATCCAGCAAAAAGTGAAGCTGTAAACAGGCTCCTCTTGGTGTTCGGCCTTCGTTAGAATTTAAGAAAACCTGAGAGTCCTGGATGATGACTTACACTACATGTATGAGGTTCAAACTCAAATCAATTTTTTCCTGATTTTTGGGCTCACATACACAGACATGGTTCTTATTTTAAATGGTCTTTGCTGCTTTATGCTCAGGAACAAAGCAGCTCCCACACATTCCTCTGTTATCAGTGGAGTCAGTGAGCGCCAACAAACCTGGGGAAACATGTGGACATGCAAATATCTCCATGTTTCCTGAATGACTTCCCAAAAAAGAAATAAAATACAGTTGTTTACAGATCCAACATTACATTACATTCTGCAATTCCTAGACCTGCATGTCAGCATGCACTGTAAAAAAAAAGACATATCTGAAATGTTCAAAAATATCAGTAAATTTACAAAAATTATAAAATAGACTGTAAATTTATATTATCAATGTAAAAAGATATTAAAAACTTCCCATAAAAAGTAGCCAAAAAATAAAATAATACTAAAATATAATAATAATAATAATTTCACAACAATTTAATCTATTAAAAATAGTTATTGCTCAAGTTTAATAATTTAGATATATTTAACATACCAGGTGTATCTATCTATTCAGTTAAAAAAAATAAAAACTTCCCATAAAAAGTAGCAATAATAATAATAATAGTAATAATTTCACAAGAATTTAATCTATTAAAATATAATTGTTGTTCAAGTCTAATAATATAGATATAATTAATATAACAGGTTTATCTATCTCTGTTATACTATTATTGGTATTGTAGGTAATTTCATTGTGTTTACACATGCAAATATTTTTCATTTAAAAAAAAAATATATATAATCCCATGTTAAATTAACGTTAGAAAATGTATTTCATTTAATTACCGCATTTTTATAACATGCATATTTTCATTATTTTACTGCATTCTTTGGCACGCCAACTGCTGGAATATTACCACTTTACATTTTGTATTTTTACAGTGTATTTTAACAATCTTCTTAAGATATCTCTCTTGTGGTGGAGAAACTATTCAGTTTATTCAGTCAAAGTAACAATATCATAATGTAAAAATGCTCATTTTGTAATAGAAGTGAGAAATTGCATTACAAACCATACTTTGAATTAATCCGGAACAGAGGCGGAAGATTACTGTCCCAGGTTTATTATCATTTTTACATTAATATTACTGAACTATTAACACACAAGTACAGTTTTAAAGTAGTTTGAAGAGGCGGAGCAGCATTGAATATGATATACGGGTTCTCTGGTGGATCAGGTTGTCACATTTTATCATCACTGAACTAATAAAGACATGAAATGTCACCAGAATACCTGTATAACATTAACAAAAACACATTTTTTGGCAGCATGGTAACAGACTCTTTGTGCCACTTTGGTGAGGAGCACAAAGTGTAATATAATACAGTGAAATAACAACAGTGTAGCAGCAAAAACAGGACAAAAACACAACAATCTCAGGTGGATTCTAATTAAACTACATTCAGTGGCTGAAATATTAAACACCTGTAGACTTTAAAGGAATGCAGCAGGTTCTTTCTGGCATGAAAGGAAGAGCAGCCGTAAAGAAAAGAAAGACGGACAGAGGAAGGAAGCTGCTGATCATCACGGGTGGTTCTGTTGGCGTGGGCCGCCCACAGGAGCCGTTTTGGGGAAGAGATTACTGTATTACTGTATATGAGCTTATTGTCAGGCCAAGTTTACTGTTGTTCCCGGAGCAGCATGTGACTGTCGGTAAGAGACCGAAGCTGGAGCTTTAACCGGGGTCTCCTGGCTCCTCTCACTGCGCTCACGCCAAGTTTTGTGGGAAAGTTACGCGTCAGATTCTTCTGAGATGTTCTGGTTCATGCAGGGTCTGTGCGCCCTGCCAGCCTTTCTGGTCGTCTGGTCCTCCTGCACTTTCATTATTTCCTACCTTATTGCGCTTTTCAGACAAGATGTCGACGTCCTCTTCCCCTATATAAGGTAAGTTTTACGCACACGCAAGTAGATTTCAGATTAATCCGCCATTCTTTCATGTTTTACGCGCTTTAATCTGTTAAAAACACGCGTGTGAGTGTTTTATTGCCCCGAGTGATTTCAGAACACGTTTTAGTTTCGTTTTCCTGACTCCAGCTGCACGTACACATCTGTAATTTCATCACACTGCTGCAGCTTTGGACCTTTCCTTCACGTCTCTCTTTTAAATAATATCTATATTTGAAAAACAGTTTGACATTTTTCAAAAGGTCAAACTTGCCTCTAGTCACAGCTAACGGGAAGTCCTCATCTGCATGTCTGTGATGGCAGAAACCATGGCTTTTTCTCTCTCTCTTTTCAGTGACACAGGTGCAAACCCTCCAGAAAGCTGCATTTTCGGCCTGATGGCGTTCATTTCTGCATGTGCAGGTATTTAAATCCCACCATGAACATCTGCAGGGTCAGCTCTGGAAACTGCAACTCTGGGCTTTCCCACGGGAGGAACCAAACTCTCTAAAGATGTTACTCACGTTTCCCCTTTTTCAAGAAAATGAAAGCACAATTTATAGGGATGGATGAAGAAAAAGTCCATATACGCTGTAAAATAAAACAAAAAGAAACAATCAAAAAAGCTTTTTAGAGTTTAATGGAAGATATTTACATGTATAGAAGCAATTAAATTACCTTTATTACACATAGATAGATAGATAGATAGATAGATAGATAGATAGATAGATAGATAGATAGATAGATAGATAGATAGATAGATAGATAGATAGATACATAGATAGATAGATAGATAGATAGATAGATAGATAGATAGATAGTGTTTATATCTGAAAACTAATCTGAATACTTCCTCAACCACAAAAATGGAGTGCCAAAAAATACAGTAAAAACTATTAAAAATAACTACTTCAAAATATGTTGCAATTTTCTTTAATCCCATAAAATAGAATTTTACACTAGATCACTTGTTTGGCTTTTTAATAAAGGATATTAACATGCATAAAAGTAATGAAATGATCTAGAATAAATATTATACACTGACGCAAGTACATTCATTCAATATTTTTGCCGTAAAAATATCTGGAATTATAAATTTGACTAATTTAACCTTGTAAAATTACAGAACCAATACCTCCTTTACAGCAATTTTCACTATTATCAAATACTACTATCTAATTTTGAAATATACTTCATTAAGATTCAATGTTTTAAAAATCCATCTATTGCATAAAACAGAAATATTTGTAAGATTCCAATTAATTTGCAAATGTATTTTAACTTTTTATGTCAAAACATTTACATTTTCTTTTAAAATTGCAACATTATGCTATTTAGTTAACATTTTACATGTAAATTCACAGTTTATTTTGGTAATTTTATTAATATTTTTGTGTATTCCAAAAATAACAAAATCTGTAAAAGAAATGTCTGGTTAAAAAAAAAACTGATTTTCTTGAATTGTAAATGCATAATGTGACTTTTTCACAGGAATAGGCACCATTTATGCCAGGTACAAGTTTGTAGACAAGCTGAGCGAGGACAACGGCGTGGTGAAACCCAGTCTCAATCAAGCCGCCCTCGGTCTCGGGATGATCTCCTGTCTGGGCATGTGCATCGTTGCTACTTTCCAGGTACGCCTCTGTAGGCACATTTATATCACAGGGAAATAATTAAATGGGATGTTTAATGGCGTATCTTTCTTTGTTTCGATTGCAGGAAACAACAGTGACAATAGTTCATGATATCGGAGCGATGCTGTTCTTTGTCTCTGGTGTTTCGTACATAATCCTCCAGACTGTTATATCATATAAAGCCTCTCCATTTGGCTCCTCCATGAGTGTGTTTTGGGCTCGTGCATTCATCGCCTTGATCGCTACTTTGGCATTTTTCCCAAGTATCCTTTTACAGAGGTCAAATTTCTCAAATTACCAAAAAAAAAGTCCTTATGGTTTGGTTTCCTGATGCTTTTTCTGCTATGATAGCATGTTTAGCCAGGAAGGTGTGACATTATTCTCTTGCCAATAGCGTCATTACCTCTAGTTGCATGTGGTGCTGTATCTGTCACACATTTACCCAAGTGCTAACAGGTGTTGCATTTCCCTTAACTGATCACTCAGCTGTCATCTGTGCATTTTTTGTGCAACAAACTGAACTTCACCATCACAAGGAAGACCAGGTAAGCTGCAGTGTTTCAGTATGTTGCATAAGGTCAGAGATGACGGGAGTAGTTCATGAGAAAAAGAAAAATAATCATTTCTTTCTCCACTTTCAATTCCCCGCTTGCAAGAATTTTTGTGCTTTTTTTTAAATCTTGTGTTAGTGATGACAAAATACAAGTAAGCTACATATTTTTCTGACTGTACAACCATGGACAGACTACTGAACAAAAATGCATTGCCATTCGTCGAAGGAATCAGGACACTCCTGGTCTTTAATTATAATAAATATCCCAGAAAGATACACAACAGAGACATAATCAAGAAGTTGGAAGTTGACTAAAGAGACAAAATGGCAACAAAGAGGTGCAAAATGACTAAAATCTTACCAAAAGTGACCCAAATCGGACAAAATATTATCATAAAGAGACACAAAATTACCCAAAAATGATAACAAAAAGATGCGAAATCATGCAAAATATCTGCAACATAGACAGTCGGAGACACTAAACAACCTCAAGTCACATCTATATGTTTTTCAGTCTGGGTGTCTCCTCTGTCAGCCATGTGTTCAACTCCATTTTATTAATTTAGCAACAATTCAAAACACACCTCATTTTATTGATCTTAAGGTGAAGACCTTACTATCTGATATTACAGCAAGAAACCCAATAAATCCCAACACTTCCCTTTGAAGAAGTTGTTTGGTGACAGGGGAAAGAAAAAAAGTCCTTTTAGTGGGAAGCAACCAGGCAGAACCAGGCTCGGGGAGGGCAGACATGCCTCCAGTTGGGGTGAGGGTAAACAGGGAGAGAGATCAGGATAACGATAGAAAAAGAAAACACTTAGGAGAATAAAAAGCACTAGGGAGGTCAGTAACTGCAGAGCAGGAATGTGTAGCTCTGTGTCATGATCCTGAGAGTGAAAAGAAGTTAGCAAGCAAGGAGAAAAGCTGAAACACTGAGCAAAAGGTGATAATAAAGTTACCAAAAACATGGCAAATTTTCTGATATTAGAAAATCTAACTACAGAACAATGGATCGAGGTCTATGAGAGAATATAGAGGAACATTAGACAAAAAACGTTGGACATTTCTTACTAGTTTTTTACATTTTTAACCCTTTGATGTGCAGTGTGGGTTAGAAGATACCCATTTTCCATTGGATTTGGGTCACTTTTGACCCATGTTACGCATCACAGGGTTAAGCCAGTCAGCAGATTTTTGTAGAAAATAGCTGTGAGGTAACTGATCATACTGTTCTAGCTCTAGCCGTTCATCATTTAGTGTTACCGGTGTACTGACTGCATCTTGTTTCCCTCCTGCAGGACTATCCCTACCATGTGGCCAGCGCTGTATGCGAGTGGATTGTTGCCTTCAGCTTCGTCTGCTTCTTCCTCACCTACATTCATGACTTCAAAGTGAGTGTCAGACCACCAAACACAACGACGACTTTCTTCTTCTGTTGCTAAAATCCTCCTCTCTTTCTTATTTCCCACAGATGTTTACGTTACAGGTGAGGACAGAGTATGCGGATTAGGCTTGAGCATTTTCGCAGCTTCCAACAGGATTAGGATGAATATCAGCATTTTATACACATTTGCTTTTCATGGATGTATTTTTCACAGCTCTGTATTTTTGCCACCTGAATGAAGCTTTTGCTAGAATCCAGTTAAATACTTTATTTATACATTTTGCATATCTGCCTGTCAGTCAGCTGTGTCTAAAGGACAATGCAAAAACAACCAGAAGTTTGTATCTTTATACTTTTTTATGTCCTCTAAGTGTACTTACTGTTGCCTGTGTGCGGTCAAACGCCACTTTGCACTTTGCTCAGCTGTTGCCACACCAGCGTGACACAGATCCTGTCAGACCTGTGACCATTAATAAGAGAAGTTCATCACACAGTCAACACATGATCACTGTTCAGGAGGTTAGATGCCCAACAAAGCTAAAGACTATGTTTGTGGGTACTCTACTCAGTCTGCTCTTTCCATGTCACCCTGACAATGGTTGTATTTTAGAACTTTCCATTAGTTTTTTTCTTTGGAAATCTTTCATTTGTTGGTGCTCCAGTTGACATTTTCAGTTCTGGTGCTTACCGTTTACTGGTACCAGCTGATGCCTCCACACGGTTCGACAGTGCAGCTACAGATGTGTCGTAAACAGCTCATGCAATGGGAATTACCCTCCTTAGTTAATTAGTTTCCTCGGTACGACTGCCAAATTGAATTACAGTAATAAAATAAGCAGGAACTGTAGCTTAAGCAGGCTTTATGGCAGATAAACGAAGTCTGTCTTCGTCAGTCTTCAAGCAGTGGCTCCACCTGCATCCCCTTTGACCAAATCATCTAGTTGTCACATGGCTTTAAGATGAGAAAGAATTTATTGATCCGGAAGGAAATTCTGGGGTCAGACATTGCTCAGAAAAAAAAAAAAGGACAAACACAATGCCTAAAAAAAAATAAACTGTATTCTCAGTTTTGAGCAGTTAACCACAACTACTTCTCAGATTCTTGAATTTGTAGAATTTTTGGAGACCCACAGCCATATTTCACAGGAAAATAACCTGAATTTCCGATATTCTAACAGCAGGATTGCTTATTTTGTATACCATCTATTAATCTACCTTCTGACCTCATAGATGTTTACGGAATATCGACCCTGCCTGTGTTTTGAGAACCACCACTTTAGATCAATCTGCCGGTATTGTAGCCGCTGTTTTGCTATGAAACAAGTACAAATGACAGGAGACACTAGAAGAAAAAAGGGTACGAGGAAGGGGATTAATACATGAAACTCACTTGACATTGCCTAAGAGAATACAAAGAAATACTGTCAGGCTGCTTAAGAGGTTAATTACCTTTAACATGCCGGGAGATAAGGAATGTCAGGTCAACATGCTGAGAGAAGTTTTTGTGTTAAAGTGTTGCGATTAAAATGCAGATATTACACTTAAACTGAAGTACTGGCTGATAAACAAAGGATCAGAGGCCAGTAGTTTTGTATGATCTCTGTGCCGTAATGTATATATGCATCGATGAATACAGGTTATTGACCTTTTCACTACAGATACTGGATTTACAAGGGAGAGTTTCACTGAATGACTTTTGTACTTGTGACATCATGTACTGTACAGATTATTTCCTGCTCATGAGTCGAAAAATAAATATGCTTTTTTTTAAAAAAAAAAATTGTATGAGTGTTTATTGCAGATCAAAAGGCTGTCGCTCTTGTAAACAAAGTGCTTTCCAGATTCCTCCACACTGGCATCATTCTGATACCATCTTATCGCTCACAGTGATCTGATTTCAGGCGTTCTTCGCACTGTTTGTTGACTTATGTGTTTTACTTTGTTGGGCATGTAATCACAAGTTCTCATCAACGTAATGACAGTAAGTCTAACACGAAAAATCCTGCAGTTTTTTTGATAAGTGATGCATTTTCCTCTTTGTGCAAGTTTGTTTACTCTTTATTCAGGAGAAGTTAGTGTGCAAAATCCTGTTATTCCTGGCAAAACAATACAACTCTGCAAATCTTTATGAATATTAAGAGACATGTCAATGAAGAAAAGTTAGTTAAACGGCTACCTGAAGCACATCCAGGCTATATGACTTATTGTCTATCGTCTTTCACTTATAACAAATAAAGATTTTTTTTTTTAAGTATTTAACATTAAGACTCATGCAGCAGCTTCATAAAGTATTCAGATTTCATTCAGAAATCGTTGCCCCACAATCAAGTCTAAAAGCATGTTTCTTCTCTGTGTTTCTGGGTTATTGTGCTTAGCTTTAATTCTAAGAAAACAAAAGCAATATTAAATTAAATTCACAGAATAATACAATAAAGTTTACACAAAGGAAAAGGCTTTCTAGGCTGCTGCAACTTGTTCACATTATCCTGTAATGAGACATGAACTGTTTTACTGCTGTCTGGACATATTTAAACACATACGCTGCTTCAAAAATAAAAATAAAACATGTCTTTCAAGCATTCTGTGACAAATCAAAAGTCAAATTACTCCAGAATGCCAGCTACAATTGCTAATTTGACAATTACAATGTATATATTGAACATTCAAAATTTTTAACATACATGTTTTTCTGTTTTCTGGAGCCTGTAATAACAAATAGACAGAGCTACCAAGAGATGAGTTGTGTCAGATAAAGGCTATGATGGTGGTCAAACTATCACAGCAGACCTCCAACCACTACATGATATGACTTGGTTTTGTAGAAAAACTACTTGCTACTGCCATCTTCTGAGGACTTCTGCTTACGTGATCAAGAGGACAAATGATTCCCTCTTTGTGAAATGAAAAATCACTCATCAAAAATGCGAATGACGTATCAAAGTCAAGGTCACTGACTGACCAACAGCAGAACCATTTCAGCGATTTTACACTGAAATTACAATCACTCAGGTTGGATTTTACTGTTTCAGGCCACCGTCTGTCTTTTATAGGCACTCTGCCACTTTCCTCGCTATGGGCCTGAAGAAGAAAAGATGGCGATGAATGAGATTTAGGGGGGAGCTTTACAGTTTCAGTCACTGAAAGATGATTCGCTGTCAGAGCTGGTAGCAGCAACATCTTGGTCCTCTGCGCTCTTCATTCCACCGTCGGGAACAGGAGCGTCAGGTGTGCTGTTGTTAGCAAACAGGAAATCACATATTATTAGTCAGTTTAATAAAAATCTGTTTCTTGAATATTGTTTGATTACAAGCTGTATCATCACAACAACTCACTCGAGCAAGTTGGGATCCAAACCATCCATGACCATTTTATTCCTGATGGCCATCACTGGAACCCCCTGTGACAGGCCAAATGTAAGATTAAGATACAGAACAAAACAATGATTTTTCTTTAGCACATGAAGCAGCAAAAATAATCCCTTACCACGTGAACCATTTTCAGGTATCGGGCATAATGTGGGTCCTTGGCCACTGTCATGACATTCTCATTCACAGTTGCTTCTGCTGTTTGCATCGGTGCAGCTTCTTGTGAACTCTGAGCCGGCTGCAACATGAAACAGAGATATTACAGGGGAAAAAACATGATTGGCATCTGTGTATTGTCACATTCTGCATTGCTGTATATTGATTTAGATATAAATATTCACTGTAGGTTCTCATGAACACTGATCATAAAACAGTGACAGGTTATAACAAAACTATGGAAGGGTGATGCAGCTTTGACAAATGCCATATTTAACTGACGTGGCTGAGGTGACAATGTCTATTTTTTGTTAAATGTTTGCTGCCTTGACTCCTCTCTTCTCATGTTTCTTCCTCACCTCCTCTGCTAGCATCTTTGGTGGGAAAGACTGCTCCTTCACGCAGTCTCCAGTGATAGAGGAAGTCACAGATCGGGTCCATGCAGCTTAGATGTTGGCAGTGTTGGTCAATAGTAATAATTAATAGGCTGCTGCAGGTTACTGTAACCTTGTTCCTTCTTTTTATAACTCTTTAGGAGGTATACTTTTCTTGAGGCAGCTTGATGAGAAGATTGATAATACTCTAATATCGGTACACTAAATTAGCTTAACTTATCAAAAAGACTGGGACACCTGGGCTGGCTCATTGCGGAGGTCAAAATGCACATAGCAGAATCTTTAAGTCCACTAATTAGCACCTTGTATCATGTTTATTTTATCCTTAGAGAAACAGAACTGAGTTTTCCAGAGTTACACGCTGCTGCTACTTTTCCTTAGGCACACACATAAAGATATCAAGTATTAATTGGTGAGCTTTAATGAGCAGGAAGACTGATTTCTAAGTCACCTTTGCTTGGTTCTCAGTCCAAATACTAATCTAATAATATTTCATCTGAGTTGTGTCTGTGCTGCGGTGGTTGAATATTTGAATATAAAGCATAAATATCTACCTCTGGAGGAGGCAGCGTCCCTGCTGCTGGACCATCTGTTTGGCTCTGATTCGTAGCTGTGGGTCCATTGGCCTGTGCAGTTTGCTGCTGACTGAGTCCATCTATTGTGACATCCTCCAGTCCAGGAATGGAGGACAGCTGCTCAGAGGACAACATTGTTTCATAAAACATAATTAAAGGGCATGAAATGTATGTACTGTGAGATAAACTGCAGACAGAATGACTGAAGAACTCACCTTGGCCTCCAAAATGCACAATGTGGTCTCAATCTGCTGTATGCGAAGAGAAATGTTTGCAAGTTTCTGCAAGAACAAGTTTGACAGGTCAAGACAGGATCTAATTAAGGCAGAGATCATATATGTGACTACAGAGTGGTGGAAGATACACAAACCTCTTCACAAACTGTGGAAAAGCGGTTAAGGAACCGGATGGTGTGCACGACAAACTGGTTGAGATAGGCCACAATTCGTCTTTGTTGTATAGCAGGAACCTGAGGGAAACACAGATAAAAGAATTCAGGTCACAATGGTAAAAAGGAAAAGAGGAACCCACAGTGCAACACATACAGGAAATTAAGCACTTTCCAAAATCCCAACAGCTTCTCCTCCATGGGCTATTACAATTGCACAAAAGCAAACACATTCATTAAATTTCATCCGATAATGTAAAAACACTGATGATTGTTTTGTGTGTTGAATATGAAGCTAGTCAATGAATAAGCCTTGATTTAAAGGCTCATGGTTTTTACCTTAATTAAATATTTCAAAGATGGTTTTTTTTTGTCAATCCCAAAAGGAATTCTTGTGCCAGATATTTTTTTTTTTTTTTTTTCAAATCCAATGGCATGCGAATTAATGCAGCACCTAATAGAATAGAACAGGATGTAACTGCAATGCATTGGCAAGAATAAAAATAAATTAGCTAAGAGAAAACTGTAATAGAAAGTTGTAATAAGTAATACTGGAAATGATGCTGAAGTAACAAAGAGATATTGCACTTTGAATGAAATAGTGCACATGAAATTAAAATACTGCACGCAGCGCTGAACCAGATATTGTTCATACTCTTGAGAAAGTAATATTGCTAATGATATATTATTATTCAGTGATATTTCAGCTGTGCTTCCTGCAGAATGGGGCGGAGTTATACAAACATACAACAGATTATGTTAATCTATGTGTACTTTAAATGCATAGATTCCCAATGTGTTGCAATGATTAGATTTTTATTTCTGATGTATGCGTTTTTAGACGTCAGTGGCATTATTTTAGTCTAATTAAAACATTTCCACGCATGCAGACTAAATGTCAAAGCGAGAAAAACTGCATTTCCTTCCTTCTAAAAGTAAAACCTGCGACCTGTTAACTTCTGCTTCCTTTAGTAGATTAACTACTGATAGTATCCTGACAAAGTGTCACATTCTGGCAGCTGAAATGAGCTGCAGACAGACCAGCGTATCACAGTTTAACCCGCAGCCGCTGTGGATATCAGTTATGTTACTTTACAACTACAACAGCAGCAGTCCAGCAGCACTGTTTGTCTGTTTCTTCTCATCTCCTTAGCAGCTAGTTAGCTAGCTACCGTCACTGTTAGCTAACTAATTAAACACTAACCTTGGTGAGATCGACTCCAGAGCCGACAATAGGCAGCCCGTCCTCGTCCATGATGGATTTTACAGACTCCCAGCGGAATAAAGTTCAATTTCAAGACTGACAGCCACAAATTTCACTAAAAAGACAGAAAGCGGCGCATTGAAATATCTGCACTCAAACGTTTCACATGACTCTTAGCTGCGTGACTGCGTTTAGTGATGGTCCTCTGATACCCGAGGCTTCGACACATGCGCTGTAGCTCATGAAGCAAACGTATCGAGCCACTGTGCCGAGGCGTGGTTTGGTCACATGACTCGTGACGTTTGAATCACTTCAGTGACGTTTGAAGCACTCAACTGCTTCGAATCACCTGATTGGTTCGGTTTGTTATGTGAATCACTCAGCGGGATCGAGTGTTCCGGGATAGGAGATCCCTATTTAGTGTTGTTCATTTGAATTGTTTTTCGCAGAATAGATTGTTTTTTTGCTGTTGTTTTTGCTTTGAGAGTTAGTAGTATGTCAGATTTCGTATTTCGTAGAGAATAAATAGATAGGTAGATAGATAGATAGATAGATAGATAGATAGATAGATAGATTATCTATATCTATATCTGTATCTATATATCTATATATATATATATATATATATATATATATATATATATATACATATATATATTCCCAACTCACCACCCCCCATGTCACAACACCTGGCACAGAACCTTGTCAGGTGCTTAGCTGACAGACTACAAACCAAAGAAAAGAACAGTTCACTGACTGTTGCTACACTTGTGGCTCTGCAGTTCAAAACTTTTGGATTCACCAATCAGAGTGGCAGCCAGTGTGAAAGAACGTTTAATAACAGAATGCACAACAATTAACATAAAGAACGCCAAGCAGCAGTCATCTACGTCACAAGCACCACCACAGCCTCGTCCTCCATCACCAGCAGCACCTTCCACAGGTATTTTTTTTTCTCTTCTGAATAGGGAATGACTGACATTTCTGGTGATGATGATGATGATCTTCAATATTTTTCAGTTCAACTGTGGAGCCTATTAGACGAAGACGCAAGTAGAGCCTGGCAAATGCAAAGCGCCACAGCGAATGCAATTGTAGAAAGAACGGCAGACCCACTGGCTTACTGGACAACCCACAAAACCGTTTACCCAAACTTGTACAATGGAGCCAAACATTTCCTGTGTACCTCAGCCTCATCTGTGCCGTGTGAACAGGTTTTTTTTTTTCTAAGGCTGGGGAGATAGTGAGTAAAAGAAGGAACTGCTTGAGTCCCAAACAATGTTCCCTCTAATGTTTCATGAGTCTGAGCAAACACACAAACTCCCTGAGCGTCCCTTGGACCACTGTGAGCAACATCAGACGTGTGCACTGTGGTCACACCAGCATCACATCCATTCAAGTTACATGGTTCATTAAAAGAATCAAATTACAGCATTTACATTTCTGTTAAAACACTTTGTCAACAGGAGCCAGTTGAAGGCTGCATTGATTTTAGTGACACTACAATGTATAAGAGTGAAGTTATTGAATATTTGTCTCTCTTTACTGTTGTAGCGGTTTTGCAAATTGCAGACGGACCCTGTTCACTCCATAGACACCAATGTTATTCCTGTAGCTTGAAAGACAGCTACTTTTGATAAAACTGGGCTTGTAGCACATTGTCTGCCTTGCAACAATGGGAAAGAGGCACCGTTTATGTTTTGACAACCTATATCTAACAAGTTATTGATGCTGGAAGTCCGAATCTGTGAATATCTTTCCAACTTTACTGAACTTGGGGCCACTACCACCTAAGGAGTGATATATTTAATTTTGAAAAAAGCATTTAGCCATACTTAAAGCTTTAAGTGCTTTATTAACACGGAACTAAAAATTTTGTATTGTTTTATTATCACAGGTTCTGTCTGAAAAGAGGTGGCATCATTTTAAACAGTGAAATCAAACTAACAAAATGTAATGACCAACCAGTGAGCAATACTGGATTCTGCAAAAACATAAACAACTTTTTTTAAAATCTAAATCTTATCTTGACACAGTTAATGTATTAACTTATTTTTGTGTGTATGCATGTATTTATTGATTTATTTAGTACTGTTAACATATCAGAGTTCTGAGTTTTTCTTAAGATAGGCAAAGGCCACTTATTGATTACATATAGGCTGTTAAATGTTTATTAAAAACTGAAAAGCATTAGAAAAAAAACAACTTAGGCATTTATTGAGTCACTAAAATACTGTAGAGTACAGACCACATCAGCATGATTATAAGCATCCTCTGGTAAATTAACAACCAGATACTGATGTCTCTCACCATATGGACTTCAGGAGATGACTGGGGGATGATAAACTGTGACCTACTGGTTGGGTTCTCTCTGTTCTCATGTTTCTTACATGTTTGTCCCCTGACAGCCGGGTCCTAATGTTTTTTGAGCAACACACCATACTATGACGTTTTTACAATGATGGTTCTACTATGGAACCAGTTTGACATGTTCAAGTGATCTTTGTGTGAAAACTCAGAGATTTCAGGGATCAGAAGGTGGCTTTCAACTTTCTTTATTAACTTTCTGCTTAAATTTTAAACTAAATTTCCTTCACTAAGCCAGCCCTCTGGACTTCCAGTAAGCTGTGTTCCTATTGGCTGTCCAGGTGGCTGCTTGGTGTTATCAGGAACACCTGAGCAGCTCAGTGTCTTCCTGCTTTATTTAGCTGCAGACAAACATTTCCTCTGTTTCTCTTCACCAGTGAACAGGGTTTGGCTCCATTGCTTTAGTTTGTTCTTTAGGCGTTGGCTTGCAGCTTCCAGCAGTAAAATCGTCTTTAATGTGTTTCTTGGTGTGTTTTAGGGCTTTGTACTGGATAGTTGTCTTGGTAAATGTGGTTCTTTAGCCACAGTTAGCACATGGTGCTAATGTGTGCAGTGATTAGTGGATTTGGTGCAGCTGAGTTGTGTCTTTATCTTGGCTGTAGTGAGTCTTTAGAGGTTTTTGGTCAGACACATTCTGTATTCTTGTTTGAGAACCAGCGTTGGTTGTCCAGAAGGTAAGAGTTCCTGTCCTGATTCTCTGTTCTCAGAGGTTCTCTGGTAGGCTGCAGGAGACTTTAGTGTTTGGGTTGTGTTAGTTTGGTTTTTGTATGGTTTCATTTGGACGACTATCTTGAGGCCCCTCCATGTGGTTTAGTGAGGTTTTCTGGAACAGTTCTACAAAGCAACCTGCAGCAGAAGAGCCTTTGAGAGTTTTTAGGAAGTTCTGGAGACCAGACTTTAGAGCAGCAGAAACATTTGTCAGTAGTTTGAGCAGGAGAAGGTGAGCTTCAGAGTAGAAATGAGAAGGAAACCTTCTTGACCCATGTGGTGAGATCCTGTACCAAGAGTTTGAGCAGGTTGTGAAGAGTCTGTAGTTCTTTGGTCTGAAAGCACAAGAAGACTCGACTCATTAAAGGAGAAAACAGGAGATATTGTTGGTTCTTCTGTCGCTCTGCAGTTTCCTTAGACTGAATATCAAGTTTATATTTTAAATGATTTCCCATGTGAGCCCAAGAACACTTCAATAAACTCCCTCCATCCCCTGGACACAACATATTTTATTACCATGTTAAATGTTTTTGTTTTTTTTGTTTTTTTTATGTTTTTGAGTTTTAATCATAGTTTTTTCTGTTTGCTTGTTTAGTTTTGTCATCTGTGTAAAAGGTGCTAAACAAATAAAGTTGAATTGATAAACTGAATAACTGACTAACTCATGATTGTGACAACAGAAGTATTTTCATTGTGATTTAAGGGTTTATTTCATTTTTAAGGTTGGGGTTAAAATCTTGACAGAAAAAGAAGATTAAAGAAATAAACTACATAACAAAAAGCAATTAAATCAAACAAAAAAAAATAATACAATAAAACTTTTAAAAAGTTTTATTGTTAAAAAGATTTAAGAAATTTAAGATGTAATTTTCTAATTAAACATTTAATTTTTTAATTAAATGTTTTGTCTTTTTAAAGGTTTAATAATCTAATTAAATGTTTTGCATTTTTTTAAATGTTTAATATTCTTGTTTAATTTTATTTTTTAAATGTTTAATTATGGAAAATATTTTATCTGTAATTTTTAATATTTGTATTTTAAAAATTTTGTTTAATTTCATAATGACATGTATTGTATGTTGTTGAATTATCTAATTCAATATTTTGTCTGTTTAATAGAGTTAAACATTAAATACAATTAAATTATATGTACATATACCACCTTTTAATGTTTAGTTTTCTTTTTAAATGCTTCATTGTATTTTCTGTTTAATTCCTATTTGAAGTTTTATTGTCTTTATGATGTAATTTTCTAATTAAACATTTAATTTTTTAATTAAATGTTTTGTCTTTTTAAGGGTTTAATAATCTGATTAAATGTTTTGCATTTTTAAAAATGTTTAACATTCTTCTTGTTTAATTGTATTTTTTAAATGTTTAATGATGGAAAATACTTTATCTGTAATTTCTAATATTTGTATTTTAAAAATTTTGTTTAATTTCATAATGACATGTATTGTATCGTGTTGAATGATCTCATTCCATATTTTGTCTGTTTAATATAATTTAATGTAATTTAATGTTTAACTCTATTAAACAGACAAAATATGGAATGAGATAATTCAACACGATACAATACATGTCATTATGAAATTAAACAAAATTTTTAAAATACAAATATTAGAAATTACAGATAAAGTATTTTCCATCATTAAACATTTAAAAAATACAATTAAACAAGAAGAATGTTAAACATTTTTAAAAATGCAAAACATTTAATCAGATTATTAAACCCTTAAAAAGACGAAACATTTAATTAAAAAATTTAATGTTTAATTAGAAAATTACATCATAATAGACAATAATATTTGAAATAGGAATTAAACAGAAAATCACAATGGACAGGCATTTAAAAAGAAAACTAAACATTAAAAGGTGTGTATATGTACATTAATTTAATTGCTATTTAATGTTTACTCTATTAAGCAGACAAACGATATTGAATTAGGACCTAATTCAACAACATAGCAATACATGTCATTTTGAAAGCTAAACCAAATTTTTTAAAATACTAAATTTAAAAATTACAGATAAAATAGTTTTCATAATTTGAAACATTTAAAAAATAATATTAAAACAAGAATATTAAACATTTAAACAAATGCAAAACATTAATTAGATTATTAAACCTTTAAAAAGACAAAACATTTAATTAAAAAATTAAATGTTTAATTAGAAAATTACATCTTAAATTTCTTAAATCTTTTTAACAATAAAACTTTTTAAAAGTTTTATTGTATTAATTTTTTTTGTTTGATTTAATTGCTTTTTGTTATGTAGTTTATTTCTTTAATCTTCTTTTTCTGTCAAGATTTTAACCCCAACCTTAAAAATGAAATAAACCCTTAAATCACAATGAAAATACTTCTGTTGTCACAATCATGAGTTAGTCAATTATTCAGTTTATCAATTCAACTTTATTTGTTTAGCACCTTTTACACAGATGACAAAACTAAACAAGCAAAGAGAAAAAACTATGATTAAAACTCAAAAACATTAAAAAAAAAAAAAAAAAAACATTTAACATGGTAATAAAATATGTTGTGTCCAGGGGATGGAGGGAGTTTATTGAAGTCTTCTTGGGCTCACATGGGAAATCATTTAAAATATAAACTTGATATTCAGTCTAAGGAAACTGCAGAGCGACAGAAGAACCAACAATATCTCCTGTTTTCTCCTTTAATGAGTCGACTCTTCTTGTGCTTTCAGACCAAAGAACTACAGACTCTTCACAACCTGCTCAAACTCTTGGTACAGGACCTCACCACACGGGTCAAGAAGGTTTCTGTCTCATTTCTACTCTGAAGCTCACCTTCTCCTGCTCAAACTGCTGACAAATGTTTCTGCTGCTCTAAAGTCTGGTCTCCAGAACTTCCTAAAAACTCTCAAAGTCTCTTCTGCTGCAGGTTGCTTTGTAGAACTGTTCCAGAAAACCTCACTAAACCACATGGAGGGGCCTCAAGATAGTCGTCCAAATGAAACCATACAAAAACCAAACTAGCACAACCCAAACGCTAAAGTCTCCTGCAGCCTACCAGAGAACCTCTGAGAACAGAGAATCAGGACAGGAACTCTTACCTTCTGGACAACCAACGTGGTTCTCAAACAAGAATACAGAATGTGTCTGACCAAAAACCTCTAAAGACTCACTACAGCCAAGATAAAGACACAACTCAGCTGCACCAAATCCACTAATCACTGCACACATTAGCACCATGTGCTAACTGTGGCTAAAGAACCACATTTACCAAGACAACTATCCAGTACAAAGCCCTAAAACACACCAAGAAACACATTAAAGACGATTTTACTGCTGGAAGCTGCAAGCCAACGCCTAAAGAACAAACTAAAGCAATGGAGCCAAACCCAGTTCACTGGTGAAGAGAAGCAGAGGAAATGTTTGTCTGCAGCTAAATAAAGCAGGAAGACACTGAGCTGCTCAGGTGTTCCTGATAACACCAAGCAGCCACCTGGACAGCCAATAGGAACACAGCTTACTGGAAGTCCAGAGGGCTGGGTTAGTGAAGGAAATTTAGTTTAAAGTTGAAGCAGAAAGTTAACAAAGAAAGTTGAAAACCACCTTCTGATACCTGAAATCTCTGAGTTTTCACACAAAGAACACCTGAACATGTCAAACTGGTTCCATAGTAGAACCATCATTGTAAAAACGTCATAGTATGGTGTGTTGCTCAAAAAACATTAGGACCCGGCTGTCAGGGGACAAACATGTAAGAAACATGAGAACAGAGAGAACCCAACCAGTAGGTCACAGTTTATCATCCCCCAGTCATCTCCTGAAGTCCATATGGTGAGAGACATCAGTATCTGGTTGTTAATTTACCAGAGGATGCTTATAATCATGCTGATGTGGTCTGTACTCTACAGTATTTTAGTGACTCAATAAATGCCTAAGTTGTTTTTTTTTTAAATGCTTTTTAGTTTTTAATAAACATTTAAGAGCCTATATGTAATCAATAAATGGCCTTTGCCTATCTTAAGAAAAACTCAGAACTCTGATATGTTAACAGTACTAAATAAATCAATAAATACATGCATACACACAAAAATAAGTTAATACATTAACTGTGTTAAGATAAGATTTAGATTTTTAAAAAAGTTGTTTATGTTTTTGCAGAATCCAGTATTGCTCACTGGTTGGTCATTACATTTTGTTAGTTTGATTTCACTGTTTAAAATGATGCCACCTCTTTTCA